>NC_084469.1:129706855-130346471 GCF_027409185.1 Cynocephalus volans | reverse complement strand
TTGGAGCATTTGGAATGTGACAAGGCATAGGCTACTCCCCACTTTAATGTGTCTGATGGCCCAGAGAAAGGTATTAAAGATTCAGTTTCCTAGCCCAGATGGGCTTCCAGGTGCCTGTCTCTGAGATAACTTGCCACTAGCATTGCAAAGTGTGCAGTAGTGAGGACAGCAGACTTTCATTGGCTGTTCCCTGTTGGCAAGCCAGAAGTGGCATAGTTTCTGCAGCAACCCTTCCACTTCATTGACCTGTCTTCCTTGCTCACCCCTGCTACTTTACAAGTTTAGGAAACCCGGACAAAGTGAATTATTAATTTATTCCTGGTATTTTGGCTTCAGGAGTCGGGACCAACAAGAGAATGAAATCTATCATTGTAAATCAAATACCAGTAGTGCATACATTGTGGTAGAGGTATTTAAGTGCCATCACATAGGAAATGCACCTTCTGAATTTGCAGAATACCTTTGTCTTTGATGAGGGTATATAAATGTAGCTTCTAAATTGAACATCTAGTAATGCCCAAATTATATACTAAAGATGTTACATGATTCATTCTTTCATTAAACAAAATATTGATTACTATTTAAGAGATGTCTTGTTTACAAATGCTTTGCTAAACAAAAATTGGTCTTTGCACTCAGAGTTTTATAAAGCCTGCTGTGGTCACTCTGAGCTGTCTCCCTGGGTCAATTTGTTCATTCCCTTGGCTTCCATTAGGAGCCGTTGCCAACTCCCATATGTGTATCTTGAGCCCATTCCTCTCCTGACCCACTGCCTGGACAGCACCACCTGAGTATCTTAACCCAAACTGTCTGAAACGGAACTCATCATCTCACCCACCCCATCCTG
Source organism: Cynocephalus volans (assembly GCF_027409185.1). NCBI lineage: Eukaryota > Metazoa > Chordata > Mammalia > Dermoptera > Cynocephalidae > Cynocephalus > Cynocephalus volans. The sequence goes on along the minus strand of NC_084469.1, from coordinate 130,345,624 downwards.
GCTAGAAGCTGATCTCCCTCCTGATAATGGTGCCACCATCCGCCTGGGTGACCATCAAGTCATACATGTCTCACTTCTCCCTGACATTTATCTAGTCATCAAGCCCTGCCTCTGCCCTCCAGATTGGGCTCCTCCTTCTTAGCTTACACTTCTTAAAGAGTAATTTAAGTAATGATTCATTGAGTGGCTGTCTCCCCTATGATACTGTAAGTGCCAATGGGTAAGGATCATGTCTTTCTTAGATGCCACTGTTCGCCCAGCACCTAGCACAGTGCCTGGCATATAGTGGGACTCTAGGAAATAGTTAAATGTGAAGATGATTCTGTCTCTTAAATAACTCTCAAATCTGTCCACTTTGCTACATGCTTTTGCCATATTCCAGACCAAGTTGCTATTATCTGTCACTCAAAAAGAACTATTCTTGCCCTTCCCCAATTTCTTTTAACCTTTTGAAATAAAACTCTGGCCATGTGCCACTTAGAATGCTGCAGTGGCTTCTCATTGTCTTTAGGAATAAATTCCCAAATCCTAAATAAGGCTAAAAAACCCTGCAGGAGATGACCCTACCTCTTCCTCCAACCTTCCTCAGAGGCCACTCTCGCTTGGCTCTCTAAGCTGTAGCCGTAATAACTGACTTTAGTTTGGCAAATGCACCACCCTCTCTCTGCACTTAGGACCCTCCCCCATGCTGATCACTCTTTCTGAAACCTTCCTGGCCATTTTGTGCACTGATTCCTATACATCTTCAAGTTTCAGCTTAATTGGCAGTCCCTTTGGGAATCCTTCCCTACTCCCTGCTAGACAAGGTTGGACCAGAGCGTGCACTCCTACTGTAGCTGCTCCCACTTGTGATTGCTGGTTTCGTGTCTCTCTGCCCTGCTGGGTTATGAATGCCAAGACGGCAGGGAGCCTGCCACAGAGTCGGGCCCCTAAGATGTATTTGTAATGAACGCATGAATGCATGTTAATGCCATCTTTTTTTTTTTTCTTTCCTCCACCTGGATGAATGTTTTCTGTTTCTTTGATGCCTCAAAGAAAGAGCAACTATGACAAGAATATTGCATTTTTCTTCTAAGGGCAAGAAAGTTGAGCCCAACTCTGTCACTCACACTGGGTTGACTGGCTTTGGGTCTAAGTTTGCATCTCTCACAGGTTGGAACACTCTTCCCTATTCCCGAGGGATCCCCAGGCACTGGCAGGTATTATGGAGTGTGGGTCCTCTGTGCTGAGGCATTTCTGAACCAACCTAGGTTGCTTTGTGAGGCTCCTGCCTATTCTGTCTCTTTTCAACTTTGTCTTCTCAACTCCTGTCTTCTTTACTGAGTAGTAGGACAAGGTTCACTTGAGCGTCCCAGGCATCAGTTTTTCAGGTTGCTGCATTGTCTTTCTCAGATTTGCAGCAGTTGAGGTTCTGGTCATAAAGAGGTCACACACACATCTGTGTGCTTTAAGGACTGAAGGCTACTGAAACCTGGGCTGCATAAGTCCACATTTAACATTCCTCATCCCTTTTCTCTCTCTGTCCCTAAACCCTCCCGCTTTCTGTAGAGTTTAATTTAGTGAGCAGGAAAGAAGCCCATTGGAACAGTGTGGAGTTTTCAGGTTGCAAATGTCTGTTAAAGAAGGGGTGTCAGGAAGGTTCGGGAGGCCTGTGAGATAGTGGTCCAGCAGCGGGCAACAGAAGTGAGGCCACTTTGGTCAGCTGGCCCTGTGTCTGGTTTTTATCAGGACTGAGCCCCCTGGGGGACCAAATGCTCATGAGCAGACTGTATGTCCATGGCTCAGTTGAAGTGCAAGTGCGCCTCGATCTGCAGCTCTCTCAGCCTCGCACACACAGAGGCACATTATTGTGCCCTGGCAGCCGGGGCACTGCTGTGGTTTCTTACATAAGGGAGGGCGTTGTGTTTGGACTGCCGACTTACCTCAGCTCTGCCGTTTCACACCATCCCTTTTCTCCCGCAGTCATTGGCTGCCCTGTCTGTTTCTTGCCTCAGAAGAGAATTAATTGAGGAGGGGTGTTTTCTAGATCTTTCAGATTTGCCATTTCCCCTACCCCCAGGCCTGATTATGGAGATCCAGAGGTGCTTTCTCAAGGTGGTCCATGAGACACTATCCAGGATGACAACCTTGTAAGAGTTCTCTGGTGTTTTGTTTGTAGAGATACTCTAAGAGATGTTGGAATTTGGAACTTCTCTGCTAAGTTATAAACCAGCCGCTGTCACTGAATTTCATTCCAAACTCATTTTCAGCACTAGCCAAAGAGCCTTACCCAAGGAGTTTTAAAACAGTGCCTCTCAAACTCTTTGTGAAGAACCAGTCCTTTTGTTGTTGTTTTGTTTTAATTTATTTTTTAATATTCAGTCTGTTGTGCATCCTTTTGTTCTGTTCAGTGAGACAAATGTATTGATCACATATTTCGATGTTGTGGCAATGTCAAATTGGTACAAAAGTTTCTTTTAAAAAAATTTTTTTTTTCATCATGTTCTCTGTATGGTACAAAAGTTTCTAAGTGCTTGGAGACTTAAGTACTTTTCTTTCTTTCTTTTTTTTTTTTTTTTTAAAGATGACCGGTAAGGGGATCTTAACCCTTGGCTTGGTGTTGTCAGCACCACGCTCAGTCAGTGAGCGAACCGGCCATCCCTATATGGGATCCGAACCTGAGGCCTTGGGGTTATCAGCACTGCACTCTCCCGAGTGAGCCACGGGCCGGCCAACTTAAGTACTTTTCTGGTCACAGAACAGCAACAGTTTGGGCCATGGACCATCCTTTTAGTAGCACCAGATTGAAGGATTATGCTGGAAGAATCTATGCCTTTCCCCCCCGTTGGTTTCTTTGCCGAATATGGTTTAGTTCTGAACTCTGCAAGGATTATTACATGCTTAGGTAATACCAAAGAGCCCATGCTTCTGGCCTTGTCCTCCTCATCTCAGAACGTAAGCCTTTATTTACAGAGATTCTACTGTTGTCAGAGGTAGGCCATGAGACGTTTTGCCCTATCAATATGTAGGTATTCATGCATAATTATTAATTTTCATTTCTAACACACTTTCTTGAGAGCTCCTCAAGAGCAGGGAATATTATGTCTATTGTAGTATCCCCAGCAGCTGGTACCGTACGTGGCTTCTGGGGAAATGGAATGACAAGTGTTTGTTGAATGAGTGGAACATGATTTCACATTCTCAGGAACCCTTGAAATTAAAAAAAAGTTTCTTTTTTGATCTTATTATAAAAGCCCGTTGATGGAAAATTAGAAGAAAATAGGAAAATAAGACGATGAACAACAAACACCTACCCAGATTTAACCATTGGTATTTTTTATGCAGCTTGTGTGTATTTTTACCTGACCATTAACAACAGCTACCATGTGTTATAAACGTTTATAGTATGTTGGAGACTTAAGTTTCGTACGTGGATTGTTTCATACTGTCTTCACAACACTCCGTGAAAGAGCTACTTTTATCCTCATCTTGCGAATGAGGAAACCTTAGGCAATTTGCCTGAGACCACGTATACAGACCTACACATATAAACACAAATCCAGCAAAATTTGACAATCTTACAGCACGTGCTTTTAAAATTTATTTATTTTTATTGTTTATAAGCACACAAATAAGAATAGAGAATAATATAAAAAATACCTGTGTGCTTACCACCCAGCTTTATCAAACTTCAGCATTATGCTGCATTTGCTACAGATCTCCCCCACTTTTTTAACCCCTCAATGAATAAGACGTTCCCGGTACAGTTGAAAGTCCTGTGAACTCCTCTCTGATCCCTTTCCCTGTGTGTAGAGATACACAGAACTTGGGACATCCATTGGATCTGCTATACGGTATTCTGTTGTATGAATAGGTAAAAATATACTTATCCATTTGCTTGTTTCTTTACAATTACAAACAATGCTAAAGTAAAATTTTTCTGTGCATGCCTTTTTTATTTCTTTCTTTGTCAGGTCCACTGTGCATGCCTTTTTGTGTACATGTTTGTTCCGTTAAGGTCTGTACTAGGACTGGAATTTTTGTGGTGTAGGGAATGAAGGTCTTCAATTTTGGTAGATACTATCAAATTGCTTTCTTGAAGCAGCTCACCAGTTCACACTCCCGTGAGCAAGAATAAGCATTTCTACTAAAACTTAGCATTGTCAGATTTTTTGTTTTGGCCAGTCTGATGGAGTCTGCTCTGAGGTGTTAATTTAAATTTCCTTAATTACCATTGATATTGAACCTCTTTTTACGTGTTTTTATTTGCATCTTTAGTTTCCTTTTTTGTGAATTGCCTATTCATTTATTTTTGTCCATTTTTCTATTTGGCTGTTTGTCTTTTTCTCTTTAATCTGCAGGATTCTTAATATATCCTAGATACTAATACTAATCACTTCTCAATTATGTATATTGCAAATATTTTCTCTCAGTCTATGGCTTACTTTTCACTTCATTTATGATGCCTTTTATTGTAAAGGAGTTAAAAATTTTAAATAGCCAAATTTGTTAATCTTTTTCATGTGCCTTTTGTGTTTTGCGTAAAATTTTACCCTATTCTGAAGTTGTAAAAATTTTACACATATCTCACATTTTGTTAATTCTGTTAGGCATATTATTTCACATTTTAACTTCTTTAAATTCAAGATGTGATTTACAAGTATTGAGGTGTCATAGTTTCTCTTTCTCAGTGGTATGTTAAATAATCTTATAAGTGATAGCATTTTAGATTTAATGAGAAACAGTATATTATATAATAATTAAACAAAATTTTGATTATTCTATGCATGTTATTTTTAACTTGCACTTTACACCCAATACAATATATTGTAAACATCTGAACAAGTCAATATTCATTTACAATGTTATTTTCAATGGATGAATACCCATTGTAGAAATAACAATTTATTTTATAAATCATCCATTTTGGGGCATTTGTAACTGCTGTAACGTGCTCTAACAGATACAGTTATAGCTAAATCTTTGACACATAATTATTTCCTTAGGATATGTCCTAGAAGTTGCTGTGTTACTATTCACATAGGAAAGGTGTTTTGACCACATTTCCCTTTGGAAAGAATGTACCCATTTTTGCTCTCACCAGTCATTTTTGTGAATGACTGTTTCTCTACATTATCAAGTTTTATCTGCAAAAATATTTAAAAAGATTTTTTATAGACACCATCTACAAGGAATTATCTTTTCTGTCTGTGGTTGCATATATTTTTAATGTTGACTACTTCCATTGAAGAGCTTTGGGGACTTTTACAAGGCAAAGAAAATGGAACGGCTGAAGAAGAAGGAGAAGAAAAGCAGACTTAATTCAGGAGCCTCGTAGCTGCTACTCAGCCATCCTGTGCTTAGAGGACATAAAGTGCTGGTGGTTGATAGTTATTAAAAGGAGGTTAGTGTGCTTAGATTTAAAAGGCTTGTTCAGTATTTCAGGAAAGGTCCTTGGGAAGGACTGAGTTTAACACATTTCCTACCTAGTTTACAAAGGACCTCAGAAGCAATGAAAACAGTGAGCAGGAGATATGTTCCATTGAACACAGATTTCTGACTCATAAAATAGTCTGAAAATGTCCCTACAGAGGAAATAAGTCTTATGGTTCACCCCGGAATGACCAAAGCTTGGGGAAGAATAGGACTTGGTTCAGGGGCATTTATTATAGGAACATAAAATGAGAAAATATGAATTTCATGTAGTTGTTGCCTATGGGGAGTCGCTGTTCTGCATAGGCAGCTTTAAGAATATTTGAATACTTCCAGTGTATTCTTCTCAAGTCTAATTTTTGTCTAAGTGACCAGCAAGGTATCTTTTCTCTAGGGTGTGTAAGGGTTCTGGCATGATCTAGTATCTAGTTTCTAATGGAGAGAGTGGGTTTTGATTTAATGGAGAGAGTGGGTTTTGACTTGATTGAGAGTCAACTTTAGTAATGCCCAGTGCCTGTGGTAATAAAAAGCAAGGAAATTAATGAATAATGCAAGCTAATAATGCACTTACTAATATTAAAATTTTGAGCATTTTGATATATGAATTTGTAAGGGCCATGTAAAGAGAACTTCTCTGATACTAACCTGCACTCTTTGCCCAGCTTTAATCCCTTCCCAACTTAATACTACTCTTGGTGAAACAGTGATTCTGTCTAAACATAGGGGAATCTGACCAAGAAATAGTTTGATCACGATGGGTGAACATATGCTGTAATGGTGGATAATTGAGAATTAATTTCCTGAAGACCTTTTTGGAAACCTTCTGCAAGAAAATGTGGTTCAGGAGACCAGACAGTTTCCTTTCAGAATAACATAGGAGAGAGATGATTGATATCATCCTAATAATGATTGAGATTTTTAGCCTTTATCTTTTTAATGATGGTGATTGTGGGGGGGTTAGGGATTGGGGGTGGAAGATATACAACTGAATAAAGGGTAGGGAGCAAAGGTAATTTAGGTAAAAGAAAAAGTACCTAAGATTAATTGAAATCGAAGACTACTTTTTAATAGAAAGTCCCTGTGTACTCCATGGTCCAACTGAATGTTACTCATTGAAGGCAAGGGAGCAATGTGTTGGGTAGGGGCCTGGAACCAGCCTGATGCTTTGAACACTGTTTCTGAGAACATCAGAGAAAGCTATTCAGTGGGAGAGGATCTGACCCACATGACCAACATACGGTGTTGAGACCCGTGGGTAGTTTGATTAAAAAGCCTTTTAATCTCAGCATGAAGAAGATGCTTATAAGGGACAGACACCTAACCCTGACAGGGCTGTGCTGATGAAAAGTCGATGCCAGTATCACTTTCTTGGCAGGGGGAGACCAAACCAAGACAGTAGGAAGGCTTAATCTATGTGTTGCAGCAGCTACTGAGGAACAGTGAGAAAGGGGAGGCTCGTTTGGTTGATGGTAGAATTGACTGACTGTGCTGCATGAATGAAAGGAAGGTATCTATGTGAATTATGAATAGCCATGCAGGTAAAGGAGGAGTGAGAGTTCTCTTAGAAAGGGAGGGAGGCCAGGTCATGGATCAGGGAGGACCCACGGACATTTAATCTGAGCGGGAGTCCAATTTTAAAAGGAAAAATGTAGATATCAAAAAAGGTAATGGAAGAAAGGTCTTGTTCTTCTGGTAACTATTTTTCTAGCTAAGCCGATTGAGAGGGTTCATAGAAGGACATTGAGCTTTGCTGGACAATAACAGCCCCTGAAAGAGAGACTTTCATGTTTAGGATCCACTGTGATCAAAGATGGGAAGGGTCGGTCTTGTCTGGGCTTGTATACTCTGAAGACCCGCTGAAACTATTGAATACAAGGGAAAAGGACTTAACACTGGTTTTGTTTCTGGCGAGTTGTGAGAATACCACTGTGTCAATTAAAGGCATTTACTTCATGGGATTTGAAGTATTATCCTATCTTCAAATTAAAATACAGATATAAGCCCAAGTGTAATAAAACCAAAGTTTTACCCTTGTCTCAAATGAAACATAAAAGAAGCCAACAGTGAAGACTGCTTATAAGATGGAAGTTATATCAAATGAATTTTTGGAATAAAAGAAAAATGTGATTGGTGTTTATTTTTTTTTAATCTCTAGTTGCTGCAACGTATATTTTGTCTTTATAAAAGGGGCAGCCCACCAAGATATTATGGACAGTTCTCCAAATAGTGCTGCAGATAAGTAAACTTGCATTGGGGCTTTTGTGCCACAAGACTGCCCGAGGAACCTGTTTTCAAAAAGGGAAGGATGTAGCTACCTTCTTAGGGAATGCTGGAGAGTTGTCAGCTACTTAAGTCATATTAAGAGCAAACATTATGAAAGAGTGATTTGCTGCCATTGGCTCTAGAAACTTCCATTTTTCAATACTTGGCCAAGCCAAGTATCTTTCTCAAGACATTCCTCATTTCCAAATTCAGAGGAATAAAGAGGGTGTCCGATTTGGTACTCTATTACCGAGCAGGCGGAAGTAGTTTGGAGGAGTGGTGTGAAGTTACAGCATGCTGGCCAGCCTTCTCTGCTAAAAGGTCCCCACCAGATCCCCATGGATGGGATGCCAGCCTTTTGAGCTGGCAACATTGTTACTCTTTTGTCTTAATTCAGAAGGACATCCAGAGGGGAGAGACCTTTAACTTAACCCAGTGTGCATTTTCATGTGGCCACTTTAGCCAGAAGATCCGGCACTTTTAACAAAAAACTGACTGAAATTCGAGGATCTTCCTTTTGCAGTGGGAGGAAGCAGGGCACCTGGGTCACAGCCTCAGGATTCTCTTAAGTCAGAGCCCTGGGCAAGAATACCTACTAGAGAAAATGTTCCCAAGTGCATTTTAATGGTGTTTATGGTGTTAAATAAGTAACCAGGGGGCCATTAACCTGAGACCATTTCTGTACTTTGAGTTCCTACATAACAAACTGCAACCTAACTTAGTACTCAAACTTAAACCTAAATTAGGAGTATATTTTTTGTAACAAATAGCTGGGTTTAGGCTAGTCACAGGCAGCCATCTGATCAGCTGTAGCCATTCAGGTGATTTCTCCATTTCGCTTCCATGTTTCGCCTCTAAAAACCCACTGTTCACACTGCTTGGCAGAGCTCTCTGAACCTCTTCTGCTTCTGAGTGCTGCCTGATTCATGGATCTTTCTTTGCCCAAATAAACTCTGTTAAATATAATTTGTCTAAAGTTTTTCTTTTAACTGTAGCACTCTGGTCCGCAACTCAGTTGACCACTTGTGGGAGGGGGTGGAGCTACCAAACATCACAGCTACCCAGGGCTGGCCCTCCCCGTAGTGCAAAATGTGCAACTTCTTCTGGTTGATAGTATCTGAGCAGAGGGTTGTGCTATGGGTTGAATGTGACCCCCAAAAGTTTATGTGTTGGAAACTTGATCCCCATTGTAACAGTATTAAGAGGGTGGGAAATCCGATTATGGCATTTGAAAGGTGGGGCCTGAAAGAGGTGATTGGATTGTGAAGTAGACACACCAGGCTTAGTAATAGAAGTAAGGACATTTATCTCAGTATACAGACAGCTCTCCTGTAATAAAGGTGTTCCTAAAAATCACCACACTGTGCAAAATCATGCAATAAAAAGCCACATGACTTATGGGAAAAATGGGTTAATGGAGTAACACTCAAAAAATTCATCAGTGACATGTAAAGTAAATAGGAGCCTAATAACAATGGTAGCACAGTTTTACATGCATTAAATGATTAAGAGATACACAGCACTACAATAAATATGGCACTTTCTCTTGAAAAGACCTGGAGTTTGCTTGTGGAAGCAGGTGTTGGAAGGGTTGCAGCTCGTGAGTGGTACTGTGAAGTGGTGCCGGGAGGGTTATCTGAAATCAGGCAGGAGTTATAACATCACATGTGGATGGTGTGGCATATAATGTGGTAAACTGAGGTAGCTGGTAGTGCCTGTGAGTTTTGTGTATTCCTACAAGACTGGGTTTAGCTGGGGGAAGTTTTCTATGTTCATTAATGTTTCTAACAGATAAAATCATGGATAAGCAAACACAAAATTCCCATTTGTGCTCACAGTGTTCCCTCCTGTATCAATTATGTTGGAACAGATTTGCATCGATGGAGTTTGGATGTGTTGTCCCCTCCAAAACTCATGTGGAAATTTGATCTCCAATGTGGCAGTGTTGGAAACTGATTGAGTCATGGGGGCGGATCCCTCATGAATGGATTAATGCTCTCCCTGGGGGAGGGGGGATTAATGAGTGAGTTCTCGCTTTATTAGTTCCCGCGAGAGCTCATTGTTTATAGGACCCTGGCACCTCCTCTCTCTCTCTCTCTCTCGCTTCCTCTCTTGCTTCCTGTCTCCATGTGATCTGCTTGTACCTGCTGGCTGCCTGCCACTTTCCGCCATGAGTAGAAGCAGTCTGAGGCCCGTGCCAGATGCAGCTGTCCCAGAATTATAAGCCAAATAAACCTCTGTTCTTTATAAGTTACCCAGTCTCAGGTATTTCTGTTCTAGCAACACAAAACAGACTAAAACATGCATTTTCAAAATAAGCAATACAGCAGAACTGACTACAGTAGCTTCTCAGAAAAGGCCACCTTCCTCTAGTCGGTACCCAAAAGGAGAAGCAAATAAAATCATTGTAAAACATAAAGGCTCACAATATCATTAACATCTTTTATAAAGTGGTAAGCATGTTATAAATAAATTTTTGCATCCTTTATATATAGGTTATTTTGAGTAAGTGGAGTTATTATCAGATTGTGTGTAAATAATGAGAGTGTGGGGATGAGTGGTCCTTGGCTGTATTTTACTGATCATGGATTATCTCTGAATCCCCTGCTACCTTGTCCTTCCATTAGTGCAGATGAGCCATGCTCAGCACCCTGATCTCACATTAACACAGACTTATTAACCTCACGGGTAGAGTAGACAATAAATAGCAGTATGCTGTGTTTCTTGATTCACCCAGATCTCTTTTAAAGATCCTGTGTAAATGAATTCCATGTTTTAAAAATAAATGTGATCAAGAATATATATGATGCTTGGAGACCAGGGGTAGTCATATAAATTTGTGACTTTAACAGGTTGTGTGGGCTAAAAAGGCAGGAGGGTCCATAGATAAAATTTAGGAAGAATCCATGAAACTCAGAAATTGCATACAAATTTTTGTTGTAAGTGCATTTTGTAAAGAAAGGGTCCTCAGCTTTCGTCACATTCCTAAAGAGATCTTTGATCCTGAAATGTCCAGGAAACACTGATTTGAGAAAATTCATGGAATGTAGATTCATATGGATTGTTTAGAGGAATTTAGAGTGATTTATGATGTGTCCTGGTACATTGATCCCATAAAGGGGAGCTATTATACTTTCCTCAAGAGGCACTCCTGGGTGGCGCCGTCAATGACAACAAGGAGCTGGCTTGACCACTGGGTCAATCTTGCATCTCGTCTTTGATGTTTCCTGTGAATTAGCCACATCTGTGGTGAAGGAATTCTTTTCTAACAGGGGCTTATGCCGTTCAACTGTGTATCTCAGATTCCCTTGACTTTATTTTTCAGATGGGAACAGCGAGAGCTGCCCAATGGACGTGTCTATTATGTTGACCACAATACCAAGACCACCACCTGGGAGCGGCCTCTTCCTCCAGGGTAAGGCACAAACCGACAAGCCCTAAGACTCTAGAACTGGCACCAAGCATCACCCAGTGGCTTCTCCACCACTCCCTGCCACAGCTGTCTATTTTACCTCACTCTCTCCTCCTTTCTGTTTTTTTTCCCCTCCTCCCATAGTCTTTCCAACTCCATTCTCTCTCCTCTCTCTCCCCACATGCATTGTGTTGGCCATGACTGAAGACCATGGGCTTTATTAAATGGTACTCAGAGCTGACATGGCTGTTGGGTCCTGGAGGAAAAGGAGCTGGGAAGCCTCATGGGCCTTTGCTGTCTGGATGCCCTCAGTTATTTCACTGTACAGTGACATCCCTGGCAGTGCCAGGGGTTTAGGCCCTTTCTGCCGTGGTTACAGTGACAATTCCTGGGTCACTTGATTGCTTTTCACTTCCACTTACCTTAATTTTGCGCTCATTTCTTGGGACATACTAGAATTTTTAGAGTATCTGTGGGAAACACAGGGCACAGGGAGGCCAAGATAGAGTGCTGATGCATTTCCCTGTACCCTGGGCCCCACCTGCTCCTGGAGGCAGAGCGTCTCTCAGTCAGCAGGGCTTTGTGAGAATGCAGCTGAGGTCTCCAAAACCAGAGGATGAGAGAGGCTTCCAAGTGAGGGAAGAGTGTCCAGGTTCAAGGAGTAGGAGGTTGGTTCCCTGTCTGCCAGGGACAGAAAGTTCTTTCCGCATGTGTCTTCTGGTCCTGAGAGCTTTCTAAAGAGAAATTATTCTGCTCTCAGGAAAGAATCACCTCCCAGTAAAGCAGCCATGAAGAGCTCCTACATAAAACACAAACACTTCCGCCTCCTAAGTCAGCAGAGGGAAAGGGTGTCAGAGGTGGGGAATCTCAGGAGAGCCCCTGTGTTTGGTTTAGCTGTCAGGTGTGTGCCAGGCAAATACCACCTCACCTTCTGATCCTGCAAATTTCCATGGATGGGCCGCTTTCAGCTTCAGTTTTCTAGTGGAATGCTTAGGTTTTCCTATTTTTCCTCACCCTTCTGAGAATGAAACTCATAATCTGTCATTAGTCCTCACTCTGTTTTTTTGTTTGACTTGAAGTCAAGTGACATTACCACAGTTAAACATGGATTTTTTAAATGAGAAAAAAACGTTAAGCATTTTATTATGGAAATTATGGAAATTTTCATATTATTTTGGAAAATTCAAAATGTGTAGAGAGAATGGTATAATGAACCCCCACATACTCAAAATTCATCTTCAATAATTATCAACTCATGGCTAATCTTGTTTCATCTGTACCAGGGGTTGGCAAACTATGGCCTGTGGACAAAATCTGGCCCCCCACCTGTTTCTGTAAATAAAGTTTTATTATAACACAGTCACACTCATTTGTTTACTTATTGTTTATGGCTGTTTTCATGCTTCGATGGTAGAGACAGAGACTGTATGGCCTGCAAAACCTGAAATATTTACTCTGTGGCCCTTTATACAAAATATTTGCCAGCTCCTGATCTTTAACCCTCCTTCACCCCAACCCCATACCCCGATCTAGATTATTTTGAAGGAAATCCTAAACATTATACCATTTAATCCATATTTCAATATATATTTCTAAAAATGTTCTTATTAAAAATAAAACAGTATCATTAACAGTATTTCCTCGTATCATCAAATACCCAGTCAGTATTTGAATTTCTTCAATTGTATCACAAATTAAACATTTACTTTAACAGACTGTTGCACACTTACACATTGTGTATTTATATTTAAAAGCAGCAGGAACTCTGTGTGTGATGGTTGCTGCTCCTTAACCTCACTGGTCTATTGTAGACCTTGACCTGATGAGCATTTGGATGGAATTTAAATAAAGATATGCAGCTGGCTGGTTAGCTCACTTAATTAGAGCATGGTATTGGCAACACCAAGGTCAAGGTTTGGATCCCTGTACTGGCCAGCCACCAAAAAAAGAAAAAAAAAAAGTGACAGAAAGAAAGAGATTCAATGGTGTCTTCTCGGGATGGCTCAGGATTTCCTCTTCTTTAAGTGTGGAGGTGGGACACTAGATCAAGCTTTCTTACTCTCAGGGTAGTTTCAGTGTTCTTCTGGGAGATGGTTCAGCTTTACACCCTACATAGCTTATTCTTCCTGAGTTTTAGGCCAAGATCTTTGAGCCTCTGGCCCTTCTGCCCTGTAATAGTAGGTACCCCAGAGAGAACAGAATGATTCAATGCTTAAGCTTTCATTGCTAATTAATGGGAGAAGTCCCACCCCAAGGAAGCATTAACCATGGTGAGAGCAATTTTGAAACTACAGATGGAGTCGTTATCTCAGCAGACCTAGTCACTGAGGAGCAAGATGGAGACAAAGGATTCACTTTGTCATGGCTATCCCCTTATAGCAAACCCATGGAAAACTTGTATGAGGACTGGTCATTTCATCCAGGAGCAAAATCTATTGGACCTGGTAGTTAGGTAATCATTTGCTCTTAAGCAATGTGCAGACCAGAGGTAAGAAGAGAGAATGATCACTGTAGAGTGGCAGGATTGGGGAGGCCTCACAAGGGAGGTGGATCAAACTCTTGCAGGAAAGCCTGGACTTAACTAAGAACAAGAAGATGATCCAGGCTGGGGTGACAGCAGGGTTGACAGCATGGTGTATGGGAATGTAAAAGATGGGAATGATGCATGGAATGGTTTTGCGGGAGGGGAAGGTTTTTGTGAAACAAAGATGCTCAAACTGTATCCAGTGAGGCCCTGGGTTTGGTGGAGGTGCCCAATGGAGTCAAAGAGTGTGAAAGGGCTGACTGGGCCTCTAGGCCCTGCTTTGCTCTTATATATTGCAAGTCTGCATAAGATATCATCTGAAATAAAGGGTGGGATTATGCTGCTTAGAAGTTTGAAATTCACCACAGCATAGGACTTCTGGTTAAATATGTGGGTTGATCATGTGTTTATTTCCGTTCTTCCTGAAATCCCACTAACATGGCAATAAAGGTTTAAAAAAGGCATGAATTCTCAATGATAAAGGAAGGGAAAAGGAGAGACAGCATTTAGGAGGTGTTAATCAAAGTTTAGTTGCTGACAGATAAATGGCAGAGCTGAGAAAGCTGAAACCCAAGCCTGCAGTATGAGGCACCCACCAGGAAGCCAGCTGGTGTTCACCTTGGAGCCCTGGAAAGCTTCAGCTTAGAGACACTGAGGAGAGGTGTGGATTGAGATTATAACCTGAAGATCAACCCAAAGTTTGTGCAGAGAGCAGTTAGATTCCCAGGTTGTCAGCCATCACTCCCATTCCTCTGCCACGTGCGCGCACACACACAGACACATGGCTACTGCTGACCCGAGAAGCTCCTGACAGAGTGGGACCAACCTTGGGGACAAGCCATGGCTGAAGGCAGGGACAAACTCAGAAAAAAGGGATTTGTGAGATGCTGTTCCTAGTCCCCAGGCTAAAGACTGAAGAGTTTTTTGCTGGGGAGAGTGACCAGTCTAAGGGGAAAGAAGTACCAATTGTGATATTTGGGTACCTTCTAGTGAAACAGCTGAGCCTCTGCCTGGTCACTCTATGGTGAAGCTGTAGTCAGCGGTCCCTCTCGAGTACACAGAGTTTCTGGTGAGCATTTTAGTAGCTCACTTTTAAATGTAAATGAATAGCCAAAGATCAACAGACAGAAAAAAAGGGACTGGCTGAAAACAATATAGGGAGCTGGAAAAAAAAACTTCAGAAAGGAAAACCAAATTATAATTAATATCTTCAAAGATTTGAGAGAAAATATGGCATCTGTGCAGCAAGAACAGGAGACCACGAAATGAACCATGCAGAAAACAAGAGCTTTTAGAAATTAATATGTGTGATAGCAGAAATAAGAAATTCAATAGAATGGTTGAAAGATAAATTTGGAGATAAAATTAGAAAGGGAGTCCAAGAGATCCAATATCTGAATAGTAGTTCTAGCAAGAAAGAACAGAGAGACAGAGGATAGGAAATAATCAAAAAGTAAAAAGAAAAGGAAATGGCCAGAACTGAAGAATATGGTATCCAGATTCAAAGAACCCACCAAAGGCCCAGCCCAGAGAATGATAAAAGACCTACCCCAAGGCACATCTAATGGAATTTCAGAGTGCCAAGAGATCTCAGAAGCTTGCAGAGGGAAAAAACAGGCTACATAGAAAAGATCAGGAGTCAAGAATGGCATCCTCCTTCTCAAGAACAGCTATAGACTAAGACCCTCACGATTCTGATGGAGAATGATTTCCTGTTTAGAAAGCAACTTTTAAATCAACATTTAGTCATTTTAGCATTGAAGTGTGAGGATAGAAATAAAGGCATCTTCAGTCATGCTGGGTTTTAAAAAATTGATAGTGGTGCATCCTTTCTCAGAAGCTCCTAGGTGATTTGTTCCACCAAATGGGAAGAAGCCAAGATCGAAGAAAGCACGGGATTCAGGACACAGGGCACTCGACCCAGAGGCCATCGAAGTCCCAGGATGAGGAGGAGGGAAGATGACTCGGGACAGTAACGCAGAGCAGTTGTTGATGAAGGGTGCTGGGAGCCATGTGGTTAAGGGATCAATGCCTCTGAGAGGCCACCTGTCCCGTCAGAGAATCTGGGCAGGAGTTAATGATAGGTTCTTGAAAAACCAGGCAGAAGGAAACAAGGCAGTTCTTACCTCCCAAAAAAACCTGAAAGGTTGTACAAGTAAGGAGAAGTATTTTTAGTGTTCTACATCGTCATGATGCAAACTCTGAATATTGACTTAATGATGATTTTCCACAGTGGGAAGAGGAGGGGACTAGATGGTTGTGTGTGTGTTGAGGGGTGGAATACAGTAACTAAATCCTCATCTTCAGGAGTGGGCAGTGCATATGGCAAAGATCAAGAAATGATGGAATGGACATGTTGGAGACCCGGATATACACATGTGCTAGAAGAAGCAATGGAGAGTTGGAAGTAGATGCTTCTGGGGAGCAGGAATCAGCAATGGGGCAGGAGACCACCGTTCTTCATTATATCGACCCACAGTCCTGTTTGCATTTTAAAACTGTATATACATGATTTCTTTGATAATTAAAAAGAAGTAAAAATGGCTGGTTTAGAGAAATGAGAAGGGTGGAAGTTTCCAGATTATCGTGAGCCTTGAATACTAACTGAAGGATTTTGACTCAGGGATAGGGGGAGTAAGTAGAATTTTCTGAGCAGGAGCCTGACCCAGGGAGTCAGCTAGTATGGTTCCTATGCTGGTGTTTATAGGCTGGATCAGAGTGCAGGGATGAGTCAGGAACAGTTGCGGTAGTTGAAGGGTGAGGTGAAGCAGATCTGGACATAGACATGGAAAGCCAAGGGCAGGGAGACACAACAAAGAAGCACTCAGGCCAAGTGATTTCCTGATGTCAGGGGGACTGATGGTGGCACAATTTCATCCCTGGGAGAACTGACATGAGGAAACACAGGAAAGACTCAGTTTTGGGGAGAGAGCTGCAGCGTTCAGTTGAATGCAGAGTGGCAGCCAGTTATGAGGGGGAGGAAGGCTAGCAGGCAGAATCCAGATAAAACCTGGGAACTTGCCATGGGGCCTGGCAACTGCTTGAGGTGAAGCCATTTTTAGGGAGGACTTGAGTTTAGAAAGATCATTTAAGAGATCGCCAAAAAGTCAGCCAGGAGGCTAACCCAAAATATCAAGGAAGTTACCAGACCGAGGCTCAGTAGTCATGTAAGATAAGAATTCAGAGGAGATGAAATGAGAAAGTAGTTAAGGGACAAAGGCTCTCTAGCACTTTGGAGTTATGCAGTATAATTCATATTAGGTTTCCTTTGCATCGAGTTACTTGGTATTTCTTTCTTTTTTTCACCTTTTCCCCACTGTCTGGTTATCATAATGGATAATTTTAAGCATATACCATATTTGAAAGAATGGTACAGTGAGTCCCTTGTAGCCCACAGCTGGTTCTAACAATAAATAACATTTTTTTCTCTGACCTCCCATTTTTCAGAGTAGGGGCTGATGAATTTTAAAGCAAATCGCAGACATTGTATCTTTTGAGCTGTAAATACATCACATACATCTCTAATAAATGAACATAACCACAATACATTATCTCACCCAATATAATTAACAATATTTCCTTCTGTCATTGTCATACGCAGTCATTCCATTGTCCCTAGTTGTCTTAAAAATGTTTTTACATGTGATTTGTTTGAATCAGATCTAAACCCAAGGTCAACACATTGCTTTTGACAGGTTTGTCTCTCAAGTCTCTCTTAATCTATAAGCTCCTGTGCCCCTTCTTATTTTTTCCCAGGCCATTTGTTTGTTGAAGAACCTGGGCATTTGTTTCCTAGAATTTCTTATATTCTGGAGGTGGCTGAATTGTGACCTTGTGGTGTTGTGTAACATGTTTCTCTATTGCTTGTCCTTTCTATAAACAGGTAGCTAGACATGGAGGCTTGGTTAGAATCAAGTTCACTTTTTAACACTGAGGTATAATTAACATACAGGGAGATGCTCAGATCAGCTCATTGAATTTTGACAAATGCATACGCACATATAATCTACATCAAAATGTGGAAAACTTCCATCACCCTAGGAAGTTTCCTCTGCTACTTTCTTTTGATCACTTCTTCCTTAAGTATGTGGAAATCAAGTTACACCTACCAAGCCCAGCTGAGGATTTTTACCTTCTGTTCTAGTCCTGCTTTGCCCATGGGTGTTTTAGGGCCATCTTTGGGAATGTTGCTTCCTCACTCAAGATAATGTGGAGAATCCTCTTGTTTGGACCAACACTTCTTCTCAATATAATGCAGCTGTTTTCATTGGTACCTTATTTCAGGATAATTTCAGCTGCAAGTAACAATTTGGCTTAAATAGTGAAGAGAATTTATTGGCTTATGTAACTGAAAAGTCTATATGTAAATCCTGATTTCAAGTGAAGCTGGATCTAGTGGCTCAACAGTATTACCAAAGGGCTGGTTTTTCTTCCATTTTTCTGTTCTGCCATCCACTGGATCCACATAACATATTTGGGTCCAAAATGGTAGCCAATCGCTCCCAGGATTGTCTTCTTTCTCAATCATATTTAGAAAGGATGAGAGACTATGTTTTCCCTAGATTTCCTGGCAGAAGTCCTGACATTCAACCTGATTGGCCTAGCATAGATCCCGTGTCCACTCCTGGTCCAGTCAACTGTTCAGCTCTGGTGTTAGGAACAGAATCAGCTTCCCCAGAACCACATGGATCCCTGAAATGGAAGTCAGGGGCTAATGGCAAGAAGGGATTGGTTGCTGCGGAGGCAACCACAGAGGTCTGCTACAACCATCTAAGCCCCAGAAGCCTCCGTGTTGGGGCCAGACTGGCTGTGCCTCTCCAGAGCAGCCAAGCTCCTGTGCCAGACCTCACACTCCGCCCCAGTCCCTCCTTGCTAGAGCCATCCTGAGATTTTTCTAGAATTTGGGGTGGTAGTGGGGGATCATGGTATTCATTCTGAGCTTACTGTTTTCCAGCTGGGAGAAACGCACAGACCCCCGAGGCAGGTTTTATTATGTGGATCACAACACTCGGACCACCACCTGGCAGCGCCCAACGGCTGAGTATGTGCGGAACTATGAGCAGTGGCAGTCACAGCGAAATCAGCTCCAGGGGGCCATGCAGCACTTCAGCCAGAGGTTCCTCTACCAGGTGAGTGGCTGGGCTTGACACAGGCAGGGAGCAGGGAAAATGGTGGCTGGAAACATCAGTGCTCTGACCCTGGAGATTTTACACATCACAGTGAAATTCCTCAAACTCCACCGTTTGTAATGGTAACTCCATGTGTAGCCTCCATGTTTAAGGAATCAACACGTCTGAGACTGAATTCACCATCTTTCTTCCAGGACTGGCTCTCTTTACTGCTCTCTCCATTCAAGTCCGTTTTCCCTGAATTGAAACCTGAGGGTCAGCTTTGACTTCTCCCATACCTCACCTTTTCAGATCAAAGCAGTCATCCAGATCCTTCTCTTTCCATTGCTGCTACTGTTTTTCTTTAGATCTTTATTATCACGTAGATTCTCAAGGATGGAGGACATTTAAACATCTAGATCAGGGGTTGGCAAATAATTGCCCATGGGCCAAACTGGCCCACTGCCTGGTTTTGTAAATAAAGTTTTATTGGAACACAGACACACTGAATAGTTTACATATTGATTGTGGCTGCTTTCATGCTACAGCAGTAGCATTGAGTAGTCACAACAAAGATTGTATGGCCTGCAAAGCCTAAAATATTTACTGTCTGGCTGTTTCTTGACCCCTAGTCTAGATCAATCTCCTTCTATCTGATTTTTGATTTTCCTCTGCTCCCTTCTCATTGAATTGTTACAGCAGCCTCTGAATTGTCCTCTCTGTGGCATTCTCCCTTTTCCAATCCGTATTGCCTGTTCCCCACCAAAACACTTCAAATACCATGGTGATGTCATTGCATCACTTCAGTGGCTCAAAACCTTCTATGTCATTATCTACAGAGCAACATTTAAACTTTCTATTCCAGAATTCACAGTGCTTCGTCCCACATTAACAGTGTACTGGTCTCTCATACCTGTGTCCTTTTAGGAACCCTCCCAGCCCCAACTCCTGTAGTCTCTTTCCCATTAGAACTTTCACCAGTGATCTGGAACTGGGGGAGCACAGGTGTACAGCCTCTTTGGCAGGGAGAGGTGGGATTCCCAAATTGGAGTTCTGATTGCATTTTCTCAGAGCACCTTAAACATGAAGGTTAGGCTCTGCAGTAGAACTAGCACAGGATGTGGCAGTGTATCACAGGCTGGAATTGTTGTGAGTTAAACC
Source organism: Cynocephalus volans (assembly GCF_027409185.1). Lineage (NCBI taxonomy): Eukaryota > Metazoa > Chordata > Mammalia > Dermoptera > Cynocephalidae > Cynocephalus > Cynocephalus volans. The sequence continues at coordinate 130,325,745 of NC_084469.1, read as the reverse complement.
ATAATTTTAATCACCACATATAACACTGTCTCTATTTGAAATGAATGTTAACCCCATAATCCATTTCTAAGTTGGATGCTTACCCTAGTTAGGTGCTCAGAAAACCTTTAATTCCACTTAATTAAGTAGCATTCATTATTACCTTTGCCTTCATTTGTGGCTCTTTCTGTACTCACCCAAAGCAGGAGCTACCTCATCCCCTGTAGGTCATTGTAGCACCTGCCTTGGCTAGCTTGTCCCTTCTGTGTGTGAGGCTGCTTGCTCATCATAAAGTGAGGAAACTGAGGAGGACCCCTATTTCCTTAGTATGGCCCAACAGAAAGTGTGGTGTTTGCCATAGTAAGTTGCCTCCAAGGTCAACTGTCATGCCTGTCTACAACCCATGCCTGGTGGTCTTGCCCAGTGCAACACTGCGTGTTCTCATGACAGGCTTCCCACCCATAGCCCCATCACATGTGCCTGGCATCCAGTTGTGGCATGTTTCAAAATTGCATGGAATCTGGTCATTCATCACATTTCAGAGATCACTCCTCTTGAGCTGGGCCCCAAAGATTTTTCCTGCCATGTTCTTGGGTGGTCATGGCAACAAAACTGGGAAGGCCAGAGGCATCTTTCTTCTTTGCTCTGTCCTTTGATTTAGAAACAAGGGCACATTTTAGGAGTTTCACATAGTTTTGTCTTCCTGATTATCCAACTTCTCTAATTAAAAAAAAGTCCATTAAAGGGATCTTTTTTTCTCCAGTACCATGCACCAAGTAGGCTCTGCAGGTTGATCAAGACGTTTGTTGTGCAGAAGGGAAGATTCACAGGTTTTGGAGCTCACATCCACTTGGTCTTTTTGGAGCACTCGTTCCTTTTGTCTGCCTCTCTCATTTTAGCAATGCCATTCTGGGCTTGGAGAGGTAGAACTCTGACTTGGAGGGTTCCCTAGAAATAAAAATTAAATGCTAAAAATTTTTCTTTCTGAGTACTCTAAAATGGTTTTCTCAGCATAGCTGGGGATATAAGAGGGTTCTACATGGAGGTGATGGTTACCTTTTCTCCATGAAACAAGACTCGTATTGAAAAATGTTGTAGGAATCTTTTTCGGTCTGCTTTCAATGTCTCTCTGTTGATTTTCCTCCCCCTCTGGGTCTGGTTTTCCCCTCTTGTTTGCTATGGTGCCATGTCCTGGTTACAAGTAAGAAGGGTTGCTTTCATATAGTTATTTTGGGCTTTGGCTTTGGCCCAGAGTTTGACTCGGAAGACTTAAGAGCTGATACTTTGCTAGTGGCTTGCCCTTCTCCTCTTGGTGGGCTTAAACTGAGACCTTGTTTTTCTTCACTGTTCTGCAGAGAACGTGAAATACAGTTCCAAATGGAAATCAAGGGAATCCCAGATCACAGTCTCCTGTAATTCCTTCCTGCTGTCGGCCTCAACACACACCTTTTATAGTTTCTCTATGTCATTGTTCTCCTTACTTCTGACGTTTTCAATTCCTAACTCCCCAATGCACCTTCGTTGCTTGTGATCATCGGACATAATTTTGTGTTTTTGTTTCCTGTGCAGTGTCCTTTTGCCCTCTGTTTTGTGTCCCGGCTGTGAGCCACTGAAGATGCTTAGACAGTCATGCGCATTGTGCCAGGACCCGTCCCACAGCCTACTAGTTCTGGGGCACCTCTTCCTTTATCCCACCTTTGTTCCTCCCTTAATAACTAAAGGGGGTAGTCCGTGTCTGCAGGATTGAAACAAATCATGGCTCCTAATTTGTGGGCTTTACATTGCATCACCCTGAAACAGTCAACTTGTTTCCTACTCTGCACAGAGCCCTTTGTGTTGAATTCTTAAGCACCTGGGTTTTGTTCATTAGGTGCATCTCTTTTTTTTGGCAGCTGGTCTGTATGGGGATCCAAATCCTTGACTTCGGTGTTACAACACAATGCTCTAACCAACTGAGCTAACCGGCTAGTCCCACTGGGTGCATCCTTGAAAAAAAAAATGATGCCTGCCTTCCACACTGCAACCTTTATGCCCTTCCCAGAACCTTTCTTGCCCTCCACTGTATTTGCTAGACATTCTTTGTTTCTGAGTTTGTATCTTAAAATATTACAAGAACTTTGTGCTTAGTCCCTAAGGGACTTGAACTCACGTGAGCTCTCTGGCTCGGAGAGATCTCCCAACCCAGGGACCATTATGGGGAAAATGATTGACTAGCCTTCCTCTCTGTTCCCAGTAATAAAGGACCTGTATTGTCTCTTAGAGTTACCTGCACACCCCAGGATCTCTCTTCTGGTTGTAACCCACCCTTGCCCTACCTGTGTGCTCCGGCTGTGATCCATGCAACACTTTTGGGATTTCTCATTTCAGGGAAAGCGTGGTAGATGAGGAGGGGCAGTTGGTTGGCTCACTGGAGGTGTGGAGTTTTTGGCTTTTGGTTTTCTGGCCGTGATGTATATCTTTTATTTTTTGTTTCTCCTTGGCTTCTGTTTACTTCCTTCCTTCCTTCTAGCTCTCTTTTCTTGTTCTTCAAGTTGTACCATGTACCTTCAGGAAGAAATACCCAAAATAGTCAAGTGCTTCACTTTAACTATAAGTGAAATCGTTATGCACATCAACTTCCCTTGATTCCAGTTTCATGTGTTGGTTGTGTTTTCTCAATCTCTGGTCTCCCTCCCTTTTCTACCTGCCTCCTCTTCTCTCCCCTCTTATAGGTTGTGGGTGGTTGGGGTGGGTGGAGTCCTGATAGAATGAGAATGGGAGGATACCAAGGAAATTTTTAATTTTTAGAAAAAATCACTTTCATGCTAACACCAAGGTCCAGGGTTCGATTCCTGTACTGGCCAGCTGCCAAAACAAACTAACAAACAAACAAAACCACTTTCATGAAAGAGAGCTAACGTATGAAATTTCAGGTATTCAAAAAAGAAAGTAAGGATTAGGAAAAGGGCTGATAGTTATTTTTTGTTCCTAGTTTGATGCTGGTCATGGAAGCTGTCAATGAAGACCTTTTGGTCTGTTTAAGCAACAGGTGACTGTAAGTCCACCGAAGGCCAGCTGGTACTATCTGGTAGCTGATTTCCCGTCAGAGCCCCTGAATGCTTTACAGACCATCCACTCTTTCTGAAAAAGTCCTAAAGCAGCAAACAATTTTTTGCACCAAATACTGCTGCTTTTAATTTCTTAAAATAACCTTTCCTATAGTTTTTCCTTTTTGCAAGGTCATCGCTAGAGCTCAGCATTTACCAACTGCATTCTGTTTGGCTTCATTATCTGAAAAACATGTGTTTTCACGTTCCTTCCTTTGTCCATTTGTTGCCAAATGTTTTTATAACTACCATTCTTAGGCATTAACTACAAAACAAAATTGGAGGAGCTTGGATTTTATGAAGTGCTGCACCACCCCCTGACCCCAAAACACACCAAAATGACGTATGTGAATTTGGGAGATTTTTTTCAGTAATGATGACACAAATCTGAATTGTGATGGAGGTTTGAAGCGTATCCTTGAGGTTGATGGTAATGTGCCTAAATCAAGGCCTTCGTGCAGTTTCATTTTGTGTGGGTAGAAGGCCCTTCACTGAAAGGGGCTCTGTCCCGTCAAGGAACCTATGGTTTCAAGACTTAAACGTCTTTGTTGGAACTTGCTTGGAAGAGGAGCCTGTGTTGCCACCTTGGAAAGAAAGTTTCTCTGTCCTTGCAATTGGGAGTGGAGGGAGGGCTGTGAAAGGGGGTTCTCTGGCAGTTGAGTTCCACCAATATTTTCTCAAACTGAGACTGAGCTCCATTCATCCTCCTGCCCGTGTGTGGCTTCGTCACCCCCAGACGGGGCCAGTCCGGCAGCCTAAAGTCTGCATTTAGAACTTGATCCCCTAATATAACGATTAAATTTTAGTAAGTGAAATAAAAATGCTTCAGAAAAGAAAGAAAGAGCGGAACAATACTTGTTTTATTTAACTGAAAAGTTTTTGACAGCGCCCCTTCCCCACAGGATATGAGAACTCTTGGTCCACTGCAACCCTTCCCCAGGGACCTGGACGCAGAATTAGGCTGGGGTGGGGGTGGGGTTCTAATGTAAACAGTGACCCTGAAGTCCTGGAGCCGGTCCCCCCTTCTTTCTCCTGTTTCCCCTCTCTCTTGCCACCCCATCCCCAGCCCCACCTCCCCAGACAGGCACACAGAACACTGAGCAACTTCAGGTTCAGGCAGGGGAAGAATAAAGGTGCTTTGTGAAGGGGAAGGAAAACACTCCTGGGGGAGGTGAGGGACTGGGGCCTGAATGTGCCCTCAGTGCTGGTGCATGCTGCACACCCACAGGAGGGAGGTGGGGGCTGGAGCCGAGGTGGAGGGAGGACGGCCCGGCCCCAGCCAGGAAGCTCTGGGCGTGGGCAGGGCTTGTGGGAATGATTTCATTGGAAAGGCCTGCGATATTTTTTCCCCTCCCGTGTGTGGTTCTTGGAGAAAGTTGGAGGTGGTGGTGATTTCAGTTGCCTTGGCCGCCACGGCGGGAGCTGAGCAGAGGATCGGCTGGGCTTTCTGGGAAGCCGTGGCCTGGGCCCTCCTGCCATGCCTGCGGCTGGCCGGCCTTGGCGCGCCTCTTCCTCCCCCTTGCTCGGCCCTTTCCAAAACCCATTTGGGCCCTCCTTGCGCAGGCTTCTTTTTTGGTTTTTCTTTTTTTAAAAGAAATAGACTTTTGAGAGGAGCAGATGCCACCTAAGGTCCACTGCATCCTCTACAAAGGGCTCCAATGTGGAAATGGGTCGTTGACATTTTTATCGATCAATTTGTTTTTAATGAGTGGCTTTTTTTAACCTCTGTGTTCTGCTGTGTTTCTTGTGTTTAGTCTTCGAGCACTTCGACTGACCATGACCCCCTGGGTCCCCTCCCCCCTGGCTGGGGTAAGTACTGCGTTCTCCTCCCGCTCTGTCCTCGCCTCCTGCCTGTCTGCCTTCCTCATGCGCATCCCCCCCGTGTCCATCTCGCTTCTCCCCAGCTCACTGGGGAGGCCCAGCCAGAGCAGTTACAGGTGGTGGAGCTGGAAGGTTGGGAGAGTAATGGAGCCCCACTGCACCATTGTAGCATTCACCACCATAGCTAAAGGACTGTGACCCTAAGAAAGATGTCTCCAAGCAGCTGTGGCTCTGTTGGGTTTGGGTCTTGAGTTCTGAGGTCTACTCAAGAATCCATTCTATTCCTGAGATATTTTGATGCTGATACCCAAGTGGATTTGTTTTAGGTCTGTGACTATGGTTGGAAGGAACTACTGTAACAGTCCTTTCTTTGCAGCTAAGATATTGGAGGACCTCAGCCTAATTTTAACTAATGGAAGCTACCTTTTTATTTGAGTCCCAGTTGTGAGAGAGGCTAGAGGAGAGTTGAGCACTGGGTAGACTCTGTGAAAGTGCACCACTGCTAGTTAAGAACACCATGCTGAATTCTCCTTGCTGTTGGTGGCTGTCTGTTACAGATTCCAAGTCCTTGGTGTGACTTGCCAATAATGAGTTAGGGGATGGACAGCCATAACTTGGGAGAAAAGACGGGTTTTATGGCTATTCTAGGAAGGAGTGGCCAGATGAAAAAGGCTCATTAGAAATGGCGAGACTGAGCGTGTTCTGTACCTCTCTGAGCTGGGGCAGGGTTTTGTTCAGTCCTGCAAGAGTCCCTGGGAGCCAAAGAGGGCAGTTTTTGCAGGGACCAGCATGTGTTGGGTTTAATTTATTGGTTAGGCCAGCAAAAGACAGTACTGGTTTGGTGCTGTTAGGCCAGCAAAAGACAAATGCTGGTTTGGTGGTGTTCATAGATGGTATTGAGCTGGGAAGGGGTGTGCTCACTGGCAAAGATGGAGCCGCATGTATCCTGGGGAAGCTGACTGTGACAGGATGGCACCCACCCGGAAAAGTGTAGCTTTGGGCTGGATCCTCTGGGTGCTGACACAGCTACTCCCTGGTAGTAATTTAAGAGGTTGTATCCACTCCCTTGGACCCGCAGGGTATCACTTAGTGAATTACCACTATGTTCCAGAGTGCTACCAAGAACTTCCTGGCCTTCTAGTGGGCGATGTCACAAGTGAGGCTTCCACACATTTCTTGACTTTCACTAGGGAATCCCTTCTGCACACAGATGACCCGCTGGGCTCCCTGGACTGGTAGAAGGTCATTGGTATCTCGGTGATTGGCTGCAAGTCAAATGTGAGTGGGTAAAACACTTAGGATCCCTGCCTAGGCAGTAGGCAGAGGAAACGCATCAGATAAATAAGAATCTGTAATGCTGTTTGGCAGCCAGTGATCCAGAGCAGGGGACTCAGAGTTTGTTCCTGGCTCTGTAGAGGGAGGCATCATAGCCCAGCCAAATGAGTTTATTTCTGTACCAGTTCCGCTAAATGATGGTCAACAAATAAAAGCAGCTATAGGGACTTGAAAGCAGCTCCCGGATGCTAACTGGGAAAATATTTGATATGGGAATAGAAGAGTCATGGTCAGAGTCAATGCTGTTTTTGAATGATCAGAAAAAAACACAAAACTCTGACAATCCACAATTGAGAAGAAGCACCTTCTGGCCAAAGGCCGGGGACCCCTCTTAATCACATATCCTTTGGGCTCTGTGTTGCTTCCCCAGGGCTGTGGCAGGGGCTGCCTCCCCAGGACTCATTAAGAATGAGCAGGAGGAGCAGCCAAATCCAAAGAGAACCGCATTGAGCACGAGCCTGCTGTCAGTGTCCTGGAACTCCTCCCGCTCACAGTTCCTGGATTCCTTTCCCCATGCACTGTCTGGGAGTCGGACACCTTGGGTTTAGATCCACATCTCTTCAGCAGCCCTGACCCTTGGCATGTGACTCAGCACCCCCAAGTCCACTTGCTCCTAAAATGAGGTCCAGCTATGTGCTCATTTAAACACTTGCCCAGCCCCTGACTACAAAATCGTATGCAGGGAGACAGTTCCATGGGGGCCACGAGAGGTCATCACGCAGCGGCAGTACCAGAAATGATGGCAAAGGCCCCAGGCTCACTCGACAGACCCCTGGCCCGGTGGTGAGTCTTGCCTTTGGCCCTTGGCAGAGCAGACATGAGGATCTAGTTCAAAGCAGTAACTTCTGAGCTGGGGCAGCCCCTCTCCTGGGGACCCTCTCAGGAAGTCTTCCTTCCGTGGGTTAGTCACACAAGCTGTCTGGAAGTGGTGGCAGCTCTGTAACAGTTCCAGTGTCTCCTGTTCTTTCTTTCCTTTTGTCTTTATTTTTATTTTATTTACTTATTTTTCCAGCTTTATTGAGGTGTGATTGACAAAGAACGTCTGTGTTTGTAAAATTTCAGTTGAGTAATAGATACCAGGTAAGGCAGAGAGTCAGAGAGAGAACAAGACCTTGGGTTGATACTGGGAACACTGCAGCCTAATTTGGTGGGGGGAGGGAGGGGGACTGATCTTCCCAATTCTCCTTTTTCAGCTTTTGGGTTCCTTGTTACTTCTGGAACTGATTATTTTTTATTTCTTTACTTTCACCCTGTCATTGTAAAAGAGGGAGAGCCATTAGCATCATTTGTTGCCAGGACAGAAACAGATTTGAAGGCTCAGGAACTTCCTGGGAAGGGTGATCTTGTTTGGGTTTGGAGTCTTGCTTCTGGTTTTTTCTCCCATCCACCTAGAGCTGATGGGTCACCCCCTTCAACACCTCCCAAGGTTGAGAGTCACCAGCTAGAGCTGGGTCTGCCCCTGGAGCTCAGACTCCCTCCCTTGGGGACCCCAGAGCCAGAGCCATCATTAGTGTGTCAGTAAAGGGCAAGAAAATAAAGATTGTCTCAAGCAGAGAAAAAGTATGTTGAAGGTCCCCCCTCAACTCTTTGTCTCAAAGCACACACTGAGGCATAAGAACAAGATGGGCGTTGTAAGTGCTGACAGCCAGGCATAATTTATTTGCTCATGAGCAAGAGAGAGGTTTTGCTGGGATGTGAGTTTCAGAACAAAACTGCGCCTGTAAGCAGGAGAAGAGAGAACGTGGAGAGTACGTGGGCCCCACGGTGCTGAGCACTGATCAGAGAGGTACCAGGGAACATGCGGCCACCCCACAAGGACCCTGCCTTGTGGAACAGAGGCGCCTGGGTTGGCTGCATCAAGGGGACAGACGGCTGCAGGGCCAGGGCTCAGCCTTGAGGGGTGGGGGTGGGAGGAAGCTGGTGGTGCCTCCATGCTGCACACAGCTGGATGCAATTATGCTTCTGGTTTCAGCTGGGCTGCACCCCTCGTGTCGCCACGCCACCCCCTTCCCTCTGAAAAACCAACCAAAGAAGTGCTTGATCTCAAGCTGGAAGTGTGTCTGCCCCTGTCCTGCCCCCCAACAGGGAAAGACTCTTTGTTCTTTCCTGGGTGGCAAACGTGAGTGAGCTGGGCTTTGGACAGTTCAGCTTCTCTAACAGGTTGGCAACATGGACAGAAATTCAGACCCAGTAGCCGGGAGGTGGGGGTGGGAGGGAAAGGACGCCAGCTCACGGTGTTTGAATCTGATTGTTCTTTCTTCTTTCTTCTCCCTCTCTTCAGAGAAGAGACAGGACAATGGACGGGTGTATTACGTGAACCACAACACTCGCACTACCCAGTGGGAGGACCCTCGGACCCAGGGGTGAGGACTCGGGCTGGGCAGGGGGCCGAATGGTCTTGGACTGCACTTGACTTATAGGGCCGGAGTTAGGGGACCTTTAGCCACACACAAGTGCCTTGAGACTCTAACATTACAGTGTTGGCCTAATGAGAGCTTGAAAGTGGTTCCTGATGGACTTTTCTGGTGGTGGATAGTAGCTCAGATGTCAGGCATTGCCGGTCTCTGTACCGATTGTGCAGACCACGGGTAATTCGATTGCACAGTGATTGAGGGCACCCCCATCCCCCAGCAACCCATGAGAAGCGGGGCTGGGGCACGTGCTGTCTCAAGATTGTTGGTGGACACTCAGGCCAATGCCATCCATCAGAGCTGGGTTTTTGGCCTTGGGATAGTAAATGACCTCTCTGTGCTGCAGAGCTGTCCTCCTGAGTTGGGTCATACCAGGTACAGATCCTCTAGGCCCCTCTCTCAGGAGCTCTCTCTGCAGGGCCTCTTGAAAGCACAGACAAAGCCATACTGTGAGGACCCCAGCCTCCTGAGCAGTGAGGCCAGAGGTGGGGCCAGCCCTTAACCCCTCTCTTTCTGTGTTTCCAGGATGATCCAGGAGCCAGCTCTGCCCCCAGGGTGGGAGATGAAATACACCAGTGAGGGGGTGCGATACTTTGTGGACCACAATACCCGCACCACCACCTTTAAGGATCCTCGCCCGGGGTTTGAGTCGGGGTAAGGATTTTCCACAGGCAACAACAATACCTATGAGCTCAGGCCCAGGCTGTCCCTGTTCGGCTGACCAAGGGATGCCACCTCTGGGTGGCCGCCCGTGGATGTGTTCTGCTGTTCTTACTGCCCTCTAGTGGCCAGTGTTGATGTCACATTAAAGGGGATGGCTGAAAGAGGCTATCCTGTTTATTCAGAATAACACTAGTGGTATTTCTCTAAAATCAAGAGGTCTGGCTTTATTTCTGGATTTTTCTTTTCGCTTTTCACAGATCCTAATGGCAGTAACTTCCTTTCTTTCATGCCTTACTTTACTCGTCTCTAAGTATGTTTAGCATCAATTTTCCTTAGGGTTAGCAAAGACAAGTTGTTCATTTTTTGAGAAATCACATGGATTCCACAACATCTTTACTCTTCCCAGGACGAAGCAAGGTTCCCCTGGTGCCTATGACCGAAGTTTTCGGTGGAAGTATCACCAGTTTCGTTTCCTCTGCCATGTGAGTTGTGGAACTGGGACTCCTATGGCAGTTGGGGTTATTGAATTATTTCAGACTGATTTTCCAGACCAGCAGCAGGCACTGGAATACCTTTCTTAGGTGGAGGTGAGACACGGGTCTAACCCTGAGCTGGTTGTCTCTAGGAAGCCAGCTTCCATTCCCCCTCCCAGCTGGGGGACATGGATGCATGTTCACACAGACGGGAGACCAGATTGAATAGTCACCACCAGAGGCCCCGATTTGAGGTTTTTTCTTTTCTTTTCAGTCAAATGCACTACCCAGCCATGTGAAGATCAGCGTTTCCAGGCAGACGCTTTTTGAGGATTCTTTCCAGCAGGTTAGAGAATAATTGTGGTGCCCAAGACCAGCAGAAGCCCTCCTCCTGCCGCCCCATTTTCCAATATGTGGCCTGTAATCCCATGCTTTAGAGTTTCCAGGCCTTAGCCTTGGTGACATGTCTGCTGGGGAGCAGGCCTTAGAGTCCCATCCTCCCCGCTCCCTGCCTGCCGTGGAAGGGAGAGTGGTGAATTGGCCGTGACACTCTGTCTCCCCAGATCATGAACATGAAGCCCTATGACCTACGCCGCCGGCTCTACATCATCATGCGTGGTGAGGAGGGCCTGGACTACGGAGGCATTGCCAGGTGAGCTTGGCAACCCCCAAAAGCTGCACTGTACCCCACTCTGCCAGGCTGCAGGGCCCATGGCCAGAAAGCTGCCTCCACCTTGGTCAGATTCATTCCCAACGTGTTCCTGCATCTTCACGAGGGGGAATGGGGGTGACATTCAGAATACTTTACAGTCCACATGGCTAGTCCAAATGGGTGCGGGGCCAGGCATTAACACTTTAGTTATTGGCTCATGAGGAAGCTGGGGGCTTCCAGGGGAGGGCTCAGGACAATGGCTCTTTTACCAACCAATATGTCATCATTTCTATACTTTTAACAAGTCCAGCTTCCTCAGTGGGCTGTGGCTGAATATTGGTGCCACGTGGTTGTCCATTAAAATCAACCCTGGGCTTCCCTTTTGAGTCAGCTGGGGCAGATGAGGTCAGGTGTCTTAGAGTGTACCTGGTGTGTATAGACTGCCATGATCAAAAGGGCCTTGCTCACTACTCAGCTGCATGTTGTGCACATGTAACCCTACAGAGAGCCCAAAGCATTGTCCTGCCCTTACGCCGTCCACTTACAAAAGTTAACAGGCTGTCTGGGAAAACGTTGCCTTGGACGACAGGGCAGAAGGGCACCAGCAGAGAGAAGGAGCATCTTGGCCCGTGGTGACCTCTCGGCTCGCAGACCTTTCACGGTGTGGGGTGTCTTTTCGCTTCGTGTTGGGTTAATTTGCTCCCAATCCTCTGTTCTCTGGTGGTGGTGCCTTCCATGTTGGCCTCCCGGGGATGGATTGTTCTATTTTTCTGTGGTGACTTCCTCTCCAGGCTCTGCTTGGTGGGCTCTGGTGTGGCTCCCGCCCTGTGTGTATCTTTCTCTCTGTGTCCTGCCAGTGGTTTTACCCTATGGTAGGTTACGTCATGCTGTTCTACCACAGGGTAGAACCACGGACAGGATACCGGGGCACCCTCTGCATCGAAGGACTACTCGTCTGCCCAGCTGCAAACAGCCCAGCAGCCAGGGACTGGCCCCCTTGGGACGTCCCCCTGCTGTTTTAGCTCAGGCCCTAAAGGACTCTGAATTCTGGGTTTAGGCTTGTACCTAGGTTGAAATAGATACTAAGACATGGTGTTGTTTCAGATGAACATGTGGAAGTGTGGGAAGGGTACGGTGATGGGGTCTGGGGTGAGGGGAGGGCAAGGTGCAAAGGCAGTAAGAAACCCATGGTCCAGCTGGTGGGAGTGAGATGTAAAATCAGGAGGCAGCATGGATTACAGAGTTTTCATGGGTCAAGGAGTGGGGAACGTGTTGCCACGTTGTTCACGTTATATTGCTGGCTCAGGTAGGGTGGAAGCTGGGTGGTTGCTATTCATATAGCATCTTTGCAGGAAAATTGTTGTAATAAACGTGCAAGTCTATGATGCTTTAAGATAGTGCCATTGTGCAGTGCACAATCTGCCTGGTGGTCCAGAGTGCAAGGAGCCCCTTCGCCATTAGAAGCTTTAGGTATTGTGAGTGTAAAGTCCTGGAACACACCACCTGGGAGGTGACAGGCATGCATGCAAGTCTTCCTGAGCATCATCCTCAAGTGCAGTTGTTGTCCTATTTTGCCCTGGGTCTGGGCCCACCCTACTCAGTGACCAGCAGTTAATATAGGTCAGCCTGGGCACTGATCATGGTGGGGCTTGACTCCCACCATGTCTCCAGACCACCTGAGAGACAATGGCAGAGAGTCACACCTGTGCAGGTGTGTGAGGAGGGAGCCTTGATTCTTGTTTTCTCTCTTCCCTCGCAGGGAATGGTTTTTCCTGCTGTCCCACGAGGTGCTCAACCCCATGTACTGTTTATTTGAATATGCCGGGAAGAACAATTACTGTCTGCAGATCAACCCTGCCTCCTCCATCAACCCCGACCACCTCACCTACTTCCGCTTTATTGGCAGATTCATCGCCATGGTAAGGGAGGCCCGGGTCTCCTGATCCCCAAAGTTCCTTCCTCTCCTTCCCCTTCCTTCTCCTGGTCAAGCATTCCAGAGGCTCCAGAGGAACTGACTCTCTACCCCCGAGACCTCCAGGAAGGGCAGCACCCGAGGAGGCCACATCTGTGTGCCAGGAGGCAGTGTTGACACGAACAGAGCAGCACCCCTCTCTGGTCCCCACCCTTCATCCTCATAGGACTCCTAACCTAAAAATGTAAAAAACTAGAGATCATTCTGGAGAAACCAGAACTTTCGCAGTGGCCACCGAAGTTATTAAAGGGTTCCCGTATTGATTTGTGTAGGACTTGTCAAGTGGAAGCCCAGGGTCCCTGGGCCACGGGCTTCCCTTGACATTAAACACGTGCCCTGTGGAGGGCGTTGGGGTGACAGGGCAAGTGAAACCATTACTGCCCACTGCTGCCTGTCTCTAGGAGGTGCCACTGTCTGTCACGAGCTGCGGGTGGGAGCATCTGGGAATGTCTGACTGAGACACTAGGGCCTTCTGGAAAGGGATTTGGAATCAACACCAGCCTGGAACAGAACCGTAGTAGGTGGGTTGTGCAGGGTGCAGGAGGCAGCCGTTAGAAGGTGGTGAGTGATGGGAGGAGAGTCGCAGGGACATGGTGTGAATACGGGAAGGGGGTCTTGCCATGTACCCCATGCTGAGTGTGTCGTGAGTGTGGAGGACCAGGACCGAGAGGGGTGAGTCCAGGGAGCCGTGGTCCTGTGTCCGTATGTGGCAGTCTGAGATGTTTTGGTGATAACTTTCCTTGCTTTTCCCCTGACTTCCTGAGTGTCCTGCTCCATTCCCCTCTCAGGAGGATCCGAGGGCCTCAAGAGTCCATGACTAAATATGGCCCTTTCCATCGTCTGGAAGTTCTTGGCCAAGGTGCTGGACTCCGGAAGTGGGCACATTCTTCTCAGGTCTAGAGCCCGCCTGGCCAGCAGCCGACAGGACAGCCCAGTAAAACCCTAGACTGTTACTCACCACTGGCTGCCAGCTCTCGCCATCGACGGCGTCTGCATTATTTTTGGCTGCCTTTGCCACCCAGTCCTGAGCGCCAGTGAGTCAGGGCTGCCACCTGGAGCTGTTTTGGACAAGCCTTCTCTGTGAGCATGGGACAGGCCTCTGCTAGACCCAGACCAGTGTGGCAGGGGTTCTGGGCAGCTGTGGGCCCAGAGGTGGGGCCTTGAGCAGGCCAGCTTTGCTCAGTCCCTGTTGTCGGCAGGCTGGGGTGAGAGTCCGTCCCATGGCTAAGTCAGGACAAAGAGTGTAGCTTATTTCGTAAGCCCTCCCATTGGGCCCTCGAGGTTGCTGGCTGCTCAGGGTCTGTCAGGGAAGGAAGATGGGGCAGCAGCGGGGCTTCGAGGCAGAGCCTCCGGGAGACTGCTTATGCGATGTCCAGGGAAGGCCAGACCTCTTCACCAGGCCTCTCCCTTCCTTAGGCGCTGTACCACGGAAAGTTCATCGACACAGGCTTCACCCTCCCTTTCTACAAGCGGATGCTCAACAAGCGACCAACCCTGAAAGACCTGGAATCCATCGACCCTGAATTCTACAACTCCATTGTGTGGATCAAGTGAGTCCCGTCCTCGCCCTGCTCTGACAGGAGGTGGGCCTCTTGTTGGGGAAGAGGTACTGATGGCCTTCATCAGGCTGCCAGAGTGGCCCTTGAGCTCTTCCCCAGCCTCTAGAAGTGCTGGTGGAGATGAGCAGCTTCTAGTTCCCCTGTAGGACAGTTCTGGAATTCTCTCCCTGCATCAGGAGATGTTCTGTGCCATGTTGAGGATTCTAGGCCACCTGTGAGTCCTCAGTGTCCTGTGGGCACTAAAAGCGACAGGACAGGATTAAAGCATGACCCTGCTAGGATAGACATCTTCCCTCTTGGTCTTCTGCACCCCCAGAGAGAACAACCTAGAAGAGTGTGGCCTGGAGCTGTACTTCATCCAGGACATGGAGATCCTGGGCAAGGTGACCACCCATGAGCTGAAGGAAGGTGGCGAGAGCATCCGAGTCACTGAGGAGAACAAGGAAGAGTACATCATGTGAGTCCCGTGTCACAGAGAAAGGGCTTCCCACTCTTGTCTGGGGGGCGCCCCTTCAGCCAGGCCCCACACGTGGCCCACAGGTCACCAGGATCACAAGAACCTCCCGTGCCAGTCTGTGTTGGATGATGCCCATGGCCAGTCATGTGGTGATGCAAGACAAGGCCCTTTATCACCAACTCATGGTTGCTCTTTGTTGCCATGTGGGAGACTTCAAGACCGGAGGGCTGAATATCTTTGAAGAGACATCAAGCCTAAATGTATCCATCTTTCTTCCGACTGAAGGATTTCTGTGCCCTGTGTAATTAAGCCCACTACCTCCCATGTGTGTTATTGAGACCTCTTGGTCTGGTCTTTTAATCACTTTCCCCAGGTCTGCGACGTAGTCGGGATGGGGGAGGAGCAGGAGGAGGTGTAGTGCTGGGGTGGGGGTGGTAGCGATACTTAGATCTCTCCGGGTACCTGTGAGGTTTTCAGGGTTGTACTTTAGGGCCTTCAGCAGAGAGGATCTAGGTGTGCCAGACCATGACTCTTAGCTGATTTGCTGCTGCTGTGGAAAAATGGCCACACATCTAGGCTGTGGGCCATGCCTGACCAGGGGTCTTGGTCTCCACCAGTTGCTGGTCTTTGGTTTTAGGCTGCTGACTGACTGGCGTTTCACCCGAGGCGTGGAAGAGCAGACCAAAGCCTTCCTGGATGGCTTCAACGAGGTGGCCCCTCTGGAGTGGCTACGCTACTTTGATGAGAAAGAGCTGGAGGTGAGTGCTAAGATTGTTGGGGCCCAAGCCCCTGCTTCTGGGGTGATCCTGATCTTTGATTTGCTCGCTGTGCACCCACAGAAATGCACCAACAAAACCCCACACTTCAGCAAGACAGAGGTGGCAGGGCAGGTGGTTTTGATTTGGGTCGTCAGCACCCATCCCTCCGTGGATGCTTGTTTAGGAAAACGGGTTTATGTTGTCCATACTACTAAAACTGCCAGCCAGAATAGGTAGTTGAAAATATTTGGGGCTATTTCATCTGCTGGGGAGTGGATGTGGCATTGTGTGCTGGTGGGCCTGAGGCTGTCCCTGTGAGCAGGAGCTGGTGTGGGGCTGCTGACCACCTTTCTCTCTGCAGCTGATGCTTTGTGGCATGCAGGAGATAGACATGAATGACTGGCAGAAGAACACCATCTACCGGCACTACACCAAGAACAGCAAGCAGATCCAGTGGTTCTGGCAGGTGCGTCCTGAAGCATTCCCTGCTGGGCTTGGGGCAAGGGTCTTGGCAGGGACATTTTAGCAGCATCAGCCAAGGAAACAGGACCCAATTAGGCCTCAAATTCAAGGCTTCATCTTTGACATTCTCCTTGCCTCCCCAAATTGCAAAAGGAGATGTTAAGCCCAGCCTTGGGGTGAATGGAGGCTGTTGCATCTAGATTGTGCCCATCTGTGTGAGGGGTGAAACTGCAGACAGGAATTAAAGCTCCTGGGGTCATGTGGTTTCCCTCCAGCCAGCTGGGATGGAAAGGCAGGTGCTTGGCTCCAGGAAAATGGAATGAGCTCATCATTCTGGATGTAATGAATTGATTCCTTACATGTACGGGTTTTGTTGTCGTCATCATTATGAAGTACAGCATACATAAAAGAATAAATATAACATAGATATTCTTTGTGTGTGTATACAGGCATATATAAATTTTTATGGAGGTGAAATTCATGTACAATTTACCTTTTTAAGTATTTTCAGATACATATCTCAGTGGCTTCTGGTACATTTGCAATGTTGTGGGACCGTCACCCCTGTCTGAAACCAGAGCATTTTATCTCCCTCCAAAGAAACCCTATACCCATTAAACAGTCACTCCTATCCTTACTATATTTTTAAAATCAAAACTTGGATGGGAAGGGACACCTGGCCTGAGGTGTCCCTGAGACCAAGAGATGTCACCTGGACTAGTGGGAATGTTCTACAAACACAGCTTCTTAGAGAAAGCACCTTTGGGCCTTCCCAGGTTGGCGGCTGTCACCCCCTGCCCAACCTGGCTTTGTGTTCTGAGCCCCAAAGAGGGGCCCCAGCTGACCTGGAGAGTTCCATGTTCGGGCCAAGTGCCTGGGCCAAGAGGGTCGCCTGACTGTGCCTTGACTTGCTGAGTTCCAGGTGGTGAAGGAGATGGACAACGAGAAAAGGATCCGGCTGCTGCAGTTTGTCACCGGAACCTGCCGTCTGCCTGTTGGGGGGTTTGCCGAACTGATCGGTGCGTTTTCCAGTGCCCTGCCGGTGCCCTGGCTGAGGGGAGGACACTCAAAGGGAGGGTGGGACCTGGTGTCTTCCTGCGAGAAAGGCAGTGGGAGGGGAGGAGCTGCGGCCTCCTTGTCCTGGGGCTGGCCTATCTGTGGGTGGAGCCAGAGGCTTCTGCTTTAGGAAGGGATCTTTCTGTTGACATGGGTGCATTTACCTTGGATAACAGGTAGCAATGGACCGCAGAAGTTTTGCATTGACAAGGTTGGCAAGGAGACCTGGCTGCCCAGAAGCCACACCTGGTGAGCGTGCTGGTTTCAGTGGGAGGCAGAGGAGCCTCACAGGCCAGATGAGCTCCTGAGGCCACCCAGTGGGTGTGACAGCTTTGGGGCCTTGACTCTGGCAACTTTTGCATGGCTCTGGGGTGCTGAGTTGGAGAGATGGGGCTGTGATGTTCCTGGGCCACCTCAGGCCTCTAATCTACCAGGTGGTCATATCAAAGCTCCTCTATTCCAGTAGGCTGCTGCCCCAGGTGCCCTCCTTCCCAATTTTCCAGGTGTCCTGTCCCTTCCCCTAACTCCCCCATGGTCAAGGAACCTAAAGCCTTAAGACTCAACACAGCAGGCCCTCTAGGACCTGCCCCAACACCTGGCTAGCCAGCTGGGTGTGTTGGTTGTGCCCCAGCTGGTGGTGTGAGGCTGGACAGGGCCATTTGAGCATGGGCCTCCTGGTGCTGACTGTTCTGCTCCCCCCTAACAGTTTCAACCGTCTGGATCTCCCACCCTACAAGAGCTATGAACAACTGAAAGAGAAGCTTCTGTATGCCATTGAGGAGACCGAGGGCTTTGGTCAGGAGTAACTGAGCTGCCCCTCCCACCCCCCAGCACACACGTAGTCCTGAGTCCTCCCTGCCTGAGAGTCTGCTGGCTGCGTAACCCTTGGGAGGCCCCCATGGATGGTGGCCCTGCGTGGGACCACACTGTCATCACGTTGTGGCAGAAGAGCTTGACCCCAGGAGGCCCTGTGGCCCTCCTCCCTCCTACCCGCTGGTGGCAGTCTGGAATAAAACCCCCTAGTCACCTTTGGCCACACCACCCATTGCAAAGTCCAGAGGGCTGACCCTGTCTGCAGACTCTCCCCTCCCCTGGGCCCAACCCTGGGTGTGCGTGAGTGTGCGGGGAAGGTTTCCGTCTCAGGGCTGCAGCAGAAGCTACTTGGGGTAGCTTTCTGGACGGAGAAAGCCAAGGGTCCTTGTCAGTAAAAGAGGTTCTGTCTCCAGTAGAACTTGCCCAGTGATGTGTATAAATGAAGGTCTGGGGAGAGGACTCTGTCGGGGCGGTCCTTACTTGCCTCCCTAACGGGCTCCAGTGTGGAGGCTGAGCCGCGAGGACGGCGCAGCTGGCCAGTTCCTTGTTCCTCGGCAGATAAAAGATTGCACAGCTGCTAGGCATCAGTGGGGCAGAAACAGCAAACTCCCTCAGGCTTTTAAAAAATTTTTTCACATAAACTTGAAGCATTTGTGCATGGGGTTGCTCTTGTTTTGTTTTGCCGCGGCCACTTTCTGTCAAGGAGCCAACACCCCAGCAGTTCGGGAACCTTGAGGGACCCAGCGTCATTGGCCGAGTGTTTCCCAAACAGCTGCTGCTCTCAGGAACTTGCCAAGCAGTTCCGTGAGCTCAGGAAGGCCTGACCTGTGGCTCAGCTTCACAATGGCTTAGCCCCTGAGCTTGACAGAGAGGACAGGGTTGGGCTCCTAAGTGCCACTGCCAACCTGGCCGCCTTCGAGTGAGAAGGAATCCCTTTGCTAGATGCAGTCATCCAGGTGGCCCCAATGACGGGGCAGATGGGTCTGACACGACTCCCTTGCTAGCCCCTGGAGCTCCAGGTGGGCCCATCCCGTTTAGAATGAAGTGCGTGCTGGCCAGCTGAAAGTGTTCATTCTGCATAGGTGCAAAGCTTTATCAGCATGCAGGAAACGATGCGATCACAAACCAGCAGAAGGGCCTGAGCCGCTGCCTGCAGCCTGACTTGATTTCTGCAGTTCCCTCCTACGGTGTCTGGCGTGGGCACTCTGCCATTGATATCTTCAAGGAGAACATGCTTCTCTGGGGGTGGTGATCATAGCCGACCCCCCAGTCCAGGCTTCGGGGTTCTCTGCTGAGTGCCAGCTGCAGACTGGCTTCCTAGGACCCCAGGCAGGATCTGAGACCTGTCCTGGGAGCCTTCTGAAGACAGTCTCACGCTCGCAGGTCCTCGTCCTTCCCCAGCCCATGGAGGTACAGGCTGTGTCCGCCTGTGTTGTTTGTGCTGATTTGAGTGGTCAGCTCACTGTAGTTCCACCTTTTCTCTCCCTTTCAGCCATCTGTGTACTTCCCTGTGGCATGTCACTAGGCAGGCCACTCCATCGGTGGGTAGGGGTGCAGGCTGCCGTGTGAGGTTTGGAAGCATCAGGCTCACAGGTGTTCATGTGTATTCGTGTGTGTGCATACATACGTGTGGATAACTGAAGTGTCTGTATGGAATGCCCTTCGGTAGCACTGGGTTGGTCACCAGATTGTTTTGTAATTCCCCGTCCCCCACCCTGCCTCGGTATTGCCAGTTTCTTGTGCAATAAACAATCAGCAGCTGTAGATTGGTGTTGGGTGGTGGTGTGTGGATATCTACAAAATCACTGTCCTCCAGACAAGAGGCCTCCGGGCCCCACAGACCCTCCAGGCTTGGATAGTGGCAGAAATTCCCTGACCTTGCTGATTTTGAGAAGCTTGTGTGTCATTAAATGAGACAGCTCCACTTCTGGGATGGGCGGCTGAGTCCTTGTCCAGGGATCACCTGCTTCAGCTCCTGGTCGGCTGCCTCAGCCTCCCCCTCCCAGTCTGGGTTTCTTCAAGCAGTCGCCATGGGGAGTAGAGTAAGAATAGCTGCAGGCAGGGCACGCTTTGGAAACCAGCTCAGGGGACAGTATTCTGGGCAGTCATTCACTCGAGAAGTGCTCACTAAGGCTTCATGAGTTCTACGGTGACAGAGGGGATGCCCCGATCCCAAGCTCATGGTGGCACAAGGGCTTGCCACCACTTTCTTTTGACTGTTAAGGGGTCAAAGACGGGACAGACCACCACACTGACGGGTCTTGACACATTTGACACAGAAACAACTTTTGTCGTGGACCAAGCTGTGCCCTGATGTGCCTCTTCTCAGGGAGGCAGAGGTGTCCATAGCAGGCACCCTCCCTGGAGTTCAGCTGAATTCACATCCCAGCTCCCCTCCAAAAATAGCCTTTTTTCGCTTGACAGGGCGCCACTATACTTTGACCAAAAAAAAAGTTCACATGTTATACGGATGTCTCATAATAAATTCAAATGAGACATGCTCAGTGGAAATGTTCTCCCCACCCTTATTCCCCAAAACAGCTACTGCTCACAGCTGGCTGTAGTCCTTCCAGTCTATTTTGTATGCATGTGCAAATCATATACACATTCAATTTTTAAATAAACCAAAATGGGATACATGTTGAGCAACTCACTTCTTTCATTATAGAGACACCTTTCCATGTTTGTAAGTATACATCTACTTAATTCTTTAACCACTGTGTGATATTCCATGTTAAGGTGGTTCTATAGTATTTTCATCTCCTTCCTAAGGGGATTTGTGGGTGTGTCCAGCAGTTTGCTGGTGGCTGCAAAGCTTCAGTAAACTCTCGTAGCCCGGTCTGTGTGCTGGTGCTGTTCTTCCTGTAGGGGACAGTCCTGGAAATTGGATTGTTGATTATACACCTTTATTTTTATTTAAAAAATTTTAAAGGTTCAATATTTAAAGACACTAAAGGTTTGCAGTAAAAGGTCTCCTTCCCTCTTTTGTTCCTCAGCTACTCTGATCCCCTCCTGCTGGTTTCTTTTGGCACCTTCCAGATATACTTTAAAGATCCCAACAGATTGTACCAAATTGCCCTGCAGAACAGTTTGTGTTTTACCAGGCTCACCCCTGGCTGGGCTCTTACCACCCAGTGTAAGACAGATCTGTGAGTCCCCTCATCTCTTGTTGCCTTTTCCATCTACCTCTGGACATCTGCCCTTTCACACGATCGGAGTTTTTTCACATTCTATTTTGTAACTATAAGGACATTTTCTGTACTTTTTCTAAAGGTTTATTCTAAAAGCTGAAAGGCAACAAAAATGTTTCTATTACTGTGATTATATAAATATAGTTGATTAGTATGCAGATATCTCTTGGCTCAGCTCTTTCCCTCTATGGTTTCTAATTTCATTTATTATATCCTCATTTTTTTTCTTACTCTGAAGTGTTTCAAGTAAAAGTTGATAGGCAGGGAGACTCCCCCCTTCCCCACCCCCCACTGCCCAACTCCATACACACCGTAATAAGTTCCTAATGTGATAAGCTGAAGAAACAAAATTATTTTGGAAGTGAGGAGTGGTGTTACTACCTTTGGCAACCAGAGTCTCCAGTGGGGCTCCCTGGGCCAGTAACACTTTATATATAAGGTGGGCCTTCACCAGATCTAGAAAGCTCAGTTCTTGCTATACTACTGCCCTTCTATGTACTGGGGCTCATATCACCTTTCTAGGAAAACTTACACTGCAGGTCCATGTGCTTCATTTGAAGGAATGCTTACAAATAGCAGGCTTTCTTGGTCGTTGAGCCAAACAGCATCAACAAGGTCCTAGCCACATCTTGGGAAGAAAATAGGGTTGGTCCCAAAGTTGTTACCTAAGCTCATTTCCCTGCAGTGTAACCCATGGATCTAATTTTAAAGACACTTTCATCCAGGTACCTCTGGTGCTGAGGCTGGTTCAAGAACCACAGTCAAAAGCCCACATTCCAATAGTCCATGCCAGTGTGGGTCAAGCACCAATGAACCGATTCAGACTGGAGCGTGTGACTTTTCCTTGTCACACTATCATTTGTAACTTTGTTTATTTTCGCAGCTGGCCAGTACAGGGATCGGAACCGTGACCTTGGTGTCGAAGGCTGCGTGCTAACCAACTGAGATAACTGGCCAGCCCCTCATTTGTAACTTTTGAACATCCGTGGACTCAAGGCCTAACTACAACTCAATTGGTCCCCTGACTCATTGTTTTTTGTTTATTATTTTTTTATTGTGGTAAAATACGCATAACACAAAATTTACCATCTTAACCGTTTTAAGTGTACAGTTCAGTGGCATTAGTTATGAGTACATTCCTAATGTGCAACCATCATTATCACCCATCTCCGTAACTCTTTTCATCTTGTAAACTTAAATTTATATACCCATTAATAACTCCCCATGCTCCTCTCCCTCAGCCCCTAGCAACTACCATTCTGTCTCTATGATTGTGACTAACTACCTTGTATAAGTGGAATCAGACAGAATTTGTCTGTTTTGTTTAGTTTTGTTTTTTGACCAGTAAGAGGATTGCAACCCTTGGCACGGTGCGGTCGGCACCACGCTCAGCCAGTGAGCGCACTGGCCATCCCTGTATAGGATCCGAACCTGCGGCCTCGGCCCTACCAGTGCCGCACTCTCCTGAGTGAGCCACAGGCCAGCCAAGAATTTGTCTTTTTGTGACTGGTTTATTTCATTTAGTATAATGTCCTCAAGGTCCATCCATGTTGTAGCATATGTTAGAATTTACTCCCTTTTTAAAGGCTGAATAGTATTCCGTTGTATGGATATGCCTCATTTTGCTTATCCATCCACCTGTCAGTTGATACCTGGGCTGCTTCCACATTTCAGCTATTGTGAACCATTCTGCTATGAACATGGGTGTACAAATATCTCTTTCAGACCCTGCTTTTAGTTCTTTTGGGTATATACCCAGAAGTGGAATTGCTGCATCATATGGTAATTCTATTTTTAATTTTTAATTTTCCATAGTGGCTGCACCATTTCCCATTCCCACCAGCAGTGCACAAGGGTTACAGTTTGTCTACCTTTGCTATTTTCTGTTTTGCTGTGTATTGTTGATAGTAGTGAGGTGGTGTTTCGTTGTAGTTTTGATTTGCATTTCTCTAATGATTAGTGACTTCGACCATCTTTTCATGAGCTTATTGGCCATTTGCATGTCTTCTTTGGAGAAATGTCTACTCAAGTCCTTTGTGATCATTGCTTACTTTTTAGTGCTCGCTACAATTTTGGCCCCTTTAGTTTGATTCTGTCGTCATCCCTCTGGATGTCTTTGATGGTGTACAAGACATTCTATTCCCAACCTTAGTTCTTTTGCCCACAAGTTAGAATCAACCATTCTACTGGCAGCCCTCATTCTTTTTTAGTGTAAAAAAATTATTAGAAAGAGCTGGCCAATTAGCTCACTTGGATTGTGGTGCTGGTAACACCAAGGTCAAGGGTTCAGATCCCCTTACCGGCAGGCTGCCAAAAGAAAAAAAAGCAAAACGTGGGGTTCCGTCAAAATGGCACAATGAATTAATTATTGATCTGATCAACTTCTCTGCCCCAAACACAATAAAGACACAGAAAAGTATAAGAAGAGAAAAACAAAAAGGCTGGCTCAAAAACAAGATAAATAATTCCTGGGGCTAGAAACAGAACGAAAGTGCGAAACGTGTAGCAAGACTGCAGCTGTGGGCCTGCTGCATCCGGAGCTGACCAAGGGGCTGAGGGGCCAGCGGAGACGGGCCAGGGCCAGCACACTGCTCCTCCCTGTTCCTGAAAGCAGGCCGACCAGCAGCCAGAAATAAAGCAAACTGCTGCTGCTGTGCACCTGGGCTGTGGCTTTGAGACTCTGGAGGCCCACGGAGGCAGACACTTGCCAAGCCAAACCCACCCCACGGGCTCTGAGCTTCCTTGGTCACCCCTGGCCAGCACCCCAAACTGCTGTTTGAAGACCAGCCCTAGAGTGTGGTTGCCCAGAAGGACCGGAGGAAGTAGCTGCAAAACCGTTAAACAGGAAAGAGCACAGAAGGGGAGAGTGAAAGAACAATGCCTTTTTTAAAATCTTGCCTCTCCATATTTTAGTGGAAGGCACACATAGGTGTTTGCACGTCTGCTGGTCTTTGCTGTGAGGGGATTAGGTGGCAAGTGGGCTTTTTCACTGAAGCCCCGAGACGTCACTGTTTGGGGGTCTCTTCTCTGGGGTGCGGCTGAGGGGGAGGACAGACCTGTGCAGGGTAGACCTGCTTGCAGGCTTTCTGGAAACAGAGCAGGAAGGAAGCGAGGCTTTGAGTCAAGGACACTGACTTTACCTTTTCTCCCACTCTTCAGCCCTGTCCCCCCTCCTCCGCCTTCCGCTTTGACTACTCGGTCCCTGAGCCTAGAGCTGCTGGACTTGACCTGTGGTCTCCTGCAGCTGGGAGGGGGAAGTAGCCAGGCTGTGTGGGGCTTGGGGGAGGACTTGGGTGTCCCACCCTTCTGTCTAGAACTTGTAGCTTCCCAGGTATTCAGCTCTCTGCCTTGCTCCTGCCTGCCTGCTGCCCAGGAACTGGGTCTCTCGGGGCTCTGTGGGACTCACTTCTTGTCCGCATCCCCCTGGCCAGCGTCTTGGGTTAGAACTCCTGCTTGGCAGTTACACTCCTCCACTTGGCGTCCACCTTTTCAAAGGTTGTTAAACATCCTTGACCTTCACCGAATCCTCTTACATTCTCTTTGCCCTTGTGTTTTAAGACTTTTATAAAGCTTTTTTCGCTGTCATTTTAGCTGGGCTGGAGAGAGAGAAGAGATGATTAATCTGCTATCTCTGTTAACTTCCTTTCCTTTGATAGATCCGCCTGGGGACAGAGGAGGGACAGCTTGAGCTGGCAACCTGTACGAAGAGGGCCCATGACTACTTTATTATACCGACCTGCTAATCTGCCTGCTACTAGCTCCTCACTCTCTCAGGCCTGAGCTTTTGTGGGTTCTGCAGGGCTCTCCAGAACCCTCCTTGGCTAAGGTCCTTCCATGTGAATTCTTGGGCAGGGCTCCCTCTCCCTGGCCACTCCCCCTGCTTTACACCTTCCAGAAATGTGTTGAATTCTCTCGTTCACCTCTCAGATGCTACTTCTCAAATTGGGCCGAATGGCTAGAGCAAAATGGAAAATCTGTTATTATTCATTCACTGTTATTTTCAAAGGGTCTTGGGAGGAAGAAAAGAGAAATATAAATCAGAACTGAGTTTTTGCTAATTAGCCAAGATTAAGCCCACTGAACCCCACCTCTCTAGGAGCACTGACTGGTTCCTTATGCTGGGGTAGGGGTGGGATGGGTTTACTTTGTTTTATCCCCAAAGACAGTGGTTACAATGGTTTATAAACAGGAGGGGATGTTTTACTTCAGCATTTTCTAACATTATCTTCATTCCAAGACATCATTTAGGCACCTAAATTAAAAAGGAAAACCCCACTGTAGCCTGTTGTTGATTGCCCTGGTGAATTCTTGTTCCTGTCTGGGATAGGTGGACTTCTTAGGTGAATGCTCCCCTCCTGGTATTCACACCCTTGTGGTGTGATCCCCTCTGCTCGAGTGTGGGCTGGTTGAGTGACTTGCTTCTAACAGAATATAGCAAAGGTGATGAGATGTCACTTCTGTGATCAAATTGCAAAGGACTGTGACCTGCTTCTTGCTAGCTGACTCTCCCTATCACCTTCTCGGCTTGTGTGCCCTGATGGAGCAAGTTGCTGTGTTGGAGGCCCCATGGCAAGGGACCAAGGGTAGCTTTGTGTCAACAGCCAGCACAGAACTCAGGCCCCCAACCCAATAGCACATAAGGGTTGAATCCTGCCAATAGCCACTGGAGCTTGGAACCAGATCCCTCCCTTGTTGAGCCTCGAGGTGACTACAGCCCAGTGGACACCTTGATTGCACCCTGCAAGCAACCCTGAGAAGAAGACCCAGGTAAGTGTGCCCGGGATCCCAACCCACAGAAACTGTGAAATAATAGGTGTGTGTTGCTTTAAGCCACTGAATTTTATGGTAATTTGTTATGCAGCAATAGATAACTAATACACCATCCTAGGGCAGATTAAATATCCTTGGGTTAGCATCTCTTCCATTTCCTGGTTCTTGAATGTGGCCATGATTTTTATTAAATGAAAGGGCCATGGCATGGGGATTATCTGTAGATCAAAAAATTACACTATTGACTATCCCCCTCCACCCCTGCCCCCTGCCCCCTGCCCCCTAATCACACTAACCAGGAATACAGGCAGAAAGATAGCAGTATTACTGTCCTTCCTTTTCTTGGAGAAAGAGAATACTGGGAAGTGGGAATAATCTCAATCCCTGCTCTCAGCCCCTGGCCTGACATCATTTGCCAATAGCACTGATGGTCTTGGAGGCCTGGGGTCTAGCCCCACCTGCGACTGTGGCTCTCTGCCTTGGGAGGTCATTAGTGCTTGTCTGTGCCTCTAGCCAAACCCTTTTGACAAGAGGCATATCCAGTCTCTCAAGGGCAATTTTGGGGCCATTTCCTGTGTGATTGTAGGGTGAGTGGCAGGGTAGTTGGTGCTCTTACTTAGCCTGAAAGACGCCCTTTGCAGCTCCAAGGGCAAAGACAACATAAGAGGCTTCGATGGCAGACAAGGATGGTCATTGCAGTTTTATAAGGTAGAACACAGGTGAAGGATTATAACTGATCAAGCAGAGCTGGAAGCTATGCTGCAGAGGGGATGCTGATGAGAACGAGCCACTTTGTCTAGCAGACCCTGAGAGACTCAGTATTTGGGGGCAGCAGGAAGACAAGGTGATATTAGGGGCTGTAACCAGGTGGGTAGTTAAAAGTCTGTATACAGAGGAGTTGGAAACCCAGGTCCGCTCCCAGATCCCATGATCCTTGGCTGCCACCCCTCTTCCAACTGCAGCAGACTGGAGGTTGGTTGAGGCTCGAGGCTTGGGGACCCAAGGGTCAGCAGAAGGCTGGGGGAGTGCAGGATGGGAAATTGGAGATTAGATCAAAGTCTTGAAAGTTGAAATGGGTGAAAAGATGTAACATGAAAGATGAAAATATAAAACTCATAGATGTGTATGTATGAGAATAGATTTGGGACCTTGAACTGGGGAAGGCCTTCTTAAATATGATTCACAAAGCAGTAATCATAGGGAAAAAACTGATAATTTGTCTACATCAAAATAAAGGATTTCTGTCCATGAAGTCCTCACAGATAAAGTTAATAGAAAGATGAGACTGAGAGAAGACAGTTGCCACACAAAACTCAAATAGGAGTTATACCCTGAATATTAAAGGAACTTCTGCAAATCAACAAGAAAAAGAAAACTCAATAGGAAAAAAAAAAAAAAAAAAAAAAAAGGGCAAGAGATATAAGTAGCAATTCACAGGAGGGAAAATAACATGCTCACAGGAGGGAAAATAACATGCCCACATGGGTGGAAAAGTTAAATCAAAATAATATCAGTACTATTGCACTCATAAGATTTATAAAATTTGGAAAGTTGGATAATGTAGTGTTAAGTTGGCAAGCATAACAACAATAATAGTAATAATCACATAGAACATACTATGTGTGGGCTCTGTTCCAAGCCCCTTACATGTAATATTTTGTTTAATTCTCTCAACAATGCTATGAAATAGGTAGTCTTATTAGACCTGTTTTTCAGATGAGGAAACTGAGAGAGTTGGCTAAACAGCTAGAAAGTTGTAGATCGTGGACTCAAATTCAGGCAATCTAGGGGCTGGCCGGTTAGCTCAGTTGGTTAGAGTGCAGCCTTATAACATCAGGGTCATGGGTTCGGGTCCCAGTACTAGCCAGCTGCCAAATAAAAAGAAGAAAAGTCAGGCAATCTAACTCGAGTCCATGCTCAAAGCTGCTAAATTATACTGTCAGGAAATGTTGACCCTTGTGCACTGTACGTGGGGTATAAATGGCTACAGCCCCTCTAGAGTGCAATTTAGCGGTACCCAGTGACATTAAATATGCTTATGTTCTATGTCCCAGTAAACTCCTGGGTGTGGTGGAATCCATAGACACCCTTGCTCAGGTCCCTGTGAGAACATGTGGTGGCTTTGTTGGTGGAGAGCTGGAGGCAACCCTGGTATTCACCACTAGGAGAAGAGATAAGTAAATGTGGTGGACGACTGCAGTGTAATACGTATGGTTAGTGGGCTAGCCAGGGTAGGCTGTTACATCACTGTAATAAACAACCCTGAAATCTCAATGGCTGAATGCGAGTAAGTTTTATTTCCTGCTTACATCAAATCTAATGCAAGCCGAGTGCTTCTCTAGGACATCTCTTCTCCATAAGGGAACTCAACAATCAAGCTGTACTGTGTGACCTGCCACCTCAACAGGTCCCTCCTCTATTGCAACAGCAGGGGGAGAGAGAGACTGGAGGGGCCTTTCATTGTCTCAGCCTTTTCACATTTTTTCATTGTCTGGGATTAATCTCATGGCCTTCTCTAATAGCAAAATGGGTGGGAATTCTAGTTTGCAGTATGTCTAGGAAAGAGGAATATGAGATGGAATTTGGGAACATGTATTATTGTCTCTCCTAAAAGCAGATAAAAGCTATGAACTGAATGGATCTACCCATACAGCAATGAAGATAGATTTTTAAAACAGTTTTGAATTTTAAAAGGTAGGAAAAAAATGAGATCTAAAGTGAAATATTATGTGTGTATATATAAAAACTAAAACATATGCACCTATAAAATTATGCTGTATGTTCTTCAAAGTTCTATCCGTATCTAAGGGCATTTATTAAACACATTTAATTGGCTATCAATTGTATGTTTGTTTTGGGGGGGGATTTGTTACAATAATTGTAGAAATTGGGATAAAGGTAAAAAAAAGTCCAACAAGGGAGAGACCTTCAAAGTGCTGCTGCTACTGCTGACAGTGAGACATGAGCTGAGGAGCAGGATTCATGCAACTCTCCACGCTTAGTTCTTCCTCCAGCCACATAAGTCTGGTGTGGGAAGAGCAGATGCAGCGGCGGCAGCGGTGATGGGGAGGGGCAGGTGTAAGAGATGGTAGATAAAGAACAGAAGGCAGCAAACACAGGCCGCTGTATGCTGAAGGTTAGCTGTGAGAAGAAGGATGGAGAAAGGGCTACGGTGGGGGCGTGCAGAATGCAGGTGTGTGTGTTAGATGGGAGGGAATTGTTTATTTGCTGAGGGGTAAGAGGTAGGGATGAAGGCGGGGTTGAAAATGAGGAAGAGGGGATATTAGATGACCCAAGGATCCTAGTTGGTTATAGTTTAAGAGATTAGTCAAATTATGTTAATATTGATCAGATGAGCTGCAGCACATATCCACAGGTTGGACATGGGTGCTAAGCTGCAGAGAAGGAAGACACTTCGTGGAGTATAACAGACGTGAATGTATGAGAACAGATTGGGATTTTTGACCTGGGAAAAGACTTCTTAAATATGATCCAGAAAGAACTAACATAAGGCAAAAACCTGATAGATTTCTTTACATCAAAATTCGGCCAGAATTGCTATCTTCTAGTAATTCATCAAATGATGAACACAAAGGGAAAGAGGAGAGGTACCTGCTATAAAGACCACTCATATTCTTTTGGCCTTTTAGAGAGCATGAAGTTTTTCCTTTGGCCATTTACATGTGAATCTATAAGAAAGGTGATGTTGCAGACATCAAGGGAATGAGCACTGTTCAAAAAGGAATGCCTCATGAATGTTACCAAGGTAACTGGAAGACTCTACAAGAGTACCTGACTTGCTGCTGGCACTGTTGTAAATAAGTTAAGGGCAAGACTGTCCTGAGAGAATGTACATATTGAGCATATTAACTACTCTAAGAGCTGAGATAGCTTCCCGAAATGTGTGAAAATGATCAGAAAAAGAAGGAAGCCAAAGAGAAAGGTACCTGGCTGCAATTGAAATGCCAGCCTGCCCCCTTCAGAGCAGTGTGCTTTGTAAGAAGCAGTGGAAAGAAGCCTGAGCTGCTGAAGCCTATTCCCTATGAATTCATGATATAAAAAAAATAAACAGCCTCTGGACTTTAAAAAGAAAAAAATTGATAGATTTTTCTACATCAAAATGAATGTTTTCTAATTTCCATGGGCAGGAACCACATGGTGACCATCTTAAAAACACAGATTCCCAGTGATTCTAATATAGGAGGTCTGTGGTAGGGCCCGGGAACCTGAATTTTTAACAAGCGTCATAGCTCATTCTGATGTAGTTTGCTCCATACTTTGAATAACAGCTCTAGAAGGGCCAACTGAAGTCTTGAAAAATGGAAATGAATCAATCAACCAACCGACCAGCACCCCCCTCTTGGAAGAGTTCCCAGGCAATTGACAAAGACTTGTTACCTATAACTGCCGCTGTATGAAGAGGGCTGGTTTTAATGAACCCAAGTCTTGCTAGGTTTTCTTGAAAAGGACAGAAACAAGTAGAAAATGAATAGAACTCTCATGGATTGTGCTTTGGGCTTTCGGGGGATTAAATAATAGTCATAAGGGCAATGGTCACTGAAATAGGATTGCAGAGGGTGAGGGCACTGGGAGCCCTCGCTGGTGGGCTTGGAGCCCAAACCTTGTACAGGTCTGCAAGAGCCAATTGTTAGGTTTTCAGGAATTTTGCAAGCTGGTGGCTAAACACATTCATCATTAAAAGTTAGATTGTGTAAACTTAAATAGATTACATTAAAAAAGGTAATAAAAACTCAAAACACACCACGTCCTAATTATTTTACTACATCTTACTATTATGTGTGCTCTTCAGGTTATTTTTGTCTATTATATCTGTGTGGTGGGAATGTACTATATAATGCTGTGCTACTGTACATCTCTTCCCAACTCAGTTGTTAGCTTGAAATTAACCACAGTGGGAATATTTACACCAGAGAAATTGGCAAAGGCTCAACACCCCTCACCCTCTTTTTGGAGAACTGTTTGTTACACATTTAGGAGCACACCACTGACTGTGGTCCTTAAAGAAATCAGGAGTGATACCAGCAGTGAGGAAAATCAAGCATGAGCTATCTGAAAGGCAGAGAAAAAACCTGGAATATTCATCCCCCACACACTAGAGTGGGCAGAGTACAGCAAGGGTGGAGGTATGGCAGCTTGACCCAATCTTTTTGCACCCATACAGTCTCCAAAGTCCTTTAAAATCTTGCCTGGATGGTTGCAGCCAAAAGCAAATGTGGCAGCAAGCAACTTTGAGGCCGGTTCCCAAATCTATGCTGAATAGAGAATCAGTTTCTTTTGACAAGCGGTGAGCTTAGTCAATGGTGCCATCTAGTGTCAAAGAACAGATTGGCTCCACGGAGGAATGATTGGAAAGAAATTTCTCTTGATTTTTCTCTGACGGTATATTGACTTCCGTAGATTCTTCTTCCTTTCTTTTCCCCTATTTTCTTTCCCCACTTCCATTTTCCCTACTTTCTGAGTAAATTTTCATCTACTGTCCCAACAAAAATAGCCATTAATTTTTTGAAAGATCTCAACTTTGTGCTGCTCCCATGAGAAAATTGATGATGCCAAGATTTAAATAGCATATGTGCAAATCAGTACATCTTTATATTATAATAATTTGGAGTGAGTTTACTTAGCGAAGTTGAAAATTTTCCTCTGCAGGTCACATAAATCAAATATTTCTCTGCTTTCCCGACATAGCCTTCCTTCCCATTTCCTGAGACAGAGCAGATGTAGTTTTGTTAGCATGTTGTAGCTTAAACAACGCTAATTCATTCTCAAGTTTCATTTCTGCTTTATAGATATTTTTGTAGGAAAATGATAGAAGAAAAGGTCCATTCATAACTTCCCAGTGTATGGAATATTTCATTCTTTTATGAGGACCTATGTGATTTATTTGAAGTGAAGTAATTGTATATGGTTGAATTCTCGGAGCTGAAGGGTCCTCCAGAAATTGGGGTAAAATTCTGGGTGTCTGATCCCCACGTGGAAGGTTTACTTTGCATCTAGCATGTTGGAGGAGGAATGCCGTAGCCCTTCAGGAAAGATTACTTCTCTTTTGCCCCTTTAGTGATTGCTGGTCTGAGCAAAGTTAAAGAACATTTAACTAATTGGTTGGCCCAAAGCTCCTTTTCCAGTTCTGACAGTTTCCATCTTTTCTTTAAGGATATCTAACCCATAAGTTGAGGGAGATTTCAGATGTTTTCAAACATAAAACCAGTAAGGAGTAAATATCATCCTTTCTATAATGTGGGTAACAAGAGCAGCCTGAACTCTGTTCGTCATTCTGAATGTGTCAGGAAATGGAAGGGAAGCCAACATTACAGCTATGGAGATGAGATCTGGACTTGGGATCAGACTTCTTCCAGGATACTTTTTCAGTGTTTTCAAAAACAGCAAAAGTTGTTTAGAAATCTCACTTTGAGAGTGCCAGACTATACAAATACAAGGCTTCATTTTAGGTGTGGGCCATGGGTTTTGCAATCCAGTCAGCTGCTATTTGTATGAGGATAAGCAAGATTTCAATAGCTACTAGGCTCACCCTCTTACACAAGACGGCAGCGATTTTGCCTTAAAAAATGTACCTAAGTGACTCTACAGGCTACAGACTGTTTTCTTAAGTAGAAATTGAAGATCCTGTTAGGAGGGAAGAAGTCAATTTTGCCCATATGTGGGTCAAACTAATAAATATAATAAGGTCTGGGTATTCCCATGTTCTTAGATGCTCAGTAAACATTCCTATTAATTAAACTGTGACAAACTTAAAGCCTGTGGCATTGTCCTATTTCACTGGGCACAGGGAAAGCCCCTGAAGTCCAAATATATTATTCAGGAGTGCACTTGCCCCTGACCGTTAAGCACAGGACCCAGTCCTTAGGATGACTCTTCACATTCCCACTGCCTAAAGCCTCAAAACCACTGCATCCCAGCTCTTTTCCCATGTCAGTGTCTTGCTCTTTCCCATCCCTGGAGAAATTTAATGGTCCAGGTTCCCTCTCACATCAGCCTGTCCTAAAACATGGCAACCAAATCTCAAAAGCTTCAATACTCCTGTGGTTTTACATCTCAAGATTTAAACTACGTATTTCAAATTTCCTTATTCAGTTAGATGCAACCATCTCACTTTTGACTGCTGAAATAGGTAAGTAAAATTTTTTCTCTGTAATTTCTTTACCTTTCCTTTTTATTTCAGAATCTTAATAAACTTAAAGTGACTCCCAATATGGGCATGCTCCTATTTATGTAGAATAAAAGCTCAGTTTTACATTTTACTATCAACCCCCAAATTTCCACTAACTAGCCTTTGGCAGATCTATAAAATGATGCTTCTGATCACTTTGGGGCATTATAACCTCATGAAGTGGTTATAATTCAATTGACTTACATTTTCTGCCATTTTCTTAAATCTTTGAACACCGACAATCCATATGGAGCATTAGAGAATTCTTAAGAAGGTTCTAACTGCTCAAGAAATTAATAGCCAAGTGAATCCTGTTTATCAAATGATTAAGTACCTTATTTGTTGCACTAGGAGCATTGCGTACTCACTTTTGGGAAACTTTGTTCCATTCTTCTGAACATCCCTGTTAACCTTATGGTCCAATGTACTTAGGACCTGCTGCAGTGGTAAATCAATATGTTCCTTTTGAAAAACTGTTCTAGGGGCTTCTGAGATGATCTATTTCAACCTGCCGCCTTACAGATGAGGAATCTGGGGCACAAACTAGAACCCATGTCTTCTGGGCTCGGTGGAGAGCTCTCCTCCCTATAGCAGGCTGCCTGTTTTTATTTAAAGGAATGAGACTCTCTTTCATGAAAGATACTAAGTCCAAAAGAGTTCTAATTTAATGCAACTTCAATTAAAGATTGTCTTTAAAGTAACAGATTGCTATTCCCAAAGTCAAAAACGACTAGAACACAGACTTAAAAACCAAGCCATTTAATCGTGTCTTTGAAGGTAAACAATATATGGAGCTGGATCCCACGCCCTGAGAATGCCAGAGCTTCGGGTCCAAAACCTTGTGTGGTATTCTCAGCAGAGTTCAGAAGGGTCAGAACTCAAGGTGTTATGAGGCAGAGAACATATGGAATTCATGCATTCCATTTTGCAATTTTGTAAATTACCAGAAACAGACCCCAAGAGTCTTTCAAGATGGGGAAATTCAACTCCTGGTTTAATAGACAAAAGAATGAAGGGTACCAAAAATGTTGACTTCTCTTCACTTTTCTCACACCATCTGAGGCCTGAGCTGACTATCATACTCCCAACTCAGAGCAGCTCGCGCTGCAGTGTAGGTTCGAGACCAGTCCCTCTATCCACTCACTTCCATGTAACGCCACAGCAAGACTGACCGGAGGCAGAGCTCTCAGCACGACAGCTTTTTAACAAGCACTTACAGTGAAAAAGAACCCTCCAGCGGCACACTGATTTAGTTTATAATATTTTAATTTACAAATTAAAAAAGCTACATGTTTCACTTTTTCTCTTTTTTTTCTTCTTTCTTTACATCACTCTTTTCTTTATCTTTATCTTTCTCTTTGTCGTCCTTCCTATCCTTTTTGCTCTCTTCTTTTTCCTGCCCTTCTTTCTTCTCTGCATCTCGGTTGGCAATCTTGTTGTTAATGAGGTTATGTAGGGCGACCACGGAACGGATCAATGAGGCCAAGTACACCACCACCATCTGGTCATTGGTCTTCAGGTAAAAGGCCTTGACAAACTCCTGCAGGCTGACGTCTGGCAGCAGGTTGAAGACGTCCTGCAGCTGGTAGATGATCTGGTGATTTATGGGCAGCTTGCCTGTGGCCACTTTTTCCAAGTAGCTCCTGATATCCAGAAGCTTGGAGTTCAGTCCCTTCAAACCATGGACTTGGTTTGTGATCCTCTGGGAAAGAGTGCCCACGGTAGTGTCTTTGATGTCTCTGTAATAATCCACAAGAATGGGCAGGAAAAAGCATCAGCTCACCATATTCTCACATAAAATTCTCACAATCTAAGAAAACACCCAGCTTTGTAGTGAGGGCAAAAGAAAAATGTTTCTTCTTCATTTGACAAAGATTTGAGTACAAATTACCTTAATTTTGTTTTCATTTGGGGGCAGATATTTTATTACAGGATGTTTTCCAGAAGATGATTATAAGAGAGTGCAGAAATGAAACTATTTTCACTTGAAAGAAAAAGAAAGACTATATGGGCCAATAGTTTAGATCTGCCAATAACTTTCTGGGTAACTATGAAATACTCTACCTTGGCTTCTCTGTTCCTAAAAAGGATAACATTTTTTTCCACCTGAGTCTGTAGGATGTTTTGAGAAGCTTAAATCAGTCCGTGGTAATTTTTGGAAGTGGAAGGAACCTCATTGGCTCATAAAAACTGACTTTTTCAAATAAGGATTATATAGCTAGAGGATTTAAAACAAAATCCATCCCAAGATGATTCTCTGCAGAAAACAACTACATTTGTTGGAAATGACACCCAGTGAAGAGAGCAGGCCTGCATTACTACCCACATCTGTTCCTGTCACACGCAGCATTACATTCCAGACAAAGTGTGCTGTCCACAAAGTTATAAATCGTAATACTTTCGAGATGATCTAGTCCAACCACCTCAATTTATAGATAAGAAAACAAAGGTCCAGAAAGGGACAGTGATTTGTTCAGAATTAGAGAACTGTTAGCAAATGGCCAGGACCAGGCCCAGGTCTCCATACCCGATCCGGATATGAATACGGATCTCTTCCTCACACCGTACAGCCTCTTGGGCAGCCGAGGATTTTGATGCTGTACTAAGGTCTCACCGTAACAAGTGTTCGACTCCAACTTCCTCAGCTTCCTCTGCTCCAATTTCACTGGTCACATGCTCAAATGTTTTTGAGGTTGGAGTTCCATCCTGGGAAAGGAGGAGACTTAACTATAGTTATTTACTTACAACAAACTGGTATTTGTTCCTTTTCACACCTTGAGTCTTCTGCTTTAAGTCAGCTCATTACATGGGTGCATTACTGAGAGTTTTCCACGGCAAGGGGGTGGGTAAGGTTTGCTTTGAAAGCTCAGCCTTCAAAGCTAAAATCACTGTGGCAATGCTCAGTGATGAAGTCTGCTGCGACATTATTAGCTCACTGCTATGTTGTAGGGGCCATAAAATTGTTTTCTGAGGAAAAAAAAACTTTTTAAAGAAAGACCTTTATATTCCTTCAAGCCTACACTGGGGATAGACACTTAGGGAAGTCTCAGGTTGATTTCTAAAGTATAGTCATACATTGCTTTCTTGGGATGAATGTCTCCCCAAAACTTAATTTCTACTATAACTGCTGAGGATGGGAAATCCTATTATGGTAATTGAAGGGTGGGGCCTTGAAGAGGTGACTGGATTGTGAGGACCTTGCCATACTGAATGGTTTAATGGTGGTCCTAGGCATGGCTCTAGGGCTTTAAAAGGAGAGTGCATAAGGAACTCTCTCTCTCTGCTCTGCCACTTTCTGCCATGTGAGATCCCTGTGTTGTTGTAAAGCCTAAAAAGACCCTCATCAGATGTGTTCCCTGGACTTTGGACTTCCCAGTCTCCAAAACTGTAAGCAATAAACGTCATTTTCTTACAAATTACCCAGTTCTAGATATTTTGTTATGAGCAACAGAAACAGACTAATACAATTGTTTAATGCCAGGGATACGTTCTGAGAAATGCATCGTTACGTGATTTTATCACTGTGTGAACACCATAGAGGGTACTCACAAACCTAGCTGGTGTAACCTACTACACAGTATAGCCTTTATAACCTTATGGGATGACAGTCATATATGTGGTCCATGGTTGACTGAAACATTATGTGGCACATAACTGTACATAGTTCTTTCTAGAATGGACAATATACAGAGTACCTGTACTTAAAGCTCATGCCAGAAAGTATGACTTTTAACCATTGATTCCTTTGATTGAATGATACCAGACTGCCAAAATAATGCAATTAGAGTAACTGGCTTTCTGGTGATCTGAATTAATCAAAGGGTCCTTTGGGGGATGTGGTACACTGGTATCACCTACTGACTTCCTGATGGGCCCCAGGAGACACTTTTCTCAGACCTAGTGCCAGAAGGTTGTACATCTACTGTAAACTGTGTAAAAATGTCTACAATGCAGGATGGCATAGAAGCGAGAGCACAGGCTCTGTAGCTAGGCTTTTAGGGTTCAAATTCTGGCTCTGCCACATATGTAACAAGGGAGCTGTAAGACATTGGGCAAGTCACTCAACTTATACTAGGTGCTATAAACATTAGTTGGTGTTATTTTATTTAGGATCATGTGAATCCTGCAAGAGGCATTCTCTTCTTTGCTTTGGATGGTAGGATGGTCAGAGCCTCTAACAATCTTGTAGGACTTCACAGCAAGCCTTTTCAGGTACTAATTCTTCTATTGTTTCACCTTATAACATGACCCCTACATCCCCTTTATCCCCTACTAAAAAGTATCTTCACACACAACCTCTTAATTCCTTTCCTAAAGAGGCAGGGTAAAAATTAACTGGAAACAACTGGGTCAAGACCAGGGATGAAAGCTTTACTGTGACTAGATAATAAATTCATTAAAAAAAATTTTTTTATTGATTATGAATATTCATCAGATTCAGAGCTGATTGTCACCCCTCCTAGGTAATAAGTTTAGATCTAAGCTCCCTGGTAACCAGGCAAAAGAAAAATAGGAGGATTGGGCTCACTGCAAAGAATATTTGCAGGGAGCTAGCCTAAAATATCCTTTTCCGAATTTTAAAACTGAATGTAAGGAAAAATAGTGCATATTAAATCCAAAAGCAGACTTTAATCCTTCCCTCAAACTTTTGACTTTGAAAATTTAAGATTGAGCTCTTTCGTGGATACCCTAAATACAAATATCTTATGCTCATGACAAAATACACACACATATATACATTTTTACATCAAGTTCTATCCTAGAACTTGAGTTTAACTTTCCTGGAAATAGAGAAAATCTATATTCTAGCAGCTCTTCACTTTTATGCTCAAAGCACAAGGTAGCAAAGCACACAGCACATACTGGAGACGGCAGAGCTGAGCATTCAGGTGTCAAATGATCATACAGATGGGTCTTGCCATCTAGCTCTTGGCAACTCTTACTCTACAGTTATGTGATGCTTGATGACAGGTATATGTTCTGAGAAATGTGCTGTTAGGCGACTTTGTTGTCGTGTGAAAGTATATTAGGAAAGGGAACAGCAGTACATTTTCCTGTTATTTACACTGGCCACTAGTTGTATGAGCGTGGGCCCTCTGATTATATTACTAAGTCTCTTTGTGCCTCACTTTTCTCATCTATTAAATGGAGATTACAATACCACCTCACAAAGTTATGAAAATTAAACTATAGGAAGGGATTGTGCCTGGCACTCAGCAAGCACTCAGTGAGTGTTAGCTGTTATTAACTATTATTCTGCTATGGGGATCGGTGAGAATCATTTTACAATTCAAGAATTCTAAAGTAAACAACTCTTTCACTTGGGGTAAGACCTAATGTGTCAAATGCTTGGGTTTCTACATTAAAGGTCTGAGCTACCTTTGGGAGGGACACCCATGGGTAAGCTGGGCACTCCTCCTTGATGTATTCTGTGGTAGGTTTGTTTATACCAGCATCACCACAAACACGTGAGTCATGAGTTTTGCTATGACATTATGATGGCTACCACGTCACCAGGAGATAGGAATTTTTCAGCTCCATTATAATTTTATGGGACCACTGCCACATATGTAGTTGGTCATTGACTATCAC
Source organism: Cynocephalus volans (assembly GCF_027409185.1). Lineage (NCBI taxonomy): Eukaryota > Metazoa > Chordata > Mammalia > Dermoptera > Cynocephalidae > Cynocephalus > Cynocephalus volans. Next base: position 130,287,509 of record NC_084469.1, on the reverse strand, counting down.
TGACTAAAATATCACGATGTGGTGTATGACTGTATTTGAAAACCTGTGACCTAGTCTACAGGGACTGAAAATCTTCAAGGACCAAAGAATACTGGCACAGAGGAGGCTCAAGAGCAGATGTTGCATTAGGTTAAAGCCAAGCTCACCAGGCTCTGCATTTGTTTTGCTGGGAACGTTTCTGGGCAAACATTTGACTACTTTGGGCCTCAATTTCATTTGTAAAAGGGGAACCTTAGACTTCTATAGTCTTCTCTATTTCTGAAATTTGATGATTCAAAAAGTCAAGGGGGAAAAAAACCTTAAGATCAAACTGTTAACAGAAACCTACTACCTTCTTGTTATAGAGAGATAAAGGATTTGTTGGACTTGAAAATGGAAATAAACAATCACCTAATAAGTAGCAAATCTAATCTCTTAGGCTCATAGCCAGATGACTTACATCATGAACTTCTTCCACGGAAATATATGCCTCTGTGGGCAGTCCCAGGTCCTTTGGCTTCACATCAATAATGACCAATACCTGGCAGAGAAACACATCTTAGCAAACTACCTCACACTTGACACAAAAGGGATGACTTCAGCCATTCTTCTGATGACGGTTACTAAAGCTATTTTATTCATTTGATCAGAAATGAGCCAGAATTTTCAGCAAAAATGAGTTTATATTTCAAATGATCCCACTTGCTCTGCTCTTTACTCCCCTACATTAACAAGATGGGACGAAGCACAGTGTGGTTATTAAATACAAGAAAATTAAAGTCAGGAGAGCTAAAATTTCAATCCCAGGCCCACCATTTACCAGACCTTACTAGCCATTTGAACCTCAGTTTTCTCATTTGTAAAGAGGATCTATATAGTCCCTGATAGGATTAAGATAACTCACATACTTAGCAACTAGCAGGTGTTATTTCCTAAATACATTAGATGACAGCATGATACATAGAATACTACGTATTAATACAACAAACTTATAAAGAAAAGCAGTGAACTGATTTGCTGCTCAAAGAAAGCTCTTACTAGGATGTATCTTATCTAGCAAAGAATATCATTCAAGAGTTTAAAAAATAGAGAGCACTTACTGAGTTAGGGCAGTATCTTTTCATGAGTTCATTGATGGCAATGTCATTCTTGTGTAGTTTAGGGCCTGTGTGGTACCACCCAACTATTCTTTCTCTGGCTGGGAAGGAAAAAAAAATTAGTGGGTTTTAATGTTTCATGAAAATCTATACAACTCTCTCAAAAAGGATAAGAACATTAGCAGTTATGTCCTCTACCTTTTTGAAAATTTCAGACATCTATTTTAAACCTGACAGTTATGAAATCTAAAACTCAAAAGCAGAATTCTCAGAAAATAAGCAGTGTGGGAAAAATCCACAGACATCTATATCCCAGACTAGTTTAGGAGACCAGTCATACATGAAACAACTAGAGGAAAATTCCAAGGTGATATATAAACAAATGCAAGTTCATGTCACATAAACAGTAACTGTGAGTGTTGCAGTTATAAACATTTCCAAGCAATGTGGTTGCTGTGATGAAATACAATGAAAACAGTACCCGTGATAGAGATATTTACCCCGGTGGTACTAAAGCTCTAGGGGCAGGTAAATATTCTTTGATAGTTCTCCACTTTTCTGCTATAATCAGAGGGCTAGCTCCTGCCTCACCCAAACCTAGGTGATTTACCTGGCCTTAAATTGCTACTCATTTCTTATTTATTCTACTTCATTCCTCTACTACCACTAGTCTTACTTAAGTCTAGACAAACCAATGGCCCATTGACATTAAAGAAAAGGGAATAGAGAAAAAAAAAAAAAAAGTCACACACACACCCCCGTAAATCAACGCCATGCTCTAACACCTTAGAAAATCAGGACGTACCGTTGACCTTCTTGAACATCCCGTACATGTTTTCCAAATAGTCATGGTCTAAAAACCAGACAGACTCATCCTTATCGTCTTCATCAAAAGGGACTAAAGAGAAAAAAAATGTAAGCTCTAGTTTAGGGTCCTGGATAGAATCTAAACCACAGGTCACAAGTAGGGGTCCCTAGGCCAGATCTGATTTACTTATGTGTTTGATGTGTCCAATATAGTAGTAATAATTTTTTTTAAAAAATTGCCCTCATTAAAAATTAGGAGAGTTCATATAAAAATCCAAATTTCCAGCTTTCCTTAAAAAAATGCGGAAGATCTAGCAATTACTGGCAGATAGGGGCTGCCTCCTTTTAAAAGGACACATGCTCTTCAGTTTGCTAGAAGTCCCATCATGTACTGATATTTCCCATTTGGCAAATTACGTTAGTGGCTGGTCCGTTTAGACAATGAGTCAGTGACCTCTAGTCCAAGGGGTCATACCAACAATTATTTTGCTCTTTGTTTTTGTTGCTTTTATCATAAAAGTAATACATAGATGCATCCTTGTAAAAATTCATGATACAGAGTAAAGGGTAAAGTTCCCCATCTCTCCCTTTGCCCTACCCATAACCACAGTTAAATAGTTTAGTGCAGGGGTTGACAAACCACAGTGGCTACCTGTCTGTATAAAGTTTTGCTGTAATACAGCCACACTCACTTGTTTACAAAGCGTTTAGAGCTGCTTTTGCACTACAACAGCAGAAATGAACAGTTGCAATGGAGACCACATGGCCTGCAAGTTTAAAATATTTACTGTCTGACCTAGTGAGTAGACTTTAGGCTTTTTTCTGTACATCAGCAAAGCTAAAATAGAATCTTTAGACTGTAGTAAAAAATGGTAACAAATGTTTATTTTTCAAAAGTAAATAGACATTTTAACCATGCTCATAAAAATGTAAAATTTGTCTTTTACCTGCAAAACTGTTGGATACATCAAGGACTTTCTTTTGCCATGACCCCAAAAGCACACCAACAACGCGCTTCTGGTTTCCGACTTTGCCGATTCTGAATGAGAGAACAGATGGTCAGTCTGGATAAGAATGCACAGATATGTGGACCCAACAATTAGATACTCAATGGGAAATATCAATAGTGCAGATACAATTTAGTTTACCTGGGAACTAATCTACCTAAACAAATGTAATAGGCTTATACAATTTAGTTTACCTGGGAACTAATCTAGCTAAACAAATGTAATAGGCTTAGGTTAGTTCTTGATATTAAATATAAGGGGTAATTCATGAACATTATACTAATGTACACTGGCAGTTTTTACTTACCACTGACTGCAAAGTAATGCATGCATGGAAAAATCCCAAATTTCTAGAAATTTAAAATGGAGAAAATGAAAACTCCCCAAATCTTAGGGTTTAAAAATATTACTCAGTTGGTGTTTGAAAAACTCATTTAAGTTATGCTACCTTTACTTTTTCATTTGCAGCTTTCCTTTCTCCTTTAAACTTTCCCCATCTTCTCTATCCTCAAATCTTTTCAGGGGTAAAGATGCTAGAGTAGAACCAGTTTTATGGCCTGGCTTTTGGGTTGCCAATTCTTCTCTGGAACATCTGCTCCATGTCTACAAGCCCCACCAGAGGTAATTTATTCTTTGTAAAGTCTAGGGGCTCAGAAACTCAACCCAGAGGCATGAGTGTGCCATCTGCGGCTTCTGATTGGGCTTATTAGGCAGAAGTCATAAGTGAGCTGGTGACTAATCACACACACTAAGAGGAGAGAGGGCTGAATGAGTGGGAAATATTTTACTTCACAATTTCTATCTCCTTTTGAAACCTCAGGAATTTTCTGCTAAGTAGCTACAAGTATTTCACTTACATATTCACTGGTCTTCAAGAAGAATAATTATTATGACAAGCAAACAGAAAGGAGATTGTTGGGAGGGAGGTTTCAGTAATGGACCACAATAATCAACCACATTGTATATTGACAAAATAAAATTAAAAAACAAAACAAACAAACAAAAAAGATTAATAATTATTTAGCTATTAGCAAATATGAGATACAGAAACCATACAGCTCTATGCTAAGGAAAGACAAAAGCCACTGTGAAATGAACTACATTTCCTTAACAGTAGTTAGTTTCACACTGGTTTCACTGTAGTATTTTTCTTAAAAAACAGTTTAGCAAATCTATGAATACTTACTAAATTTAGGATTTAGATCAAACAAAGTCAAGGATTCTGTATTCCTGGTGGCTCTGATTTTTTTTTTGGAAATGAATTTCAAACACTTCAAGCATTGAGTTTCAACACTTCAGAGAAAACCTCCACAGCTCATGGACTTGACTTTTCGTCTACAAACGTCCATTTGTGTTTTTTAAAACCCTATATTTGTTATCGGACACAGCAGCCAGCAGTGTCTGCCTGAACTATGCTCTTAAACAAGATTTGAATAGAACTGAAATGGTGCCTGCTCCATCGAGCACCTCTAGCATCCCATGGGAGAAAAATAGTAATTACTGCATAGTAGAGTCTACATATCCTGTTAGGCTGAGCTCCCGACAAAGCAAAGAAACTGAACTGGGGACTCTAAACCTCACGGGGAGTCTTGAGTTTGTTTTTGGCTCTGGTTGAATTACGTGTACAAAGCAAGTTGCAAGACAATAGGCACTCAGCAACTATGACTTTATAGCAGATGCTCCCAACTGGGTCTTTACATTTGCCAATTCAAGTAATTATCTTGTAAAACTTAAGAACACGTGCAACAGGTCGAGCAGGATGAACATTTCGCAAACAAGCAAGGGGTGGAGAAAGAACACCCTCAAACAACAAGCCTTCCAGTTGATCTGTGGGATGTTTTCTCACCTCATTAATTCATGTTCAACTCTCCAGTTGGTCTCGTTTTTTTTTTTTTTTTTTAAAGAAAACTGACACCTTATCTATATTTTAAGCAATTGTCAAATCAGATTCCCACTACAAACTTTCACGGGCTAAACCACTGCACATCCGGGAAGCCCTTCGGGGCGCTGAGACCAAAATTTCAGTGACAGCATTCAGAGCACAGAAGCGCGAGCCTGAAGCGCTTCTTACGAGGAACCGAGTCTTTCTGGTGAAAAGGGGCGGACAAGGTGACAGATCGGCACGAGCCCAGGGCGGGGGTCAGGGCCGACTGAAGCTTGCCCCCCACATTTTGGCATCATCCAGACTTCGGTAAAAGGAACAGGCGGCCCAGGCCCGGAGTGGCGGCGGCGGCGCAATGCTGGGCGACTCCCGCTTCGTGGGCCGAGGCTGGTCTGGACCCATCGACAAGTCAGGGCCGCCTGCTGCCCGATCTGAGTCCCCAGCCCTCCTGCGGCCGCCGCGCCATCCCCAGCGTGCCCGTGACTCAGCAGCGGCGGCGCCGCCCGCCCCGCTAGGCCGCCCCGCGCCGCCCGCTCACCGGTTGAAATGATCCACCACACTGAGCAGCACCAACGGGTGCACCACCACCTTCTGCACCGCCAGCTCCGGCATCGCGACACACCCCACCCGCCAGGTCCGGCTCCCTACGACCCGCAAACACTCGCAGCGACAGCGACTCCAGCAGCTCCCCCTAGCCCAGCTCCTCCCCTTCCGGTTCGGCGGTCGCCGCGCGGCAGCCTTCTTCCGCTCCCAGAGTACCTCGCGCGGCGTGCCCGACTGTCGCCACGGCCGCCATCTTGGGAAGGGGAAGGGGTCGGGGAAAGGCGGAGCCTCCCTGGATCGTCGCCTTGTATTGCCCTGGACTTCAGTGCTAGGGGGACACTGGATGTTGATAAAGCTTGACCTCCTGGTATTGGTCCTGCAGCGGTTTTTCACCTTAGTTCCTTCCAGTTCACCCCTACTTTGAACAATATAGAAAAAACACTCAGAAAAAAAATGAATAGCAACAACTTATATATCCAACACCCAGAAAATGTTCAGCTTTGCATCAAGTCAAAATCTTCCAAGTTTTCTTAGAGGAACTTATTACGCTTTCAGTGTATATGTGGTAATTTATCTCACTTATCCTTTTTATTGTCTGGGAATTTCTCCTTTATCTTCAGTGTGGACTCTTTGCAGATAATAAACGTGGCAACCTGCAGGTTTCCATCTGTCTTTGACTGTGTAACTAGGGCTTGCAAACAAGACCATAGAGGTTGCTTTTCAAATCGAAACTTACGTGAGGGTCGAAGAAAAAATGGAAGGCTATATTTAGCTAGGAAAGAGAAAAGAGAAGACTAAAAGGGGAAATGTAGGAGACAAGGACATAAGATTATTTGCAGAAGAAGGAAAATTACATTAAAATTCATCTAGGTATATATTTTGTTCTTAAGTTGCTGTTTCTGTAAACAAAAACAATACTTCAGTAACTCGGATTATTTACTTATTGTTTGTCCAGTCTTTAACCAACTTTTACTTTCCCTACATCACCAGAGGATTTTCTTAACCTCTTGGCTTCATATTCTTTTAAGGTAGACTCCTGATCTCTAAATGTCGGGGGACACGCAAATCTCCGTTGCATTCTTAGCTGTGGGTAGTGAAAAACATTATCAAAGATTAGACTGAGTTTGGCCCAGCAATGGTAGAGTGACTTTAACGCAGCCAGTATTTTTAATGTGTTCTGTATGGAAAATATCCGTGTCTTCTATCTGCAACTTGGCCTTCTGTTCAGTTTTTCTGCTGTACCCATGAAAAAGTAATGGCAGGATGTAGTCGTTATTATTCATAATTAGTTAAAGGGAAGCTCAATGTTGTCTTTATTCTTAATTATAACGAGAAAGATATAAGGGGTCATGCTAAGGGAAAGAAAACGAAGAATTATTGAATCGATTGAATGTATAATATGTCAGTCCTGGTACAGGCACTCACAAGCATTTAACCCTTTTAATTAATGCTTCTCAGACTTTGATATGCTTACAAATCACCTGGGGACCTTGTTAAAATACTGATTCTGATTTTGTAGGTCTGGGATGGGACCTGAAATTGTACATTCCTAACAAGCTTTCAGGTGAGGCCCATGCTGTGTTAACAAGGCTTGTAACAACCTTATGAAGTAGGTCTTTTCTTATTTTACAAATGAAAGTTGTTGCTCTACTGTTTCTTCCATGGTGGGCTTTTCCTGACCACTTCATTTAAAATTCTTTCTCCTACTACTTATATTTCTCTGCTTTAGTTTTCTCTAGAGTATTTACCACTTTGGAATAGTCTGTAGAATTTACTGATACTGTTCATTGTCTTTCTCTTTCTAATAGGATGTAAACTCCTGTTTAGTTCACTTTTACATCTTCAGTGTCTTGAAAAGTGCCTGCACATAGGAGACACTCAGCAATTATTATATGAATGAATAATTAGTTATATGAATGAAATGGAAAACAACAAGACTCAGACGTTGGAAAGGACCTTTGCAAGATCACGTAGTTGGCAAGCATCAAGCCAGGTTTCTGTGATCCCAGTTTCTGTTGTCCTGATTGCACCACTGAGGCAAAAGAAATGGAGTAATGTCATGAAGATGCTGAATTTCAAACTTTGAGAAGCGATTATGTTTTATTTCACAACTGAGTTCACAATGCATTGTACAGATGAAGTAAGCTGTTTTGAAGCCTAATGAGGGTCTCTAATCCTGACTCACTGAAACAGTGTGAAATTGACTCTGAACTTAAAAAATTATTCAAGTTGCATATGATCATTGTGGAAAAATGAGAATATTCAGATAAACAAAAATGGAATAAATTAAAATCACCTGAAATCTTACCACACAGAGAAAACCAGTATCAACCATGGTCCAAACTCCCATACCTCTTGTGGGGAAAACAGGATAATTTAGTCAGGCTCCTTCAGCTCGGGTCTGGTTGTGGGTCAAGCAGCACATTCTTAATTCCTTGTAAACAAGTTGTGTGGATGGAGTTAGTGTGCATGTGCACCAATGTATCTTTTTAGTTATTGCTTTTGTGTGTTCTTCAGTTTGTGAAGCAGAGCTGGCCGGGCAGAGCTCACGTCTAAAAATAGAGCATGTTACTCTGCTGGCAGCTGCTCAGTTTCAGTTTTCTTTGGACTTTGCCAGTAGCAGTTGAGTTTTTGAGTTTCTCTGTGAACTGCTTGGCTTATAGTGTTGTGTGTGCTGAATAAAGACTATTCTTTCTTCGATCAATGCTCCAAGGACATTTTTGCCTGTTACCTAGTTCATAGACCTGTGTGTGAAGGGTTTGTGAATGGGCTCAAGGGGTCTGTGTGCTCCAGACCCCAGCTCTAGCTCAACACCTCTTCTTACAGGAACTTCAGCATTAGCTTCCTAACTGGTCTTCCTGCTTCCAGTTTGACCCTCTCCCATCTTCATCCTCCACTTTGCAACCAGACTTATTTTTTTAAAAAAGCTTTTGAATGGAAAATTTCAAACCTGCATGCATAGAATAGTATGATGAAGCCCCATAAACTCATTACTGAGCTTCAGCTCTCCCTTACTTTCCTCGTCTGAACTCTCAGTTCGTCTCCTCAAAGTTAGTCACTGGTTACCAGTTTCTGGTGAATCCTTCAGGAAATTTTTATTTTATGTTTTTATTTTTTAAAAGATGACTGGTAAGGGGATCTTAATGCTTGACTTGATGGTGTCAGCACCACTCTCACCCAGTGAGCTAACCGGTCATCCCTATATGGGATCCAAACCCGTGGCCTTGGTGTTATCAGCACTACACTCTCCTGAGTGAGCCACAGGCCGGCCCCCTTCAGGAAATTTTAAAAAATGCACATTTCATTGACTGGCTTAAAAAAAAATATCTTTCAGCATCTGTATGTATAACTTAAAAATATGCAAATGGAATTAATTGTACATAAAATTCTGAAACTTGTGCTTTTTAGTTAAAAGTGGATCCTTAACACTCTTTTTACCAGCAAATCTAGGTCTATGTCATCATTAATAGTTGCATGGAATGGATTTGGTTTCTTCATGATAGGACCTCTCCATCTGCTCAGAGGCCCAACTACACGTTATTCTCTCCCAATCTCTGTAATCCTGGAAAGGGCAAAAGCTGTCTCAAAGATGTTTCTAGGATGCTTTAATTTTTCCAGTCATATGACTCTTTTTTACTCTAAACTTGGCACTCTTCTATAACCAGTATCTCTCAAATTTTTCTCAATTTAACAAATATTTATTGTTCCACTGTTTTGAGCACTAGTTATGTAGAAATAAACAAAACAAAGTTCTTGCTCTCTTTGAACTTAAGGTCTTGTTAGGGAAGATAGATTATAACCAAATAATAAATATAAATGCCATATAATATCCCATTATCAAGAGGTATGCTTAGTCCAAGGCGAAACTGCTTCCCTTTATCAGATGTGGTAGACCCCAGTGAATCATGCCTTCCAGCATTCAAGCCCTGGAATGGTCTCCTCCAAAACTGACTCTGAGCTTGGGCATGTGACTCCCTCTGGCCAATGAGATATTAAAAAGTGTGATGCAAACAGAGGCTTGAGTAATGCTCCCACATTGCTGCTTGTTGGAACATTCACTTTTGGAACACTGAACCATCATGTAGAAAGATCTGGCTACTTTGCAGGGGAGACCATATGGAATAGGAGAGGAATGTCTGGCCAGTCCCCAGCTATTCCAGCCATTCTGGCCAGGTGCCAGAAATGTGAGTAAAAACATCATTGTGGATTTCCAGCTCTAGCAGACACCACGTGGAGCAGAAGAACTGCCCGGCTGAGCCCAGCCCAAATAATAGAATCCTGTATAATAATAAATCATTTGTTGCTATTTTAAGTGACTAAGTTTTGGGTGGTTTATTACGCAGCAATAGATAACAGCAACACCAGGCAATCTGTGAAATCTCTGTGAACCTGAGGTTCTTGGGAAATACTTTACCTGTCACTCAATGCCTGTCATATAGTACCTGCTTAAAGTTGGTTCTGTTACTTACTTTTTCAGTGTTACTTGCTTATTTTATTCTCTCATTTGGGGATTATTTAGGCCTTTCATGGAACATTACTCAGATGAAACAGTATACTCAGAATGGTATACTATACACTCCATCAGGAGTGAGTTTGAGAGTATGGAGAAACTGGAGCAGCTGTATGGTAAAGCTAAATTCTTGACACCTCTTGCACCCTTCACTGTAAGCTTTCTGCCTTTTATCTCTGTCTGTTAAAGGTAACAGGAAAGATTATAAGTTGTGAGTCAGATCTAGATTTGGATTTTACCTTTCCTGTTTACAGTCTATGTTTTTTTTAAATAGGTTAGTTAATCTCTCTAATCCTCAATTTCTTCCTTTGTAAAATAGAGATAATCATAGTGCCCAACTCACAGGTGAGGGGAGCCAGGAATTGTGAGATGACTGTGCTGTCCTAAGTAGAGTTGTGTGGAAGAGTAGTGAGAAATAAGCCTAAACTAGTTGGGTAGGACTAGATTCTAAGGATTTTTATTGTAAGCCAGAAAGTGATATGATAAAAGTGGTATTTTTGGAAGGTTAGTCTGACTGTAGCATGCAAAATAGATTCAAAGGAAGAGAGCTAGGAATTGGGGAAGGCCTGTTAAGAGGTATCTCAAGTAATTTGGTATGAGGTGATAATGAGCTGGAGTGGTGTTTTAGTCCGTTTTGTGTTGCTATAACAGAAATACCTGACACTGGGTAATTTATAAAGAACAGAGGTTTATTTGGCTTACGATTCTGGGACAGCTGCATCTGGCACAGGCCTCAGGCTGCTTCTACTCATGGCAGAAAGTGGCAGGCAGCTGGTGGGTACAAGCAGATCATATGGTGAGAGGAAGCAAGAGAGAGAGGAGGTGCCAGGGTCCTATATACAACAAGCTCTCATGGGAACTAATAGAGCGAGAACTCACTCACTACCCCTCCTCCCCCAGGGAAAGCATCAATCCATTCATGAGGGATCCGCCCCCATGACTCAATCAGTTTCCAACACTGCCACATTGGAGATCAAATTTCCACATGAGTATTGGAGGGGACAACACATCCAAACTCCATCACACAGGATTCCTGCCTGGACTTTTTTTGTGTGCATATGTAATATCTTGGAGTTCCTAGAAGTATTTGAGGTAGGAGCAAAATTGTAAAGTCCAAGTGGAAGGCACTGGTCATTGAAGCACTGATTATACATGTTACAGGATGGCGTTAAGTATTTGACAAAGATTGCCCAAAAACGTCTCCCCACCTGTTACAAATTAGATACATAGCTCAAGGCCTTTCTGTTGGTCATTAAAAAAATTGCAAGATTTTCCTAAGAGTAGTCCTTTAGATTTTCCATCTCATAATAAAAGTAGGATAATAGTGAAATCATTTGAATACTTTGTATCAATCAAAGTCCACGACATACAAGAAAACATCAGAGAATGAAAAAGTAAGATGTTTTAGTGGTAATATATACAAAAGCAAAAAGCATTTTAGGGGGATAAATGTGTCTATGTGCATTGGACTGTGATTATGTTATAATGAACTTGTCTATCTGTTATAATGGAGGCTATTGTATATGTGTAATGGAGGTAATCTTTGGAAAATTATTAATGTGTTTCCAGTCTTTTGCCTTTCCCATACAAAAATTCTTGCTCCAGTTTATGGGAAGCATCCATCTGTGGGCAGGGTGTGGGTCACAAAGAAGTAAGTTGAGAGGAAGAGAAAATATTTGGCTTTTAATGTGTAAAATAGGATTATTCAATAAGTTAATAGCTCTGCAAGCCAGGGCACTGTCTTGAGAGATGATTTTCTAAATCTTTTTATTCTTATTTCCAACCTAGGCTGGAGCTCTGAGTTCATAGGTCCTCCTGTAGTTTAAGGAAATGCTCTGCTTGCTTCTAAGTCTTAGCCAGCATCATGAAGAGTAGAGATATGATGTAAGGGAGGTCAAAGAAACCCCACTCCCTTTCCTCCCAAGGCAAGTGAGGAAAGAAGAACAAGGTGGTTAGATGTGAGCATTTTAATTTTCTCTTCTCTGGGGCTTTGTCTCAGAGAGCAGGAGATGTGTTGGATGAGAGAGGGTACCAGAAGGCAGGGAGGATTTCTGGTCTTATGCTTTGTTTGGATCTCAGAAAGAAGATCTTAGATTGTCCTGCACCTGCTTGGGCACAGCTGCATTGATTTGGTAGCACAGGAAGGGCAGAGGAGCTTTCAGGTTTGGCTGCCTGAGCCTCCTTTGGTTTCAGTGTGGCAGGGACAAGACCCACAAGTAGCAAGAGGAGCTGGCCATGATGCTGGAAGGGAGATCTCTGCTCTGCACTGAACTCCACAGCAGAGGATACCTGAGCCAGCCCTAACCAGAGCCACATACCTCAGAGGCACCGAGGTGGGGCCCATAGGCCTGGGACCACTCTCAGAGCAGCCTGGCCACAGGAAATGGAACCAAGTGCACCAGCACACAGGACTTTGGAGGCTGGCAGGGCCCCTGGTGACCATCAGAGACCGGCAGACACTGGCCAGTGCTCATCCAAGGACTAGCATCAGGACTGGCCTCCTTGTTCCATTGCCATCAAGTCATGGAAACCCCACTCCTCTGTCCCTGGGCCTGTACTCCTTCTCAGGAAGAGAAGGGAGAGGAAGGTGGACTTCAGCTAAGTGGTACAAACTTTTCAGAAGGCATTGTTTCATTTAAACCAGTTTGGACATTTAATTTTTAAAAAGTTATTTTTCCAATGCTAACTAACCAGCATGTGGAGGCTTGTGAAAGAAGGTTGGTTATTGACAAGAATAAAAGAGTACAGGTTTCCTGCACATTCAAATGTCAGCTTAACTATGAGTTAAGTTTGAGATCCCATTTAGGTTGGTACTGAAATCCCCAGCCCTGCACTTTCTTTTCCTTATTGAAGACTAGGTGTAGCATCGTTGGGTGAGAGGAAGAGAACTCTAATTTCTGTGGGAAAGGTAGGCATACCACCGTGAGTTGCTAAGAAATTTGTATGGATTTTCTGTGGTCATGTCCAATCTGGTTAATGACAATAGGCTTTTTATTAGAATATCTTAAGTCTAAAACTCTTTCCTGAACTCCAGATATGGGTGGGCTTTTGCCTACAGGATTTCTCTGCCTGGATTTCTATATCCTACAGCAGCTCAGGTTGAGCAGGGTGGACTTGAATTTGCCATTTTTCCTCCCAGACTTGCTCCTTCTTTTGTATTCCTGAGCTTGGCAGTTGCCCCAACCATCCAAGTGGCCTAGTCAGAAACGTGGATGTCATTCTAGATTTTCCATTCTCATTGGTTGGGGAGCTCCTGCTTCCACAATGGCTTATGAGGCTTGTCACTTTCTGGCCCCTGCTCATTCTTCTAGCTTCTTAACACACCATCTAAATGCCAGCCATTGTGGTGATTCCCTCGCTGTGCTCTCTGGCTGGTGCTTTGGTACCTTTGTACGTGTTTTCTGTCTACCTGCAATGTCTTCCCTCTGTTGTCTGCTTAGAGAACCCCTTACTCATCCTTTAAGACTAGCTCAGGGACCTTTGTGAAGACCTTGGTCCCCGGGACAGTGCACTTTGTGCATCGTCTCTTCTGGTACTTACCCCATTAGCCAGTCCCTGTTTATTTTCAGGCTCCCATGGTAGACTGAGGGGTTCTAGAGGGTAGGGATTTTGTACTATTCATCTTCTATCTCCAGGCAGGCTAGTGCCAGACACATAATAGCTCTCAGTCATAAATACTTGTTGAATAAAGAAATTCTGAAAGCCATGTTTTTAAAAATTTCTAATAATTTCATGTTTTACTTTTGATTCCTTCCAGGAATTTAGGTAAGCTAACATTTGTATTGCTAAGAGATCTTGTGCAAACTGTGCTTACCTTTCGGTTGATTCTGGATGTTTTTAACTTTTTCCTACTTTTGAGTAAGCCTAAATGATTGCCTTCAATTTGTCTACCATCCTCTACTTTTAATTTAACCCTCATAAACATGGGGTATATGTTTTGCTACATATTGTAAAGTGATGTGGGACACGTAACAAATGTAAGAAATATGAAATATCAGTTTAAAAAGTACTCTGTGAATACTCAAATACTAATATGAAATATTACTAGATAATGCTTCAGAAAAAAGCTTGGAAAGAAATACACCAAATTGTTAACAGTGGTTGCTATTGAGTGGTGATAATGAGTGGTGTATTTTATTTTTTTGCTGTTCTATGTTTTCAAATTTTTCTGTAGTTGTATATTATTATTATCATTATTGTTTCTTTAGTGGAAATCGCTGAAAACGGGTTGTCTTACTCGCAGGGCAATGGAGCATAGTGTCAACAGTGCAGTCTTCACAAGCAGTGCATTTTAACATCCTCAGTTTCCTCATCTGTAATAGTACAAATGGTAACTGTGCTAATGTATCTGCATTAGCTATGTCAGTCTTGATTGCTAGTGGTGGAACCCTACTCTAACCAGCTCAAGCACCAGGGAAATTTATTATCTCATGTTACAGCAAAGTCCAAGGGCCCTGCTGGCTCCAATGAAATATCCAATGGGAGCTCAGTGAAGTTTCTCTCTCCACCTTTCAGCATCTTTGGGTGTTTTGGCTCCATTTTTTGACCAATTTTCTACCAGTGATGGGGGCAGGGTGTGGGGGGGTGGGGAACAAACACAGATGGCTACAGACAGTTCCAGGTTTACATCTTTATTTTTTTATTTTTTTATTTTTATTTTCCTACAGATATTTATTTATTTATTTTTTATTTTTATTTTTTTAAAAATTTTATTTTGTCGATATACATTGTAGCTGATTAATGCTCCCCATCACCAAAACCTCCCTCCCTTCTCCCTCCCCCCTCCCCCCCAACCATGTCCTTTCTGTTTGTTTGTTGTATCAACTTCAAATAATTGTGGTTGTTATATCTTCTTCCCCCCCCCCCCGGTTTGTGTGTGTATGTGTGTATGTGTGTGTGAATTTATATATTAATTTTTAGCTCCCTCCAATAAGTGAGAACATGTGGTATTTCTCTTTCTGTGCCTGACTTGTTTCACTTAATATAATTCTCTCAAGGTCCATCCATGTTGTTGCAAATGGCAGTATTTCATTCGTTTTTATAGCTGAGTAGTATTCCATTGTGTAGATGTACCACATTTTCCGTATCCACTCATCTGATGATGGGCATTTGGGCTGGTTCCAACTCTTGGCTATTGTAAAGAGTGCTGCGATGAACATTGGGGAACAGGTATACCTTCGACTTGATGATTTCCATTCCTCTGGGTATATTCCCAACAGTGGGATGGCTGGGTCGTATGGTAGATCTATTTGCAATTGTTTAAGGAACCTCCATACCATTTTCCATAGAGGCTGCACCATTTTGCAGTCCCACCAACAATGTATGAGAGTTCCTTTTTCTCCGCAGCCTCGCCAGCATTTATCGTTCATAGTCTTTTGGATTTTAGCCATCCTAACTGGGGTTAGATGGTATCTCAATGTGGTTTTGATTTGCATTTCCCGGATGCTGAGTGATGTTGAGCATTTTTTCATATGTCTGTTGGCCATTTGTATATCTTCCTTAGAGAAATGCCTACTTAGCTCTTTTGCCCATTTTTTAATTGGGTTGCTTGTTTTCTTCTTGTAAAGTTGTTTGAGTTCCTTATATATTCTGGATATTAATCCTTTGTCAGATGTATATTTTGCAAATATTTTCTCCCACTCTGTTGGTTGTCTTTTAACTCTTTTAATTGTTTCTTTTGCTGTGCAGAAGCTTTTTAGTTTGATATAATCCCATTTGTTTATTTTTCCTTTGGTTGCCCGTGCTTATGGGGTCGTATTCATGAAGTCTGTGCCCAGTCCCATTTCCTGAAGTGTTTCCCCTATGTTTTCTTTAAGAAGTTTTATTGTCTCAGGGTGTATATTTAAATCCTTAATCCATTTTGAGTTGATTTTAGTATACGGTGAGAGGTATGGATCTAGTTTCATTCTCCTGCATATCGATATCCAGTTATCCCAGCACCACTTGCTGAAGAGGCAGTCCCTTCCCCAGTGAATAGGCTTGGTGCCTTTGTCAAAGATCAGATGGCAGTAAGTGTGTGGGTTGATTTCTGGATTCTCTATTCTATTCCATTGGTCAGTGTGTCTGTTTTTATGCCAGTACCATACCGTTTTGGTTATTATAGCTTTGTAGTATAGCTTAAAGTCAGGTAGTGTTATGCCTCCAGCTTTATTTTTTTTGCTGAGCATTGCTTTGGCTATCCGTGGTCTTTTATTGTTCCATATAAATGTCTGAATAGTTTTTTCCATTTCTGAGAAAAATGTCTTTGGAATTTTGATGGGGATTGCATTGAATTTGTATATCACTTTGGGTAGTATGGACATTTTCACTATGTTGATTCTTCCAATCCAAGAGCATGGGATATCTTTCCATCTTCTTGTATCCTCTCTAATTTCTCTCAGCAGTGGTTTGTAGTTCTCATTATAGAGATTTTTCACCTCCTTGGTTAACTCAATTCCTAAGTATTTTATTTTTTTGGTGGCTATTGTAAATGGGCAGGCTTTCTTGATTTCTCCTTCTGCATGTTCACTATTGGAGAAAAGAAATGCTACTGATTTTTGTGTGTTGATTTTGTATCCTGCTACTGTGCTGAAATCATTTATCAATTCCAGCAGTTTTTTTGTAGAGGTTTTAGGCTGTTCGATATATAGGATCATGTCATCTGCAAACAGGGACAGTTTGACTTCATCTTTTCCAATCTGGTTGCCCTTTATTTCCTTCTCTTCTCTGATTGCTCTGGCTAGTACTTCCAACACTATGTTGAATAGGAGTGGTGAGAGTGGGCATCCTTGTCTAGTGCCTGTTCTTAAAGGAAAAGCTTTCAGCTTTTCCCCATTCAGGATGATATTGGCAGTGGGTTTGTCATATATGGCTTTAATTATGTTGAGATACTTTCCCTCTATACCTAACTTATAGAGGGTCTTTGTCATGAATGAGTGCTGAACTTTATCAAATGCTTTTTCAGCATCTATAGAGATGATCATATGGTCCTTGTGTTTGAGTTTATTAATATGGTGTATCACATTTATTGATTTGCGTATGTTGAACCAACCTTGCATCCCTGGGATGAATCCCACTTGATCGTGATGAATAATTTTTCGTATGTGTTGCTGTATTCTGTTTGCTAGTATTTTAGTGAGGATTTTTGCATCTATATTCATCAAGGATATCGGCCTGTAGTTTTCTTTTTTGATTATATCTTTACCTGGTTTTGGTATCAGGATGATGTTTGCTTCATAGAATGAGTTTGGGAGATTTGCGTCCGTTTCAATCTTTTGGAATAGTTTGTAAAGAATCGGTGTCAATTCCTCTTTGAATGTTTGGTAAAATTCTGCTGTGAATCCATCTGGTCCTGGGCTTTTCTTTGTTGGGAGCCTTCTGATAACAGCTTCAATCTCCTTTATTGTTATTGGTCTGTTCAAATTTTCTACGTCTTCACGGTTCAGTTTTGGGAGCTTGTGTGTGTCCAGAAATTTATCCATTTCCTCCAGATTTTCAAATTTGTTGGCGTATAGTTGTTTATAGTAGTCTCGAATGATTCCTTGTATTTCAGATGAATCAGTTGTAATATCGCCTTTTTCATTTCTAATTTTTGTTATTTGAGTCTTCTCTCTTCTTTTTTTTGTTAGCCATGCTAATGGTTTGTCAGTTTTATTTATCTTTTCAAAAAACCAACTTTTTGATTCGTTGATCTTTTGAATTGTTTTTTGGTTTTCAATTTCATTCAGTTCTGCTCTGATCTTAATGATTTCTTTCCGTCTGCTAACTTTAGGATTGGATTGTTCTTGTTTTTCTAGTTCTTTAAGGTGAAGTGTTAGGTTGTTCACTTGCCATCTTTCCATTCTTCTGAAGTGAGCATTTAATGCAATAAATTTTCCCCTCAATACTGCTTTTGCAGTATCCCACAGGTTTTGGTATGATGTATCATTGTTTTCATTAGTTTCAATAAACTTTTTGATTTCCTGCTTGATTTCTTCTTGGACCCATATGTCATTAAGTAGAATGCTGTTTAATTTCCATGTGTTTGTATAGTTTCCAGAGTTTTGTTTGTTATTAATTTCTAGTTTTAATCCATTGTGGTCTGAGAAGATACATGGGATAATTCCAATTTTTTTGAATTTATTGAGACTTGATTTGTGACCTAATATGTGATCTATCCTGGAGAATAATCCATGTGCTGATGAGAAGAATGAATATTCTGAGGTTGTTGGGTGGAATGTTCTGTAGATATCTGCCAATTCCAATTGGTCTAGAGTCTTGTTTAGATCTTGTGTTTCTCTACTGATTCTTTGCCTAGATGATCTGTCTAATATTGACAGTGGAGTGTTCAGGTCCCCTGCTATTATGGTATTAGTGTCTATTTCCTTCTTTAGGTCTAATAGAGTTTGTTTTATAAATCTGGCTGCTCCAACATTGGGTGCGTACATATTTATGATTGTTATGTCTTCTTGATGGATCAGTCCTTATATCATTAAGTAGTGTCCCTCATTGTCTCTTTTTATGGTTTTTAGTTTAAAGTCTATTTTGTCAGATATAAGAATAGCCACTCCAGCTCGTTTTTCTTTTCTGTTTGCATGGTAAATCTTTTTCCATCCTTTCACTCTTAGTCTGTGTGAATCTTTATGGGTGAGGTGGGTCTCTTGTAGGCAGCATATAGTTGGGTCCTGCTTTTTGATCCAGTCAGCCAGTCTGTGTCTTTTAATTGGGGAATTTAAGCCTTTAACATTAAGAGTTGTTATTGAAAGGTGTTGATTTATTCCTAGCATTTTATTGGTTGTTTGGTTGTCTTAGGTGTCTTTTGTTCCTTGCTTTCTGATTTACTGTTTGGTTTCTTTGTTTGTTGGTTCCTTAGGTTGTAGATAGTGTTTTTGTTAGCTTGTTTTCTCTTCATGAATGCCATTTTTATTGTACTAGCGGGTTTAGATTTTTCTTAGGTTTTTATGGCAGTGGTAGTTATTTTTCAGGAACCAAACCCAGTACTCCCTTGAGGATTTCTTGTAAGGGTGGTCTTGTGGTAGTGAACTCCCGCAGTTTTTGTTTGTCTGAGAAATATACTATTTGCCCCTCATTTTGGAAGGATAGCCTTGCAGGGTAGAGTATTCTTGGCTGGCAATCTTTGTCTTTTAGTATTTTGAAAATATCATCCCATTCCTTTCTAGCTTTTAGGGTTTGTGATGAAAAGTCTGATGTTAACCTGATTGGGGCTCCCTTATAGGTGATTTGACGCTTCTCTCTTGCAGCTTTTAAGATTCTCTCTTTGTCTCTGAGTTTTGCCAATTTGACTATGACATGTCTTGGAGAAGGCCTTTTTGGGTTGAATACGTTTGGAGATCGTTGAGCTTCCTGGATCTGAAGATCTGTGATTTTTCCTATACCTGGGAAGTTTTCTGCCACTATTTTGTTGAATATGTTTTCAATGGAATCTCCATTTTCCTCCCCTTCTGGAATACCCATGACTCGGATATTTGAGCGCTTGAAGTTGTCTGATATCTCTCTCAGATTTTCTTCCATGTCCTTGATTCTTTTTTCTTTCTTTTTGTCTGCTTGTGTTATTTCAAACAGCCCATCTTCAAGTTCAGAGGTTCTCTCTTCAACTTCGACAAGCCTGCTGGTTAAACTATCCGTTGTGTTTTTTATTTCGCTGAATAACTTCTTCAGTTCAGCAAGTTCTGCTACATTTTTTTTCAGGACATTGATTTCCTTGTATATTTCCTCTTTCAGATCCTGTATACTTTTCCTCATTTCATCATGATGTCTAGCTGAGTTTTCTTGTATCTCATTCAGTTTCCTTAGAATTATCACTCGAAATTCCTTGTCAGTTATTTCAAGGGCTTCTTGTTCTATAGGATCTAGAGTATGAGATTTATTAACTTTTGGTGGTGTACTTTCTTGATTTTTTGTATTTCTGGTGTCTTTTTTTTGGTGTTTATTCATTGTGGCAGGGGGTTTCACAGTCCACCGGTTTAAGACTAATGACTAACTAGGATGTTGCTGTGGTTGCCAATTTGGTATGGCTCCCGCCGTGACTGCTCAGTTGGCCTCTAGTGTCTTGTGTGTGTGGTTGCCTCGGGTCTTGGGCTTCTCCAGGGATCCACCTTTCTAGTCAGCTTGTACTCTGCTGGGCTGGTGGATCACATACCACAGGGTGTGTGATCTCTGTTGAGCTTTCACTTTCTGTACAGGACTTCTCCCCGTTCCGTGTGCTCTGGCCCAGGCTGTTAGATCGTGCAGTGGCGACCCCACCGGGTGTGTGGTTTCTGTCGAGTCTCCGTCTCCCTGGCTGCACGTCTCCCCCCTCTGTGCACAGTGTGCTGGGCTGGGGTGTGTCTTCTGCACCCCTCGTCTATCAGCTGGGCCTTCAAGACCCTGCTCAGCACCGCCTCGCCCAGGAAGTCTACCAGGTTTCTGCTAGGCACAGACGACCGGTCTCTCTGGGTGCCTTTGTAGCACTGTGTAGATCTTTCTCGGGTCTTGTTCACCTTTGTATCCCCCCGGTATAAACCGAGTCTAGTGCCCGCCTGCAGCCTGCTCTCCGGCAGGTTCAAGCGGACCTGGGAACTCTCCTACCACACTATTCCCAACCAGAAATTCGTTAGGCTTTTTTCCAAACTGGTGGTCGCAGAGATGGTATCTGCCTCCCAGTAACAGGAAGTTTACCGGGGCCGGAGTCCAGGGTGTGGTGGAGTGACAGTCGGCCTGCCCGTACTTCCTAGCCCTCCCAAAACTGGTCGGGACGCCCCACACCCCCAGCCCTGCCAGAGAACCGCGGAGGGAGTGGGAGAGGAGGTCGGCCCGCAGGGTCCGGAAAGCCCCGCGCCAGGCCAAGCAAATGGGCTCAGTGATGGCCGAGCAGGGCGGAGCTGCCCGCACCTGGGAAAATGGAGGCAGCACCGTGGCAGTGAGTGGCCTGGTGGTGCAGGCGGGAGCCGCGTGGGCATCCACCCCCCGAACAGAGCTGTGCCAGGGATCACTCACAGTGCTGTGCCAGGTCGGGCGCTCGCTCTGTCTCTGGTTTGTTGCCTTCCGTGTTCTCGGCGCTGCCGCCTCGGGCTGTTCAGTCGCGGCGCCGCTCGGGCACTCCCAGGAATCTTCTTTAATGCCGGCCTGAAACCTCGAATCCTGAATAGGGCAGCTGGCCGCCTTCAGTGCGGCCCCAGCCTCCGGGATCCTGGCTGCATCCACAGCAGCCCTGGCGCCGTGTTCCCTGTTTCAAGACTCGCTTTTGCAGCTAAGAATCAGTTCTTTTCCTGCTCCACACTTCAAAGCTGTTGCCTGTAAATGAGGCAGCCTCTCCTGCCGGGGGCAAAGTGGCGTTGAGCCCCCACGACCGGCCAGCAGCAGCAGTCCTCCCTTAAGAGATGGCCAGAGGAAGGTCCACAAGTTTCCCGGCTGCCTGAGGCCCAGTGGCCACCTTTTCCACCTCAGCTACTCCGCGCCAGCCGCCGCAGCCGCCGCCATCTTGAAACAGGCCAGGTTTACATCTTTAAACCTTTATTTATGAAATTTGATTGGCCTTGCCAGGACTGGGGCCACCCCTGAACTAACCACTGTGGCCAGGGCAATAGAGCACTCTAACTCTCCAGTTTGGGATCAGTTTGGGGATGGGGCAACTGTGATGGATTAGCTCACCAGGATCACATGGAGTGGGGAAGGACAAAGAGAGTGATACCATTAGGAGGGAGAATGGGTGCCGGGCAGGTCCTGGGCTATCCAGTGACATAAAGAGCTTAGTACAGTTCTCGGAACATCATAAGAACTCAGAGGATGTTAGACATGGTCGTCATTGGAGTGTAGGGTTATCATCATCATTATATTTTATAACAGGTTGTAAGAATTCTATATTTTTATTACCTGGTGTTTGTATTTTAACTAACCCAGCGGAATAAGAGTTCAACTTCACTTTTGCATTTTCGAAGTATTTCTTTATCTCTGTCTTTGGCCTCAGGTATTTATAGTTCATGAAAGTTGTGTTTTTTAAAATCCCTGTTTTCTGAAATGTACAGTCATTTGGGTTTTTCTGATAGCTAATTGTTGCAGAAAGACTAGATTTGTTTAGAGAGGTCTTCCTTGTTTTCTGCTCTCCACACCCGATGGATGGCCCTGTGTGTTGGCCCTGGATACCCACACGGTTGTTATTCCTCTTGTTGTTGCCACATTTCATTTAACTGCAAATTAAAAAGAACTAAAAAAATTACAGCAATTTCTAGTTCATATCGAGGAAATAGAACTCTCCACAGGACCCCTCGCGTGGTACAAATATGTTAGAAAATCGTTTTCCACTGTGCTTTGAGAGCCTGCGAGGCGGTCACAATGAAGCACACCGTTCACTTGTCCTGCACGAAGCCCAGCGAGCCCGCGGTGTGCAGTCTGTAGGTAATCTCCCATCTGAAGAGTTCATTTTCTTTCAGGTTCAGTGTTAGAGGCTGCTGTGATTAAAAACAAGACACTTTAAGATCGGTACAGGAACACTTGCAGTGGTTGACTGTCAGGAGAAAACCTGGGAAGTCAGATTCAGCTTTGGGAGCTATTTGGTTTCAGCCTCACAAGACCTTTATTCTGAATTTACCCCTTTCTTCCATTGCACACGCTTGCTTTCAGCTTTAATGAAGAGAATTCGTGAAATTAACATAAATAAACAAACAACTACTTTAGTCTCTTTAAGGTTTTAAAATGTCTTGAGGCCATTTTAGTTTTTGTTGCCATTCTGGTTCTTTTCAGAGCCGTCCTTTATGGCTTTATAGAACGAAACATGTTTTTTCTTTTTTCTTTCCAGTTCTACCTGACTTTTAGATGCAGATTTATGGATGTAGTATCAAGACAAGTACGAGGTTTGAAAACAGATGAAGCTCTTCATCTCTTTAAAGACAGAGATGTTTTTCCTTTTCTTATTTTCTTCAAGACAATAAATCAAAGAAGCATTTATTTTTAATTTGAAAAGCTGAGGCAACACTATTAAATAACTGCTGTTGGAAGAAAAAAGTCAACATTGTACTAATCTTAAATGTGGCTACTAGTTTTAGTTCTGTTTGTATCTTCCATATTTGGGCACATGCACACATACTTGATCTGGTTGAAGTTGTGTAGCATTTTAATGCAATTAGAAAAACTTTTGGAGAAGGATTTTAAAGCAAGTCAAATCAACATGAAGTTGGTGTACTTAATGTTTTAAGAAAATAGTTAACCATATTGTGTTGTGTACTTGAAATTTGCTGAGTAGATCTTAAATGTCCTCATCACATATGAAAAAGGTAACTGTGAGGTAATGGATACATTAGTTTGTTGTGGTTGTCATTTCACAATGTATATGTATATTAAAACGTTGCATTTGTACACCTTAAATATACACAATTTTTATTTTCAATTATACCTCAATAAAGCTGAAAACAAAATAAGGCAATGCTTGTCAACAGTAAACTCTAATTTTTTGCTCTATGGAAGAACAGGAAAGGGCAAAAATCTTCAAAAAATCAGTATGTTGCTCATATAACTTATGACATTTTCTTTTTGACATGAAAGTCAGAAAAGGAGTTAATTTGGGTTTGTGGTAATGCTTTATCACTGACACCCTCTCAAGTCTTGTAAATATCTGCAGTTTGTTCCTTATTGCAATAGTCATCTGCTGTGCCTTGTACTGGCTCTCATCAAAGTTATTGCAGGTGAAAGGTTCAGAAGGAATTGGTAGCGAGATGAGAAATCAGGCTAGAAGGAGTTTATTGGCCCAGGCGATGCAGCGGAAGCATAAGTACAGGTCCTAGCCTGCCTGGCCTGCTGGGCGTTGGGCTTATATTTCTTCTTACGGTGAGTTGTGTTCTGATTGGCCATAGTTTCTGTTAATGAGGAGTTAAGTGAAATATCCAATGGGAGTTGTTGAGGCCTTATGTTAATTAGGTGATTTTTAGGTTTACAGTTATTGATTCCCTTCGTATGTAAAGTAGGGTTTCAGAGGAGGCCAATGGCATGGAGTTCTGTTCTGGTTATGAGCTCCTTTTTCTTTTTCTTTTACATGGAAGTCCTGTAGGGTGGGAACTGCCACTTTGAGTGTCTTTGGGTGGAGCCACCTTAAGTGGTCCTCCCAGAACCTAATCTCAGGCACCCCATACCTGCCACAGCCAGGACCTTTAAGCCATCTTCCACATTCCCCAAAGTGAAGTGTTGACATTACTTCCTTAAAATCCTTCACAACCTTTCTTATGGCTACAAGATAAAATCTGAACTTTAGGAAGGTATCCAAGACTCTTCCCAACCTGGCCTCAACTGACCCCTGTGAGCCTCATTTACTACTGCTCTCCTTCTGCTAACCCCCTCTGAAACTCCAGCCATTATGATTTCTAACCATTTGCTCTTCTCTCTGTTCATTCAGTTGACCCTTTATACACCAGCAAAATTTCTATGTCTTTCTCAGCCTATCAGAATGTCATCTTTCTTCTGTTTCAGCTTTCCTTTCCTTCCCCAGGCAGAGTTGGTTCTTCCATCCTCCGGGTCCCCACAGCACTTAGTGCATATTTCTATTACAGTAATCAACATACTTGATAGTAATAGTTCATTTGATGTGTATCTCTTCTGTGCGAGGATATGTGTGAAGGCCAGGTCTGCAGCTCAGTCATCTTTCCAGCATCTGCATCTAGCAAGAGTCAGACACTTGTTAACTGTATTCTGTAACTTGGTGTATTAGTCCATTTCTGTTGCTTATATCATAATACCTGAATCTGGGTAATTTACAAACAAATGCAATCTATTTCTTATAATTTTGTAGGCTGGAAAGTCCATGGTCCAGGGGGTGCAACTAGTGAGGGCCTTTTTCTTGCTGGTGTGACTCTGCAGCAACTCAGTGTATCACATGGCAAGAGTGGGTTGAGCAAGAGAGAGTTAACCTTCACATTCACTCTCCTTATAAAGCCATCAGAACCACAACCATTACTCCATGAATGGATCAGTCCATTCATGAAGGCATAGTCCTTACAATCTAATCACCTTTTAAAGGCCCCACCTTTCAAATACCATAATGGGGTTGGCCAGTTAGTTCAGTTGGTTAGAGCATGGTGTTGTAACATCTAAGACAAGGGTTTGGATCTCTGTACCAGCCAGCTGCCAAATACCATAATGGGATTTCCCACCCTCTTAGCACTGTTACAATGGACGTCAAGCTTCAATGAGTCTTGCGGGGACATTCAATCCACAGCACTTGGGGAGTATTTACACAGTATGTCCATAACATGTTGGTCAGTAGTTTTAAGCATGCAAAATAATAGCAATACCTCTACAGTCACCCCTTGGGATCCACAGGGGATTTGTTCCAGGACCCCCCTGGGATACTCAGACCCGTGGACGACCCCCCTGGGATACCCAGACCTGTGGATGCTCAAGTCCCTTACTGTAGTTTCCTATTTACTTCCCGTATAGTCAAAAACAAGACAACACAAAACAAAACCGAACTCATATAGAATGAACAAAGCTCTTTGATTAAAAATGTCTCTTGTCAGTGTATGTAATTTTATGTATACCCATTGTTTCAAATATAAATAAATTGTGTGGAAATGTGAGTGAAAAAATATAAGGACTATTAGTGATGAAACCATTATGATATATTCTGGATAGCTGAAAGTTTTTGAAAGGTGCTATGTACAATTTAGGTTAGTGTCAGATAACCTCTTCCCCTTCATTTCTCTCTTAGCACCTTTTATCATAATTTCTGAAGCTCCCCTTTGTAGTTAGAGTTAAAAGTCCTGAGGCAAGCTCTTCGGAACTCTAACACCTGCTTAGGGCTGAACTGGCAGGGGGAGAAATTGAAAAGCAGGGAAGAGTCTTTTCAACAAAGTACTTAGCATTTTAAATCGTAGATGTTTGAAAAAAATGGTAATAATAGTATTGGCAACTCTTATAGCACTCCACACAGGGAGAGGAATGTGGAGCTGTAGAGTGGATTCAGACCTTGGGTTCGCAGAAACCTTCATTTACAAAGAAAGTTCAAACCTGATTTTGATCAAATTAAACTACTAAGAATGTAGACTTTTCCTTGAGCATAGATTTATACTTTCTTCTTTAAAATTCAAACCCCTTTCCTTCTGACATCAAAGAGAAAAGACTCGAGGCTTTTGGAATCTTATTTCTAATATACCCCAAACCTTAGGATAATATTTAGAAAATTAAGAAGAGAGTTTTGACATCATTAAGTTTTAGTTCTCAGCCGCTATTTGATACTGAATGTGAAATACCATATTCCAGGTTAGGGACACAGTTTTTAAAAAGTGTGTGTATTTTTTAACCCTTAATGATTTCACACTATTCACATGAGTTTCTGGAGCCTTTTAAGATTCAGAAGCTCATGTGCACTATTTGAAGTTACATCTTTTAAGTTTTTATCTTTTTGTTCTGTAACTGGAAGAAATTGTTTAATTTATTTTTCCAGCAGAGGGAGACATCTGACCACGAACGTGGTATTGCTACTTGCCAGGAATATTCTGTCGCCCATTTTATCAATATACATAAAAAACTCAATGTTCAAATTAACTAGTTCAATAAGTAATTTAGCTCATTGATTTTTGGGCATATCCTAAGTGCCATTACAAGCTATGGATATTTTAAATGCCATTACCTAATAGAAGGAATGTTTTAAGCACCTTTTATTGATTTTATTACTGCTTTATTTTGCTGTCTTGGTTTAAAATCATTTTAACCACTCCGTAATCAAGAAGAAATATATCGTTGGTGAAATACAGTCAATTTCCTAAAAACCTTTGACATCGTTAAATAAGGAATTACAGTTGTTAAATCATGTCAGGCAATAACGGAGGGACAGAAGAGATATAAAATTTGGAGCAGTGGGCTGCATACCAGTAAGCGATGCTGACCTCGAGCATTCCGATTCTGCATGTGTCTGTCACACTCCAGCTCTGCTTATGGTTTCTACATTGGCAAGAAAGATTTAAAATCTCAGATAGCAGGGAAGGTGGGAGAATGATTGCAAAATGTGATCCAGGGGCAATTACAGTGTTTTTTAATGACCTCTTGTGACTTTTGGTTGAAATGATTCTCTAAGCAATTTTATAATTTCATTTGCTTTTCTTGCTAGCTTACAGTATATTGATATTCTGCATAAGAGAGAACCAAGGTGCTCAGTTTTTTTTTTCTTTTTTTGCCACTTTCCTTTTGATTTGATCTGATATTAGCAGTATTACTGAGCTGATCAGCTGGTAGAAAAACAGGGAATATGGTCCATACACTGCTTACTCAAAGAGGTGCGGAAGTGGGGGGTGAGTGCTGAAACGCGATACAAGCCCGCTAATGAGTTGATTGCATTGACATTTGATGTAATTTAACTGTAGAGTGGCAAATATCAATACCAGTGTATGATTTGCCAGATGGTTGTAGAACTGTGATTAGAAGTTTAGAATGATTCCCTGTAAAAGACCACCTGGCAATAACCCAAGAACAGAGAACTGAGTTTTCCCCATTAAATGGAATAGGTCCAGAAAGTCAAGTGTTTTGATCATTAATAGGATCTTTCCTTTTCTTTTAGCAAATGTTAGCTTCAAGAGGAAATTGATAATTATGCATAGGTCTATTAAATGATCTTACGGAGAGCTCTTTTCATTCCTTCAAATGAGCTCATATCTACAGTTGTGGCAATTACTCACCGGCAAGGAAAGAAAACTAGTTAAAATGCTGATAGGCATCATTTCATATATACCAGCAATGTTGAAAGCATCTAGATAGAATTAATCTATTTGAGGCTGAAAACTAGACTCGGTTGTGATATTAGTGATTTTTCTGTACTGTTTAATAAATTATGTAAATAGTTATAATACCAAATAATTTAAGCTGTATTGAGTAGCTACTATATACAAGACACTGTTGTAGGTGTTCCAAATATAAAAACACCAAGAGGATGCCTTCCTTTCCCTCAATGAAGGATGGAAATGTACAATGCCTGTCCTATGGAAGGGTTGGAATAGCAATCAGGAGCTGTGGCCACGTAGACAGAAGCAATGGGTTCTTCTGTGGGAAAAGGGAATATCAGGGAAGCCTCAGATAGGTTCATTTGAAATGGATCTTGAACAATTGGAAATGGGCATTCAGAGGTAGACTAGCAATGTAAAAGCATAATCTGCTTTTGAAAAATCGAGTGAGCTTTTAAAAAATCAAGATCTTGTTTGCTGTTTCTTTCTTTTTTCATTTTAATTATGAATGTTTACTATACCATTATACATGTGTAAGAACAATGAAATAAAATGTGTTTGCCTCTCAGCTGAGATACACAATGTTACCAATACCTCTGAAGCCCTGGTGGGCTCCTGTCTAAGCGCTCCCTTCTGCCCCACCAATACATCAAATTATTTAATATTCTTATAATTACCCAGCTGCAAAGCACAGGAACATCTGGGTCTCTTAAGACCCACAACCCTTCCTTCTTATCTCTGGTTAGATCCATGCAAGATGAAATGAGGGAATTGGTTGATTTTGGGTGAATTCATATTATGTGGAAAGCTATGTTTTTGGTTGGAAGGAAGGGGAATCCTTCCAGATAACCCAAGTGGAGTTCTATAGGAGACAGACAAGCCGTGTTCTCCCCTTTCCTGACAGACCCACTCTGTGGGCTAATTCTTTGCCTGTCTCTGGATGAAATCTCAGACACACCCCTTAACATTCCAGGCTACTTTTATTTTTATTTATTTATTTATTTTTTAAAAAGATGACCGGTAAGGGGATCTTAACCCTTGACTTGGTGTTGGCAGCACCACGCTCAGCCAGTGAGCGAACCGGCCATCCGTATATGGGATCCGAACCCGTGGCCTTGGTGTTATCAGCACCGCACTCCCCCAAGTGAGCCACGGGCCGGCCCTCCAGGCTACTTTTAGATTTAAGAAAATATACTCTGATTGCTTCTAGTCATAAGAATGATCAATTTCAGTAGTAAAAATGGCTAGTCCGATGTCATATTCTGCCCTTCCCTCTTTTTCCCCAGCTTGGTATTTCTTCAGGCTGAGAAGCCTACAGTAGGAGCTGGGGAGGGGTTGGCTTCTCCGTTTCCCCTCCTGGTGCTCCTCCTCCCCACCCTTGCCTCCCAGGGTCGGGACTTCCAGGGAGAAGAAAGGGAAGGCTTCAAGGGGAAGAGAACGGACAGGAAGGTCTTTCTTGGTGGGCCCTATCCTGATTTGCTGGTGCTGTTCTCTGGGCATGGCAGGTGCTCAATGCTGACTCCCTACAGGCACTTTTGGGTTCCCCCTCCAGGCATGGCTGACTGCATGTCACATGTCTCTAATCTGTCTGTGTTCCAGGTCTATCTCCTCTTTCTGCTGAGGTACCCTGACCCTTTTGGGTTGGGATCTCCTTTAAAATGTCCTCCTGACTGCCTCTCTTTTATATAAGGACCAGTCATACATATTTCATTTAATCCTCACAACAATTGTATGTAAAACACACTTCCTGGCACATTTGTTGAAATTAATGAGTGATTTATTGGGTGCTTTCTCTGTGGGGCACTGTGCAAGTGCTTTATAAACCTTATTGTACACTAATCATGTGAAGTAGACTTAAAGGGACTCAGATACATTAAGTTAGTCCCCAGGTCACAAAGCTAGAAAGTGGCTAAGCTTGGATTTCCACCGAGCTCTGTCCATCTGGTCCTTTAGATATAGGTTTTATTGTGGTAAACCCCAGGAAATCTGGTGAATATCAATGGATCCCAGTGTTCATTCAGTCTTATCAGTTTCTTGAATGTCAAGTGTCCTATCAATCTTTGGGGAAGCTCTCTTGGACACTTTCACTTGGCCACACCTACAGCATGACATTTGGACAGACCTGACTTCCCTGACACAAGTCTTTTACTGCCAGGGACCTTGGCCAAATTTCTACTAGTTGAACCCAATCAGAGTTTCAAGGAAATTCATCCTGATGATCCAGATAGAATCTGGGTTTTCTTTCCAGAGAAATGCCTCACTATTTTATTTGAGTTCAAGGCACAGGTGGAGTTCTGGGCCTCAGGGATAACCTTGAGTTGGGGGAGATGAGAGTAGAGAGATAAGCACATGTCTGACTTTTGCCTCCAGTGGTTTAAGAACTGACACCGAGTCTGCTTTGCTGACTGCCTCAGATGACTCCCAGGGTAACCTGTTCAGATTGGAAATCTCAATGGAGAGGCTTGGATGGATATGGATTCTTGCTCATTCATATTCATGTGGGACAGCGGGTTAAGAAAATCTGCTTTGGAAGGAGTTGGCCAGGATTAGAATAGGATAAGGTAAACCATGGAAAAGAAACAAAACCACTGGAACATTAGTTCTAATTTGTTTCAGTAAAATGTCATTTAATGAAATCCTAATGTTAAAACTGGGCCCTGGATATACACTACTATGAAAATGTGTACTTAATCAGAATGCTGTAAAAACCTACATTAAAATTAGCTAGTGTCTTGCGCCTTTAACTTTGTACCTACTAAGCAGCAAACTGTCACAAGTAGATAATTTGAAAGTCCGATTTTTATTTGCTCTTTTTGCTTGGGGCAAAGTACAGTTGAACCCCAGATTGTAAACTGGCCAATTTCTGGTGTACAGACAGTTATTCAGCCAATTTATGTGGATTACTAACGCTTCTCTATTCTGCTGTGGAGATATTGTCAGGAAAATGCACTCAAAATTCTTACTTTGTGGACTGTAAAATAAGTGGGGTCTGTGAGAAGAATACTGACTCTAGGTCTGTTTGGGGCTCTATGGAGGATTTAGCAGTAATCAGGAAAAGACATTTCTTGCTTTTTGTGTCTTAGCTTTGTCCCTAAGAAAGTACAAATAATAAAACCTGCCCTTCAGGATTTTGTAAGGCTGTTGTGGCAAAGTATTTTGAGCTCCTTGGAGAAAAAGTCTTCTTAGTGAGATAGCATTGTTAGTCCTTTTAATGTCAATTATATTCTGAAATATGATTTCAGAATTTCAGGATCCCAGGACCTATGATTGAACTGGCAGCCGATTGATTCAGTGGAATTTAGAGTTTTTGTTCTCGACACTGAACCAAAATTTGCTTTGGCTAGAAGAGGTAAAGCATACAATTATGGTCAGAAATATAATAATAAATCCATCGTTAACAACCTTCTTTCCACTACATATCTTTTCTGGTATTTATCTGAATATCCAGCTTATAAAAACTAGAAGAGATTGTAATTTCAATAGCACCAGCAACTCTCTGAGTATAGGAAGCCATTTAAATTATGATCTGTTTTTGTTTTTCCAGTGTACATGGCTGAAAGGTTTTCCTTTCTTTTTGTTTTGAAAATTAAAAAAAGGAGACAAACAGTTAAAAGTATGGAAGGTCCACGCATGCTGCTTTTTCTACACCTTGAGGACTAGCAAAATCTTTAATATGAGACTTTATTTGTACAAAGCAAAACTTCAAAACCACTCAGAAGCTTTTCTTATTAACTGCTGTCAGTCCTGTGATTTACAGAGGCAATAAAGAACTGGAGGGGGCACATTTATCATGGAGTTCCGCACACCAGGAGCCATTTTCTCCAGCGGTAAAGGCAAGTGATAAAACGAATTCTTTTGTTCTATAACCAAGACACATTCCCTGTTCCTTGTTCTCTAAACTTGGGCACACCAGGCTTCTCTGGTGGCAGTTTGGCACCACCCGATCCACACTTAATGATAAATTGTTAACATGAAAACATTGATGATACACCTGGGACACCTGGCTGTGAACAGTGCTATGTGTTTACCTTCAACACACAATAGTTAGCTACCAACACATGTGTAGTATTAATTCCCAGTTTACTTTGAATAAAACTGTGTATGTGTGTGTGTGTGTGTGTGTGCACACGTGTTTGTGCTTTTGTTTTGAGACAGAGTGGAAGGGAATGTTAAATAATGTGGGGGGCTTTTGGGTTTGTTTTGCTTAGTAAAGATCATAAAATTGGGATTTTAAAAAACTTAAAAATTTTTTTGGGTGGCTAGCTGGTATGGGGATCTGAACTCTTGACCTTGGTGGTATCAGCAAGGTCACCAGCCAGCCCAAATTTGGATTTTGAATCCCAGTTTTCTTGTTGTAGCAAACAATGCCTCATCTAAATTTAGATGCTGAAAAGCAAAACTAGTTCCAGTACACATTTTTTCAATTCAGTTTATATTTGATTTTGATTTTGAGTTTTGTGTTCTAGACAGGCAGGTGTGAAACACAGAGACACTTTTAAGCTGTCTCTGAGCTTTGATTACACATTTGTAGGTTTTTGAAATAAATTAGTTGGGCTTTAAGCTAAACTGGACATAAAGGCTGCAACAGTTTTGCTGTTTGGGAGACTTAAAAAATGGAGCATTTTTGAATATTCTATAATTGAGTACGTCCATCATCCAATAGTATTTATTAAGCACTCGCCTGTGCATGACAGTGTGTTGGGCATGAAGATTACTGGGAAAAATGCCAACGATTTGGAACCAGAGACAGTAGTAGTGTTTATACTTATGGGAAAATGCATATGAGTATTAAATTGTGAATGTTATTTCTAATGGAGCAAATTACATAGTTAATTTAGTTTGTGAAAAAGACAAGGATGCTCAAGTAAAATCTCTTGGCGTTTCCCAGTTCTACAACAGTCAGCTGTGCTCCTTAATGGTGTATTAATGAAAAATAGAATGTTTTAAAGACAATAGTAAGGCAGAAGCCATAAAAAATCCAGGAAAAAAAAATGAGGTCGGGTACTTTTGCGACGTCTTGGCCATTCTTATAAACTTTTAGCTGGGAAGGAGTTTGGAACAATATTATGGGGGAGTTTCATTTATCCATCAGTTCTTTGCAATGTATAATTTAGTGGTTAAAGTTATTCTCTTGCTTCTGTCTCTATCAGTTTTTCTTCACAGGAAGGAGAAATAGGTCCTTCTGTTAGTAATTTGGCAAAAGTGCTGAAAAGCCCATTATCCCTGTTGGAGAGAAAGCAAACCACCCATGGTACGTGAGGACCTTGCAGGCTTCATAGAGAGAGATGAGTCCAAGCAACCAGCTTCTAGTGAGAGGTGGGTTTTTATTCTCTGAGAGATACTGACCATTAGATAGCCTTCTGGAATCCACCTAACATTTTCTCAAAGCAATGTCCTTCTCCACCCAACTCCTGACTTTAAAACAAATTTGTTGTTATAGAAGATAAGGGATGGAGAAGGGAAAAAAGCAATCATTTGAATAAAGAAATCACATCTTTTATGGATTTCGTGTTGTAGACAGTGTGCGTTGGAAAGGGACTGTATCTGCTTGGAGGATGGTGGGAAATTGACAGTACGTCTCATGGCCTTTCTCACAGCACTGCCTTAACCAAAAGGCAGCAGCTGTTGGGTGGCAGAGGAAAGCATTGTTACCACCCTGAGCAGATAGAGGAAGGCTGAAATTTTGGCTAATTTGGATGTCTGAGCACCATTGCAGAAAAGACCGTCATAACTGTTTGCAGTGATTTTAGGTTCATACTTCACTATTGGAAGGAAAAACTTTTTACAGAGGCTTACTTTTTTATATGGCTTTGAAGGGAATTGCATTTTATTTCTGACACTTATTGTACTGTAAAATCTCTAGTCTGATATTTAAAGGTGGAAACTTTTAACTTTCTCTCTTTTTAAAAAAAAAACACAACAGAACTCAAGGGGCTTTTTAGTACTATAGCCTCTCAAGCTTAACGCTTTGAAAAATGAAATACTTTATTTTATGAAGCAGTTTTGGGGTCAATTTTTTTCCCCCTAAAATGTATGCTTTTATGTTGGGTAGTTTAAAGACCAGCTGTTAACTGAAACCAACCGTCAACGAAGTTGCATAAAGTTGTGTTTCCTATTAGCCTTGTATCTTTCCTATTAGTCATTTATGAAAGGATACAGGAACATCTAACAGAACTCCAAACAAAAATTGAAAAAACAGATGTTGAAACCATATTGGCTTAATGGTTTGCTATTTTTTTTTAAAATGAAAAAGGAGCTTAGTAATTATTAGTGGATCATGAAATAAGTCTTGTTTTGCTAACTTATTGCAAAATTGTTAGTAGTAGCTTGCCATTGAAAATTGATGTTTTACTAGAATTTCAGAGAATAAAAAAAAAGGAGTTGAAGTTTATGCCTGGAAGCACCGTAAAGGAGGAACTATGACATTTTCTATAGTTGGGCATGTATGAGCCTCTAAAGGTGTGTTTATTATGTTGTCATGGTGAGTAGTGAATTAAAAAAATAACAAGACTGCTCCTTGGGTAGTTGTGACTTATTGGTAGTTATCTTTACAAGAGTTCCATGCTGACTTAAGTAAAGATCTTCAGGGGGAAAAAAACCCAAACTTTATTTTTCAAATAAATTCAGCTAAGAGCCTACAGGCTTCCATGACACTGTACTGAATTGTTATTAATGTGCACCGCTGTGAGAATAACGCTTGCTGCTGTTTAACAATAACCCCTTCCTCTGGAATTTCAGGAAAGTGGTAGGAAAATGAGAGGCAGATTTAAGTGCTGCTGCTGAATTAAATGTGCTGGTTGATGGGCACAACATTTTTATCGTTACTTGTGCAAGAGAGCGTAGAAAGAGACTGTTATTTGGGGTCAGGTCACATGTGGGACTGGTGAAGTTGTTTGGGAAGCATTTCTGGCAAGCAAGGGCATTGCTCTTGGCCAGAAAAGGATTTGTTTGACCTGTTTCTTTTACTTTGGATGCCCCATTTCCATCCTTTTCCCGGGGGTTATGTATGGTTATTTTTGAAGGCAGAGATGTAATCTTTCAAGGGTCTTCCTTGTTGACTTTGAGTCTATTATTAAAATCAAATATTGGGTACATCATTGCTCATTAGCACTTTTTACCTTCGATGATTAGTAGACTTGCTCTGAAATTCACCATTATGATGATAGATGCCTTTTTCATCATTTGCAATTATCTTTAAGTCAAGGTCCTGCAGCCAACATTTCCAAATTTATAGACAGTAATCTTTCCTCCCCTCTCCTTATTTTCCCCACAATTCATCTTCTAGTCATGCCAGATTATTTGCTAGTTTCCAGATATGCCCTCTGCCATCTTACTTCTGTGCCCTTGTTCATACTACCTGTGTGGAATATGCCATCTCCTACCATTCTTTAAAGTCATACTGTATCACTCCAGAGAATGGTTCCCAAATACTTGCATATACTTCCATGGAATAAACTCCCCTTCCTCCTCTCCTACTGCACTCTATTTGTTATAGTCTATTCTTTATTAAGTTATTTGTGAATGTGCCTTCCCTCCAAAGAAGGTGGGCCCTGGAAGTTAGGAGCAGTGTGATTCTTATCTTTATATCCTACGTATGGTCTAATATAAAACCTGACATGTTTCACATGGTAGATAAATCATCAGCAATTGGGATTCAGTCACAGGTGATTGTAGGTCCTTTATAACATGAGACATTCAAGGAATCCAGAAACTATTAATTGTGCACTTAATTGTAATTCTGGTCAGTGGAGTTTAATTTTATTTTATTAGGAAAGACTCATGACTATTAGGGTGACAAGTGTCACCGAAAGATGGGGTTGGTGAGGTCCCTTTTGCTGTGCAGTGTCTCCCTTGCTGCCTCTGGTGCCTTTGCAGATGCCATCTGAGTGTACTTCATGATGGGGAGGAGAAACTTCAACAATCTGAAAGCTGGTATTTTGTAGAGCACATAAAATACTTATCTAAGGTGACTTTCAACATTTTTCAACTAATCTTTAATTTTCCACAAATTAATAGGGATCTTAGAGATCATTTAAAGCTACAACCTCACCTAGGCAGACATGAGGTCTGGCTAGCCCTCTGTGATTGTGATGATTTCTCCACAGTTAAGTCACTTTTCCTTTGACGTTTTCTCTTTTCAAGCTTAAATATTTCTAATTCCCTCCACCACATGAACTCAACTCCCCATCCAATGCAGCTAATTGGCTCAGAGATGGGCACCTCATTAAAACCGACCAATCCAGTGTTCTCTCTCGGGCAAATGACTCAGAGACAGAAGCTGTCTCCAGTGAGCGGTAGGAAGCTGAGCTAACAGGTCCTGTGGGATAGAGGCCTGAGTCAGCACCATGGCAAGCCAAAGTCAGATGAGTGCTAAAGATGTCGTGGAGCAGAAACCACAAGTAACAGGAAGCTGGCTGTAGAGAGGAGGGAGCAGAGCGGCACGGAGAGAATCAGAGACGAGAGACTAGTACAGTCCCAGAGAGGCCATGTCAGGCCCCAAAGGTGGGGGCCTCATGGGTTCTGGAACTGGGAGGTCTTCCTCCAATGGCTTCCTCCATACTGGTACTTGGCACCAGAGAGGGACGCCAGCAGTTACTCGAGAGGCCGTTCAGTGCTCTTCTCTTGAAGCAACGGTTGTAAAGATCATGGACTCTGGTAGGACACTGCTGGAATTTGGGTCCTGTCTCTGCCACTTACTGCTGTGTGACTTTGGGCAGATCACTTACTCTCTCTCTGGCCTTCGTTTCCTCATATGTAGAATGGGCACAGTACTACGACCTACATCACGGGGTTGTTGAGGGATGCAACAAGTTAATGTGTGCATCGCTTTTTACCTGAAATAGTGTCTGGTCCCCAAAATGTGGGCTAATACTGTGATTAAAATAACAGTTGTGCTTGTTTTCATGTCTGAGCAAGTATGCAGGCCTGGTTTCTGAGAGAAAGTAAAATATAGTGGCTAAGATTGGGGACTCCAGGGTCTGCCTGCCTGCTGGCTGTAGCTCACTCCGTTCCTAGCTGTGTGACACAAGTGTGGCAGCGTCTTGTGCCTTGGCTTCCTCATTTATCAAACAGGGATAATAGTAGTACCTCCCGCCCAGTGTTCTTCAACGTTTAGAAAACCACTTGTATAGAAGGGATCTCAATGAAAAAGTTATTACTATTATTACTTCTTGTGACTTTAGCCTTTGGGTTCTCACCAAGACATATTACATTGATGAAGCTGTAGAAGACCTGAACATATTTACTTGGATGAAATTCTGTCTCTTTTTTTTCTGTGGGGGATCACTGTCTCTCTGACGGTCATCTCCAGCCAGTGTAAAGCTACACCAGGAGTGTCCAAGGTAAAGCCTGGAGATGTCTCATAGGCAGGAGGAGCTTGTGGGTTTGGAGTTCAGGAAAGAGGCCTAGAATAAAGGTATAGGTTTGAGGAGGTACAGCAGAAGCTGTTGGATAAGATCACCTTGGGAGAACATTCAGAATGAAAACAAAACAGGTTTGGCACAGAGCCCTGGAAAGGGTTTTGAGGATGGTTGAGATTTTGGAGCGAGACAGAGAGTGACAGAAGAAAATGTCAGCACATAGTACTTAGTGTAGTCAGATCAGTGATACTAACAGTGACCATGATTGAAAACATACTGTGTGTCAGACAGGGTGCCAAGCTCTTGTGTGAATTCCTTTAATCCTCTCAACAACTCTTAGGTAGATAGTATTACTCTTCCATTTTTCAACACCGCACTCTCCCGAGTGAGCCACGGGCCGGCCCTTACTCTTCCATTTTTCAGATGGGAAATTGACACGTGAAGAAGTTAAGTAATTTGCCCAAGGTTGCAAGGCCAGTAAATGATAAAGACAGGAGAATCTGAACCTAGATAATCTCATTCTAGATCTCACAATCTCCGAGGGAAAGTCGGAGTAAAATCAGAATAAATAAGGACTAAGAATTGTCTTAGTTGGTATTTAGATTGTTGAGGTTCTTTATTTTGTCTATTTCTTTAATTATTAAATGTTTATAGCCAACAGCACATGGTATTCTCTAGCAAGGGCAATTCCATGGGTGTGCAGAAGCCACATGGCTGTGAACTGAGAAATGAAAGTATATCGGTCAGGTTTTGCTGCAATAATGCTGCATAACAAGCCACTGCATAACAAGCAAGATGTTTGTGGTTTATAACCTTAAACACTTGTTTTTTTTTTTCACGTGACCCTATGGTTTGGCTGAGGAGGCTCTGCTTTAGGCTATAAATCGGGTTTGGGTCTGTCCCACATGTGTAATAGTTTGCTAGGTCTGTCATAACAAAATACCCCTGACTGGATGCCTTAAACAACAGAAATTAACTTTCTCACCGTTCTAGAGGCTGGACGTTTAAGATCAAGGTGCTGGCTGGGTTGGTTTCTTCAGAGGTCTCACTCCTTGTCTTGCCCATGACACCTTCTCACTGTGTCCTCACATGGTCTTTTCTCTGTGCACAGGTGCCCCGGGTGTCTCTTCGTGTGACTAAATTTCCTCTTATAAGTGCACCTTGGAGTAGGGCTCACTCTAACTACTTCATTTTGACTTAATCACTTCTCTAAAGGCCCTATCTTCAAATACAGTCATATTCTGACTTCACCCTATATTAGTCATATTAGGACTTCAACCTATAAATTTGGAGGGCACACAATTCAGTCCCTAACAACATGTATCCTCCTTCTAGGACTTATGGCTAAGTGGGGCACACTCCTCTCATGGCAGAAGGCGAAAGTTCCAAGAGGGTCAGGAAGAAAGACACAGTCCCTCTTAAGGCCGCAGCTTGGAACTGGTACACTGTTCCTTCTGTCCACATTCTATTGTTTAAGACAGGCCACATGACCAAGCTCAAAGTCAATGGGACTATACTCTGTCCACAGGGGAGCCATGGGATGAATGGGGGAGGAAAGGAAATACTGAGGACAAACAACATGATCTGCTATAGAGAAAAAGCAAATCTTTTCCAAGAAGTTGAGTGAGTGGAAGGATGGCGTAGTAGCTATACAAGGACACCTATTCCCATAAACATGTAAATGGCATGTAATTGAAAGGCTTCACTGACAGCTCCCTGGAATACAACTGCTGATGGCATTGGATGGAACAGGAGTGCCCTTCTCCTCCGGCCACGCTGGCTCTCCGGCCATCCCTAAATGCCCTCTCTTTGCTCCTGCTGTTGTCTCTGCTGAATGCCTTTTGCCATTTTTCTTTTTCTGGATAATTGTTATTCATCCTTCAAGACTCAGTTTAAAAGTCACTTTGCCAGGATGCTTCCATTACCCTGAGGCGAAGCAGGTACTTCTTTTTCTGTTCTCTCACAGCACCTCTGTTTTAGCTTTTATTACTTTTTAAATTATAACTTTGAGTAACTCAGATATCAACTTTCCGCAGTCCTTTGGGCTCAGCACCATTACGATCGGTTTATGCCCTGGGCCTGTGAGGATGTGAGGTTCAGCTCTGCTTTGTCACCACAGTAAAACCCCAAATGCAGCCACCACCACCTGCTGAACAGAAGCAAAAGCCAATAGCAGAACGTTAAGTTCACTTACATAAAAGTATTCAGAGAAAAGTTAGTTTCGGGGGGGAGGTGGCAGAAGGGTTTATATCGTACTCCAAGGCAAATAACTACAGAAATCCCTTCAAGACATTTCTTCTCTCTCCCCAAATTTCTTCTTGTCCACTGGGGTTTCTTTTACTTCTCAGCAGTGTCCAGTCACTCCTGCTTTTGCAGAGCTGCTGGGTAGTACAGTCTAGGTGGTCCCAGTCACCAGTTAGGATATGATGCACTCGTATGTGGTGTCCCCTGGGGTTGTGTGTCATGGCTCTGGGCCAGTTGTGTCTTCTCTCTTGCACATCAGCCTGCACCCTGGGGACTTCCGATTGCTATTTTCTGTTATGCAGAGCAACTCAACTCATTCTTCCAACTGCATGGAAGTGCTCAACCCAGAAGGGGAAAAATAGGACCCACCGATTCAGAGGGTTTAGTGACCATTTTTGTTTATTTTATGATACCCTTTGGTGGACCCACATCCCTAGGGGCTCACATCAAAGCATTTTCCAATGTGATGTCCCCATGTCCCCTCATGAGAAATTCTTACTGTGGCTCTTAGAGTAATACACTTTTCTCCATATCATTACACCTGTTCACTTGATTAATTCCTGCCTAGACTGTGATGTTCTTTTTTTTTTTTTTTAATTTATTTTATTTTATTATTATTATTTTTTTCTTTTTCGTGACCGGCACTCAGCCAGTGAGTGCACTGGCCATTCCTATATAGGATCCGAACCCGCGGCCGCTGGGAGCGTCGCCGCGCTCCCAGCGCCGCACCCTCCCGAGTGCGCCACAGGCTCGGCCCGACTGTGATGTTCTTTGAGGTAGGAATTTGGCTCTACTCATTTTTGTATTCCAACATCCAGGATGGTCCTTGGTACATAGAAAAATCTTTGAAAATGGTGGCCGAATAACTAAATGAATACAATTCAATGTTCTTTATTTTAAATTATAAGCAGAAAGACAATGGGATATGAATCAGAAACTAGTGAATATGTTTCCACATTCTCAGAACTGAACTACAACTGTTATTTTATTAAATCTAAACCTGAACTAAATTGAAACATAGCTTCTTGATATTTTCATTGTAAATCAGTTAGAATTGCTTACTGCCTTGAACCAGAGATAAACTACAATACTGCTGAACTCAAAGTGGAACTAATCTGAAAAACGTACTGGTTTCATTCTCTAGTTACTTACTAAGGTACTTGGGCATTGTATGAATATGAAATTGCCATTTTGTGGACAGTGGATCTAAATATATTAACTCATACGTGAGATCTTTTCCTGTTTCTTCCGGTGAGATCACAGGTTCTCTAATCTCAGGATAGCCTAATCTCATTCAGTCATTCATTCCAAGGTTTCTCGCCTGATTGCCAGAAGACTATCGTAGCATAAAATGAAAATCAATTAATGAGGAATTCAGGATAAGGAAGTGGGTTTTTTTAGGGGGTTAGAATAGCAAACTAAGGATAGAAAAACTAAAATGAAGCCAGGAAAAGCTTCATATCTAAGTATGTGCCCAAAAGTATGACTCATTTTGTTAAATGATATTATAAACTTTAACAAAATTAAAAAGAATAATAAAAATAATAAAGAGAGAGTATGAAATGATAGTAATAACAGTTAAATTTAATCTGCTAGAAGAAAATTGGGTGAATTATGACGGAAAAATCATTGCACTTAAATTTTAACAACTTCTTTTTTCCTTCCTGATGTGTGAAGAACTTACCATTAGTTTAACATTCAAAAAACACCATTTCCCCCACTTCAATTGTTTGAATTTGGTAGCAAAGCAAACTAAAATCCAATGAGTAATTTCAGAGTTGTGTGCTTTAATTTGGCTATATCGGTCAGTCTATAGAAAATATTTCTTAAAAGTGTTTTCTTTCTGTTAAAAATAATATGCAGATCCCCGTACTGGCCAGCCACCAATAAAAAAAAAAAAAAATGCATGGTTTCAAATATTTTTACTTTATCGCAAAGTACCACATTGTCTCATTGGTTCTCACAATCTAGTAATACCCCCTTTAATTTTTCCCCATGATTTTTATTCGATTTCAGAAAAGGTTAGTTAGTTATCCACTGATCTCAGTGGAAGAAGATTTTCAAAAAATATAATATTGCAAAACGTCTTAGTAGGGTATGAAGGTAACACCACAAGGGGGTACTATAATTTTATCAAATTTGTCCTGGTAAGTTGGCTCAGAAGGTGAAATGATTAGAGCCTGCAGAGTTAATTTTAACATGCTAATACATCACAGCAAGTTGGGAACTTAAATAAAATGATACAATTAATACACTTTTATGGGATGTAGAGAGACTTAGTAAGGTCATTTGTAGATTATATTAGAGCTGCATTTAGACTTATTGGGTTTAAAATTCAGCATTCTTAAAAGAAAGCAGCAGTTGTTTGACGTATGCATTTTACTGACCTTTGAATAAAGAAGTGAATGTGTGGCTCTTGATATGGGTTCTTGAAATAAATGAACTCTCTGGTTTCCCCTTTAAATACAGCTAAGATCAAGCCTTTACATCTTAATTTCCTTAGTGTTGCAACATAGAAAATGTTGCAGTATGTTAATCCTGGGTGGGATTTTTGGAAAGTGTGTTTAATCATAGAAGACTTTAGTTTCTTAATGTGCCTGTGAAAATGATTTGACAATTTTGCTTGGTAATAAATGTGAGTAGTAGTCCCTCTTGGTCAGACAATTCTTCTCTCATTTAATCTGAAATCTTTGAAGGTGCTTATATGGCCAAAGGTTATTTGGTAAGGTAACATCCTGGCACGCTATGCGTTTGTATACTAATTTTAGTGGATGTTGCTCATTTGCTGAGCAAGGTTGACTAGGGCTATTTGAAACAAGCTAGTGATTCATGTATGTGGAAGAACAATTAAATGTTTACAAGTAGACACATACTTACCCAGTGGCATAGAGAAGATGTTGGACCGATACTTAGTGTCATGTTAGGATTCAATGAGATAATGTATGTAAACTGCCTAGTATAGTAGCTGGGACTGTGATGAGACAATTCACAGCAT
Source organism: Cynocephalus volans (assembly GCF_027409185.1). Lineage (NCBI taxonomy): Eukaryota > Metazoa > Chordata > Mammalia > Dermoptera > Cynocephalidae > Cynocephalus > Cynocephalus volans. The sequence goes on along the minus strand of NC_084469.1, from coordinate 130,245,432 downwards.
TAGGGCTGCTGGAGGCCTCCTTGGCTCTGCCACGTGGATTTCGATCTCACTGCAAAATGCAACATTAGAAACTGTCTCTTTGTCTCCACCTCTCAAATAGGTGCCCATGTTAGAATTTAGTGGTTGAAAAGAGAGCTGTTTTTCTTGACATTTTTCTATTCGATAAAGTAGGCAATCTAAGTTTGAAGAATTTGTGCTGTATTCCCCACAGGACTAAATACAGCTATTTTTATTTTGTACTTTAGAAAAACCCATAAACCTTTTCAAGTCTCTTAAATTATCCCAGCCTATAAAAGGTTGCTCATGACTGTCCAAGGACATAATTTGGCAAAGGGTTTTTTTTCCTTTCTTTTCCCTGTGTATCTCCAACAAGGGATCCCTGTGTACTCGAAGGCCCTACTTGCCTCTACTGTTAGAGTGAGTCAGATCACCGGCAGCAGTGTCTGTTTCCTGTGATGTTTTTATCGGTATCCTGCTCTCTCCTTGGCTGCTCACTCCTTATGTTTCTTTCTCATGCCCTTTGCCTCTGATCTCCTCTAGTTCCTACTGTCTCATACTTATTTCTCTCTGTTCTCTGCTCTCTTAGCCAGATTTCCTAATGCCAGTGTGTGTCATTTCAGAATCTAAACTCTACTTGTCTATAGACAAGTAGACCTATCTATTCTGCCTGATGCTGGTCTTTGTTGACTTGACTGATTCTGAGTTCCCAGGGTTACTAAACTTTGAGCCATTGAGAATCAGTCACTCCTTTCTTTCTGACCTTTGATGTTAGCCTTAGTATAAATGTATCTTTACGGCTGATAAGAAATAGATTACAAAATTGCATGTATGGGATCAACCCATTTTTACGAAAACAATAATGCCTGTTATTATCGTGGGGCCCCTTTTCTCATGAGTGGATCTTAGGAGGAAATGAGCTATCGAGAAATTCCTGCTTCAGATGTCGCGACCTTGTGGAAGGCAGAGGCCCCTGAGGGGAGCAGGCTCTCGCTTATGATGGTGCAACTATAAGTAGAAACTAGGTACCATGGTGGCAGGACTGGGGTTTATTTTGCTCTCACTCTTGTTTCCCCAGAGCCCTGCCTAGCACCTGTCACATGATGAGCCCATAAGAAATATTTGCTGAATGAATGAAGTGGAGAGTTGAGCCCTGAGCACACAGTCCAGCCTGTTCAGATAACCATCCTCGACCCCTTGCTTTTCCCAGAACAAGCACCTTTGATGGGGACTTGCAGCACCATGTCATGGCCCAAGAGGATCCTTGACATGTTATCTGTCACTAGTCTTATCCTTTGTTAGATAGAATATTCATACAGGTGGCTGGCATCACTACTTCTAAATGAAAGGCTTCATTTCTGAAAAGTTCTCATGTTATTTGATCAACCCTGATGACGAACGCAGCTTGAGATCCACTATTTCACTTCTCCCTTAACTCCTGCAGCTAACATGAAGATGAACTGGTGCAGGGTAGTTGTCCAACAAATCTTTGCTTCCTGGGATGAGAGAGGCTTGAGTATCTGACAGGCTGTGGAAAAGAGTCACAGGAGTGAAAAAGGGGTAATTGATGGGGCAAGGCCCTGGAAGGCAGATGGTGACAGGGTCAGCATCACAAGGCCAGAGGAGGGACAACTTTCCCCAAATCTCCTAAGTCAGAAATTAGATTTTTCCCTGCCCTCATCTGCCCATCCAACTGGACCTCCCAAGCTCTAGTCCCTTCTCTTTTTCTGCAGCTGTTGCCTTGGTTCAGTTTCTCACTCTCGGCAGCCTGGACTACCATAATACAGCAGAGGGTGTCCTGGACTACTTTAACAAGTGCTCTTCCTGTGGAAGTTGTCAGAATCAGAAGGGAGTCACATATGTTAAAAAGCCTGACAAATAGAGCCACGAAGGCCATGAAGGGGAGAGTTGTCATGCATAAATGCCTGATAACAAGAACTATCACAAACAACTTTGCAGAGCCACAACCTTGTGCAAAGGCTATCACAAACTTACACAAAAAGATACTTCTGCAAGGATATATGCATAGCAACTGTCTGTCCAACTTTGGATGGGCATCACCCTTGTTATTGATCCTCGTAGTCAATAATAATTATCCTCCAAGCAATCATGTAATCCTCCATCATTCTTCCTTTAAAACCCTTTGTCTTCCTTTGCTTCTCTGAATGTGCACATAGTTTATGGCATGTGTATTCCCATTGCAATGCCCATTACCGAATAAATATCATCTCCATAGAAACTCTCCTCTGTTATTTAGGTTGACATTCCTTTGCTCCATTCTAGCTTACCTCAGTTGAATGTTCACCCTGCTGCTGGAATGATCTTTCTAAAATGCGAATCTGATCATGCCTATTTTCTGTTTAACCCCCCCGCCACAGTGACTTCCCATGCCTTCTGCATAAATTCCATTGCCTTAGCCTGGGATCCTAAGCTCTTTGTGATCTGGACTATGCCTACTACAGCTCCTCCTATCTTACCCTAGACACCAGCTATTTACTCTGGAACTTACCATCTCTTTTATCCCATGCACCTATGCTGTTCCTTGAAGTTGAAAAGACCTTACCTCGCAAATCTGTGCCTCTATACTTGGTTGTGGCAATGAGGTCTTGATGGTGGGTGCCATCTTTCCTTGATGCCTGTTACATTATATATATATCCCCTCTATGGGTCACAGACAGTTATATGGTAAAAATCTCAGCAATGATTCCTACCAATGAGAGATTATTCTCATGTTCATTGTCAAGGGACAGCCTATTTTATTTTAGAGTGTTCCTAAGGGTAGGGAGATGAGGCTAACACATGGTTTTATATTTGATAAAGAAAATATGAAGAAGGGAGAATGGGTAGAAAGGAAGAGGTGATTATTTAAAAACATTTAAAAGGCAAATATACTTAGTGGATAACTTTGTTCTTATATTAAATTTTTTTTTCTTTTGCACCTCTTTCTGGGAATAGGTATACAAATAAAATATCTTTTTGAATTTCTACAGAGTCCTGATAAAAATCATGGGGTTATTCTTGATTATCTGTGTGAAACTCTAATTAGAAGAAGAGTATGGTACTGTGTTTTTGAAACATAAAAGTCACAGGAATAAAAGAAATACTTCAGATTTCTACTTAGCAAGATCTGATACAGAGCAGAAATAATTAGAATGATAAAGTCTAACTGGCACTGGTAAATTTGACTAAAAGCCAAGAGCAACACAGTCAGGACACTTATGTTCATGTTTAAATTACTCAAGTGCTTAATTGTATAATTTCAGTTTCAATTACCAAATGCCCTTACTTTTAAAATTAGTCCTTTGAGTATTAGCTGCATGATGTTGTTATTAAAGTTGAAAATCTGCTATTATGGTTTAGAGGATTATCGCAAAGTTGTTGGCATATGTCTTGTTTAATAAGTAAGATTAATTGTGCATGTAACCTGGTAATTTAATAATGATGAATTATATTTTGTAGAAATGTAGAATGACTATTTGTTTCTTAGGGTAAAACAAAATTACTTATTAGGATTTATTTTCCAGAGAAAATATTTTATTATAAACATATCTAAAATACCTCTTGTACTATGTAAGCTCCTGTAAATAGTGAGACTTTGAATGGATATTTTACATTAAAAACCCCCTTCCTCTCACCCCCATATAAAAGAGTTGAGAATAGGAAAATGAAGTTCAATTAACAAGGAAGTGATGTTCATATATTTAATGCTTTCTCAGTTTGTCTTTCCCCTAGAATATTGAGAGTCTGGCAAAGTAGCCCATACAGTAGATGAGTGTACTTTTACTCCATCAGGCACTTTCCCATTTGGATACAAACTCAACAGCTGCTATTAATGTTAATGAGCTTCACTATTCAAGAAAGTCCCTTGAGCCCATCCTGAATTACCTTGGGCAAAATCTTCTGATTGGCATTATATTGTTCATGCTTCTGTTAGCTCTAGTTGTCTCTATTGAATTCTGGGTGGAGGGGGGGGGGAGCATGAATTGTTTTAGACCTACGTCTCAGAATAAGAAATTTTGGAATTTTAGAATTCAAGTATGTTTTCATTTCTAAGTGATATTGGCCTCTCAGTTGATTCATAGATGAAATCTTTGCATTAAGAAGGGTTACTTTACTGCCTTCTGCCTTCATCTGATGGATGAAGAAACCAAGGGGCGAAAGGTTTGGTTGACTTGTTCAAGATCACATAATGAATGAGAAAGGACTAAAATTGGAGGATTTTGCCTCTATTCTCTCCTGTCCCCCACCCGACAGTAGTGTGACTCTGGGAGGGATCGTGTTTGTTAACTACAGGACTACAATATCCTTTCTGATCCTTGGTGCCAGGTAAGTTTTGGCACTAAGAATTTTTGCAATGTTAGAAAGGTCCCTCCTCAGCCCTGTTACAATGACAGCCCTGTTACAATGACAGCCCTGAACAAGGACAAAGGGAACAACAGCTACCAGGAATTTTCATCCCAGCCTTGAGGCTACAAAGCAGATGGAAAAATGGTAGTTAATTAAGAAGAACAGGGAAAGCCACAATCTAGTCAATTCTCACCAAGTACCCTGGGAAGGGTCAGGCATTTGAGGCAGCAAAGACTGCTGAACGTGAGGTTGCAGGAAGGGCAGCAGGAGCAGGTGGGCACTCTTCCCTTAGGTGTCAGTCAGGGCACTACTCCTTTTCCAGTCTCTCAGAGGAGTGGAGGTTTCTCTGGAGAGAAAGAATCAGAGGAACTTTGGTCTTTAGGATTTCAGGCACTGCTGAGGGTGGGGTGATGGTGCTAAACTGAGAATGGAGATTAAGATGAAATCTAAATGCTGAATGGGCGAAACACCCATCTCTTCTCCCCATACCATCCAGAAGCCCTGGACGGGTTTCTGTGCTCCTAGATGTAGATTGGAGGACTCTTCTCTGGGAAACTGGCCTCAAAGAAAAGCCCTGTAAATAATGATATTTTAGAGTCTCTCAATGAATTGGCCAGAGCTCCCTCTGATCATCTTTGAGGTTGTAAGTCTTTTCCACTTGCAGATCTATCAACTGTTTTTTCAGTGCCTCACTCTTAAATGTGAAAAGACAACTAGCAATCACCAGACATCTGAGAAATACCTGCAAAATGAAAGAGAATAAAATTACTGTAAAAAGGAACTCAGTGGAAACAGGGAATCTCTCTCTCTCTCTCAATTCTCTTTATATATGTGTATATATATATATATATATATACACACACATATATAAAGAGAAATAAAAAGAGAGAAAGGAAAACAAAAAATTAAACAAAAAACAAACATTAATATGACTGGAGAGAAAAGATAGTACATCTGTGATTCCATTAAAAATAAAACATGGAGAAAAAAAGGAAGAATTCTTAGAAATTAATCTAGAGATCAATGAAAAAGAAATTTAGTAGATGGGATGGAAGATAAAATTGAGGAAATATCCTGGAAAATAGAACAAAACTAAAAAGAGAAGAAAAAAAAAAAAAGAAGAGAATTCGGGAATCCATTGAGGAGTTTGAACATCCAACTGACAGGAGTTCCAGAAAAAGTGAACAGGATAAAATACAAGAGAGGAAGTTATAAAAAATGGACACAAGAAAAATTCTAAAAGCTGAAGGATGTAAGAGTCCAGATTGGGAGGGTTAATTGAGTGCCTAGCACAATGCATGAAGTCAGAGTTCTTCACAGAAACAGAACCAATAGGATGTACCCCCCCCCCCACACACCGATTTGTTATAAGGAGTTGGCTCATGTGACTTTGAGGCCAACAAGTCCCAAGAACTGCAGGGTGACTTGGCAACTGATCCAGGGGAGCCAATTGTGTAGTTCCAGTCTGAGTTAAAGGCCTAAGAACCAGGTGGCCAATGGTGCAGTTTGAGTCCAAAGGCAAGAAAAAGCTGATGTCCCAGTTTGAAGGCGGTCAGGCAGGAGGAATCCTCTCTTACTCTGCGGAGTGTCAACCTTTTTGTTCTGCTCAGGACTTTAATGGATTGAATGAGGGCCACCCACATTAGGGAAGGCAACCTGCTTACTCAAAGTTCAGCAATTTACATGTTAATCTCATTCAAAAACAGCCTCACAAAAACATCTATAATGATGCATGAACAAATATCTGGCTATCCTGTAGCACAGTCAAGTTGACACATAAATAATCATCACACAAAGTGACCCCCCCCAAAAAAATTTATAGTAAGTACATCATAAAATTTCAAAATATAAGGAATGGAAAGAAGGTCCTTAAAATCTACAGGAAATAACCAGGTAAATAAATAGAGAAGCAAAATTATTTTAGACTTTTTAACATTAATCTTGAGGATTAAATAAGGAAGGTATGCCATGCTGTGAATTGAGTGTCCCCTAAAACTCATTGAAGCTTAAATTGTGTCCCCCAAAGTTCCAGGTATTGGAAACTTGGCACCAATGTGACAGTGTTGAGAGGGTGGGAAATCCTGTTTTGGCAATTGATGGGTGCGGCCTTGAAGGGGTGATTAGATTGTAAGACCATGCCTAGTGAATGGATAAATAATGGCGGTCAGGGCCATGGTTCTGAGGGCTTTAAAAAGAGCATGTGTACGTCTTACTGTCTCTGCTCTGCATTTTCTGCCACATGAGGCCCCTGCATTGCTATAAAGCCACCGCCAAAGAAGACCATCACCAGATGTATTCCCTGGACTTTGGGCTTCCCAGCCTCCAAAACTGTAAGCAATACATTTTGTTTTTTTACAAATTACCCAGTTCCAGGTATTTTGTTATAAGCCACAGGAACTGACTGAAACACTCCATATGAAGTACTAAGTAGAGTGCCTGGCATATAATATAATATGCTAACTTATTGTAAGGCAGAAACCGTGAAGTAATCTGAGCAGGATGGATCTTTCCCATTTCTATTCATCTGATAAAAACTCTAAATTCTGAAGAAATGTGGGTGTTGAGTTCATAACTTTGCATGGGAGCTTTCAGACTTCCTGGATTTAGTGCACTAGCATATTGTTACAGAGTTTATTCCAGCTCTTGAAAGAGCTAGTCCTGAAGAATGGATTCTCCCTCAAATTGTAATTTCAACACCAGCATTATTTCCAAAATTGCTTTGGCTGTGGGGTTTTATTTTAAGTACTGCAGTAGCACATATTTGATCAACCTCATTCCATTTGAAAACTCACTCTTGACTCAGCACCAGGATAAGTATTTTATTTCAGGGTTTGCCTGGATACTGTACCTTAGACCCCAAATTCTTGAGAGTGGTTTCCAAATCATAATTTAGGCCCCCAAACGTCACCTTGGGGTGCCACGTGGCTGTTTTGGATTATTGCATATTTGCGGAAACACAGTTTAGTTACCAAGAGTAATTAAGGTATTAAATATTGATACCATTGTAATAACCATTCCCTTCATGAAGTATGTTGATTAATACTCCCCACATGATGAGTGTTCACAGCCAGTAGGCTTTATTCTCAGGCACTTCTGCTCCCATCATTTGAATTATTCACTTACCAAGAGTAAAGTCTGTCCCCAAACCTGTTTATGTCAGTTTTACTTGACATTATAATTATGCAGTTTAGTTAAATAGTATGTAAGCTGATGAACTATGAATCTATAAGAGTTGTTGTTACTATGAAAATTACCATGGATCCTTGAGAAAAACTCAATAAAGGAACATTGTTTAAAAATGCTGTCAAACTACATGTTTAACATTGGAAAATATCACAAATCTGGAAGTGTTCTGTTCTTATATTGCTGTGCAGTACCTTCTCATTCTTGCTGTACTTTAAATAAACAAACTAGAAATCATAGATGATGTATCTTAGATGCAGCTTATGCAAAAAAGTAGTGTGATTCACCAGTTGGTGTATCTATATTAAAATAGAAAGTCTTGGTTATATATGCAAAGTTTGGTGGTAGTACATATTGTATGGCAAATAATAGATGGCTTGGAGGGTGGGAAAAAAATCAAGATGTTCACATATTGGGCAGCAGAAGGGAAAAACTGTCCATGGAATGATATTGATCAGTAATCTACAGGTGAGAGAATCATTTATAAAAGTTATTGATGAATATTTTTACAATATTGATAAATAGGCCTGAAGTATAAGATGTTACTTATAAAAAATGGCACAAAAACATAGCATGAGTTATCAAGATCCAAAGAAAGAAAGTCACAGCAGTGGCCTTTAGCCTTGCATCTGGAGCTTAAAAATGACCACTTTAGGTTATCTGACCAACCAACATATTCTAGAGCATTTAAAAGTATGAATTGGATGACTTCTGGTCAAGATGGCGGAATAGACGGTCCCTAGCGTCACTCTGTACCACAAATCAACTGATTTAAACTATAAAAACATAACAAGAGATGCATATGGAACACGGAGACATCCAGCGGGGGAGGCAGAAGCTCCGCGGAGACCACATGCCCTGTGGGGCTGCCGTCACATGATCCGGCAGATAGGCTTCACTGTCGCCACCGGGCTCCATTCCCAGCCCAGCCCAGTGCGCTCAGAGAGGAGAGACATCCGGCAAGGGAGGCGGAGGCTTGGCAGAAAACACACACCCTGTGGGGCTGCCACTGCGTGATCCAGCAGATCCTATAGAACAAGAAGCCCTTGAAATGACAGACAAGGAATTTCGAGTGATAATTCTAAGGAAACTGAATGAGATATAAGAAAACTCAGCTAGACATCATGATGAAATGAGGAAAAGTATACAGGACCTGAAAGAGGAAATGTACAAGGAAATCAATGTCCTGAAAAAAATGGAGCAGAACTTGCTGAACTGAAGAAGTTATTCAGCGAAATAAAAAACGCAACGGAGAGTTTAACCAACAGGCTTGCAGAAGTTGAAGAGAGAACCTCCGAACTTGAAGATGGGCTGTTTGAAATAACACAAGCACACACACAAAAAGAAAAAAGAATCAAAGACATTGAAGAAAATCTGAGAGAGATATCAGACAACCTTAAGCACTCAAATATCCGAGTCATGGGTATTCCAGAAGGGGAAGAAAAAGGAGATTGCATTGAAAACATATTGAACAAAATAGTGGCAGAAAACTTCCCAGGTATAGGAAAAATCACAGATCTTCAGATCCAGGAAGCTCAATGATCTCCAAATGTATTCAACCCAAAAAGGTCTTCTCCAAGACATGTCATAGTAAATTTGGCAAAACTCAAAGACAAAGAGAGAATCTTAAAAGCTGCAAGAGAGAAGCGTCAAATCACCTATAAGGGAGCCGCAATCAGGCTAACATCAGACTTTTCAACACAAACCCTAAAAGCTAGAAAGGAATGGGATGATATATTCAAAATACTAAAAGACAGAGATTGTCAGCCAAGAATACTCTACCCTGGAAGGCTATCCTTCCAAAATGAAGGGCAAATAGTATATTTCTCAGACAAACAAAAACTGCAGGAGTTCACCACCACACGACCACCCTTACAAGAAATCCTCAAGGGAGTACTGGGTTTGGTTCCTGAAAAATAACTACCACTGCCATAAAAACCCAAGAAAAATCAAAACCCATTAGTATAATAAAAATGGAATTCATGAAGAGAAAACAAGCAAACAAAAACGCTATCTACAACCTAAGGAACCAACAAACACAGAAACCAAACAGTAAATCAGAAAGCAAGGAACAAAAGACACCCAAAAACAACCAAACAACCAATAAAATGCTAGGAATAAATCAACACCTTTCAATAACAACTCTTAATCTAAAAGGCTTAAATTCCCCAATCAAAAGACACAGACTGGCTGACTGGATCAAAAAGGACGACCCAACTATATGCTGCCTACAAGAGACCCACCTCACCCATAAAGATTCACATAGACTAAGAGTGAAAGGATGGAAAAAGATTTACCATGCAAACAGAAAAGAAAAACGAGCTGGAGTAGCTATTCTTATATCTGACAAAATAGACTTTAAACTAAAAACCATAAAAAGAGACAATGAGGGACACTACTTAATGATAAAAGGACTGATCCATAACAATCATAATATGTACACACCCAATGTTGGAGCAGCCAGATTTATAAAACAAACTCTATTAGACCTAAAGAAGGAAATAGACACTAATACCATAATAGCAGGGGACCTGAACACCCCACTGTCAATATTAGACAGATCATCTAGGCAAAGAATCAGTAGAGAAACACAAGATCTAAACAATACTCCAGACCAATTGGAATTGGCAGATATCTACAGAACATTCCACCCAACAACCTCAGAATATTCATTCTTCTCATCAGCACATGGATCATTCTCCAGGATAGATCACATATTAGGTCACAAATCAAGTCTCAATAAATTCAAAAAAATTGGAATTATCCCATGTATCTTCTCAGACCACAATGGATTAAAACTAGAAATTAATAACAAACGAAACTCTGGAAACTATACAAACACATGGAAATTAAACAGCATTCTACTTAATGACATATGGGTCCAAGAAGAAATCAAGCAGGAAATCAAAAAATTTATTGAAACTAATGAAAACAATGATACATCATACCAAAACCTGTGGGATACTGCAAATGCAGTATTAAGGGGGAAATTTATTGCATTCAATGCTCACCTCAGAAGAATGGAAAGATGGCAAGTGAACAACCTAACACTTCACCTTAAAGAACTAGAAAAACAAGAACAATCCAAACCTAAAGTTAGCAGACGGAAAGAAATCATTAAGATCAGAGCAGAACTGAATGAAATTGAAACCCAAAAAACAATACAAAAGATCAATGAATCAAAAAGTTGGTTTTTTGAAAAGATAAATAAAATTGACAAACCATTAGCATGGCTAACAAAAAAAAGAAGAGAGAAGATTCAAATAACAAAAATTAGAAATGAAAAAGGTGATATTACAACTGATTCATCTGAAATACAAGGAATCATTCGAGACTACTATAAACAACTATACGCCAACAAATTTGAAAATCTGGAGGAAATGGATAAATTTCTGGACACACACAAGCTCCCAAAACTGAACCATGAAGACGTAGAAAATTTGAACAGACCAATAACAATAAAGGAGATTGAAGCTGTTATCAGAAGGCTCCCAAAAAAGAAAAGCCCAGGACCAGATGGATTCACAGCAGAATTTTACCAAACATTCAAAGAGGAATTGACACCGATTCTTTACAAACTATTCCAAAAGATTGAAACGGACGCAAATCTCCCAAACTCATTCTATGAAGCAAACATCATCCTGATACCAAAACCAGGTAAAGATAGAACCAAAAAAGAAAACTACAGGCCAATATCCTTGATGAATATAGATGCAAAAATCCTCACTAAAATACTAGCAAACAGAATACAGCAACACATACGAAAAATTATTCATCATGATCAAGTGGGATTCATCCCAGGGATGAAAGGTTGGTTCAACATACGCAAATCAATAAATGTGATACACCATATTAATAAAATCAAACACAAGGACCATATGATCATCTCTATAGATGCTGAAAAAGCATTTGATAAAGTTCAGCACTCATTCATGACAAAGACCCTCTCTAAGTTAGGTATAGAGGGAAAGTATCTCAACATAATTAAAGCCATATATGCCAAACCCACTGCCAATATCATCCTGAATGGGGAAAAGCTGAAAGCTTTTCCTTTAAGAACAGGAACTAGACAAGGATGCCCACTCTCACCACTCCTATTCAACATAGTGTTGGAAGTACTAGCCAGAGCAATCAGAGAAGAGAAGGAAATAAAGGGCATCCGGATTGGAAAAGATGAAGTCAAACTGTCCCTGTTTGCAGATGACATGATCCTATATATCGAACAGCCTAAAGCCTCTACAAAAAAACTCTTGGAATTGATAAATGATTTCAGCACAGTAGCAGGATACAAAATCAACACACAAAAATCAGTAGCATTTCTTCTCTCCAATAGTGAACATGCAGAACGAGAAATCAAGAAAGCCTGCCCATTTACAATAGCCACCAAAAAAATAAAATACTTAGGAATTGAGTTAACCAAGGAGGTGAAAAATCTCTATAATGAGAACTACAAACCACTGCTGAGAGAAATTAGAGAGGATACAAGAAGATGGAAAGATATCCCATGCTCTTGGATTGGAAGAATCAACATAGTGAAAATGTCCATACTACCCAAAGTGATATACAAATTCAATGCAATCCCCATCAAAATTCCAAAGACATTTTTCTCAGAAATGGAAAAAACTATTCAGTCACTTATATGGAACAATAAAAGACCACGCATAGCCAAAGCAATGCTGAGCAAAAAAAATAAAGCTGGAGGCATAACACTACCCAACTTTAAGCTATACTACAAAGCTATAATAACCAAAACAGTATGGTACTGGCATAAAAACAGACACACTGACCAATGGAATAGAATAGAGAATCCAGAAATCAACCCACACACTTACTGCCATCTGATCTTTGACAAAGGCACCAAGCCTATTCACTGGGGAAGGGACTGCCTCTTCAGCAAATGGTGCTGGGATAACTGGATATCCATATGCAGGAGAATGAAACTAGATCCATACCTCTCACCATATACCAAAATCAACTCAAAATGGATTAAGGATTTAAATATACACCCTGAAACAATAAAACTTCTTAAAGAAAACATAGGAGAAACACTTCAGGAAATAGGACTGGGCACAGACTTCATGAATACGACCCCAAAAGCACGGGCAACCAAAGGAAAAATAAACAAATGAGATTATATCAAACTAAAAAGCTTCTGCACAGCAAAAGAAACAATTAACAGAGTTAAAAGACAACCAACAGAGTGGGAGAAAATATTTGCAAAATATACATCTGACAAAGGATTAATATCCAGAATATATAAGGAACTCAAACAACTTTACAAGAAGAAAACAAGCAACCCAATTAAAAAATGGGCAAAAGAGCTAAGTAGGCATTTCTCCAAGGAAGATATACAAATGGCCAACAGACATATGAAAAAATGCTCAACATCACTCAGCATCCGGGAAATGCAAATCAAAACCACACTGAGATACCATCTAACCCCAGTTAGGATGGCTAAAATCCAAAAGACTCTGAACGATAAATGCTGGTGAGGTTGCGGAGAAAAAGGAACTCTCATACATTGTTGGTGGGACTGCAAAATGGTGCAGCCTCTATGGAAAATGGTATGGAGGTTCCTCAAACAATTGCAGATAGATCTACCATATGACCCAGGTATCCCACTGCTGGAAATATACCCAGAGGAATGGAAATCATCAAGTCGAAGGTATACCTGTTCCCCAATGTTCATTGCAGCACTCTTTACAATAGCCAAGAGTTGGAACCAGCCCAAATGCCCATCATCAGATGAGTGGATACGGAAAATGTGGTACATCTACACAATGGAATACTACTCAGCTATAAAAATGAATGAAATACTGCCATTTGTAACAACATGGATGGACCTTGAGAGAATTATATTAAGTGAAACAAGTCAGGCACAGAAAGAGAAATACCACATGTTCTCACTTATTGGTGGGAGCTAAAAATTAATATATAAATTCACACAGACACACACACACACACACACACACACACACACACACACACGCACACAAAAACCGGGGCGGGGGGAAGAAGATATAACAACCACAACTACTTCAAGTTGATACAACAAGCAAACAGAAAGGACATTCTAGGGGGGGAGGGAGGAGAGGGAGGAGGGAGGGAGGTTTTGGTAAGGGGCAACAATAATCAACCAGAATGTATATTGACAAAATAAAAGTTAAAAATAAATAAATAAATAAAAATAAAAAAATAAAATTCTAAAAAAAAAGAAAAAAGAAGCACATAAAGTTATGCATATAGATTAAGCATTTTATAAACCCATAACAATTTTTATTAGCCCACAGAATTGCTACCATTCCTATCCTCACCTGTTGGTATCACAGCAAAAGTGCAGCTGAGAAATGCAATTATGGGGTATATGGTACCAAAATATTAATCAGGTTTTCAAATGTGGCTAGCTTTGGGCCTGTCCTAAAGCCTTCAGCTCTCAAGTCTATGGGTACATACTAATTTGACTGCCTGGTAGAGGAAATGTCCCAATGCAGTCTAAGAGACGTAGGTCAAGATCCCAGATTCAAGTCACCTACACACACAGATGGTCACACCTGCTCTTGGCCTGTGAAGAAATGACTGTGTCATCTGGAAGATGCTAGGGCTGAGTTTCCTAACTCTAGATGCTCTCAACCCTCCCTCAACACCAAATAGATAATACTTTCATACTACTGAATCTATCTAGAAGAATCAAGCTAAAAGGGGTGATAGTAGAAATGTAGAGGGGATATTTCAGAATACAATGGAAGTCCTATTATCTGATTCAGAGCTGGTGGTTGACAAGTTAATTAAAAAAATAAATAAATAAAAATGGACAGGCTTGGCCGAGCCGGGTCGGAGCCGCCACCACCTGAGAAAACGGAGGCAGCCCCAGGGCCAGTGAGTGGCCCGGTGGGGCAGGCGGAAGCCGGGCTGGCGTCTGCCCCCTGAGCAGGGCCGGGCTGGGAGTCACTCACGGGGCTGTGCCAGGCCGGGCGGCTCCCTCTCTGCCTCTGCATCGTCACCGTCCCGTTCTCCGCCGCCACCGTCCCGTTCTCTGCTGCCACCGCCTCGGGCTGCTCACTCAGTCCTGCGGCGCGGCTTGGGCGCTCCCAGGAATCTTCTTTTATGCCGGCCTGAAACCTCGAATCCTGAATAGGGCTGCTGGCCGCCTTCAGCACGGCCCCGGCCTCCGGGATCCTGGCAGCATCAACAGCAGCCCCGGAGCCATGTTCCCTGTTTAGAGACTCACTTTTGCAGCTAAGAAACAGTTTTTTTCCTACCCCATACTTCAAAGCTGTTGCCTGTAAATGAGGCAGCCTCTCCTGCCAAGGGCAAAGTGGCGGTCAGCCCCCACGACCGGCCACCAGCAGCGGTCCTCCCTTAAGAGACGGCAAGAGGAAGGTCCACAAATTTCCTGGCTGCCTGAGGCCCAGTGGCCGCCTTTTCCACCTCAGCTACTCCGCGCCAACTGCCGCAGCCACCGCCATCTTAGGATCCTCGCTTTTGTTTTAATTATATTTTCCCTCCCCTCCCCTTTTTTCCACTATCACTCTCTGGCTATTACAGAATTGAGGAGGGAATTCTTTGAGCATTGTGTGAGCTTCAGAAAAATCCAGCAAACAGAAAGACAAAAATGATGGGTTCTCTGTTCACACTGTCTACATGAACACTGACCCACTGCTTTCTTTTCACAATGAACAGGGCCTAATATACATCGCATTACAAGGTACAGAGCTTCACTTAAGAAAGTCAGTCGCTCTGTTTTGGTCATTATGCAGAATTAACAGAAAGTTTTTTCTCCTGCTTCCAGAAATTGCTGATATTCCTTTGGGACAACTAAATAAAGACACTGTATTAAAAAGAACATTAAGAAACCTAGAAATGGGAGTAGACAACAGCAAAAATCAGCACATGAACTGACTACACACAGGGAAAAGACTACAACATCTGTCACTGCATTTTCGGAAAGTCCCTTCTTGGATGATGAAGAAAATGCTCAAGTACTTTCTAATGTGTTTTTCTCAAGACACGAAGTATTTTATGAGGCACATTTCTGAGTGTAGTGTGTTTTTCTTTTACGAAAGATCTGAATTATAAGATAGGATGTCTATTTCAGTGTCTTTTTGGTAGTTTTTGAATGCAATATTGAAATATAACAGTGTTAAAACTATACCCTAATAGCTAACACTCATACTCCATAGCTTTGGATCAGAATAGCAAGCTACTGCACCATCAGTAATGCAGATATGAAATGAATACAGTTGACAATATGGCTGTGTCTTTTTGAGCCTAAAGGAATAAGCATACAAAAATAAAAAGATCAAGCCAAGATCAGTCATTTTCCTACATCCTTGTGCATAACTTTAACATCAAAATCCTTTGTTAATGTCGTGTCACCCTCCAGCCCTTAGTTTTCAAGTTCTTCAGTTTCCACCCACTGCAGCCCCAGACCATATGATTTACACCTGGCTCTTGTTTTTCCAAGGAGTTCCTACACCATACTGGGCAGTTGGTAGGCACTTGGTAGATGTTGAAAAAAATACATTAGATGTCATTCTCTTTTCTTGTAATTTCTCCCACGACCCACCTTACCTACCAGTTTTGCTCTTCTGTACCCCTTACTAGCATCTGCAATCGTTCTAGTCTCAGGTTTCACCCAATCTATTTGGATTTAGAGTTCTATAATCATTCATCTTACGAGTGTCCTCTCTAGTACTTTATTTGCAGTTTATAAGGCTTTTTTCTTTCTAATCTGCCACTCCAGCCCTACTACACACACACACACACACACACACACACACACACACACACACACACACACACACACACACACACACACACACACACACACCCCTAACTCTATAGCAAGCAGTCAATGGTAGTATCCACCAAGCCTTGACCTTTTCCCTCTGCATTTTTCCAAGGCCTGAATGACAAGAAGATTCTGGCTGGGCAATGATCTGGGGCAAAAATATTCAAGGCAGATCTAAAGGCTAGTGCAAAGGCTCTGTACACAGCGTCTAATTGGATTTTTAACCTGATTTGAGAGTTTCTATCTTTTAAAATAAGCCTTTAAAAAGGAGGAATTGGTAAAGGGACATGAAAATCAACTACTGTATATTGATAAATTAAAATAATAATAAAAAACAAGCCTTTAACTTATTTATATATAATTATAGACACAGTAAGTCTTATGCCTGCCATATTATATATTTTTTTCAATTTACTATACTTGTTTCCTTTTCCCCTTTCCCCTTTGATGAATTTATAACTTTCTTCTTCCATTTTTTCCCCTATTCCATTATTTTGTATAATGTTTTAGAAATTATATATAATTCTTATAGTGGTTTTGTAATGATCACCTTCAAATTCATATTTTTCTTCAATGCCTAAAATTTACCATTGTATATTAGTTACTCATGTAAAGAACAAGAATCTTAGCATACTTCTACTTCATTTTTTCTTATCCCACCTCTTTCTATGTTGAGATTATTTTGGATTATAGTTCTAAATTGTTATATATTTTTACATCATTAATTGTTTACACTAAAATATCACTTTTACTGGTTTCTTTGCCTAGCCCTTCTATTTTTTTCTCTGCCGTGCCTTCCTCTTGGTCCTCTGTGTTCTTACCTCACTGTAGTGTAATCACATTATGTGATAGTTAAGTAAGTTTTCGCTTGCTCTCTTGCTAGATGGTGGGTCAAGATTCATTTCTGCATCTTTGGAGCTTGGAGTTTTGCATCTTTGGAGCTTGGAGTTTTGCATCTTTGGAGTAGTAGATACATTGCAAATGTTTGTTGAATGAACATAAGCCCTACTCCTCCGTCTCACCCCAGCCCTATACTTTGATTTGCTTCCCTATGTGACCTCATTCCTCCTGGAATCCTCACGTGGTACCGAACCAGAAGGCTGTGTGCTCCGTGGTGGACGTCAAAACTGGCCGGAAACAGAATGCAACTCAGGACTCAAGCACATCTCCTGAGAGGAGGCCTGCATGCTTTGCCATTTGACCCCTCGTCAACTGCTGAAATTTATTTGCTAGACAGTTACGTGTATGGTGACACGGTGCTCTACAAAGTTGCGACAGCTGACAGCCGGGGGTTAGGAGCACTAATGGAGGAGCAGCTACGCATTGAATACTAACATGCCAGATGTGAGAACAGAGGAAATGCGCATCTCAGGTCTTGGGTGTGGGAAGAATCTTTAGACATTATACATGTTTATGTAGCCATAGAGTAAGGATTTGACAGTCAAGGCAGGATCATTCCGTAAAGGATATTATCTGCTAATTTGTCCTGCCATGTTTTATCATTCGGAGGGGAAAAATACCTTCCCCCTCGAGAGAATATTCTACAAAATCTCAGGTATGTTGGGAAGTTTACCCTGGGCCTACAGTTTAAAAGGGTTTTTCCTCTTTTCCTTACACCTTGAAAGCATCTCTTGTTATCATGCCTCCCCAGCTTCCTTAGTTGTTATTAGGCCAGGCAGTTTACACTTGATCTTAGCCAAAAGGCTGAGAAGCGATAGGCCAGGCAGTTTATTCTTAATTTTTATTTTCATATTCTTTATCTCTTTAGTTCTGCTCTTATTGTTTCTACTTTTCCTTTCCCCCCCTCTCTGGATTACATCTATATAGTGTCAGGATTTGTTCCATAAGGCTGGAGAGAGTTCTGTAAGCAATCTTGTATTAATCCATTTGGGCTGCTGTAACAAAATACCATAGTTTGGATGGTTGATAAACAACAGAGATGTATTTCTCACACATCTGGAGGCGGGGAAATCCATGATCAAGGCTCCAGTAGATAAGTAGTGTCTGGTGAGGGCCCTCTCCCTCATAGGTGGCACCTTCTAGTTATGTCCTCACCTGGCAGAAGGGACGAGGCAGTGCTCTGGGGCCTCTTTTACAAAGGCACTAATCCCGTTCGTGAGAGCTATGCTCTTATGACCTGTCACCTCCCAAAGGCTTCACCTCCTAACACCATCACTTTGGTGATTAGGTTTCAACGTATGAATTTTGAGGGGACTCAAACATTCAGACCATAATGACTCTTTTTCGTTTTCTTTTTTCTTAAGATGGATGGATGGAAATTATCACCAGGGACCAAGAGCAAGGCTGTGCAAGGAAGGATCAGTTCAGACATTCACTGGAGCCCTGTACCTTAGGGCAGATCCTAAGTCATCCTGGGATGGGTGAGGAACCTACAGTGAAGGGAATCCAAGCAGCATCAAGATGGTCCCACCTACATTTCCTTTCCCACTCTTGCTCTCCACCACCCCCCTGCACCCTACTGTCGTAGTCATCTTGTACGGCTATAATGGAGTACCTGAGACTGAGTTGTTTATAAAAAACAGACATTTCTAGAGGCTGGGAAGTTGAAGATTAAGTTGCCAGAATCTGGTGAGGGCTGCTCTCTACTTCCAAGATGGCTTCTCGATTGTCATGTCCTCTGGAGGAGAGGAATGCTGTGTCCCCACATAGCATAAGGTGGGAGGGTAAAAAGGGACAAACTCCCTCCATCAAGCCCTTTTATAAGGGTACTTAATCCCATTCATGAGGAAGGACTCCTTATGGCCTAATCACCTCTTAAAGGCCCCACCTCTTAATACTATCACATTGGAATTTGGGAGGGGACACATCCAAACCATAACCCACCCCCCGAGTGTGCTGGGAACCCAGGAGAGGACACATACATAATCAGGCATCTGAAGCCTCAGGGAGTAACCCTGATTTTATGTTCATAGTGATAACCAACACTTGCCTTGTCACTAACAAGAGACCAAAGAATCAGAAAGCTGGGATCAGGCTTTCGAAAGGAAGCTGGAGGTGTGTGTGTGTGTGTGTGTGTGTGTGTGTGTGTGTAATGCTTTTTGCCATAGTCACATGTTCAGACCTGCAATTAATAGCCTGCTGGTTGGCCGAATTCTTGCCTTTCTCTCTGGAATGCCCAGTCTCTGAACTTTATAAAAGATTCAAGTATTTAAAATCTACACTCACAGGAGATTCCACTGGGAATAGGACTTTATGAATATTCATGTTGAAGTATTTAGCTTCAGGGTGTGAAATATTAATCTCTCACCTGAGTTTTACATCTAATTCTTTTTCAGTGACACTGAGAAAAATTAAATGTTACCTCCCACCAGGGGCATCATTAGGATGAGCTCTTTGGGTTAAAGCTCCCAAAGAAGAACTCAGTTGCCAATGATTTTTTGCTGTTTCCTGTTATGCGACAGGCAAAATTTATCAAGGTATTACTGTTGTTTTTATTCAACAGTGACCTCTTCCCTATCCAGATTTGCTGAGCAAATAATATTAAAAGTCTGTTTGTATTGTACGGAATATGAGTAGTCCAAGTTATTCTTGTTGTATTAGAATTTGTTATGAAGAGTCCGTATCAAAAGAGTACAATGCTTATCAATAGAAACTATAGAGAAGACAGACTTTCTTCTGAATAATAAGCAGTGAAACAAGTGCTCTGAATTGAGCATGAGAAATTAAGAAATAGCATTGGGTTATCTTGCTGTTTTGATGCACTTTTGTTGTCTTTGTAATTTGTTTTTTTGGTGGTTAGTTTGAGAGTTCAGATGGATTTTTCTGAAAGGGTGGGATGTATGAAGAGCAGAAGGAAAAAGGCAGCTGCAGGGTCATTTTAAAACTATTTTTTCCTTTTTTTCTTATAGAAATAATAAGTATTCATTGAAGAAAATTTGCAAGTAATGGATAAGTAAAAAGAAAATAAAAAAATACTTCTGAACCTACCACCAGGTAGAACCACTGCTATCCCTTTAGTTTCTTTTATTTATATTAAAAATTTGAATATGTGTATTTTATAAAAGCAGAGTCACACTATGCTATAATCTGCATTTCAATAATTTTGACAGTTTTCTTGACCTCATTTGAGATAGATGTATAGTATTCGATTACTTGAATGTATTATAATTCATTTAAACAATTAGATATTTTTGATATTTAGGTAGTTCCAATTTTATGTTGTCATAAACGGCGTTTCAGCAAATAGCCTTAAAGCTAAATTTTTGCATATATCTCTTATTATTTCATATTCTTAGGATTAATTCCCAGAAATGGAATAGCTTAATCGGAGTATGTACATGTTAGCACTTTAGATCAATATTGTCAAATTGCCTTCCAGAAAAATTGTTCCAGTTCATGCTTTCACACCCTCCCAAAGCTGGTTATTATCATCAAAACATGTTTGCAAAATTTATAGTGAAAAGCCAGGAACTTATCGCTGTTTTTAATTTTTACTGATTTAAAATCTTCCTTAATCTCATATGAAATGTATTTTTTAAGAGTAATTCTTGACGAAGAATAAAAGAGCAAAAGAAAATCTTTCCCTTCCACTGGAAGGAGATAGAATCCCTTCAAAAGAAATGATTATTTCATGTCAAGGATTAGTAATAATTCTCTAGTTGTGGAAATCATTGCATTGGTAGGGCATCCCTCTCTTGAGACACAGATCTTTTCCCATATCTTTTTATTATAACTAAATTCATTGTGATGGGATATTACCTGTACATAATTCAGCAAATTTACATTTAAAAAATTAATTGTGGGTTTGTGGAGTGATACTATCCCATGAGTCTAATGACTACGATAGTATGATTCAGGGTTATAAATAAGAGTTGAATGGTGACCTTAGGCATAGGCTAACCAAGAATAAGTAGCTTACTTTCATCTTTTGAGTTTAATCCTAGGTAGAGAGAAGAATGTTAGATAGCATAAAAAGATAATATTCCAACCAATAAACAGTATTTATATCCTTCTAGAAGACTTGCTATTATAGTAATGAAAATGTTAGTTTAGGCTGTGATATTCACTAATAAAAGTTCACTAACATGTACATGAATTGACTTCACTGGTTCAGTTTTGAACTCCGCTAAAAGGTTATATCCATTTATTTTGGCAGCTTAAGTTGGAAGATCAGCCTGGGTATTGGGAATTCCAATGAAAAACTGTAGCCTGGAGGCTTCTTGCTTGTTTCTCCTTATTTAAATGCTACTGGAAGTCCTCCTGACTTCACTCCTACTTACTATTTCCCTTTTTTTCTTTTGTTGGCTGGCTGGTTCAGGGATCTGGGCCCATAATTTTGGTGTGATAAGGCTGTGCTCTAACCAAGTGAGCTAACCGGCCAGCCCCTTCACTCACAGTTCTACTGAGACTGTGATAGGTATTTGGCAAACAATGATATTAGTTTATTTGTTTATTGCTCTGTTCTAAGACTCTTACAGTGATTACTTCAGATGATTGTTGTTTCTGTTTCCTTATTCACCTGTTGTAAACTTTTTTTGTTTTTCCCCCCGTCCCAAGCACATGATTGCCAGATTGAATGTACTAAATTTACTAAATGTACTACATTGAATTTGCTGAATTACATACAGGCCATATTCCATCATACCAAAATCCTGTTTGATGTCTTGAGTGGCTGCCCTCGCCTGTGGAATTGTGTAGCGATTGTTTATCTGCCAATCAAAACCCACTGCAATAATGGCCATTGCCTACGTTTTCAGTTTCCTCTTTCATGATTTGTCTACAGTGTTTTGTACTCTGACTCTTGCTTTTCTGCTTTTTTGTCTTTCAGAAAGTTTCTCTCTCAACCTGCAAGTGCTTTCCTTTCCTGTCAGAGTTCTTGGGATATCTTGGAGTATAAGGTTTGGGAGAGACCTTTAACATTCATGCTGCCTGATTTTCAAGACCCAGAACATATATGAGGGTACTTCAAAAAGTCCATGGAAAGATTTGTATTATCTTTCAATTCTACTTTTCCATGAACTTTCTGAAGTACCTTCGTACTCCTGTCTCTGATTTCTAGTTGAAATGACTTTTTTCCTCTGATTTTCTGTGTAATTTATTCATAGTTTAAGACAGAATCAACCACATTCTGACTTATAACAGTTTATGTACCTGTCTTATTCCTCTTATAGAAATTATAAAAATTGCCTGGGATCAGGGAATGAGT
Source organism: Cynocephalus volans (assembly GCF_027409185.1). Lineage (NCBI taxonomy): Eukaryota > Metazoa > Chordata > Mammalia > Dermoptera > Cynocephalidae > Cynocephalus > Cynocephalus volans. The sequence continues at coordinate 130,222,948 of NC_084469.1, read as the reverse complement.
TTCCTTTTATTTTATTTTTGAATTTCTTGTACTAGTACAGTGCTAGGCATACATTAAGTTATCAATAAATGCTTAAATGACGATGTATTGAAAAATTATAGGTATATCATTAATGTGATTTCATGGATGTTTAATTATGATAAATTGTAAATTTTGAGGGCATCCAGACTATAACTTTGCTTAGTCTTTTTTTAATGACAGGTTTTTTTTGTTGTTGTTGTTGTTTTATTAAACCATGATATGACTTTGAGATTATTCAAAAAAAACAATTTGAAATTAATATATAAATTCACACACACACACACACACACACACACACACAAACCGGGGGGGGGGGGAAGAAGATATAACAACCACAATTATCTGAAGTTGATACGACAAGCAAACAGAAAGGACATTGTTGGGGGGGAGGGGGGAAGGGAGAAGGGAGGGAGGTTTTGGTGATGGGGAGCAATAATCAGCTACAATGTATATCGACAAAATAAAATTAAAAAAAAACAAACAAAAAAAAAACAGTTTGGAGGGAAAATGACCACTCTTTTACAGCAGCATGAAAGTCTGACCTGAGAGAGGGCAGTGAATGTAAAGCATGTGAATTGTCTACTCATCCAGCTTCTACAAACTTTCTTAAAAACAAAACAAAACAACCTAAAGCAACTTGGGAATTCTCTGATTTTACAGGAGTTGCTGATAGGATTAGGCTCGTTCTGTCTGGGTGACAATGTGCAGTTTAGTGGCAGTCACCATGGAGAGAGACACTGGCCCATTCTCTGGGAGGAAACATGGAAGCAGGACCAGAGCTTTCTGACTGCCACTTTGAAAACTCTGCTCTCTTTCTCTCTCTCTTTTCCTAGTTATTTGAAATATGTTTATTTATATGTCTAAGTATTTTAAAAAACAAATCATTGCAATTTTTCCCTTGTCCTAAATTAGATAGTTTCTTGCAATATAATACCTGATTTAGCTCTACTTTGTTATTCAAATTTTACATTTTATCTTGGTACATTTAACAACTAGTGAAGTTCTGCAAGCACAGGGGATCCAATCATGACAGTGAATCACACAAAGCCATCTGCAAGTTTTAGAAAGGCATCACATATCCATATGGCTAGAAAGCACTGTATTTTCTCCACAAGAGGGCAGGAAAGTCTGGGTTGTAAATATAATTTTTCCAAAAAAAGTCTCTTATCAAAAGAAGTGCTTTACTTTCCATACATACTTTTTAAAATATGATTTTTTTTTTCCTTTTAAGAAAAGTTCCATGAGTAGATCATTCATAAAGTTTCTTTGATTTTTCTGGGCAATGGCTCTTCAGCATTGCTCATGGCTTTTTGCTTCTCCAGTTTCTAATCAGAGGTTCTGACCTGAACTTCATGTGGCTGTGCCACTGTCATCAGGGACTCAGGCAGCTTGTCTTCACTGCCTCTTGATTTTAGACCCTCAATATGTACACAGGGGAAAGGAAAGACCAGAATTTCACTAGACGTTTCTGCCAACAAGAAAATAATGCCCACGTCAAAAGATCACATAACAGATTTGAGGTCAGCTCTGATCGTACATACTCACTCATACATTCTCCTGTTCATATTATTTTTTATTCTTCACTGCTTCCCACTGGCTCCCATTCCCACACCTCTTTTGTCCTTTTATTGTTCTGCAAAATTTAAATTACAGGCCATGCTACACAACCCATCTAAATCTGTGGTATCAAAAACCAAATGCTTCTCCCTTCTGGCAGTCACAACAGGGTTGGCTTAACATGGTAGGTCTCACTGTGCTGGGATAACAACAGGATATTCCAGCAAAGGAGGAGACATTTGACAAAATCAGTTCATTTTCACAAAAATACAGTTGGTGACATAATTGTTGGATTCAGATCTGCGGGTTGAATGCTCCTCGAATACCCAGTACCAACTGAACATTTCTTCTTTCTTTCTTTTTTAAAGAGCTAATAGACTATGTGAAAGATAAATTGTGTAAAACAATAAAGCATTAAAGACTCAATTTTTGTTTAAGGCCGATAGTGATTCCCCCCTGTAGGGCATGAAATGAAAATGTGCACACAGAAGCAAATGATTGCTTCGGTACCACGCTTTTAGTGGTGGTTGTCCTCTTGGAGTAGTTAGTGCTGCTAACGGGAAGTGAGGTGGAACACTTCAGGTGGCAAAAGATTGATTCCAAGAGGATGTTCATATAGAGAAAGTATTGACAGCTACAGATATAATCAGTTGGCATAACATAATCAGTTGGTGATAGGCATGGCAAAAAGATGTGAGAAAGATATTGTAGAAGTAACATGGGGACTTTGTGTGCTGGTGAGAGGCAAGTGTAACTATGTTCACTTACTCAGATACTACAAATACTCGTATATGCAACATGGCCACCCACGTGTGCCATATGTTGCGATATGGCTGCCCAGAAACATACAAGTTATTTGGCATCCATGCCTTTAAGTACTGGGATGGTTTGAAGCTTTAGGAAAGGTTTACTTGAAAAATCCCTTATTGTTTCACTCCTAATTATAGATACAGATGGCCACATGGGTTTGGAAAAAAATTTAAACTGTAGGACTAACTTGGCAGTCCTAAAACTTCTTTCCAGTCCTGTGAATGCCTTACGTCTTTTTTCTCAGCCTGTCTTCTTTTCTAAACACAGACAGTGGGGTTATCTGTTTTTCTTTAGAAGTGGTGTAATGGGAGGGGTCTGTGTGTGTGTGTGTGTGTGTGTGTGTGTGTGTATATCTATGTAAAACTTATATATAGTTTTTCATTTTTCTTTTACATTATAACTCATTTTTGCCTGAACGTAGAATGGTTAGTTTTGGTTGAGTGAGTGATATCACAGCGATTTTGGCTTCCTTCCAGCAGACAGCCCTTTGCAAAGAGAAAAATGACAAAGTTGACGAAGAATTCCATCGCACGATGCAAAGAGGAATGCGCTGAACAGACTTTACCCAAAGGGAACATGAGGAAAACATCTTATTAGAAGATATATATTTAATATGTTTTTCATATTTGGGAAGAAAAGCTAATGTCTGGGAATGTCTTTTGAGTCACTGGCCAGAAGGATTGTGTTGGTCTACCTCCCCTCCCCCCACCCCCGAGTCTTCAGATTAGAAATGATTTATTTACCAAGAAAAGAATGGTACTTTGATATACTACACTCATGTTAAACATTTATGGGGCTTAAAAATATTTATGAATGTGTTAAAGTTATTAAAGTTAACGTGTTTTAGGTTACCTTGTGATCAGGTATAGTATGAATACAAAACCAGGAAATTTTATATATAAAAAAAAAAGACAAAGAAAAAATACATATAACTAGATTTGTAAAGTTTAATAATCTTAGGGTATGTGCATGTGTCTATTTTGTGTATAATTTAAAATACATAATTCTATAAAATATAGACTTAATATACATAGGTACGTTTTTAGAGTCATGATATATTATAATGTGAAAGCTCCAAGAAAATTTCATTATAACTCTTTATTCCAAGTCACTCAAAAATATAATGAAAAATTTTCTTTTTCAATAAAATACTTCCACAATTTGTTCTTTGTGAAAAAAAATTGTCATTTGGAGATTACTGGACTGCTTTTTTGGGGCATTAGGTTTAGAGAAAGAGAGTTTTTCTTTTCTCTGTAACATTTTTCAGGCCTTATGTTAGTTCATAAGAAAAATGTTCCATAAACATACATACAATTGCTCATACAAGTAGGATACAAAAAGAGAGCCTATGGAATATTCCAAGTTAGCCTAAAAGGAAAAGTTTCTTCTATATCTTTATTAAGCCCATTTTCTAGAAGCATCAACAGTGTTTATAAAAGCCCTTCTAGCAATATTAATAGCATATCTAACATAATGAAGCAAGATTGTCTTTTTTCCCCCTAAGTTTTTCAAGGAAGTCAAAGACCCCCAAATTTACAACTCCCACATAGATTCTTCTTAGTTTTCTCTTTACATATGAGTTTTGAAAGAGTAAAATGACACTTAAAAAATATATCCTGGTCTTTCTATGGTCACCCGAAGAGGAGCTAGAGAGGTGAAGAGACCAGCCCCTGTCCTGCTCCCCTTCTCTGACTGTTCAGGCCTCTGTTGTGACTTTACAGCCAACCAAGACCCCAACAAACAAAAGCCTCACTGATCTGCTTTCACTGTGGGAGAGTTGGCTCTTTCCGGGGGCAGCTAAACTTCTTTATGCACATCCTTATAATTTTATCACCTTGCAAACATTCTCAGCTATTGATAATTGTTGGACACTGTAGACAATTTCCATACACATCTAGCACCATCACGATCACTTTGTTTATGCAGGAAATGAACATTGTAATCCTGATCCCTTTATTGGGGGTGGGAGATGTTGGTGGGGGGAGGGTCCACAGACTCACTCTACAACTTTATGCTTTGTTTCGGTGCAATAGTGGTGACTTATACATTTTAATTATTGTGAAAATGAGTGGTACATGAGAGGCAGACTTTTTAAATTGAAATTTTAACCCTATAAAGAATCACCACATCATTTAATGTGTCAGAATTGTAAAAATTTGTATGTATAAAATTCACCCATTTCTTCTCCTAAACCTTGTATTTTATATCTAATATAGTCATTTTTGATTGTAGTTGATGACTCTCAAAATCTTGGGGGTTTTTATTCTCAGAGTGTTAACTGTGGTTCCACCACTTTGGGAAGCAGAAAATAAAGAGGAGAAGTATAAAATCAAGGTTGGGATTAATTAGATCATTTATATGGAAAATATATGCAAGAGCAATCTTTATGAAAGTATGAAGTGTTGTGTTTTTTCATGTAAACCAAGATGTCCAGGGAGTCCCCCTCACTGAAACACAGGGAAAGGTGAAGGGCTAGTACAACCAAGTCGCCGCTCTGTTTTGACCACCAGATCAGGTTTCTGGAAGTCACAGTGGGACAGTAGTCTTGAGAGTCAGGCTTTGTAGAGATTTCTGTTTTCCCAAAGCTCCTTTTCATTATGCAGGAACAGGAAATGTGGGCTGAGATGGGACCAAGTTCAGAAAGATGAGGAAACCCCTCTGGACCCCAACAGCCCCAGGAGAACAGACCACAAGTTCCACCAGCTGAGGTCTTCAGCAGGGGGCACTGCGGAGTGGCCAGGAGGGCAAGTGGCATCTCTGAGGAGGCAATGGCGTAGTGAGGGCCAGAGGACAGCTCAAGGTCTAGCCTTTGCAGCCCAGATGTTGCAAAAAGAGTACAAAGAACTCCCCAATACCATTCACTCAGATACACCAACTTACTATTGAACTTTAGCATTCTCTCTCTTTATATATACACATGTATTACTATTCTTGGAACCATCTGAGAGTAGGTTGCACAAATCATACCTCTTTTACCCCTTAGTCTTTCTGTATTTTCTAAGAAGAAGGATATTTTCTTAGATAATCACAGTAAATTCATGAAGCTTCTCATTGACACATGTAGTGGGTTGGAATTATGTCCCCCCAAACTCATTGAAGCTTGAATTGTGTCCCCCTAGTTTTATGTATTAGAAACTTAGCATCCACTGTGCCTGTTCAGAGGGTGGGAAATCCTATTATGGTAATTGAAAGGTGGGGCCTTGAAGGGGTGATTGGATTGTAGGACTGTGCAGTACTGAATGGATTAAAAATGGTGGTCAAGGGTGTGGTTCTGAGGGCTTTAAAAAGAAGAGGAGAGTCTGTCTTGCTCTCTCTGCTCTCTCTGCTTCCACCATCTTGTAATGTGAGACCCTGGGTCACTATCGTCACCACCAGATGGACTTTGGACTTCCCAGCCTCAGAAACTTGTAAGCAATAAATTTTTTCTTTATAAAATACCCAGTTCCATGTACTTTGTCATAAGCAACAAAAACGGACTAATACAATGCATTACTTCTATGAAATGTACAGTGCATATTTAAACTTCGTCCATTCTCCCAATGGTGTTCTTTTCAGCATTTTTTCCCCCAGGCCAGGATTTAGTCCAGGATTACCTTTTGAATTTAGTTGTCTTGTGAGACTAAGTCATCATTAATTGACAAGGTCTGGCCCAATTTCTCACTCCACACACCCAGCCACTATCTGCTAGAATAGGAGCTTAAGAGCAAGTTTTATTTTTTCTTATTTTTGCCTACTTATGTATAACGTACATGGATTGTGCTAAACATGTCTTCTTTGTCCATTACTGTTTCCCAACACTTCCAAGCGAGCCCTCTATAGAGAGTTGAGAGATTTCATCTTTGTCCTGCATTCTCAAATAGACTTCAAGCCTAGCAGAGCAATTTTTCCCACCTCTGTAGCCTTGGAGGGTGCCCAAATGAAGTTAGAAGAAAGTCAGGATCATCTATTTTACAATAGTAATAGCCACAATTTTATTACAGGCTTAAGGCACTTAATATACATACTCTTATTTAATCTTCAAAACAAATCCACGAGGTGGGTTAAAAACCTTTGCTGCTCATAAGACCAGGATTATCTAGCCCTTGCCTATTTCCACCACTTGCTCACCAGTTTTTACCTACCCAAACCTTTACGTTTCTTTAAGGTCTATGTTCTTTTCCAACCCAGGGCCTGCACATGTGGTCTTTGTCTGGAAATTCTTCATCTCACTGTTTTTTGAAGATGTTTAGCTATGGAAGGAAGTGAGAGTTAAAAGGGTCAAGGGAGAGCTTTGTGTGTGGTTCTTGTTGTGTGTGTATTTTAATGGCAGCCACATATTTACTGTGTACTCTGAGGGGAAAGAGTCAAGGGAGACAGGATGAAGATACAGAGCGGAAAGACAGTTGCTGGAAGAGGTTTCTGGAGGAGGCTGCAGGTGAGATACAGGGCACAAGTGCAGACACGAACTTTGCACAGCAGAAACATTCATTGGCAGGTGTGCCAGAGGTTGAGGGAGTTTGGATCTGCTAGCCTCTATTTTTTACTGCTAAATAGGAGGCTCAATCATTTGCCTGGACACTTAGTGTGAAGACGTTAAATGTGGAAGGGGGGATGGAGGGTGAAGGTGGGTGGAAAATAGGACCAAATCATAAGTTTGAGGAATCTGAGGACAGAGAATACCTGTGCCTTCATTCCTATGCTGGAGCTCTGGAAAGCAATGTGATTCTAGAGTGTCTTGCATGCATCACAGCATGGGCACAAAGGAACTGTCTGCACAGGGTGCCTGGCACAGCCTCCTGGAATCCTGGCCTTTAGGGGAACAGCAGAGTTTTCCTGTGTGGCTACAGAGGCACAGATGTAATACATAAGGGCATATGGGGGCGAGGAGGAGCAGCAGGGACCTGTGAGAGTGGATCAGATGGAATTGAGAACAGTTTAGAGGACGCCGACCTGATGGATAAAACACAGTTCCCTATTATTCTCTTCCACGCCTCAGTGTTGCCTAAGACCCCCAATGAGAGATGATAAAAATCTGGACAACACCGAAGCATTTTCTCCTGAATGCACATACCCTAAGAAAATGTAATTGGCTTATAAATAACATAGAAAATATCTTACAAGGCAAATCCTAGTTCACCTATCACTTAAACAGAAAACACTTACAAATGTTAGTGTTACAAGGACTGAATTCGTTGAGGAATTTCCACTGAGAATTGGAACTGAAAGAGATGTGCAGTGATAGAAATGGAAATCTTTCTCTTTAGAATATAGACCTTTTTACTTTCCAATAATTTTCTGCCTGAAGTACTGACATATCTAATTAATAATACTATTCTATTAAACAGTATGATTAATCTGAGAGATCGTTATGCACAAGTAGATTAAAAAAGCAACCTAAATCCCCTTGGTCTGATATAAGATAAAATAAACCTGAATTTCTTATCTGGAGAGATTTTTTTTTGTCTCCTTGTGATGTAACTCGAGGGTACATTCTATTTCTGTGATTCTTTTAGTGTATGTTCTTTATTATCTGATGAACTTGAAGGAGACTTTTGAATAAATTGTACCTTTTCAGTTTTCCCCCAATTTAATTATAATTTTGTGTAAGTATTTGCATGTGAATATTATTTTTGCAGAATATATCAGACATGTAATATTTGTGTGCTAACTTCATATAGGGCAGGGCTGTTAATCTTAATATTTTACTAATAGGAACAAAGAAAGATTTGGGGGAAATTAGACAGAGAAGAACCCGATGGGATATCTCAGGGCAAATCCCAAAGTTTAAAACTGCCTGGTTCTTGAGCTGGAAAAAAGGCAGTAGTGCTGTTTTAAACGTTCAGTGATCAAAAACAACACAAATGGTTCTGCTTTATCGAAGGGCTTCATTTTAGGAAAGCCTGGGTACTTTAAGAGTCGTTGTTCCTTGAACTTTTCATTCATTGATGGCAAAATTTTTTGATAAATATTCCCGCCACCAGGCTCTAGAGTGTAGTGAATACAATCTAGGTTTGGAGCTTCTTGGCTTCAGATCTCAGCTTTGTCATTCACCAGGTGTAAGACCTTGGACAAGCTGGCTCATGCCCCAAGGTTCAGTGTTCTCATCTGTAAAATTGGGAGATGGCCTGTTTCCTAGGAGAACCTCACCAATTTGTGTGCCTCTCGGACAGAAAGTCTGAGGTGTTGGTCCCCTAGGCCCTGTCAGTTCAGGCCTCCAGCAGTGGGACAAACTTACAGGTTTGTCATATGGACTAAGTAGTGGGAAAGTTGAGGCAGCAAAACCCATGATGAGAATTAAAAATCTATGATGAACGTAAAACGTTTAGTTCTGTGCCTGGAATCTCATAGCTGTTCAATAAAAGCCAGCATTTATTACTACTTATTGCAGTTGAAATTTCACCAGATTTTCAGATCATATCTAAGTTGTTTTTAAAGATTACTTTGTCTTTTCTTCCACTGTTTTTCACCTGGTATTTTAACCTTACAGAGATTATTAGAGCCATATGGTAGTTACCTAAATTTCATGACAGTACTTGGACATGTGTAATATTTTACAATTCACAAAACATTACCCACATCATATTATGATTTTAGTATATGTTCTGTATTAATTATGACCAATTTTAACATTTGATTTTGCCTAAATTGATCATGTCTGGACATCTTGATCAATGACTGAATTTTGAAAGTTTATGAAAATGCCACTCGTGTACACACACATGCACGCACACACCATACCCATCTCTAGAGTGTGTCAGTAAAACACATACGCTGCTCAGGTATTGCTATTTATAAATGTTGGTAGAGATGTAGTAATTTTTATTGCTGTGTAAGAAAACCACTGATTGGGAATAGTTTCCATAATTCTTTCCAGTAACTATAATAAGGATAAAGAAGAGTAAACAAAAACGGCAGAAACATCTCATCATCTAGATAATGTAAGGGAAGTTTTAAAATATTATTGGAAAATGAAAAAAAAAGTTTCTGAGATGCCAAGATACTAAAGATACAAATTTGAAACTAAGCTAAATATACCGTCAAATGGAAGCTGTTTAGTAAACAATAGGACAAAGTAAAAATTTATAAACATGAGCTGTACACTTTTAAAGAGCATTAAAGTTAATGGTAATATTTTCATTGCCAATATTTACCTGTCCTTAAAGTATGTATACCTTTGATTGAAGTGACCTTTATGTAGTCATCCATGAGCATATACTCATGGTTTTAGTCTTAAGAGCTGTCAGCTGTGATACAAACTTCTCATGACAGATGAGGAGATGGAGACCCAGAGAAGTGAAGTGACTTGCCCAAGGCCACACAGCTCATTCGTGATAGAACAGTCAGAACTGAAGTCCAAGGAACTCTAATGCAATTTCCACTGCCTCACTCCTCCTCTGTGGGTGATTTCGGGAATCCTTGAGAAAGTCAAATGCCTCCTAATTCAGCTAATCAATTCTTCAATTAGAGATTCATACCTCTGGCTTTATCACTGCTTCACGTAGTGCAAGTAGCTCAGACTTTAGAGCCAGATGGACTTGGGTTCAAGATCTAGTACTGACACTCAGTGCTGCCACGCTGCACAACTCCAGGGGGTACCAGTACAAGGTGTTTTATGTGAATAGGGCCTAGATTAACAAGAGGCACAGAAAGGGTCAGTCTCGCACATACCTTAATAATTCATTAGGAGTAGTATCAAATACTGTTTCTGTTACAAGGCTGTGCTCTAACCAACTGAGCCAACTAGCCAGTCCCTGCTTTTTGATTTTGAAGGCCACGTGAATAGAATTTTTCCCATTGTGAGGACCATGTGTTAAGAGCCATTCTGGACAGGGGCACGTATGTTTGTGTATCTATTGCTTTAGTAAATTTCACAAATACACACAATAAAAACCATGTGAATTCAGACTCCACCACTTCAGAAGCTGTAGTAGTGGGGACAAGGGCTGGAGCAGTGTGTCCCTTCTTCTCTCTGTCACTCTCCTTTGAGAGGTCCTGGCTCTCTATGCCTCCTCCATTCAAGATTGTGAGCTGAAGCCTGGCCACCTCTGTTGACATACAGAGCAGCTAATGGACCCTTGAAAAGTTATTGACAAGGGGCAGAGGTTGTAGGTTCTGCCTCTGTCATCACCCAGAGGGCAGGAATGAGGATGGCAGGGCCACTCTCTATACGCCAAGAGTGTCCCATCCCAGCTCTGCCCTCCATTTGTCTGTGAGATTGGTAAGAACCTTCTGAGACTCTTCTAAAACCTTTTCTATTGTTCCTTGGTTTACAGAGCTGCTGTGATCTAAATCTGGGTCTCAGAGACTGGGAATCAGTGGGAGAGGTTTTGAATTTTACTTCTGTCATGCTTATGGTCTATTGAGCAAATTAATAGCATCATACAATTGCAAGTCTCTACAAAATTAAGAAAATGAATTGTTTTCAAACAGTTTTAGAAGAACCATTTACATATGGACAAGATAATTATGGTGTAACAAAAGCTTGTATTATTTAAGTGGGGGCTTTGGTAGTCTAATTTAGTGGGCGTCTGTAGTAGATCAGTATAATAACCGCCCCCAGTGAATTACGCCTCCCCGCATCCACACCCCTTCGTACCGTGATACTCTTGCGTTTTCCATCAAGAAATGGCGTCTACTTTGCTACCCCATTGAATCTGGGCTGGCTTTGTGACTTGTCCGGACTAATGCAGCATGATGGAAGTGATGTTCTGGACTTCTGAGCCCAGGTCTTGTAGTTTCTGCTTCCAGAGAGGTGAGACCCATCTTCATGTAAAGAGGTCCAGGCTTCTTGCTGGAAAGAGGCCGCCTAGAGCAGCCCCAGCCAGCAGCCAACTCTGAGGGCCCAGACGTGGGAGTCAGGCAGTCCTGAATCCTTCAGTCCCAGCGGAGCCACTGTTGTGCCAGGTGCTACCTGAATTCTTGACCCATAGATCTGTGAGCAAATAAAATGGTGGTAGTTTTAAGCCAGTAAGCTTTAGTGTGGTTTGTATGCAGCAATAAATTATTAATACGGCCACAATTCTAGCTGCTAATCAGACTCGGCTTACGAGCTTGTAAAAACCACATTACTGGGTCCCATCTCCAGAGAGTCTGATTTGGGAGGTCTAGTGGGGAGGGGGTTGTCTCAGGCCTCTGTAATTCCTCCCCCACCCCCATGCAACATTTATTTGGAAAAATTTCAAATCTGTAGAAAAGAAGAACACAACAAACACCCAAACGAACATCTAGTTTCACCAATGATTAACATTTTGCCACATTTGTATCAATCATTCAGTCTGTCTATCCCATCTTTCTGGTAAAATAATTTGAAAGTAAGTTGCAGATGGCAAATCATTTCATCCTCAAATACTTTAGCATATATTGCCTAGGAAAAGAGGATTTTCTTACGTGACCACACTACCATTCTCACACCTAAGAAAATGAACATTGATTCAATAATGCCATTTAACTTATAGCCTATTTCAAATGTCCTAGATTTTGAAATGTCCTTTATTGATTAAAAAAAAAAATTGAATGCCTACTCCTATCAAAGAGACCTTATGCTCTGGGTCGCATCTCCTCTTGCCTTCTGAAGCTTCTCTTTGAATCAGTTTCGGCCTCCCTACAGAATCCTTGCCGTGGGCACATAAACGCACTCTCTGGCATCTCCCTTTCCACAGCCCCACCTCTCCCTGCTCCCAGTGATGCCCCATCTCCTGGCTGCCTTTCACAACAAAATTTCAATCGTAAAAATTGCTGACACTAGCTGTTGCCACTTCCTTCCGTCTCATTCTCTTCTCAGCACAGTCTAGTATCTTCTGTCCTCTCAACTCCACTGAAACTCTCTTTTTAAGGTCCCCAACAACCTTAATGATTTCTAATCCAACGATTACTTCTATGTCCTCATATTCCTCGACTTTTCAAGGGCTTTTCCCACAGCTGAGCATTCCCTCCCTCTGGAAACAGTGTTTGTCCCTCTGGCATTTGTGACGTCACCTTCTCTCCTGGTTTCCCTCCTATCTCTGTGGCTGTGGCTTCTTAGTCTCTTTTGCACACCTTAGTCTCCTCTTCTGCCTGACCTCTTAGTGTGGGAGAGCCTAAGGGGTCTCTTTCCTGTTAGCAGTCCCCCCTCACCCCACCCTGGCTGATCTCATTCAGTCCCCTGACTTTACATCTATATACCGAGAGACCCCCAAGTTAATATCCAGCTGAGACCCTCCTCTGAGTTCCAGTCTCATATAACCAACCTCCTGGGCGATATCTCCACTTTGAGCTCTAAGGCATCTCAAACCTAACATGCCACAAGCATTTTTGATTCCCCTCCCCCACCTTGCTTCTGTCCCAGAGTCTTCCCCATCTCAGTTGCTTAAATCCACCCCGTCCCTAAAGCTGAAGCCTAGGAATTAATTTCATCTCTTTTCCTCATCCCACACAGCCACTCCATTATCGAGACCTGTCAACTCCACCTCTGACAGGGACCCTGAGAGTGTCCAAGTTTTGTCACCTGCACTGTACTTTTTTGGATGGTGGTCTAAGCCACCATCATCTCTAGTCTACATCAGCTGGTCCCTCTGATTCCTTTTTACTTCCTCATCTATTTCCTCAATGATTTTTGTCACTCCTCTGTTTAAAGTCTACAAAATGTTTCCTTTACACGTGAAACCAATTCCATGCTCCTTCTCTGGGCTATAAAACCTGTGTGATCTAGCCCTGCTCACATGCTGCAGCCAACTTGGCTTTCTCTCTGTTCCTGGAACCTGCCGGCCTTGTCCCTTCCTCAGAGGCTTTGCACTTGCTGTTCCTTCTCCTGGAATGCTCTTCCCCCTGATCTTTGTACGGCTTTCTCCTCTCCAGCCTTCAGGTCTTGACTCGGCTACCACTACTTTAGAGAAATCTTTCTCGACCACCCAACGTACAGTAACCAGCTCACCCCGAGTTCCTCTTATCACATCTCCCTGTTTTATTTCCTGCAGAGCACTTATTTATTCTAATATTGCTTACTTATTTGTCTACTAGTTTTCCTCTCTACATTTAGTGAGTTGGGTTTTTTTGTAATTTGTTTACTGTTGTGTCTCCAGTACTTAGAATAGTACCTGGCACATATTAGGTTGAAACAATGAATGAGCTGGAGAATGATTCCAGTATTGGAAACCTGGGACCCATCCTATACTCCTCTCAGGCTTTTGCTTATCAGTAGTCAAATCCTGTAGATTTTCTGCTCTTGATTTTTCTGAGATCTGTCCCCTCTTCTCATTTACTACTACTACCTCGGTTTATTTCATCAGCACCTAGACAGTTTCCAAGCCTCTGGTCAAGGACTGATCCCTGGAAACATTTTTTTCCCTCTTCCTCCAGAAAGAACAAATCAAACTCTCCTTGTGCTGCCGTGATATCCCAGACCTACTTGTGCCATAGGATCTCTCAGTCTTTATCATCCGTACCTTTACTGTGTTCGTCTCCTTTTATTATATCATAATCCCTCCAGGGGCAGGGACCATGTCTTTCTGTTTTTTCATCCCTGTACCTAGCACAGTGCCTGGCATGTAGCAGATGTCCAACAAATGTTTGAAAGGAGAGAATGAATGAGTACAAACGAATGAGTCTGGCTAAATAGACCATATAAAGACAGCTGCAATAAAATTTAGATTATATAGTTAATGATGTCCAACTTGAAATTAAAATAAACTTTAAAATAAAGTTTATCCATTACAGTTAAATCTCAAGGAGCAGTGATTGACAAACTGGCCTGTGAGGTCACATGTCTTCAGTTCAAGCTCTTAATTTTTTTCTGAGATAATTTTATACATAAAAATTAAAAAATCAGCCATCCCTATATTTTTCTTATAGATATAAAAATAAAGATGACTTAGAGCAAAGAACCCCACGATACATGCAAGTTTTAGAAAGTCTTTTTTTCTCTTTGCATCTTTTGATGTCTTTTAAAATATGTTTCACATGTCTAAAGCAATTTAGGAAAACTATGAATAAAACTATTCACACATGCTAGGACCCTAATCTAACCTTAGAAGATTTGAGTTTCATTCCTATTTTTGCTATAATACTCACTCCATGTGCATCTTTTGTGTTTCTAAATATTGAAACCAGAATATACATGTCCATATTGGTTAGTGAAATACAGGAAGCTGTAACTTTATAGTATTTCCAGACAATGAATATACAGTATATTTTGCATGTAATTTTTATCTCCTTCCATCGAGTGTAACAATATGATGAATTTGCCATGGGCCTTTAAAGCTTCGATGTTGTGAAGAGCTCTGCATGAAATTTTAAAGAGACTGGACCTTTCATCTGCACAGCAGCAGGGCACCTCACTATAGGGACAAGAAAGGAAGAGAGAGAGAGAGAGAACATTTCTGAAGCAATAGCAAAAAATAACAGCAGAAGCAATTATTTCATCAAAGGTTGATTTTTTTTTCTATTCTCTCTTTTTTTTCCTTCAAATTTCTTAGCTGGAGATTGTCTACCTTATTGCCTTCGTCTCCTGCTGTATGTTAAATTTGCAGGTTTCACATGGTCAAAATGGGGAAAAATTTTATAAATGAAAAGATGTTTATTTTAGAAGGTGGTGCTACTGATGATAGCATTTAAATGTATCTGCAAGGGATCTGCAAGTTGCCAATGATGCAAAGAACTAAATTTGGCATTCTCTAGAGTCCTTAGTCTGTTTATCTGCTTGGTGATGTGACTGATGCAGACATGTTTTCTTCTCAACTTTTTCTCCCTTTTCTCTCATAAACATTAACATAAACTTTGAATGCTCTGGGAGGGTAAGAGAATCTCATCTCTCCATCTCTGAGGCTAATACCAATACGTTTTCTTTTTATCTGGGCAGGAGCTGGGCCCTCCTGGCTGTGGAGTCCATTTGTACCACTTCTTGTGGCAGTGAGGATAACCAAGTGTGGGCACCATCTTTCGCTGTGATCCTGTGAAATCACCAAAATGAAATGCCTGGACTTTTCCTGACCTCTCACTCAAATGAAGCTTGGGAGTCCACCAGAGAACTGCATTTTTTGAAGTTGGACCCCCTTCCATGCCATAAACTTGGTATTTCCACCCCCGCTCTGTTGTTTATTTGCTTTAGTCTTGGATGATCTGCTCTAGCCTCTTTCTTTCTCCTCTTTAGGATGCTGAGCGGATTGTTAAAATATCTGTTTGGCCTTTGAGGACTTTGGAGGAAATTTCTTCTTTCACATTAGTTTCCTATTGGTGCTGTAACAAATTACTACACATCTAGTAGCTTAAAAAAAACATAAATGTATTCTCTTACCATTCTGGAGCCCAGAAATCCGAAGTGAGTCTTACGGAACTCCAGGTTTGGGCAGGACTGTGTTCCTTCTGGCAGCTGCAGGGGAGAGTCTGTTTCCCTGTCTGTTCCAGCGTATAAAAGCTGCCTGCATTCCTTGGCTCGTGGCCCCCTCGTTCAACTTCAAAGGGCATGTCTCCAACCTCTGCTTCTATCACCCCATCTCCTTCTTCTTGAGATCCTTAGTCACATCTCAACGTCTTTATTACCATGTAAAGCAATGTATTCACTGGTTCTGGGGATTAGGACATGGACATCTTTGGGGGGGCATTGTTCAGCCTACCACCCCCTTCAACTTTATACTACATAAAATTTTTGTCATCCTCATCCTGTTTTTTTCCACGTGTGGATGTGCAGATCATTCCATCCTTGAATGACAGTGACTGTGAACTTAATTGCACAGGAGAGAGGCTTTGTTTACATCCTCTCCAAAGGCCCCCTGAAGAGTCAGAACTGTGATCAGCTTCAGGGGAGCAAACTTCTTTCAGTGGTAGCTCCCTAAGTAGTTGGGACTGTTTTCTCTGCCTTTCAGAGGCCTATGGAACTGGGAGGAAGCAGATTTTTAGGGTTTATCATTTTAGGCTCAGCCTGATGCTTGGAGTCACAAGTACGTTTCAATCCTACCTACTCTAAACTTCCTCACTGGGTGGAGATATCTCCTTCTTCTTCTTACACTTATTAAAGATCTCTCTTCATTTTTTGGACAGTCCCCTCTCTGTCCAACTAATTAGAGTTTTAGGAAGATCTCTCTCTTCTCCACCACACTTAGCCACTTCATCCTCTGTGTTCTCATAGCACTTTAATACTTTTTGTTGTAGTCCATTCTTTTAGGATTTTAATTATTTGTCTCCATGTCCCTGCTAAATTGACTTGCTTGAGAGCAGGAATCCTGCATTACCTCCTTATTTCTTTCACTAACACAGTGCTTGGCACAGAGTAAACACTCGGTGTTTATTTTTCAAACAAGTGAATTCCTGAGGAATTTCTGATGGATCCCCATGCCCTATAGAGTGAAACCCAAACCTCAGCAGATCATGGAAGCTCCTTTAGTTTCCCATCTCCCTTCCTCACTCTCCCTCATATCTGTCCACTTTATGCCTGCCCTGTATGCTACTTCTTTCCGTTCTGCAAACCACTTTCCATTTTATCTACAAATCTTTGTTTCCACTGTGATGATATGTAAGTGCTGTAGACTGGATGCCCCCCCTAACCCCACTGAAGATTAGATCCACACTGTAACTGTTGAGGGTGGGAAATCCTACTATGATAAGTGAAAGGTGGGGCCTTGAAGAGGTGATTAGATTGTAGGACCATGCCATGGTGAATGGGTTAAAAATGGTGGTCATGGGTGAGGTCTGGAGGGCTTTAAAAGGAGAGTGAATGAGGTGGTCAGTCTCTCTCTGCTCCGCCATTTCACAATGTGATACCCTGTTGTCTCTGAAGTCACTGCCAAAGAAAGCCTTCACCAAATGTGTTCCCTGGACTTTGGACTTCCCAGCCTCTGAAACTGTAAACAATAAATTTCATTTTCTTTCTAAAGTACCCAGTTCCAGGTATTTTGTTATAAGCAACAAAAACAGACTAATACTGTTTTTAATATTGGTATTAGAATTAATATATACATAATATAAATTTAATATTTAACAAATATTAGTACCAGAGAAGTAGGGTGTTTGTTGCTTATAACAAATACTTGAAAATGTTGGGCCGGTCCATGGCTCACTCGGGAGAGTGTGGTGCTGATAACACCAAGGCCACGGGTTCGGATCCCATTTAGGGATGGCCGGTTTGCTCACTGGGTGAGCGTGGTGCTGACAACACCAAGTCAAGGGTTAAGATCCCCTTACCGGTCATCTTTAAAAAAAAAAAAAAAAGAAAAGAAAATGTGGAAGCAGCTTTGGAACTGGGTATTGGGCAAAGTTTGGAGGAGTCTGGAGGACTCAGAAGAAGATCAGAAAACCAGGGAAAGTTTGGAATGTTTTAGAGACTGGTTAATGTGGTGACCAGAATGCTTATGGAAATATTGACTGTAAAGACCATTCAAAGGAGGTCTCAGATAGAAATAAGAAGGAATTTATTGGCAAGTGTGGCAAGATGAATCTTGCTGTGAACTGGCAAGGAACTTGGCTGCATTGTGTCCACGCCCTAGGAATTTGTGGAAGTTGGAATTTAGGAGTTGTGAACCACAGTATGTGGTGGAAGAGGTTTCTAAGCAGCAAAGCATAAAGGAAGCTGCATGGCTACTTGTCACAACCTATGCTGAGTTATGGCAGCAAAGGCATGACATAAAGCCAGAATTTAAAAGGGAAGCAGAGTGTAAAGATTTGGAAAACTCACAGCCTGGCTATGTGGTAGAGAAGCAGAGAGCATTTTCAGAAGAATTCAATGGTGGTAAGAAGATTAGCACAAAAGAAAGGGATTATCGAGAGAAGGGAAAAAGGCCCTGAAGGCATTGCAGAAGCCTCTGGGACCAACCCTTCCATTTTAGGCCCAGAGGCCTAGGGAGACAGAATGGTGTTGGGGAACAGGCCTGATGCACCCTCCACGGGCTCGCTGCTCAGGGACACGTTGGGAAGCTGCTTCCAGCACCAGCACCCCAGCTGCTTTGGCTGCTGCTCCAGCCTTGGCTAAATTGGCCCCAGGTGTGGCTGGATCTGCAGCTTTGGAAAATGTAAGGTAGAAGACTTGGTGGCATCCACATGGTGTTCGGTCTGCAGGTTAGCAGAATGCCAGAGCTGGGAAGTTTTGGGAGCCTCCACCCTGATTTCAAAGGTTGTATGGAAAAGCCTGGGGCCCAGGAAGAGATCTGTCGCAGGGACAGAGTCACCGCATAGAGCCTTCATTAGAGCAATGCTGATTGTCGGAGTTGCAGCAAAGAAACCCCAACAGCTCCATGACTAGTGGAGTCATGAGAGTGAGACCACCATGGAGACCCCAGACCAGTGGAGCTATCCCGTGCAACGCCAGCTTGTGAGATCTGAAGCATGGCCTCAGACCAGGAGTGCCATAGGAGTGGAGTTGCCTGAGGACTTGGGGACCCAATCCCCACAGCAGCGTGCAGAGGATGTCGAGCATGGAGTCAAGGTACATGATTTGCAATCTGTAATATTTGATGCCTGCCTTGTTGGGTTTCGGACTTGCTTAGGACCTATTACTCCTTTCTTTTGGCCTATTTCTCTCTTTTTGAATGGAAATATGTACCCTATGTTTGTCCCATCATTGTATCTTGTAAATAACTTGTTTTGAATTTACAGAGGGGACTTTGAACTTTGGACTTTAGAGTTGAAACAAGTTAAGACTTTGGGGATAGAATGAATGTATTTGTTTGTGAAAAGAACATGAGTTTTGGAGGGTCAGGGGCAGAATGCTATAGACTGGATTACTACCCCCTCCCCAATCTCACTGAAGATTAAATCCCCACTGTAACTATTGAGGGTGAGAAATCCTATTATGGTAATTGGAAGGTGGGGCCTTGAAGAGCTGATTGGATTGTAGGACTGTGCCATAGTGAATGGATTAAAAATGGTAGTCAGGGGTGAGATATGGAGGGCTTTAACAGGGGAGTGAATGAGGAAGTCAGTCTCTCTGCTCTGCCATTTCACCCTGCTGTCTCTGAAGTCACCACCAAAGAAAGCCTTCACTAGATGTCTTCCCTTGACTCTGGACTTCCTAGCCTCTGAAACTGTAAGCAATGAATTTGTTTTATTTCTAATTACCCAGTTCCAGGTGTTTTGTTATAAGCAACAGAAACAGACTAACAGAGTAAGGTGACATGCGAGGAGGCTCACTCTGTGCTAGCCTGTGTACGCAGCACTTTACTGGCATTTAATCCGTACCATACTGCTATGTAGTTTACATTTTACACATAAAAATCCTGAGATTTTTATAGAAACTCCCCAAGACCACACAGCTAGTAAGGGGTAGCTCTGGGGTTTGAACTTGGAGGACTGAGGCCTGGAGCTATATTGATGACTACCTCTGTCTCCTGATATGGGCTTCCATTCCAAAGGGACTGCTTAGCATTTCCAGAAAACCCTGCATTCCTTTTGTGTCCATCATAATGCTTAAAAGACCTCCCTCTATTTAGGATTAAGTTAGGGGTGAGGGTTTTAATTATGAGGGCTCTTTTATGGTTTTAAGTTAGACCCTCAAGAAAATACTGGATAAAGCCACTCTGAAGAACTGCCTGGAAACTGCTCCCAACCACATGTCTCAATCAGCCATAGCCACAAATGCCTGTAGCTGATTTCCAAAGAATTCAGAGACTATTTCCAATAGTCATTAGGCAGCTGAACAGAGCATCAGCTTATATCTTCCTTCTACTTCACTGGGGTCTAAACTTCTTTGTTTAAAGAAATGGAACTGATTTTTCAAAAAATCTCATGTAGACCCTCAATATACAAAACAGATAAACATAGACATGAATTTTCCGTCAGTGTGTTCTGCCAGGATTTTTCCAAATCCCTTTCTCAATCTTAAGGACACAGCACCTTTACTCCTGCCCCACAACCTTCCCCCCCACCCTGCCTGCCCTAGTTCTTTATGTATTAACTCTGGGTCTGTGGAGGAGAATCCAATTGACCTAGGTTTGTGACAGATTTCTGATATATATATATATATATATTTTTTTTTTGAACAATGCCTATGTCAATCACTTAGATTGTGTGAATTAAAAACAGTCCTAAAATAGTCAAAGATAGTGGAAATATCCCTAAAGGAACCATAGTCATTCCAAATAGTGAAAAAGCTCAGGTAGTGCCCATGGGTGAGATGTTTGTTTCCTAATAAGCCTCTTGGGTGACATACCTTGGTGAATCCACAGTCCAAGCACTGGCTTCTATTTTGGCAGGCCAAGACATTTGATTTTGTTCACACATTGTGTGGTTTATTCAACCTGCTACTTGGACAAATGGAACCTTGGACCAGGGTCTCCGCTCTCTGCAAAGCATTTTTTTTTTAAATTTAAATTTTATTTTTTTCATTGTACATGTTTATGGGGTACATTTTGTTGTTTCAATACATGCATGTACTTGGGGAGCATTTGAATAGGCACCGTTACCACGTCCTACTCTGAAACCCTTTGTTCTGTGCTTCCATGGCTAAGCAATGCTTGTTTTGATTGACCCGTTATATCCTTAGCTATATCAGTACATACAGCCAGGATGTAGTCAAGTGTTGCCAACCCAGACCTTTCTGTCTCTGTTCCAGGAGAGAGCATCTCCTGTTAGTTAAGAACACAGGTGCTGGAATGAAACAGAACTGGGTTCATATCCCTGGTGCTGCCATGTATAAGCCATGTGACCCTTGCTAATTTCCTTAACCTCTGTAAACTCATTATTCCCTTCCATAAAATAAGAACAACCTAAGGTTGCTGTGAAGATGAAGTGGACTATAGCGTGTGACAGTCCCCGGAGTTTGGCACGAGGAGATTGCCTGGTAATGGGTAACTGCTAGCTTTGTTGTTATTTTAGGGGTCTCTCATTTTTCTCTTCGGATCCAGTTTGTGTTGATTTTCACATTTAACGTTCAGAGGCTCATCTTGTTTCTTTTGATTCCAGATTCCAGGACGATGCCCCTTTGTGGTCCTGAGAGGCCAAACATGGGGTTCCCAGCACAGCTCGCTGCTCAAAATCTCCTCTTGTCTGCCACGGAGGAAGTCGTGTTACAGGATCACCCAGTGCTAGTGCATGTTCACGTCCACATGCGGCGCCAACCACCGCACTGGTCTGAACCAGGATGAGAGTGAAGACTTCCTCCGTGAAGGCGCCACACTTTCTGGGGCTTCTTGGTTGGATCCATCTTTACTCTGCCCCCTTCTGCTGCACAGGTATGTGCCATGTAAACAAATTGTACACATATCACATAAATCCATGCTTGTGGAAAATTTAAGTAATACATAAATATATACAGTATATAAGTATATACTGTCTTCCCTCCCTCTCCCAACCACACTCTTCCTCCTCATCCCATTAACTGATCATGGTTACTATTTTAGTGCGTATCCTTCTAGACTATTTTCTATACATATTTATATACTTATTAATTTATAAATGGTATTGCACTGGTCACATTGTTTGGCAAACTGCCTTTTTAAATTTAATTAAAAAAAAATTTTATTACACAATGTAAGCATTTTTTTGTGGACCTTTACCAATTTCTCCATAACTTCCCTCCCCCTTTCTCACCTCTGGTGGCCTCAGTTCCATTCTCTCCTTTGGAAAGTTCAAGGAATTATTGTGATTGTTGTTTCTTTGTTTCTTTCTCTCTCTCTCTCTGTCTCTCTCTCTTTCCATTCCTTTGAGTATACACCCAACAGCGGGATTGCTAGATAGTGTGACAGTTCTATCTGTAGTTGTTTGAGAAAGCTCCACACTGTTTTCCATAATGCCTGCACTAATTTATAGTCCTGTGAACAGTGTAGAAGGATTCCTCTTTCTCCCCATACTTGCCAGCATTTGTTATTCTGTCTTTTTGATAATGGCCTATCTAACTGGTGTGAGATGGTATATCAGTGTGGTTTTGATTCGCATTTCCCTGATGCTTAGTGCTGTTGAGCATTTTTTCATGTGCCTATTGGCCATTTGTATATCTTCCTTTTAGAAATGCCTGTTCAGCTCCTTTGCCCATTTTTTATTTGGGTTATTTGCTTTTTTACTGTTGAGTTTTTTGAGTTCCTTGTATATTCTGGATATTAATCCTTGTCAGACACGTAGTTTCTGAATGTTTTCTCCTGTTATGTAGGTTGTCTTTTTACTCTGTTAACTATTTTTTTTGTTATGCAGCAGGTTTTTAGTTTGATATAATGTCATTTGTTTATTTTTTGTTGTTGTTGCTTGTGCTTTTGGGGTCTTGTTCATAAAGTCTTTGCCCAGTCCTACTATCTGGATTGTTTCCTTTATGTTTTATAGTTTTGGGTCTTATATATGTCTTTAATCCATTTTGAGTTGATTTTGGTATATAGTGAGAGGTACAGGTCTTGTTTCATTCTTCTACATATGGATGTCCAGTTGTCCCAGCACCACTTATTGAAGAGGCAGTATTTTCCCCAATGTATGTTCTTGGTGCCTGTTGAAGATCAGTTGGCTGTAAGTATGTGGGTTGACTTCTGGATTTTCTATTCTGTTCAATTGGTCTATGTGTCTGTTTTTATGCCAGTACCATGCTGTTTTGATTATGATAGCTTTGTAGTATAATTTGAAGTCAGGTAGTGTAATGCTTCTGGCTTTATTTTTTTTGCTCAGGATTGATTTGGCTATTTGGAATCTTTTGTTGTTCCATATGAATGTTAGGATTGTTTTTCCTATTTCTGTGAAGAATGATTGATATTTTTATGGAGATTGTATTGAATCTGTAGATCACTTTGGGTAATATGGACATTCTCACAATGTTAATTCTTCCAATGCAAGAGCATGGAATGAATGTCTTTCCATCTTTTTGTGTTTTCTTTAATTCCTTTTGGCAGCGATTTGTAGTTCTCATTGTAGAGATCTTCCACCTCCGTAGTTAAATTGATTCCTAGATATTGTTTTATTTTTTTTTGGTGACTATTGTAAATGGGCTTGCTTTCTTGCTAGTTCATTATTGAGGTATAAAAATGCTACTGATTTTTGCATATTGATTTTGTATCCTGCGACTTTACTGAAATCATTTATCAGCTCTGAGAGTCTTTGGTTGAGTCTTTTCTATACATAGGATCATGTCATCCACAAACAGGGACAATTTGACTTTGTCTTTTCCAATCTCACTGCCCTTTATTTCTTTCTCTTGCCTGATTGCTCTGGCTAGCACTTCCAATTCTATGTTAAATTGGAGTGGTGAGAGTGGACTTGTCCCTGTTCTTAAGGGAAGAGCTTTCAGAAGCTTTTATTCAGGATGATATTGTTAGTCAGTTTGTCATATGTGGCTTTTATCATGTTGAGATACTTTCCTTCTATACCTAATTTGTTGAGACTCTAACATGAAAGGATATTGAATTTTGTCAAATGATTTTTCTGCATCTATTGAGATAATCATATGGTTTTTGTCCTTGATTTTGTTGATGTGGTGTATCACATTTATTACTTGTGTTTGTTGGACCATCCTTGCATACCTGGTATGAATCTCACTTGATCAGGGTGTATAATTTTTTTGATGTGTTGCTGTATTCTGGTTGCTTATATTTTGTTGAGGATTTTTGTGTCTATGTTCATCAGAGATATTGGCCTTTAGTTTTCTTTTTTTGTTGTCTTTTTCTGGTTTTGGTATCAGGGTGCTGCTGGATCCATAGAATGAGTTTGGGAGAATGGCCTCTGTTTCAATTTTTTGAAATAGTTTGAAGAGGATTGATATTAATTCTTCTCTAAATGTCTGGTATAATATAGCAGTAAAACCATCCAGTCCTGGGCTTTTATTTTTGTCAGGAGGTTGCTGATTCCTGTTTCAATCTCATTGCTTGTTATTGGTCTGGTCAGGTTTTCTATTTCTTCTGGATTCAGTCTTGATAGTTTGTATGTGTCCAGAAATTTGTCCATTTTTTTAAGTTTTTAAATTCATCGGCATATAGTTATTTATAATAGTCTTTAATGATTCTTTGTATTTCTGTGGTATTGTTTGTATATCTCCTTTTTTATTTCCAGTTTTTGTTATTTGAGTCTTCTCTTTTTTTAGTTAGCCTGGCTGATGGCTTATCTAATTTTTATCATCTTGGAAAACCAACTTTTTGTTTCATTGATCTTTTATATGATTTTTTGGGTCTCTAGTTTATTTAGTTTTGCTCTGATCTTAATTTTTTCTTTCCATCTACTAATTTTGGGGTTGGATTATTCTTTTTTTTCTAGTTCTTTGAGGTGTAGCATTAATTTGTTTATTTGTGATCTTTCCATTCTTTTGATGTAAGCATTTATTGCAATAAACTTCCGTCTTAGTACTACTTATGCATTATCCCATATGTTTTGGTATGATGTGTCTTTGTTTTCTTTAGTTTCAAGACATTTTTTGATTTCCTGTTTAATTTCTTCTTGGACCCCTAGGTATTTCAAGAGCATGTTGTTTAATTTCTATGTATTTGTATAGTTTCCACAGTTTCACTTGTTATTGATTTCTAGTTTTAATCTGTTACATTCTGAAAACATACGTGAGATGATTTCAATTTTTAAAAGTTTGTCAAGACTTGGTTTGTGACCTAGCATATTCTCTCTCCTGGATAATGTTCCTTGTGCTGATGAGAAAAAAGTATATTCTGTAGTCGTTGGATGAAATGTTCTGTAGATATCACCAGGTTGAGTTTGTCTAAAGTGTAGTTTAAACCCTGTGTTTCTCTGTTGATTTGTTGCCTAGATGATATGTCCAGTGCTGAGAGAGGAGTGTTCATGTCCCCTACTATTATTGTATTAGGGTCTATCTCTTTAGGCCTAATAGTGTGTGCTTTATTTATCTGGGTGCTCCAGTGTTGGATGCGTATATATTTTTGATTGTTATGTCTTTTTGCTTTACAGATCCCTTTGTCATTATATAGTGGCCTTGTCTCTTTTTATGGTTTTTGGTTTAGAGTCTATTCTATCTGATGTAAGAATAGCTACTCCTGCTTGTTTTTGGTATTCATTTGCATGGTGTATATCTTTGTCCATCCCTTCACTATTAGTCTGTGTGTGCCTTTACAGGTGAGGTGAGTCTCCTGAAGACAGCATATACTTGTTTTTAGCTTTTTTTTTTTTTTTTGGTCTTTTTCGTGACCGGCACTCAGCCAGTGAGTGCACTGGCCATTCCTATACAGGATCCGAACCTGCAGCGGGAGCGTCGCAGCGCTCCCAGCGCCGCACTCTCCCGAGTGCGCCACGGGCTCGGCCCCTTGTTTTTAGCTTTTTAATCCAATCAGCCAGTCTGTGTCTTTTGAGTGGGGAGCTTAAGCCATTTACATTTTGGGTTGTTTTTGAAAGGTAATGTCTTATTTCTGACATCTCATCAATATTCATTTGGATGTTTTAAATATCTTTTTTTCCTTTCTTTCCCATTTATTGTTTGTCTTTGATGTTTGTTGGTTTTTTGAGGTAGTGAGGTTTAGTTTCTTTCTCTTTCTTGTTTGCATTTTTGTTCTACCAGTGGGTTTTGTTCTTTCTTGTTTATTTGTTTATTCGATTACCATTTTTTGGATTCCAGAGGCAGGACTTCCTTGAAGATTTCTTGCAGGGCTGGTCATGTGGTGGTGAACTCCTGCAGTTTTTGTTTGTCTGGAAAATACACTATTTCTCCCTCATTTCTGAAGGATAGGATAGTATTTGGGCATAGTATTCTTGGCTGGCAGTTTTTTTCTTTTAGTATTTTGAATATATCATCCCATTTTCTTCTGGCCTGTAGAGTTTCTGTTAAGAAGTCTGCTGTTAGTCTGATAGGGGCTCCCTTATAGATGACTTGATGCTTTTCTCTTACTGCTTTTAGGATTCTCTCTTAGTCAAACTGCAAAGCTCAAAGACAATAATGCGTCTTGGACAGGATCTTTTTGGATTGAATCTGTTTGGGGATCTTTGAACCTCCTTGATCTGAAGGTCCATGTCTCCCTATATCTGTGAAGTTTTCCGTTATTTTGTTGAATAGGTTTTCAATGTCTTTTCCTTTCTCCTCTCCTGCTGGAACAACCATGATTTGAATGTTTGTGTGCTTAAGGTTGTCTGCTAGCTCTCTTAGATTTTCTTCATTTAAAAAATTCTTTTTTCCTTTTTTTTTTGTCCTCCCAGGTTATTTCAAAAAGACTATCTTTAAAATCAGGAATTCTTTGTTTTGCTTGTTCTAGCCTTCTGCTTAAGCTCTTGGTTGTGTTTTTTATTTCATTGAATGAATAAATATGAAACATGGTTTCTGCCTTCAGGGCATTTGTTTGTGAATCATGAATTCTTAGATATACCATAGAAAGTCATATAGGCCATTTGTTAGTTACGTGCTAAATTTTGTTACAGAAAAAATGTGGTATTAGAATTCAAAAAGGACCAGGTCAGCAGAGCAGGTACACTAGTACCTGGTAAAGGCTATGAACATAATGGGAAATTTGTACTGGGGCTCAAAACCTGGGAAGGATTTAGTTATATGGTTATAGAACATGTATCAGTTTTCTATTTCTGCATGACAGATCAGACCAAAACTTAGTAGTTTAAAAAGTACCCATTAATTTAGCTTATGATATTGCAGGTTGACAATTTTGGCTGAGCTCAGCTGGGCTTCTGGTGTGGGTTGAGCTTGACTGATCTTGTCTGGGGTTGCTTGTGCACCTGTAGTTAGCTGATAGATTGCATGGGCTGACTGGTTTATTATGGACACATCTGGAGCAGCTAGGATGACTGTGGCCTTTCTCCACATGGACTGTCAACCTCTAGCAGGCTAGTCTGGGTTTGCTCCCATGGTGGACACAGAGTTCCAAGAATTTGAGAATATAAGCTGCAAGATCTCTTGAGGCCTAGGCTGAGAATTGATATACCACCATTTTTGTGTATTCTGTTAGTCAAAGCAAGCTGTAAGACCATTGCAGATTCAAGGGGTGGGAAAATATACTCTACCTCTTGATGGGAGGAGCTAAAATATTATGGTCATTTTTGCGGTTTACTGCAGAACTCTAATTCAGATTCATGTTTGTTGAGTGATTTAGTCCTTACATTTATGTTTAATAATCATGCTCAAAAATCTATCTTTGACAAGGCCAGGTAAAAATATAAATAATAGGAAAGAAGAAATCTGAATACAAATTATATTTTTCCATGGCAGAATGTGTTCTGGCTTTTTAGGGGATCTTTCTTTCATCCTGTTTCAAATGGGATGGTTAGGAACATGATGTCTGGATTTCTAGACTGGCCAGGTTGACATATGATGATTTTGTCTCCTCCCATTCCCCCTCTTTCTAAACATAATGAAAGGATTGAAAGGGTGTAGGGGATGTGGTATTCAGTTCTGGCAATAAATGCCATGATCAGTAATGTGAAGTATTAAACCAAAAAGTTATACCTGAGAATTCTCCAATTTAAAAGAGCCAGCTTCTAGTCTTGATTTCTTGTATTAATTTTTATTTTCTAGTTAGTTGACTTTGCTTGCGATTTCTGGTTTAAATGATTGGTTCAATTCCTTTTACCTTATTTTGAACTTGTAGAAACAGTCCTAGAAATTCTATCAATTCTTGTTTCTGCTATGAAAAGGTAAGGGGAGGGGCCAACCAGTCCTTTCTCTAAGCTTCTCTCTTTTCTAGCAATCATGATGCCTTCTCGGTTCAGACAGTAGATGGGAGGTTCAGGCATAGCCAAATAGACCTGCTGGTTCATGTATTCCTTTATAAAGTTATGGTCTGTTGGCTAAACCTTTAACTCAGAAAGAAGCATGAGTAATGTCAGGGTGTAATCTAAAGCACTTTTGTAGAAAGATCACTCTTTCTAAAAACCTAAGATTATTTTCTATTTTTCTAAGTTCTTTCTTAAGGAACAGAGATACCTTCAGAATTCCATATATTTATACATAAAAAGCCTGATTCCCTCTGATTCTTGTACATGCACAAAATTATGCTAATTAAAATAAATATGCTGTTTAATAAAGGAGCAGTGTGTCATGGTAGAGTTGTCTGTGAATGCTGGAGCCAGAATCTTGTTTGAATTAGGAGGATGTCTGCTAAGTTAAGGCACCCCATGGAGACGTATAAGGCCAGAGCTTCCCGCAGTCCATGCTGTCTTTATTGAGAGACATATTTATATCTTCCAGACTAGTAATTAATCACTCAGTGGGGTTTTTTCTTGGGGCGGAGGGAGTCATGAACTCACAGAGAATCTTTTTGTACTGCCAGGAACCACAAAGCATGGGCACAATTAAAATGCTGATTTAATTTATTATTTTGAGGCACAGTACAGGAATGTTTAAATGATGTTGACAGGGCCAGAATTTCAGAACCCCCTTTTTAAAAATAGAAAACAAAAGCCTACCCCTTAAATTAAATTATATTAATAACATGTCTCTGTAAGTTGCTTGGAAGGAAAATAAAGCTCTTGATATTAATTAAAATTTGAAGATGTTGTATCATTTGTTGTTAATGTTCAGTCTTTGTTAGGGAAAATACATTTCAAAGTGATCTATTTATGAAAATTAAATGGGGAAAATTGCCTATTGAGCAAATGTTGGTTAATAAGGCTTCTTTTCTTAGAAATGTGGATTCTTAAGTAACTGAAATGTTTTTATACTCTAATAATGGTTTCTATTTTTGATTCTCTCAAAAATTGCCTTTGTTGCTTGAATTTTGATATTTCCACACAGAGTTCCATTGTCAGGGGGCTTATAAACTTTAAAAACCAGGAAGGCTTTCATATATTTTGGGGTGTTGGGTAACATGTACTTGCAAAGAGAATTTCATCTGAAATCGATGTGGTTAGGCACATGGACCTCCTCCAAATACCTCTGCAGGACCAGGAGCCAATGGGCCCCATTAGCAGCCTTTAACTAGTGCTCCTATAATGAATGCTATATTCTATGTCTCAAAACTGCATTTTACCGGTTTCACACAAATTAGAAAGTGCCATGAGATAATGGGATAGTTGTCTGCCCTGCCATACCACAGCGAGGTGGAGTTAATAGAGTCACCTCTGTGAGGACCTCACATGCAGATAATATTCTGAAAAGCTCCACATCTCCAATGTTGTAGGGGAAAGGCGGTTTCCTGCCCTGGTTTAGGTTGTATTTTCTTCTCGCTTCTGGGACAAATGCATTTGACTTAGGTTTTCAAAGTTGATATCTAACAAAACTCTTAGACAATGTTAAAATGATGTGTTCTTCAGTGAATGGAAAAAAGAAAGCATAAAGAAAGAAAGAAAGAAAAGAAAGAAAGAAAGAAAGAAAGAAAGAAAGAAAGAAAGTTGTTCCTAACCATGCTATTTCCATTTTTGTGGACCTTGATAGCCCAGTTATGGTATGGGAAGTAGCTGATCTCTGTTGGTCTTGGTAAGTCTGGGATAGGAGTGCAAATTGAATGGAAGATTTGGAGTAGTTTGTTTAAATGTGTTGCCCCACTGGTTAAAATTAAAGCAGTCACAGTGAAGTAGTAGTTATTTTATGAACATTTATGTAGTATGTTTTCTGTGGAAAATGTCGCTGTTTTTGTGGGAAAATTCTTTTGACTTAGGTTATAAATAATAATTAACCATTGTTGACATTGTAAGAATTGTTTTTCTCTTCTCCTTTTTCTCGTCCCCCCACATTCATTTAGTCCCTAATTACTGTGGCTTCTTTTTCTCCCACCATCCCTCCCTATCACCACAGACTCCCACACTGTCACTGTGAACATTGATTTGCTTGTCTGTTTGACAGCATGAATCACATCTTATTTGACTTGGCCACAGTGTCTGGCACATAGTAGGTGATTAGTATATATTTGACGTATTAATGAAGGCTTTCACCTAAATAATTTAATTCAGTCATTTTCAGTTGATGTGGGTGTGATTTTGCACAACACCCCCCCAACATTTGACAATGTCTTGAGACATTTTTGGTTGTTACAACTGAACTGGAGTTATGTGTGTTAATGTGTGTGTGTGTGTGTGTGTGTGTGTGTGTGTGCGCGCGCGCACGCACATACGAATGCTACTGGCATCTGGTAGATAGAGGCTGGATCTGCTGCTAAACATCCTACAGTGTACAGAATTGTGATAAACAATTATCTGGCCCAAAGCATCAATAGTGCCAAGGTTGAGAAACCTTGCTCTAATTTGATTTTGAAAATATCTCTCTTGAGTAGATGTAAGTTTCTTCACTCTAGGTGTGAGAAAGCACACTTAGAGAGGTGAAATGACTTATAAGCCCACCAGCTTAAGGTAAGTCACAGAACCAGGAATTGAACCCCAGGCCCTCAATTCCAAATCTGGAAAATAACTAGACTATTTCAGTTACTTAAATGACTACTGTGATATTTGACTTTAATTACCTTAGATTTTATCCTTGGAAGTCTGTCCATATTCCACTCAAAGATAATAATCAGAAATTAAGGCAGAAAATATTTTGTGTGCTCATTTGAAAGGCATCTCTCATAGAGATTCCTTTAGATTTTGTACAAAAAATTTAAATTTGCTTGACTTATATCTTCCCAAAGAGAGAGAATTTCTTAGTGAAGTGACTCAATTCATTCATGGTTTCTATTGACATAGTTCTGAAAGATTAACATAATTAAATATTTTTGTATTGTTAAAATTAAGGCCTGAATAGCACGGGGCCAGTGGCGCAATGGATAACGCGTCTGACTACGGATCAGAAAATTAAGGCCTGAAATATCTGAACTGGCCATTGGGCATTTTGAGCTAATGCCTAACTCATTTTTTTTTTTTTTTTTTTTTTGTCGTTTTTTCGTGACCGGCACTCAGCCAGTGAGTGCACTGGTCATTCTTATATAGGATCCGAACCCGCGGCGGGAGCGTCGCCGCGCTCCCAGCGCAGCACTCTACCGAGTGCGCCACGGCCTCGGCCCCCTAGCTCATTTTTAATGCAGTACCTATTTACATTCTGGGAATACACAGAACACAGCTGCTTCCAGTGCATGAATCACTTGAGTTATAGATTTGAAATAAAACTGTGTATCTGTATCTGGACCACTATATATTGTTTGGACATTGCCTCTCAAAATGGCAGTAGAGATGAATTAGAGAAGATGCAGATGAGGGTAACTAAATCAGTCAATGGGGAAAAGAAAGTTGACTTAAATAAAAAAGACAAAAGTTGGTGTGCAAGAATGTTTCCAGTGTGCAAAACCCTGAAAGAGAAACAAAGATATTTGAGACATGTTCTCTCTTCTTAAGGAGTATACAGTAGGTGATATGTAGATATGTATCAAAATGTTAATATGTATGTCTATATCAAAATTAGTTACTAAGTCAGTATGAGGGCCAAATGAATGGCAATAGCAGGGAACACAGAAGGGGAATAGTATCTTATATTAGTGAGATCTGGGAAGGAATTAGCCACTAAAAGATGCAAAATACACACTTAATCCAAGTTGGAAAATATAGGTCATGAGCATTGCTTAAAAGAATATTTCATAGTATTATGCTAGATAGTATTTCTTATTTTTAATACTGACATAAAGATGTAATTCTTCTCTGCAATCTGCCCACACTTCTTGATAACTAGATGTTATTCAAAAAGTAAATATCTTTATGGAAATATTTTATTTACTATTTACAATTTTTTCTATGCTATTGATACCTGATCTTCACAGGTGCCGATTTTTTTCTGGGCTCCTTAGGGCTCTATGCCACATTGTGAGAGAATTATATGTACTTTCTATATAAAAATCCCGAAAGCCACTTGAAGGAGAATTTAAAGAATATTTAGAAGAATAGAAAACAACTTTAGGGCCGAGCCCGTGGCGCACTTGGTAGAGTGCTGCGCTGGGAGCGCGGCGACGCTCCCGCCGCGGGTTCGGATCCTATATAAGAATGACCGGTGCACTCACTGGCTGAGTGCCGGTCACGAAAAAAAAAAAAAAAAAGACAAAAAAAAAAAAAAAAAAAAAAAAAAAAAAGAAAACAACTTTATTTCCACCCTAACTTGGAACGTCATCCTCGACTTGTCATGTAAACTCATGGTTTCCCCAAAGTTGGGATGAGTGACTACTCCAAAATAGCTGAGTCAAAAAGGTGAAAAGATAGTCTTAGAGGCAGATATAGGTATGTTTCCAAAATTATGAAAAAGAATATACATAATAGAAAATTACACCTTAGTTCATAATAGAGAGGAAAGCATTTGAGAATTATTCCAGTGAGAGAGAAGTAGTAAAATTGCTAATTAGCAGCACTTTTGCTTTATCTTTTAAAATCTAAATTAAGTAAGTATTAGATTGAATCATTTTGGCCAACCCAAATGGCAGCTTCATGGTTGCCATAGATATGCTGGAAATTTAGAAAACTCTAATATTGAAATCAGCCTTTGAAGAAACACTATGGATACATTAACAAAACACATTATGAATACATTAACAAAAACTTCACATTCATGGAAAAAAAGTGCCACATCTAAGAATGCTAACATTTATGGAGGTTAGACTGGTGGCAACCAAGTAGTTAAACTGTTCGTCTGATTCATACCAGAGTACAATGATGCTTAACTTAAAAATTATGAAATTGAGAAATCCCAAGTGGACAATTGAAAAAAAACAGGTTACTTGGTGATTTCATCCCCCAAATCTTATTAAAAAAATCTTTCAATCCAGCTTGTTTAAAGTTCTGCACTTAGCAGGAATGTTTGACCATATTTTCCAAAAAAGCAAAATTAAACAGATGCACAGTGACATTATTTTACCCTGAGATATTACACAAATATCTTTTTGGTTCATGGAATATGGCAGCTGAAAAGATTAATTTTAAATTTCAGTCAAACATGTCTAAATTGTAAATAGTAGAAACTGTGGTTTCCAGATCACTTGAAATCTTTTATTTGGCAGAATAGAGAAACGCATTATATCCCTTTAGGTAGGGCTGCTGCTGTTAGCAGGGCTGTGAAGTAGGCAAACATTTTCTGTTCGGTGCTCTCCTTTTTATGTTGTTTACTGTCCACTTTTGTCAAACCTACTTTCAAAAAAGGATCAGATAAACTCTTTCACAGCAGAGTACAACGTCTGAGGTTTACTTCGTGACCACTTTCAGGAAAGGATGGTGAGGGGACTAGAGAGTCATGTCATTGATTTCAAAAAAGTTGAAGGTATCTTGACTTCTTGGTTTAGGGAAAGGAAGGACTATGGGGTGGGGGTATGGAATGTAAAAGGCTACTGTGAGATTAGGCGCACAGTGCAACAGGACTCAGCATGTCGTACAGCATAGTCAGCACTAATAAGGCAAGCTAGAACCGTACTAATGAGGAAGAGAGAATCAGTCTATGGCTCCAGAGAGAAGTAGAATAGACGAGTGGTAGATCCCAGGGAGGCAGATTCTAGTTCGATGGAAGGAAAAAAAAAAATCAAATAGAGCTTTCTAAAAATGAAATGACCAACCCAAAAGAGGACTTCTGATTTTTGGAGGGGTTGTATACAATTCAGATCTGTCACTCCCAAGTGTGGTCATATATCTGAACACCTGGCTGAGAGGCTTGTTAAAAATACCCAATGATTTTGACTTACAGGTCTGGATGGAGCTCAGAATCTGTATTTTTATTAGTGCCCGCAGTTATTGTGATGCAGCTGATCCATGAACCAGTGAAATCACTGATCTAAATGACCACCTGATGAGGATATTGTAAAGGGAATTCAGGCATCAGGTGGAAGATTGGGGAAAGATTCAATTTCACTTCATTAAATGTATTTTTAGAATGTTTATAGAATGTGTGATTCCCATTCTCCTTTCCCTGCACCAAACATTTTATTAGGAATGGTTTCAAACATACAAAATAGTTGAAAGAATTTTATAGTGAACTCCCATATAGCCACCACCTAGATTCTCTTATTAACAACATTTTACTATATTTGATTTATTATACTTGTTTTTTTATCACATATTTATTGAGATGAAGTTTATATACAATGAAATGCACAAACTAAATGTACCATTCTATGAGTTTTGACAAATGCATGCACCTGTGTATCCCAAACTCCATTCAAAATGCAGAACGTTATCATTCCAGAAGGTTCCTTCATGGCCTATCCCAGGCAATCTCCAACCCATATTTCTCCTCCATCTCCAACCAGGAACCGCTATTGCAATTGTTTTCCAGTATGCTTAGTTTTGTCTGTTCTGGATCTCCATATAAATGGAATCATCCAGTATGCATCTTTTGTATAAGGATTTTTTTCACTCAATGTATCTTTGAGATTTATCCATATTGTTTTGTGTATCATTTACATTATTGCTGAGAAATAACTATAAATATTTTTTAGGGTCTAGCATGTGCCAGGCAAAGTGTAGGTACTGGGCTCACCATGGTGAACAAAACCAGCCCTCATTCCTACTCTGATGGTACCCACAATTTACAGGTGGAGACCATTAAGAGTTCTTCCAAACCTTACCCATGTAAATGTTCTGTCAGAGACAGCCTATCTTTAGGTATCCTGTGAACCTTACAGCACACTTCTGTTCAAGCAGGTCAAGGTGTCCAGACTTCAGAGGTTTAGCTTCCCTGATCTTCTTTTCTCTCAGTTATAGAGGAGACTAACCTAGAAAGTGCCATGAGATACCAGTCAATAACCAGTCAATAAAATAAATTAGCTTGCCTATGAATAATCATAGTTTTTTTTAATTGAAACATAATTGATTATACATATTTGTGGGGTAAAGAGTTGAATATCAATACCTGTGTATGATATGTGATGATCAAATCAGAATAATTAGTATATTCATCATTAAAAAACATAATCATTCTTTGACCCTTAACCAATTTCTTGCTAATCCCCCACCCCTTCCCTCTTTCCCAGTTGTAGTAACCACTGTTCTGCTCTCTCCTTTTGAAAGTTCAATTATTATTGTGATTGCTGTCCTTCCTTCCTTCCTTCCTTCCTTCCTTCCTTCCTTCCTTCCTTCCTTCCTTCCTTCCTTCCTTCCTTCCTTCCTTCCTTCCTTCCTTCCTCCCTCCCTCCCTTCCTCCCTCCCTCCCTCCCTCCCTCCCTCCCCCAATTATTTATTTTTTAGCTCCCACTTGTGATTGTGGACATGTGGTATCTCTTGGTCTGTGCTTGGCTTACTTCACTTAACATGATTTTCTACAGGCTCATCCATGTTGCTGCTGATTGCAGAATTTCATTCTTTTTCATGGTTGAGTAGTATTCCATTCTGTATATATATCACAATTTCCTTATCCAGTCATCTGTCGATAGGCATTTAGGTTGGATAAACATGGGAGTGTAGGTTTCCCTTCGATATCATGATTTCCATTCCTTTGGGTGTATACCCAGCAGTGGAATTGCTGGATCACATTGCAGTTCTATCTGTAGCTGTTTAAGAAAGCTCCATACTGTTTTCCATAATGCCTGCACTAACAGTCCCACCAACAGTGTAGAAGAGTTCCCTTTTCTCCCTGTCTTTGCCAGCATTTAGTATTCTCTGTCTTTTTGATAATGCCAGTCTAACTGGGCTGAGATGGTATCTCAATGTGGTTTTGATTTGCGTTTCCCTGATGCTTAGTGATGTTGAGCATTTTTTCATGTATCTGCCATTTGTATGTCTTCCTTTGAGATATGTTTATTCAGCTCCTTTGCCCATTTTTTAATTGGGTAACTTTTTTTTTTACTGTTAAAATGTTTGAGTTGCTTGTATATTCTGGATATTAATCTATCCTTGTTGGATGGACAGCTTGCAAATATTTTCTCCCATTCTGTAGGTTGTCTTTTCACCCTGTTGATTGTTTCCTTTGCTGTGCAGAAGCTTTTTAGTTTCATATAGTCCCATTTGTTTATTTTTTTCTTTTGCTGCTTATGCTTTTGAGGTCTTAATCATAAAGTCTTTGCCCAGTCCTACATACTTAAGTGTTGCCTCTATGTTTTTTTCCAGGAGTTTTATAGTTACAGGTCTTACATTTAAGTTTTTAATCCATTTTGAATTGATTTTGGCATATGGCGAGAGGTATGGGTCTAGTTTCATTCTTCTATATGTGGATGTCCAGTTTTCCCAGCATCACTTATTGAGGAGGCTGTCATTTCCTTAATATATATTCTTGGTGCCTTTGTTGAAGATCAGTTAGCTGTAAGTATGTAGATTAATTTCTTGGTTCTCTATTTTGTTCCATTGGTCCATGTGTCTGTTTACATGCTAGTACCACACTGTTTTGGTTACTATAGCTTTGTAGTATAATTTGAAGTCAGGTAGAGTGATGCCTCCAGCTTTATGTTTTCTTTTTTGCTCAGGATTGCTTTGGCTGTTTGGGGTCTTTTGTTGTTCTGTATGAATGTTAGGGTTATTTTTTCTATATCTGTGAAGAATGTAATTGGTATTTGGATGGGGTTTTCATTGAATCTGTAGATTGCTTTGGGTAGTATAACGTTTTCATAAAGTTAATTCTTCCAATTCATGAGTATGGAATGTCTTTCCATCTTTTTGTGTCCTCTTTAATTTCTTTCAGCAATGATTTGTAGTTCTCATTGTAGAGATCTTTCACCTCCTTGATTAAATGTATTCCTACGTATTTTATTTTTTTGGTAGCTATTGTGAATGGCTGCTTTCTTAATTTTTTTTACTGCTAGTTCATTGAGGATTATAAAAATGCTACTGATTTTTGTATATTGATTTTGAATTCTTCAACTTTACTGAATTTGTTTATCAGCTCTAAGAGTTTTTTGGTAGAGTCTAGGTTTTTCTATATATAGGATCATGTCATCTGCAAATAGGGACAATTTGACTTTGTCTTTACCAATTTCGATGCCCTTTATTTCTTTCTCTTGCCCGATTGCTCTGGTTAGTACTTCCAATACTATGTTAAATAGAAGTGGTAAGAGTGGGCCTTGTCTTGTTCCTGTTCTTGAAGGAAGGATGATATTGGCGGTGGGTCTGCCATATATGGCTTTTACTGTGTTGAGATATTTTCCTTCTATACCTAATTTGTTGAGAGTCTTTATCATGAACAGATGTCGAATTTTGTCAAATGCTTTTCTTCGTCAATTCACGTTATTATATGGTTTTTGTCCTTGATTTTGTTAATGTGGTGCATCACATTTGTTGACTTGTATGTATTGAACCATCCTTGCATCTCTTGGATGAATCCCACTTGATTACAAAGTATAATCTTCTTGATGCTGCTGTATTCTGTTTGCTAATATTTTGTTGGGGATTTTTGTGTCTATGTTCATAAGCAATATTAGCCTGTAGTATAGGTCATTCAGGAGCATGTTGTTTAATTTCCATGTATTTGTATAGTTTCCAAAGTTTCACTTGTTATTGATTTCTACTTTTAATCCATTGTGGTCTGAAAAGATTCCATGCTGATGAGAAGAAAGTATATTATGTAATTGTTAGATGAGATGTTTTGTAGATGTCTGACAAATCCAACTGATCTAAAGTGTAGTTTAAACCCTGTGTTTCTCTGTTGATTTGTTGCCTAGATGTTATGTTCGATGTTGAGAGAGTGGTGGTGTGGGCCCTAACTATTATTGTCTTGGGGGTCTATCTCTTTCAATCTAATAGTGTTTGCTTTATATACCTGGGTGCCCCAGTATTGGGGGTGCATATGTATTGAGGATTGCTATGTCTTCTTGTTGGTTAGTTTCCTTTGCCACTATATAATGACCTTCCTTGTCTCTTTTTATGGTTTTAGGTTTGAAGTCTATTTTATCCAATACAAGAATAGCTACTCCTGCTTGTTCTGGGTTTCCATTTCTGTGCTGTATCCTTCTCCATCCCTTCACTGTTAATCTGTGTGAGTGTTTACAGATGAGGCGAGTTTCTTGTAGGGCGCATATAGCTGGGTCTGGTTTTTTAATCCAATCAGCTAATCTATGTCTTTTGAGTAGAGAATTCAATCTATTTACATTTAGGGTTGTTATTGAAAGGTATTGTCTGACTCCTAGCTTTTTATTGATTTTTGTTGGGTTGTTTCAAATATCTTTTGTTCATTTCTTTCCCTTTCATTGTTCGTCTTCAGTGTTTGTTGGTTTTTTGAAGTGGTAAGATATAGTTTCTTTCTCTTTCTTACTTGCATATCTGCTCTACTTGTGGGTTTTGTTATTTCTCCTGTGTTCATGGCGATGATTATAATTTTTTTGGATTTCAGATACAGGAGTCCCTTTAGGATTTCTTGTAGGGCTGGTCATGTGGTGGCAAACTCCCACAGTTTTTGTTTGTCTGGGAAATGCATTATTTCTCCTTTATTTCTAAAGGATAGCCTTGCTGGGCATAGTATTCTTGGCTGGCAGCTTTTTCCTTTTAGTATTTTGAGTATATCATCCCATTCTCTTCTGGCCTGTATGGTTTCTGCTGAAAAATCTGCTGTTACTCTGATGGGGACTCCCTTAAAGGTGACTTGACATTTTCCTCTTCCTGTTTTCCTAAAAAATTCTCTTTATCTTTGACTTTTGCCATTTGGATTATACTGTGTCTCAGAGAGGGCCTTCTTGGATTGAATCTGTTTGGAGATCTTTGAGCTTCTTAGATCTGGAAGTCCATATCTCTACCAATACCTGGTAAGTTTTCTGCTGTTATTTTGTTGAATAGGTTTTCAATGCTTCCTCCTTTCTCCTCCCCCTCTGGAATACCCATGATTTTCATATTTATGTGCTTAAGGTTGCCTGCTAGCTTTCTCAGATTTTCTTCATTTTTTAAAATTCTTTTTTTTTTTGGTCCTCTTGGGTTATTTTGAAAAGATTGTCTTTGAGATCAGAAAGTCTTTCTTCTGCTTGCTCTTGCCTACCGCTTAAGCTCTGGGTTGTATTGTATTTTTTATTTTGTTGAATGAATCCTTCAGTTCCACTATTTCTGCTACAATCTTTTTTAAGGTATTAATCTGTTTGTAAATTTCACCATTCATATCCTGGATTGTTTGCCTTATTTTATTGTGACATCTGAGTCTCTTTGTATCTCACTGAGTTTCCTTAAGATTGTTGCTTGGAATTCCTTTTCAGTCATTTCAAGGGTTTCATGCCATTTGTAGCCTGGTACTTGAGAGGTTCCCCCTCACCCCTAATATTTCTAGTATCCCTATGTTGATGTTGATGCACAGTTATCTGGTAGAGCAGTTGTGGATGGCAGTATTGGGGAGTGGGGAGTGGGATGAACTGCTCTGTGAAGAGATGGAGGAAAATGAAGAACACATTTTAAAGATGGAGTCACTGTTGCTGTACAGGACTGAGCCTCTGTCAGCAAGAATGCAAAAGACTGTATCAGCAAGGATTTGCAAGGCTTTACCACAAACCACAGACTTCCTATGGGGTTGCCTAGGAGATGGCGAGGTAATGGGAGGGGTTTACAGATGGCTAAAACGTATATAATGCATGCTTTCAGAGAATAAAGTTGCTTAATGCGTGCATTAAGTCCCAGATCTTTGGGTCTGGTTTCTGGTTGCCCACCTCCCTAGGTGGCAGCCCCAATCTCAGGTGCGTCCTGAGCAACTCACCTCACTGCACTCTCTTGGCAGGGCTACATGTGGCCCTGCTTCCTGAGGGACTCCTGGAAGAGGCTACATGTAGTCCTGCCTCCTGAGACCCCCAAGGCAAAGAGAAACATGCAAAGAGACAGATGACAGCTCTGGGACTGGATGCTGGCACTGACAACTTCAACAGTGGTGGCAGTGGGCTTGTTCCAGTCTTTTTCTGCAGGAGGAACATGCCCTGGGCATTGCTGGTCCACCATCTTTCCTCCTCTCTCCTCCATAGTTTTTTTTTTTTTAATGGCTTCAGTATGCCCAAAGAAAAGCAGGGGACCATAGCCTTAATACTTCTCAATGGACGACAAAGAGTAGGCAGTATTTGACCAAGTTTCTCTTAGCAAAGTGAAGCAGAGTTGGAGTAATTATTGAACATTTCCTAAACTTAAAAAAAAAGTCTAAATGACCTAAGTAATTTAGAATTAAATGACCCAGATAATCATCCTAACTTCAGAGACTCAGTCCTTAAGCTTTTTCAATAGAAGTTATAGATTCTGAAAATACTAATAGATTCAAGAAGGAAGTGAAAATGGGGTGTGAATTTAGGTTTTGTATGGCTGGTGTTAAAACAGCAGTGACTTTGAGCTGCATGAAAGTACTGTCCATGGCAGGATGAGGCAGGATTTGCCTTCCCCAGCCTCATTCATGTGAATGCATTTCTGGGACAGAGACCGTGGAGCCAAACAATGATTAGGAAGGACAAAGATGTGCATTGAAACCAAGAGGTGAGGTTGATGAATAAATGACAAGATGAATGGCTGGAAAATTGAGAGAGGTGAGATGAGGTTCATGGGATGTATCAAACTGGTTTATTGAGGACGACATTTGCAATGGAGATACAAAAGTACACATTATTGTGAATTCTGTATTTATGAATTCACCTATTTACAAAAATGTATTTGTAACCCCCAAATCAACACTCATGGTGCTTTTGCTGTTGTTCATGGACATGTGCAGAGTGGTGAAAAATTTGAATCATCTGACACACATGTTCCCAGCTGAGGTTGAACAAGGGTAAGCTCTGCCTTCTTGTTTCAGCTCTCACACTGTAGACAAGTGTTTTTTAATTCACAGTCTGTTTAGTGCCACATTTCCCACTCCATTCTTTTGTGCTTTCTGTTAGTAATTTTGCTGTTTAAAATGCCCCCCAAGAATGGTATTGAAGTACTGTATAGTGTCTCTAAGCTCAAGTAGGCTGTGATATACCTTACAGAGAAAATACATGTGGTGTTAGATAAGTTTCATTCAGGGATGAATTATAGTGCGCTTGGCTGTGAGTTCAGTGTTAATGAATCAACAATATATTAAATAAGGTGTTTTTAAACAGAAACACATAAAACAAGGTTATTTATTTTTTTAAAAAAGATGACTGGTAAGAGGATCTTAACCCTTGACTTGGTGGTGTCAGCACCACGCTCTCCCAAGTGAGCTAACCGGCCATCCCTATATGAGATCCGAACCCGTGGCCTCGGTGTTATCAGCACCGCACTCTCCCGAGTGAGCCTCGGGCTGGCCCCCATAACAAGGTTATGTTTGGATCAGTTGATGAAAATGTTGTGATCAGAGGCTTGCAGGAACCAAATTCTGTATTTCCCCTAGGAGCAATGGTTCATTATTTTCTAATTCGGTGTTTTCAGTGACTTTATAGAACATAACTACAAAGACTAATGAATAACAAGAATTCACTGTAATGCTTTGGGTGGGACAAAGAAATTGGACACTTCAGTGTTTCTCATCCTTTAATCTCAGATCCTTGGAATTTTCTTAAGAGAAACATATTTTCAAGGGCATACTGGCAAATCTTTAGGGTGGTACTAGTTTTTGTGAAATAATTGTTCTACTTGTATGGAAAGTTGGCAGCCTGTAAATTCCATTTATTTAAACATTCTGCTGAACTAATAATTTTGGAATTATGTTCTTTGATTTCACAGATATGTGTTGTGTGAAAATTTGCTTCATTTCCTTTAAATATAATCCTAGCAGGAGAATGGTTTACAAACCTGATAATTTCACCTTTTCACTTTGGCTTTATATAGAGATTTGTTTGTTTTCATACCTTTTAAGATTACTCCTTGTTCAGAGCCTGACTCCTGGGGCTGGAATTAGAACCTAATATGCAGCTTATGAGAAGGAGTCATGAGGGAACTAAAGAAGGTTCCAGAAAGTTATCTGAACAGACATAGTACTTGGAAGAGAACAGGCCATCAGGTGAGGAATAAAGTGATAGTCGGGGAACCAGAGAGATAAATAGATCAGAGAACCCCAGATCTGGCCATGGGCAGGGGGTGAAGCTGAGGCCAGCAGGGAACAGCAGCTGGATATGACTGAAGGTCAGGGTAGAGGTCAACAATGGACTCCACATCTTTTACTGCAGGCTCACTTTTCTTGGGCCTGGGATCTAAAAGTAGCAGGGCAGAGCTGGACATTCCTTGATATTTTAATCATATTAACATTAATAATCAAACATTTTATTATGCATCTGTCTGTATGGGATATAAAATACAGACATTACACGCCTTATTTTGAAGGATCAATAATCTGTGGAGGAAAAGACAAAATGCACATATGAAATTGTAGATGATAACCCAATACATTGGTGAGTGTAATATTATCTAAATTCAATACGTAAGTGCTGAGGAAAGGAAGTATCCAAGTGGGGAGGATCCATGATCTCATTTTGCTAAATGTAGAGATAGTTCCACGCATTATCTCTTATTTCCAAAAAATAACAGGTGGAGAATATAAAATGAAAACTTTCAAAAAGTTAATTTAAAAATACTTTTATATTTTAAGACTGTGTATATCCTGTAAAAAAGATCACTGATACCATGCAAAATAATCACGTAAAAAGTAAATTTGCTTCCAATTCAGGAGTGCTTATTGATTATTTATGCTTTGTCGAGCACTGTGCAAGGGAATAAAGTCAATGTTAGTAAAAGGATAAAAGTAGGTCTCTTTCCTTAACATCTGCAGTCAAATCAGAGAAACAAAATTCTGAGAAAACATCAAACATGCAATATAAGATGCCAAGAAGAGGGTTATAATTTATTTTTATGGTTTTAAATTACAAAAGTGATATTACTTTAGATTTTTACTTCCTCTGAATGTCATGTCTCTTTCTCCCTTGCTCTGCCAAGGCCAGACGGTTTGTGCGTCCATTCTGTCTTTGGAAAGTTTTGTCTCTCTTTAGAATTCAGGTTCCTTGGTTGCATTTTGATTTCAGCTCTCTGACGGGCTTAAGAATATCTACAGTTTTGTAGATCACCTGACTTTTTGTTGTCGCTAGAGTGGGAGCAACGTTCTTTTCATGGCATTCATCAGTGTAAGTGAAAATGGAACTCTTCAGCTTTTCTGTTGAGCTGTGTACATGTGTATCACCATGCT
This sequence comes from Cynocephalus volans, assembly GCF_027409185.1. Classification (NCBI taxonomy): domain Eukaryota; kingdom Metazoa; phylum Chordata; class Mammalia; order Dermoptera; family Cynocephalidae; genus Cynocephalus; species Cynocephalus volans. The sequence continues at coordinate 130,179,864 of NC_084469.1, read as the reverse complement.
AATCAGAACAAAAGTCTGTATCAATAAAAACAAACCAACAAAATCTTGAGAATCAACTAGAAAGCATTAAAAAGGCTGGAGGAGAAATATAACCACTCTTTTTTCCTTTACATCTGAAAAGTAGTCGACATAGTTGAAATAATAGTAATAGTGTTAACCTTGAACTTCCCTGAAGCTATTTCTGAATCCCCATGTCTTGGAATTCTAACCAGTGCCTATTCCTCCTCCTTCCTCCCTCCCATAGAGGAATCAAATGTGAGGACTGAGACTGAATGTCTCCCATTGCAAACCGGGCAGAGGTTCTAGAAGCTGGGCGAGCAATGTAGGGTAGGGCTGGGAGTGTGTTATAGCAGCCACTACAGCAGCAGCCATGTGTGTGAGAAGGGGTTTTCTGGAATTAAGGAACAAAACAAGAGAAAAGGAATAGAATTTTTTTTTTTTTTTAAAACTATGTCTTCATTGTTATAGATCAAAATCAGGCCTGAGAGAGTATAACAGTGGTTACCAGAGACTAGTGAGGTGGGAAGAAAAGGGAAAACAGGGAGAGGTTGGCCAATGGGTACAAAAATTGCAATTTGATAGAAGGAAGAAGTTCTGATGCATAGTAGGGTCACTATAGTTAGCAGTTAAGTTTTGTGTATTACATAATAGCTAGAGGAGAGGTTTTTGGATGTTTTTGCCACAAAGAAATAAATGCAGGAGGTGATTGATACTTTAAATACTCTAACTCAATTATTATACAACACGTATATGTATCAAAACATCAGATTGTACCCCATAAGTGTGTACAATTATGACGTGTCAATTCAAATTAAAAAATAAGTTAAGACTGACACAATGACAAGAACCACTTTTTAAAAAAAAAATTTGGATATCAGGCCTGATCTTTATCAGAATCCTATTTTCGCATAATTTCAAAAGTTTTTCTTTTTGAATTATAAGTTCTTTTTACTTATGTAATCACTGAAAAAGTAATAAGTTAAAATAAATAAATATGTAAGGCCATATGTGAAAAAATGTATTGGAAAATGCAAACAGATTTCTGAATCTGTGTAGACAAGTTTATTTTCCTTGTTACCTGTGAGATGTCTCTTTCTTTCTTCTACTATAAACAATTTATTATACACTTCATATTCTTAAGAAGAAAGCATCCAATTGTGTTCCAGAAGTAGAATTTTGTTTCTATGTGAATATATGTATAGAAAGGATTTCATTGCATTTCTTCATATCTAAGGTGCACATTTTTTTTCACATTTTAATATCTCTGAAATTGTAACATGTTTTGCTATTGGTCATTTACCATAGCTTAATTAACATATGTTTTCTTTTATTTTGGTAAATAAAATAATAGTATGTTTTAAAATTGATGAAATCTTAGATTTGAGGAAATATGGTATTACTTAGGTGATTTCACAGATTGAGAAATTGTTTTAGTCCGTTTTGTGTTGCTATGACAGAAATACCTGAGACTGGGTAATTTATAAAGAAGAGAGGTTTATTTGGCTTACAATTCTGGGACAGCTGCATCTGGCATGGGCCTCAGGCTGCTTCTACTCATGGCAGAAAAACAGCAGGCAGCTGGCAGGTACAAGCAGATCACATGGCGAAAGGCAGCAAGAGAGAGAGAGAGAAGGTGCCAGGGTCTTTTTAAGCAAAGAGCTCTTGTGGGAACTAATAGAGAGAGAACTCACTCATTAATCCCCCCTCCCCTAGGGAGAGCATTAATCCATTCATGAGGGATCTGCCCCCATTACTCAATCAGTTTCCAACACTGCCACATTGGAGATCAAATTTCCACATGAGTTTTGGAGGGGACAACACATCCAAACTCCATCATTCTGCCCCTGGCCCCCCAAAACTCATGTCACTCTCACATACAAAATACAATCATTCTATCCCAATGGTCCCAAAAGTCTTAGCTTGCTCCAGCACCAACTTAAAAGTCCAAAGTCCAAAGTCTCATCTGAGACCAAAAGCAAAAGTCCTTCCAGCTGTGAACCTGAAAAACAAAACCAAATTTATCTACTGCCAAAATACAATGGTGGAACAAACATTGGGTACACATTCCCATTCCAAAAGGAAGGAATAGGCCAAAAGAAAGTAAAAACAAGTCTGAAACCCAGCAGGACAGACACTATGTCTTAAAGCTCCAAAATAACGTACTTTGACTCCAAGTCCTGCATCCTGGGCACAATTGGGCATCTGGGCCCCCAAAGCCCCAGGCACCCTTGCTCCCACAGTTCTGCTAGGTGCAGCCCAGTGGGCAGCACTGGTGCCTGCAGCTTTTCCAGGCCTGTGTTGCACATTACCAGTGACCCTGCAGTTCTGAGGTCCTGGTGGCAGCCCCACTGCCTTGGCTCTATTAGACATTTCCCTGGTGAGGGCTCTCTGTGGGGGCTCTGGCACCATTTTTCTGCTTGGCATTGGTCTAGTAGATGTCCTCTGCAGTGGCTCTGCTCCTGTGGCAGGTCTCTGCCTTAGCCCCTAGGCTTTTCCATATATCCTCTGGAATCTGGGTGGAGGCTGCCATGCCTCCACTGCTCTCACATCCTGCCAGCCTGCAGACTTAACACAACGTGGACACCACCAAGGTTTCGGACCTCTACTCTCCAGGGCTGCTGCACGAACCACACTTGGGGCTTCTCTAGCCAGAGCAGCTGGGATGCAGGGAGCAGGATCCTGAGGGCAGCAGTGCCCCAGGTCTGTCCTCCAGAATAACTTAGTCCTTCTAGGCCTCAGGGTCTGTGATGGGTGGGGCACCCTTCCAAACTTCTCAAATGCCTTTAGGGCATTTTTTCCATTGTCCTGGTTCTTAGTATCTGGCTGCCTCACTGCCAAGATAATGTCTTTAGCAAACAGTTTATCAGCTTCACCCTTGCATTTTTCTCCTGCTCTCCACTTTTCTACCACTTGGCCAGGCTGCAAATTTTCCAAAACTTTATGCTCTGCTTCCCTTTTAAATTCTGGGTTTACATTATGCCTTTGCTGCCATAACTCAGAGTAGACTGGTAGAAGTAGCCATGCAGCATCCTTAATGCTTTGCTGCTTAGAAATTTCTTTGGGCAAATGCTCTGGTTCACAACTCTTAAGTTCCAACTTCCACAAAGTCCAAGGGCATGGACACAATGCAGACAGGTTCCTTGCTAGCAAGGGAGATCTTTTGTCCAATTCCCAATAAGTCCCTCATTTCTATCTGAGACCTCATCAACTGCATGGCCTTTACTGTCCACATTTCTATCAGCATTCTGCTTGCCACCACATAAGTCTCTAAGACATTCCAAACTTTCCCTCATCTTTTTCTCTTCTTCTAAGTCTTCCAAACTCCTCCAACCTTTGCCCATTACCCAGTACCAAAGCTGCATCCACATTTTCAGGTATCTGTTTAGGAACACCCCACTGCTTGGTACCAATTTTCTATTTTAGTATGTTTTGTGTTGCTATAACAGAATACCTGAGACTGGGTAATTTATAAAGAAGAGAGCTGCATCTGACATGGGCCTCACGCTGCTTCTACTCATGGCAGAAAGTGGCAGGCGACCAGCGGGTACAAGCAGATCACATGGCGAAAGGAAGCAAGAGAGAGAGAGAGAGGAGGTGCCAAGGTCTTTTAAACAATCAGGCCTCATGGGAACTAATAGAGCGAGAACTCACTCACTACCTCTCCTTTCCCACGGAAGCATTAATCCATTCATGAGGGATCCGCCCCCACGACTCAATCAGTTTCCAACACTGCCACATTGGAGATCAAATTTCCACATGAGTTTTGGAGGGGACAACACATCCAAACTCCATCAGAAACTAATAACCATCTAATTTTTTGAGGGTAAAGGTATGTGTAACTTTCTTGACATTTCCTAGACTGATTCACCCACAAGGAATGATATATGGCTGTTTTTGAGATGTTTAAAAACCTTATGTTCAATGCAATCCCTATCAAAATACCAATGACATTCTTCATAGAAATAGGAAAAACAGCCCTAACATTCATATGGAACAACGAAAGACCCTGAATAGCCAAAGCAATCCTGAGCAACAATAACAACAAAGAAAGCCAGAGGCATTACATGACCTGACTTCAAATTATACTACAAAGCTAACCAAAGCAGCATGGTACTGGCATAAAAACAGACACATGGACCAATGGAACTGAACAGAGAACCCAGAAATCAATCCACGTACTTACAGGCAACTGATCTTCAACAAAGGCACTAAGAACATACATTGGGGAGAGGACTGCCTCTTCAATAAATGATGCTGGGAAAACTGGGCATCCATATGTAAAAGACTGAAAGTAGACCTGTACCTCTTCCCATATACCAAAATCAATTCAAAATTGATTAAAGACATAAATATGAGACCTGAAACTATAAAACTCCTTGAAAAAACGTAGAAGAAACGCTTAAGTATGTAGGACTGGGCAAAGACTTTATGAATAAAACCTCAAAAGCACAGGCAACAAAAGAGAAAATAAACAAATTGAGATTATATCAGAACAAAAAGCTTCTGCACAGCAAAGGAGACAATCAACAGGGTGAAAAGATAACCTACAGAATGGGAGAAAATATTTACAAACTATGTATCTTACAAGGGATGAATATCCAGAATGTACAAGGAACTCAAACATTTTAACAGTAAAGAGCCAAATAATACAACTAAAGAAATGGGCAAAGGAGTTGAATAGACATTCTTCAAAAGAAGATATACTAATAGCCAACAGGTACATGAAAAAATGCTCAACATCACTAAGCAGCAGGGAAATGCAAATCAAAACCACCATTGAGATATCATATCAATCCAGTTAGACTGGCTATTATCAAAAAGACAGAGAATAACAAATGATGGCGAGGATGTGGAGAAAAAGGAACCCTTCTATACTGTTGGTGGGACTGTAAATTAGCATAGCCATTATGGGAAACAGTATGGAGCTTTCTCAAACAACTACAAATAGAACTGCCATATGATCCAGCAATTCCACTGCTGGGTATATACCCAAAGTAATGGAAATCATGAGGTCAAAGGGACACCTGCACTCCCATGTTTATCACAACTCTATTTACAATGGCCAAAATATGAATCAACCTAAATGTCCATTGATGGACAACAACTGGATAAGGAAAGTGTGGTATATATTACTATGGAATACTACTCAGCCGTAGCAAAAGACTGAAATTCTGCCATTCACAGCAACACAGATAAGCTTGGAGAAAATTATGTTAAGTGAAATAAGCCAGGCACAGAAAGAGAAATACCTCATGTACTCACTCATTAGTGGGAGCTAAAAAAATAAATAAATAAAAAAGAAAGAAACAATCACAATAATACGCTGAACTTTCAGAAGGAGAGAAGAGAACTACAGGTTACTACAGGTGGGAAAGGTGAAGGAGGAGGGAGCTCAGTGAGAAATTGGTTAATGGACACAAAGAAGGACTACGTTCTGTACTGATGAATATGCTAGTTATCTTGATTTGATCATCGCATATGTACACAGGTATTTATATTCAACTCTGTACCCCACAAATATGTACAATCAATTACGTTTCAATAAAAAAATTTAAAAGAACTAATTTATACTTTCAACTATGGCATAAAATATAATGCCTCTATCCTTACATATTTATAGTGTTTTTATTTTCCCCTCTGCTTTTCATTTTAGTCATAATCTCCTTAGAAAGTTGACCATTCTGTTTTTATTCCCCCTACTGTTCTTACAGCAGCCAGCAGCTTGTATTTGATGTTCAAAAAAGGGTCATCCAATATTGCATAACATACAGAAATTGTGCTCAAGTGAGCAATTGGCACTATACTTCCTTTCTTTAAGGGGGACAGTGTGTCTAGAGGACAAGATTTTGGTGTCATTACCATGTAAATGGTGGCAGAAATCCATAGCAGGAAAAACTCTTCAGCTACTTTATAAATTAAAGTTTTGTTTATTCTTATGATGGGTTAAATTGTAATTTGTTGTCTTTGACTCCTAGAAATCCAGTTGTCTTGATTCCAGTGTCTGGATATCAAAGCTTTACTTGCTTTTCTGAAATGAAAGATTTATAAAGTAATAATTTAAAAAAAAACCTTGTTATTCATAGCCACTAATGGCTTTAATTAATTAAAGGCAAAGAATCTTAGTTATACAAAATATATACATGACTTTGACATCAAAAAGTACACTTGGGTCTTTAATGGATTTTTTAATTGTCTTTGATGTTGGATTGTAAATGTGTATAGCTGGTAGGTTAGATAATTTAGGAAAGTAAATATTCTTTCTCACTGTCAACACAAAATTCAGAGCTGTTCTCTGAAGAGCTGTCACTTACATAAAAAAAAAAATGTGGCTATGTAAGGAAAACTGTTTCCTTCCCTATGTTGACTTAAAACAATTGATTAGGTAACTTCTCTTAGACACAATCTCATTCCTCCTCATACATGCATTTTCCTTTCCAGGACCTCACCAGTTCTTTGGCTCAGGAATTCTGAAAAGGCACAATAAGAAGAGCAATAACATAAAATTATAATAGAGCAAAATAAACACATTCAACCCAGAGGTTTGACATGTGTATTGAACCAATTCCAAGTAGCCACAACTAGACCTCTCTTCAAGCCAGCTGGGCTCATTCTGGGGTCATCTTTATTCAAGGAGATTTTTTTTCTTCCATTGGACTCACGGGTACTGAATCAAAAACAAAAACGACTGAAGTTAATATCCATGATATTTTAACACATTGGAATGAGAAGAAAGTTCATAATTAGCTCTGCCATGTAAATATAATTTAAATGAAATGCTTTTGAAGGACAAATGTGATTGACTGGATGTAGAAAGACGTAAATATTTGGTAAATTTTGGATTTAGGTCTTGGGGAGTGTAGTTATGATTGTTGGCATTAAAGGAGTGGAAAGAAATTAGAAAGAACCTCATTAGAAAAATTTCCAGTTTCAAAAATCAACTACAATGTATATTGAGAAGTTAAAATTAAAAAATAAAAGAAAATTTCCAGTTTCAGTGAATCAGGTGAGCTTTGGGTTGGTTGTATGGGTGGGATTTTAAATAAATGGGTTATTAAGTAATCATGTTGCAGTGTTTGGAGATAAGTAGAGAATCTACTGGAAATTCATAAAAATACTCTTTCTACCAGAAAAACTGCCATTTCCCCTTACATTTAATAACTGTGAGTGTAAATGTAATTCATAGTGAATGTTTATATGTCATCAATATTTTGTAATTAAAAAACCAGAAATAAAAAGGGAAACAATAAAGAACTGACCCATAGAGGTATTAGGGGTGTATGGAGTGGTCTTTGGGGTTGGTTAATGAGTGTTTTTAAAGAAATTTAAAGGGAAAACACATACCAACATACAACACCAGGAGGGTGCAAAGTATTTAAAAGCCTAATCACTATATAGTGTGCAATAATTTCAATTTTTCTCAAATGTGTAAGAACGTATTAAAAATAAATCACAAAGTTCTATCACTTCAATGAAGGTTTATTCAAAGAAGGGGGAAAAAGCCCTTTGTAAAATATGGGAACCATCTTGAGTTAAACAAATGCCAGAAAAAATTATAATTGTAAAAATGAGATGTCGACTATCGTTGTTACAGTGGCTGTGTTGTTTCCAATAACAATTTGGTGTTTTATTTAGTCTGTAACAATCTACAATTGAAATATAAAATAAAGATTTTTCTTTTATTTCCCTCTGAAGTTCTGTGCCAAGCTAAGCAGAACTGAATGAAACATCTGTGGGTGATTAAAACAAGCTTTCCTATGGAGTTTGGAATAGAACGTAAACATGGATTTTATCCATAGTCAACAGCATTTACAAATGTAAAGAGAGGAAGCTACTGAGGTTTTGAAGAATGAGCTGCTTGAGAGGAAATAGAAGTATGGAGCCGCAGATGGCGGTAACTAGATCCATACGGGAAAAGGCTTCTATTAAAAAAAAAATGACAGTGAGCCGCTCTGGTTGGGTGATATTTTATTGAAGCAGTCATTGTGTCCCATTTCCTATCTTTGTCTTTCGAGGACAGTCCCATCTCACAAGGCCAATAGTGACTAACATACGTGAGGGATTTTGTTTGGGAGTCTACCTTGTCCTTTATGAGGGAGACTTTGGTAGAGGGTTATGCAGACTGGGAAAGCTGTCCACCGGATGCCCACATGTCCCTTCTAACTGGGCTTTTAAATTCTCCAACTTTTCCCACCTAACTTTATTTTGGGTCAATCCTAGTTTCCTAACTTCTTGATACTATATTGTGTAATGCGTAAGAACACAGGCTTCGGTGCCAGACTGTCTAGATTCGAAATCCGCCTTCCCCACTTACTAGCTGGGTGAACTTGAGAAATGACTTAACCTTTCTATGCCTCAATTTTTTAAAATCTGTGCAATGGGGATAGTTATAATCCCTGCTTTAGTATATTATACAACCTAATGGTAGAATTGTTGTAAGGATTAAAATGAATTAATATATGTAAAACCTGTCTACCAGAGTCACCTGGAAAGTGAAATACACATTCCAGGGCCCCACCCTGGACCTACTGAATCAGAATCTCTGTACTTTCTTGATCACGTACCACTTGCCCATAAACGTTTTTTGATCATTTACTTTCACTGTAAGCTCGTTCATATATTTGGTAATCTACACCTACTATTGTTCTAAGGTGGGACATACATTTCATAACATACCCAAGATAGACATTTGAAAAGAGTGAGATAAAAAATAAAGTTTGGACATCTTGTTCTCATATCCCAGTGGGTTAGAATTCAGAGGTCACTGGTTTAGAACGTGTTTGCTGAGTTGAACTAAACAGAAAGGAGTAGTTGTGAATTCCACTAGCCGAAATCTTCTGCAAATACCAACAGCAACAACATAGCCCCAGAGCTCTGATAGTTTCTCCATTCGCCGTGCATATGCCAAGGCCAAATGTGAAATCCTGTTCCCCATTCTCCTTGTTTTGTATTTCACCAATATTTCTGTTTACTTTTATCTCTTTGTTCTTTGTACTTTTTTATATTGCCACCAACTCATTATTTGCAGTTATGACCTTGACAGTATTCAAAACCCTCTGTTCTTAGCCACAGATATCTGTAGCTCTCAAAAAGAGAAAGCAAATTCTGTTTTTAACTGTTGAGAAAGGTTTCCTTGATTCCACCTTATTTTAATTTCCTTCGCAATTGGCAGCAGTTGCAGCAGCCTTCTTGGTTCTGGGTTGCCAATGACCCTGCCCCAGTTACGCTGCATCAGTATGCACAGGTGTTAATCTCCTTCTGTTCCCTCTTGCAGCTTTCCTCTAGCTTTATAATTATCCAAGGTGGTAACTGTGCTAAAGAACACAGTCTGTCACCTTGAAATCAAGTGGGTTTTAGCTGAAAATTCAGGCAAGTTCTTAAAGATGTTGTTTCTTTCAGCTTTGAAGAGTGAGGGAGAATTTGAACACGACAGTCCTCGGTTGTAATGATATTTAGATGATGGATTCCCATTTCTCTGCATAATGTGGGATGTTGACATTTTATTCAAAGGTGTAATCCTTGTCGTTGAGTGTGGGAATGAGAGAGATTAGTACCTGGTATAGGGACAGCACAGGATGGCTCTACAGAGAAATGACATAAAGCACTTAATAATAGCAATAATCATTTTCTACTTCTTGTCATTTTGTTTTTAGAGTTCACATGATGTCCTATGGTATTGTCGTCATGATTCTAAGTGGCAGCTGTGGCTCTGAGCAACGCTAGGGTATACAGATGCAGTAAGTACATATTAGCATTGATTATATATGGTTATTAAAACAAAGTATTTGATTTATGTCTTGAGAATCACATCTCGTAATCAGAAGAACTTCGTTGTTGAATTACTTGTAGGCATGCTTAGGTTTGGATTACAGTGCATATTCTTTTACACTGTTAGCATGCTGAAGGTGGATTAGGGAGAAATTGGTAAAGGGCCACAAAAAATGTTTGCATCGCGTAATGATAATATAAAAAGAAAAGAGAAAAAAAATGATATTTTCATGATTAAAAACTATATTGATGATGGAAAAAAATAATTACTACTTAATGACACCAACTTGTGGTAAGTATTCAAGGATCAACAATACAGTAGCACACATTGCTATATATTTAGAGAGAGTTAAGAAGATTTTTATTTAATTTGCATATCCCATATGTTCCACACACTGATTAATAATTTATAAATGATTTGAATACAATAAAATACAGACAAAAGCACAGAGAATTCAATCTTTCAGGGTTCTTGTAGGAGCATGGTAACAACATAGAATTAAATATCCCATCTGCCTTCCTGAAAATCACATAAGGAGAAAGCAGCACGACATAAAATCGAGGAGAAGTTGTCAACCATTGAGGATCTGTGGGAAAGACCCATTCCAGACAGAGGCAATGGTAGTTGCCAAGGCCCTGGGGTGGAAATGAGATTATGTTCTGGAGGAACAGAAAGAAGACCTGTGGGGATTGGTCAAAGTGAGGAACAGGGAGAATGTTAGGAGATGAGGGTGGAGAAGCAGGCGAGAGCCTGAACATGCAGGCCTTACAGGCCAAAGTAAGTGTATTAGTCTGTTTCTGTTGCTTATCACAAATTACCTGGAACTGGGTCCTTTTTTATTTTTTTGGTGGCTGGCAGGTAAGGGGATCTGAACCCTTGACCTTGGTGTTGTAACACTGCGCTCCAACCAACTGAGCTAACCCACCAGTCCCAGGAGCTGGGTACTTTGTAAGAAAATAAAATTTCTTGCTTTCAGTTTCAGAGGCTGGGAGTCCAAAGTCCGGAGAACATATGTGATGAAGGCTTTCTTTGGTGATGACTTCAGTGACAGCAGGGTATCACATTGAAATGGAGGAGCAGAGAGGACGGACTCTTCATGCTCCCCTTTTAAAGCCCTAAGAACCATGCCCCTGACCACCATTTTTAATCCATTCATTACTGCATGGTCCTGCAACCTAAGCACCTCTTCAAGGCCCCACTTTTCAATCCACAACAGGATTTCCCACCTTCAACAGTTACAGTTGAGATTAAGCCTCAGTGAGGCTGAGGGCAGGGGGTGGGCGATCCAGTCTACAGCAGGAAGGAATTCGGATATTATCACAATGAAACAGGCAGCCATTGGAGCATATTAAGCAGGAGAGTGACATGGTTTGATTTGCTCTATAAAAGATCACTTTGTTAGTGGGACAACTGGAAAAATTTCAATAAGGTCTGTAGATAATAAAATTGTATCAGTGTTAATTTCCTGATTTTGATAACTATGCTTTGTTTCTGTAAGAGAATGTTCTTGTTTTTAGGATATACACCTGGAAGTATTTAGGGGTAAAAGTCTGAAATGCCTCAAATACTTCAGAAAAAAAAAGTGTGTGTGTGTGTGTGTTTGTGTGTGTGTGTGTGTGTGTGTGTGTGTGTGTGTGTGTGTGTGTGTGTGTGTGTGTGTGTGTGTGGCGGTAGGTAATGATAAGCAAATGCCGTAAATGTTACTTCTGAGGAATCTGGAGCAAAGAAACACAGGGATTCTTTGTTTTATTCTTGTACTGTTGCAACTTTTCTGTAAGTCTGAAATCATTTTAAAATAAAAAGTAAAAAAGAAGAAAAAGATGATGCTGGCCTCTGAGTGAGGAATGATTTATAGGCGGGCAAGTGTGGAAACAGAGAGCCCAGGAAGAGAGCTGTACAGTGGTCTAAGAGAGAGTGATGGTGGGTTGGATCGAGGCAGAGGCAATAAAAGTAGAGAAAAGTGGTCAGATTCAAGATATATGTTGTTGCTTGGATGTGTTCATGAGTATATGTGGTTGGTGAAGGAAGGAAAGGAGCAATATATGACCCTAGTGTTTCTTGGCTATGGTGATGCCATTTCCTGAGATGGGAAGACTAAATTTGCTGAGAATATGGAGGAAGTGGTTCTGATCATTTGAAATTTTGGGTTATCGGAGTTGGTGTTAATGGTAGTTACAATCTGCTTTTTACAAAAGTTTATTTCTTAATCCGACAAAGTCAAGGGTTCAGTTCCTAAAAGAGGTCAACTAATTTTAATCTATTTCACTGGTGCGGGTCTCTGTCTTTGAAGGAACATCCATTTGTTGTGGAGAGGAAGCAAGTGAATGGATTGGTGAAAATCCACCGCTACACTTGGCTAAACAACTCACAGCACTACCTCACTATTGCTAATGAGTCAAGAACATGATATAAAAGTAATTATGCAGAAACATTTCAAAAAACTTGGTATTTAGACTATGAAAATAATTAGGGCTTGCTGTAATAAATTCAGACAATATGGAAGTAAAAAATACAATTTTTCTTCTCTCCTAACTCCGTGTCTCAGAAATAACCTCCATTAGCAGATGGATGTTTTTCTTTCAGACATCTATTCCTGTATCCCTGTTCCCAACCCTTTCTACTCATATACTTACATAACATAATTTAACTTATTTTTTTAATAAAAATGGGACAGTTTTAGTTATCCATTGTTGTGTAACAAATTTTCCCAAAATGTAGCAAAACAGTTTCTTTGGGTCAGGAATCAGGCTGTGGCTTAGCTGGATCCTCTGCCTCATGGTCTCTCATGAGGTTACAATTAGGGTGTTGGCCAGATCTATGGTCTCATCTGAAGTCTCGACTGGGGAAGGATCTGCTTTCAAGCTCACTCACATGGTTGTTGGCAGAACTCAATTCATCATACGGCTGTTGAACTGAAGGCCTCAGTTACTTGCTATCTGTTGGCCAGAGACCTCCTTCAGTTCTTTGCCACCTGGGCCTCTCCATAGGGCAGCTCACAACATGGCAGCTGGCTTTCATTATAGTAAGCAAGAGGAAACCATCTCTATGTAACCTAATCTTAGAAGTGATATCCTTTCACTTTTGCCATATTCTGTGTGTTAGAAATGAATCACTAGGTCCAGCTCACACTCAAGAGGAGGGGATTATACAAGGGTGTAAATACGGGGATCACTGGGGACCACCTTAGAGACATTCTACAATAGGGATTGTAGGATATACACAGTTATACAGTTTGAGTTTTTCACTTTATAATGTGCTGTGAATGTTCCTCTACCCCTGTATTTCCTGCAAACTGGTAGTCACAACTAAAGGCTTGATTGGACTCAGGTTTGAGTTTAAGGTTTTTGGCAAGACTCCTTCATAGGTGGTGCTGTGCATTTCCTTTTCCATCATAGCAAGAAACTCACAACGTCTAGTTGTTTCCATTCTTGTGATATTAAGATTAATCTGTTGGCTCAGATGTTTCCACCCTGATCCATTCATTACAAGGTTCCCCATCAGTCTTACCTGATATTTTAGCAGCCATCCATGATCATTGCCCAGATACTTTATTTCATTAGGGGCTACAAAACGGTGAGTTTCAGTTCTGTTATTTCTTTATATCTACTAAATGTTTGCCCTGAAATGGAGTTCATAGAGGAGGACAGGATAAAATTTTCAATATTTTATTTACCATTTTTCAGAATAGTGAGTTGGTGCTCTAGAAACCTCCAGAATGACTACTTTAAAAATATTATTACAAATGCATGGATTTTAATATGTTTGATCCATTCTTTCAATCCATTGTAGTCATTATTCTTTTGATATTCATGTTGGGAGGCCGTTTGCATTGACTCCTAGGTCCTTTTCATGTGACCCTTATAGTCTTTTGTAGCCTTCTTGTTTTTTGGTACGACAAGATGTCCCAGGCTTATCTTTAACAATTCCTACCCCAGATCTGGAATCTGTCATTTTCCCAAGAAGTTCTGGTTCTTATTAGTGGAAAGCATCATTAATTTTTAAGTAGCCTATAATTTCATTCTTAGATGTTGATTATTCAGAAGAATGTTTTTAAATTTCTGAGTGGTTAGCTTTTTGGTTTTGCATTTATTGTTAATTTCTTCATTTTATTGCCCTGTGGTTAGAGAATGTGGCTGTGATTTTCTTTATGCTTATCATTGGATTAGTTAAAAAATGTTTTATAGGCATTTGAAAATAATTCTAAAGAGTTATTAAATCAATTCTTAAATTGTTATTCATGCACATCATTTATTCTTGTTCACTTTTTTAGCAGATTTTTAAGAGATCTGTTTTTAAAACAACTCTTATTATAGTGGTTTGTCAATTCTTTTGTTTCTAAAAACATATTTTGGTTTACTTATTTTGAAAGGATGCTATCTGGATCTATAACAGTAGGGTCCTGGTAGACAATCTAATTATTCTCTTGTGTAAGATGGATAGTTTGAAACAATATATGATTGAATTTTCTTCTTTTTATTAAGGATTAGACCCTACAGAGCATAAATATAGGTCTTTGTTTTTGTATATAGGTACCGTGCTCTAATCGATTGTGCCACTGGAGCTCCTAGGTCTTTGTTTTTGTGAAAAAAGTGTTTGGGCTTTGTTGGTAACTCTAAGAAGAGTTGAAGATGTTACTTTTGGGGAATCGAATTGCAAGCTAGTGTATGCAATAATTTTACAGTATAACGAAATGCAAATAGTTGAGTGAACAAATAAATATAAAATGGACAGTGGTCAATATAATCATCTGTTGTACACATTTTCTTTTCATGCTACTCCTTGGTAACCTGATCATCTCAAGAAAACAAAGACATTTACAGAATGTGAGTGCAATAAAGATGCCTGTGGGTTGTGCCTTTTCCTTCCATGGAATGCTGTGAAGTTATGAGTGTCTCTATTAAGAAGGCCCAGTGTATTACCTGAACACCCCGTGGTAAGGCCAGCCTCACTCATGCCGAGATGGGATGAGTGACAGGCAATGTTCGTGTGACATTTCAACACATGGTTGTGGCCTCGCAAAGAGAGCCTGCCACCTATGAGTCTCTTTCCCTTGCAACTGCTTAAAAATATAATTTCACACATTCTTTCATTTTATTAGTAAAATGCTCTACTTCAAACCCAGGGGCCTGCCTGCCAGGTGGAGTTATAATTATGCCTCGGCAGTCTGCAGCTGTGCTTAGTTATAAAGCTTTAACTAAAGAAAATAGAATTTGAGTTGCTTTTATGCATCTCATGATATTTCCCCAAATCAGTACATTTATATGACAGTTAGATAATTTCTAAGGAGATTACTGACATTAATTTTTTTTTCAGTCAGGACATTGGAAACCTGGTGCTAAAAGTGACCTGTTTTTTAGTTATCTTTCCATAGAACTAACTCTGAAATTATCATTTTTGTTTTCTTGGAAATAGTGTACTCCATCTCTTTCTTGTTTCCTCTTTCTCTCTCTCTCTCTCTCTCTCTTTTTTCCCCCCATCTACTACCTCCAATTATTTGCAAATCTGGCTGACTCTGACTTTGAAATAGATCCAGTTACTTCTCACTCTGACTGCTATGGCTGAGTCCAAGCTGCATCCTCTCTTGCCCGGACTGCTGCAGTAGCTTTCTACTCTGGGTCTCTGTTCTTATCTCCCACCACTCTTCCCTTTGCTGCCTCCACCCAAGCTGCACTGGCCTCCCTGCTGCTCCTCGGACACAGCGAGCGTTATCTCTCCTTAGCGCTTTTGCACAGGCTGTTCCCACCACCTGGAATATCTTTTCACACATATGTGCACAGTTTGCTTCTGTAGTTCTTTCAGGTCTCCACACAAATTTTGCCTTATCAGAAAGGCCTTCCCCTCCTGGTTACTATCTGTCTCCTTACCTGGATTTATTTATTCTTTTCTTAGCACTTATTATCCTGATAAAGTGTCTCTAGTCATTGCAAATGAGAGTTCCAAGAGAGCACAGATTTTGTTTTGTTCATGTTGCATTCATGTTCCTAGAACTGTCCCAGCTACATTATAGATGCCCAATTAATATTTGTTGAATGAATATACAAATGCCAGTGACTGTTGAATCCCCTGCACTTGGACTTGGTGCCCTAATTCTGGGCAAGTCTCAAGCCAAGTTCATGCTTTTGGATAGCCAGATATAGCAACCCAGAGCCATGTCTATGTGGAATTATAATCATACCATGTGCAGAATGGCCTACTGAATAATAATTTCTCATATTTGCTCAATGTCCTACCATTTGTAAGCCCTTTCCCACATGCTATGGATTGAAAGTGGTCTCTCCGCAAATTCATACGTTGAGGCTCTAATCGCCAGTATGGTGGTGTTTGGAGGTGAGCCTTTGGGAGGTAATTGGATTTGGATGCGGTCATTGGGGGTGGAGCCCCTATGACGGGATTGATGCTCATATAAAGGAATGAAGAAGCCAGAGCTCTCTCTCTCTCTGCCATGTGAAGAAATGCAGGGAGGCAGCTGTCTGTAAAGCAGGATGAGGGCCCTCATCAAGAACCTGACCATGCTGGTGGCCTTATCTCAGACTTCCCAGCTCCCAGAACCGTGAAATAAATGTTTGTTGTTTAAGCCCCCCAGTTTATAGCATTCTGTTGTAGCAGCTCAAGCTAAGATACCACATGTTATCTCATTGAATTCTGACAATTATTTTTCTCATTTTAGAGGTGAGAAAATGGGGACTCAAATAATGTGAGAGAATTGGGATTCAAACCCAGGTTTTTAAGCTCAGAACTGTCCACCCTCCCCCAACAAATGAAAAGGTGTTTGGGCCCTTTTCCATATAGATAGCCTTTTCAGAATTTTAAGAAAGTTGATATATGTTTTATTTGAGAAAAATTACTGTAGGCATTAAAGCCTGTAGCCATTGGGATTTGAAGTGATCCTAGTTATTTGAAACCTCCTGTAACAAGAACTAAGGTAGGAAGAGCATATTCTGAGGATGGGTGGACTGTGCTCTCTTGTTCACAGCATGGCAGGTGGGTTCAGACAAGAGCTGCAGATCTCTTCAGGCTCAGCCTAAGATGTCATACAATGTCACTTCCACCACATTTGGACTGATCCTGTGACCAAAATAGGTTCCAGGGCCAGTCCAGGTTTAAGGAGAGGGGAAATACAAGTGGACTCCACCTTTTGACACACGGTAGAAAAGTGACACTGCAAAAGGTGTGTTGTGGCCATCTTTGGAAACTCAATCTATCCCCAAAAGTCATCCATAAAAATTGTCATAATTTTATCACCAGTAGAGAATAGAAAGCTTTTTAAGATAATGAAGAAAATTGCCCTTTTGAAAATTGTGGGATTTTTATTTATTTTTCTTTTCTTTTTTCTTTTAATTTATCAATATACAATGTAGTTGATTTTCGTGTCCCTTCACCAATTCCTCCTTTTCCTTGCTCTGTCTCCCCACTCCGCCCATCAACATCGTATCTGTTCACCTGTCTTAACAAGTTCAAGGAATTGTTGCGATTGAAATATACAGATAAATGGGGGGGGGGGTGGAATTGTGGGATTTTGGGGGGTATACTGGATATTGAAGAAAAACTTCACTTCTGAATAGTACTCTTCTCATTGGGTGTGCCAATAGGTCCAAGAGATTATTGTTCCTCTTGATTGTGACAGCATTGATGACATTTTCAAAAGAAAGAATAAAAACTAAGGTGGAATTGCACTGAGTTCTCCATATTTCACGTATATAGCTAGTGTTTGTACTTTGCAACAGGATTTGATGAAATGAGCATTATATTGTTTGTCACAAGGAAGCTTGGACAAGAAATTGTAGAGCAATCATTACCATTCATTCCAATTAGAATAAAATTCAAGGTACTATTATAATCTGTGTTACCAATACATGATCTTGCCTTATTCAGTAAATCTAGATATGGAGAATTGTTAGTGTACAGTTAGTCTTTCAAATTAAGTAAGCAATAATTATACAGGAGGTTTTAAATTCATTATTTCTATTAAACATTTAGAAATACTCCCAGCATACTTCTAGGCACATGGGGGGCACTAAATAAAGTTTTGCCAATGTTGGATATTATAATATCCACAAGATCAGCTTGTTTTGTTCTAGAAATTTCTTCCTATAGGGAAGAAACAAGTACTGTGATTAACTCTAACCGTAGAGTTTTACCAGATATTACCCTTTTTATAGGCATATGAAAGTCTATGAATATAGTACATCTAGTCATTGTTTTAACTTTCACTCGATCACTATCATTTAAAATTTTGACATTCTGGCCTCATGTTTTAATTTTTTACCCTATTCTGTCTCCCTCAATTCACCCTCCACTGCTTGGCAGGACACTCTGTCTGGAATTGCTGAGTTAAAACTTCCTCTGCTGTGATCATGAAATTCTAATCTTTCCCCTCACAAGAGAATTTCTGTGAATTCTAAGCCCATGTGCTGCATCTCCCCATTTTGCCTCTGAAGTAAGTTCCAGACACGTGACAAATGTGGTCAAACAATTTACAGCAAACGTCCGCAGGAGCATTCATACTCAGCAACTGGGAAACGGGTTAATTCACAGAAAAATTTCTGTTTGACTCGACTGTCATAAACAATGAGATCACAAAAGTAAATACTCCACATCTGGCTGTCTGGATCGTTACTTACACGACATTTCAGGAAAGAAGGAAAGAAGCCATGCAGATCAGTCAGCATTATATTGTCCACACAATTATAATATTTTCTAAAAGGTAAAAAAAAATTGGGGGGGTTGATTCTTTGAGTAGCTTTTACTCTCATGATAATCAAGCAGTCACTGTGTTTTAATCAGTACAGTGTAGACAAATAAAAGTGTTTGCATATTTTAGTATGATATAGAACTTATGGTAGAAGCAAACATTAATTATTAAGTTCACAGTTTACAGTCTTGCTTTACTGCAAGAAAACAGTTGGTTAGCTGCCTCGAAATGAATAATCATCTTGTTTTTCTCCCCCCCCTTTTTTTTCAGGCTATTTTCTTAAGATGCCGTTTAATTAAAAGAGAAAAGAGCTCATCTGCATTTGGAAATATTTCTTGATATGTCAATTTCATCATAAATCTAGGTACAAAAATGCCAAATTGATGGTCTACTTATGCTTTAGCCAAACATTTAGATAGTTAAAACTTTACTGGTAACTATTAGTCATGGAAATATAATTCAGTTAAAGGTAAAAAGAAAAAAATCAAGAATTCTCCTAATAATGCACCTGAATATGTGTTAAAATATATACATTTTTCTTGAAATGTGTTTGCATTCAGGATAATCTATATTTGCTGATTCTTTAGCATACTATTTGCACTTCAAATGCTTTTTCTCTCCTTATAATGCACAGTAATAAAAGGTAATATTCTATCTGGAAGTGTGTTGGCAAGGGAAACTGGTGGAGTTAATCCGATAACTTAGAGCTCCTTGGAGGAAAGGTGCTGTAGAAACACAAGGTATTATTATCACTATTATTACTGTGTGGAGCTGGAAACCCTGTCTGCTCTTTGTAAAAGCTGGCCATTTAAGAAGGAATGCAAAATTGCCATAGCAGGAGTTGAAAAGAGTTTCATATTTTGAAATATGTACACAGCTAGGTAGTAGAAAAAAATAAAAAATTTTTCTTAAAGAAAATGGCTTACTTAGGTTTCTTGTTACTTTTCTTCATTTTTGAAGGTGATGCTATCAATGATTATTTTCCAGGTGTAACACATAAGTGAAAATTTCAACGCTTGGAGGTAGTAGTGTTCAAACTGGAAATACGATTCTTTAAATTATGATTAATAATGCATGACCCTTGGGATTTAGATGAACACAGACTCCAGGATGCACAGAAGGATATACAGTTTTGCATTTATACCAGAATGCTTGTGAATAGGAATCATATACTTCCATGCCTTGGCTTAGGATGTATTGGTATTAGGAAGGCAAGGAGTGGAGCTGATGAGAGGATCACCTGTGAAGTTAGACGAGCCTCCATTCAAATCTTGGCTACTGGCCATGTGACCTTAAAAAAAGCATTAACTCAAGCAAGCCTCAGTTTCTTCATCTATAAACTGGGGATGATTAAATAACACCAAAATTAGTGCCTTGTACATAGATGAGTTCTCAGACTTGGAGGCCATCATCTCTATCAAATATTACCATCATCCCAATTAAAGTTTATCTGGCAGTATACTGATAGCTATGAACTCCATTGTTACCAAGATATCTATATAGTTTCTGTCTAACTCGGATCTCTATCTTCTACTTTCTGCTACTGCTGTCTTTAGAGAATGAAAGGCAGAAGGGAAAGGTCAGAGAAATTAATTCTCCAATCCTGGAGGTGAGAAGGAAGTTATTCATAAAATAAATATGTTGGTTTGATGTAAGTTTTTACTACATAAATATAATTTAAGGAAATGAGATACATAGGTCAAAATCATGTTGACTAGCCAGATATCTGCGTCTTTTCGATTGCATCATTATGGATGCTGTAGTTACAAGTTCTTTCTTGAGTATCATGTGAATGACCTCTTTAGGGCTATATTTTCAAAATTGCTTTAGCAGTATGTCAGAATTTATTTACCAGGTATGTCTACTTATTCCAGTCGTCTTAGGTATGGTGTATTTATTTTAGTTATCTCACAAATCAGAAGTAAGTGTGTTTCAGCTTTTTCTTCTGCAGATATGTCTTAGGAGAGGCTATTTTAGTTTTCCTATAATAACTTTAGATAAAAGAGGCAGCCAATACCCAAGCTCATTTGCATACATGGTTTTGTGCCTGAAAATAATTTTGAGTGCAAATATTCTGCATTTTGAAATATAGTAAACATATTTAGGGAGTTAGAATGATGGTTTAAAACTATGTTGGCTCAGCCACATGTTTGACTGCAGCTTTGATGAAAATACTGGGCTAATATTGGAAGAAACTAATTATATTGCTATGGACTGCTCAGTAGGCATGTCTTTATTCAGCTGAGAGGAGTGATGAACCAATTTTTTCTTTCAAGGTGGTATTTAAATTGGACCCAGATAAAAACCTTAAGGTAACTACATTTCGTTGAAGACCAACAAATTCTCATTTCTTTTTTTCCTTTCTTTTTTTTTAATAAAAAGGAATATGTGTTGGTTCCTTGCTAACCTTTTTTTATACAGTTTACTCATGGCCCCCCAATTTATACATACACACATACATACCGACATATAGTCATTTACTTTGTTCTTGCTATTCTCTTTTGTTAAATTACATATTTATTCATTCTCCCTTAATTTTTCCCTTGTCTTCTCCCTGCTGGTGTCAAATGAATTCCTTTTTCTGCAGAAGCTCAGCAGGAAATGGATTAATGCAGCTGGAACACAACTACTGTAGTGTCAGGATGCTGGGGTGACCTCTGTATTTGAAAAATAAAAGAATTGAAAAGTATCCAGCAGCTAAAAGTCAGGGGAAAAAAATCTTGATGCATCTTGTTCATTTCCACCGTGGAAGTGCTTGCAGCATCTCCAGGGTCCCTTGTGAGAGAAAAATCATGAACACACACACACACACACACACACACACACACACACACACACGCACATCCTCAAATGAGATGAAATAGTCAGGCAGAAATGCTGAGTCTGAGATATGTTTTAATACATTTCACGTTAGCAACTCACAAAGAATCTGGAATATTGAGGTGCACGCTTGATATGACCAGAAATGTGACATTGTCCCTAACCCATCCACTTAAATTGTATTATTTCCAGCAGTGAAAACCACCTCAAAAATTTACCTTCTGAAGATAAAACGAGTTCACATTTCCAGCCATCCTTCATCAATGTCAGGCTGTGATAGTTGGTCATTACATGGGTATCTTTGCTGCTGAGTCCAACAGCAACTTAACCAAGGCTGAAAGGATGTCCATATTCTTTCCTGCTGGGTCACTTGCTTGCCAAGAATATTTTTTTTCCCATGACTAATATGCAACGAAATATCTGATGTTTAAAAACAAGATTGCTTAGCCTTGCAATTGTGATTCAATTATTTTCCTGGGCTGTAATGCATAGGCTTTGATCTGAAATCCTACCATTGCTAGAAGGACTTGTATGATTACGATAATGTGCACTGCTCTTTTTGCTATTCCTATAGGGAAAATAAACCCCACATTAGTTCCATATTAGTACCTGACTTGGAGAAGTTAAAAAGCACCAGAAAAAGGTTAAACAGAGTCAAGTACACATAAGAGAGCAGTGGTTATTAGTGTTCAGGGAGCCATTAAAAAAATTCTGCTTATACAGAAGAATTTATTGGTGCTTCTGCTTCTGGCTGCTTTATGCATTTTAATAAAGAAGTTGGCTCTGTGTGTGTGTGTGTGTGTGTGTGTGTGTGTGTGTGTGTGTGTGTGCACGCTTGCACATATTTTATGGTTATGATTGAACAAGGACTTTAGCTATTTGTTCTGTCACTAATTTCATCCTTTTCCCTCTCCTTTTCCCCAAGTCTCCCTATTTAACTTTCAGCTTCCCAGACAATATTCTGATTCTGAAAATCCTTCAGTTCCATTCTTATTAAGGCAATGCTGTAAGAATATGCCTATTAACTCTATGGGTATATATTTTTTCTGGTATAGATATATTGGGAAGCCTTTTTATTTTAGCTCGACATTTGAAGGTAATTATCTAGAGAAAGAACAAAATATGCAGTTTCATGAGCCAAGAAAAGTTTGTGAAATTCTATATATCTTGGTACTTTGAAAATTTAAAAACTATTTATTAGAAAAGACATGTGGGTTATGACTTAAGGAAGTGATCTGAGCATATGCTTTTAACTATTCCTTTTAAATTCTCATTGAAACAACCAAAGGAATATAAAATTGGAGAAAAAGTATATGAGTGTTGGAAACCAGGCTCTGATGTTCCTGACTTTCAGAAACTTGGAGAGATTTTTGCAAAATATATTATAGACACAATTAAACTATGAGAAGAGCCAACCAGCATGTGAATGAAATGCCTTCCTTTCCTCCTAAGAGGAACAGACCCTGAGAAGAACCCAATTGTAAGATTGAAGTGTCAGGGGGTTGAGGGCAATAGTGGTCTTTAGAAATGGGGGGTTGAGCAGAAAAATATTGGTCTGTCATATATACCAGCATTACACAACATCCACTCCTAACTTACACTTTGGCATATGTCAGGCTAAGTTATGTAGGACTTGGTGTTACAGCTTACTCTTACCACCCTATTTTCATGTGTTCCATTTAATGCTTTTTCATTGTGGTTGGAGAACATATTTTGTATGACTTAAATCCTTTTAACTTTATTGAGACTTATTTTATGCCCCCAAATATGATCTGTCTTGGTAATTGTTCCATGTGCACTTGAAGAGAGTGTGTGTTCTGCTGTTGTTGGATGGAGTCAGTTAGGACATGTTGGTTGATTATGTTGTTGAAGTCTTCTACATCCTTACCAGTTTTCTATTTACTTGTTCTGTCAATTATTGAGAGATAGGCATTGAAATCTCTAACTATAATTGTAGATTTGTCTATTTCTCCTTGCAGTTCTCCCAGTTTTTGTTTCATGTGCTTTGAAGCTATGCTATTAGGTGCATAAAAGTTTAGGCCTATTACGTTATCTTGAAAAATTGATCCCCATAGAGCTATGATATTCTTTACTTTGAAATCTACTTTGATAATATTATAACTTCAGCTTTCTTTTGATCAGTGCTAGAATGGTGTATACTTTTCTATTATATTATTCTTAACCTATAGTGTGTTTTTTTGTAGGCAGAATATAGTTACATCTTACTTTTGTAGTCAATCTGACAATCTTTGTCTTTTAATTGGGGTATTTAGACCACTTACATTTAATGTGATTATTGATTTGGTAGGCTTAAATCTAATATCTGGCTATTTTTTATTTCTCCCATTTATTTATTTTTCTTTTTCTTATTCCTTTCAGATTAATTGAACCTTTTTTATGATCCCATTTTTATCTCCTTTTCTTGTTCATTAGATATAACTTTTTGTTTTGCTTCTTTTGTAGTTATGCTAGAATATAAAGTACACATCTTTAACTTATCACAGTTTACTTTCAAGTGACATTATATCATCTCATGTATAGTATAAAAATCTTACAATAGCATACTTCTATTTCTCCCATCCTGACCTTTGTTCTACTATTGTCATATGTTTTATTTTACATATGTTACAAATCCCATACTACATTATAATTATTTTTGTTCAAACAGGCAAGTATCTTTCAAAGATATTTAAATAATAAAAAGAATCTACATATTTATCCATGTTGTTACCATTTCTGGTTATCTTCATTCCTTTATGTGCATTCATATTTCCATCTGGTATTATTTTCCTTTTATTTGAAGGACTTCTAATATTTCTTATAGTACAGATCTGCAGGTAATGCATTCTTCCAACTTTTGTATATCTGAAGAAATATTTACTTATTTTTATTTTTCAAAGATATTTTCACTATGTATAGAATTCTCCTCAACTTACAGAGTTCACTTGGTGCTGCCTCGGTGCCCACTCACTGCACCATGGCCTAGAAACTCTCTCAAGGCAGTAATCTGAGGCAATCTTAGGTCTTATCTGACTCATTTTGAAACTCTTAGGGATCACTATTTTTCACTGCCTAATGTCCAGTGTCTTGAAAACTGTTTTTCATATATTTTGATTGTTATTTAGTTGTTTCTGGTAGGAGGGTATATCTAGTTCCTGCTACTCCATCTCGATTAGAAGTAGAAGTCTCTATAATTGGAATGTAATCAAATTTGCATTAAATTTTTTTTTTCATATATTTAGCTCCTCTATGTTTGGTGCAAAGCAAGTCTATGAATGTTAAGTCATCTTTGAAAATTCTACCTTTTATCATCACGGAATTTTACTTCTTATTTTATTTAGTATTTAAGTTTATTTTTTATCTTTTTTGCCATTAATATTGCTAATTTTGCTTTACTTTGTTTTCTATCTGACTGGATTTTCTTTGACCATCCCTTCATTTGGTTTTATTGTGTTAAATTTACATTTTATTTTAATCAAAGTACATAATATTTCATAATTAATACACAATATTGCAATGCCTATATTATATAATATTGCAGGACTCCTAAAGCCTGTTCCACAGTGGTAGTCACTTTTAAAAAAATTGCTTTTTTTCTGTTATTTCCTCACATATTCTAGAATAAAAATACTGCAATTGACTGATTTTTTTTTTTTCATTTTTAGGCATCATCAACGGACTAGTGTTTGAGATTCAGTTTTCCCACATCTTTCCCTTCTCCTTTTTCTTCTGTCCTATCATTATTGATACATCATGTTTGGTTAAACTGATAATCAGAATTTTCATTATTGTGTCTACCTAAACATTATACACAGCTAAATCATATTTTGTGCTATTTTAACATCTTGCATGTTTAACTTTTTGTTTTTCCTGGATTTGATCATTACTTTATATTTCTTCTTTTATTTTCTATATCCTTATCACTAATTCAGCCACACTTTCTTTTCCAAGTTGCAAAGCATGCTTAAAAACTGCAGATAATCTCTCAGTGACATTTTTTTTTCTTTAGGCATTTCCCCTGGAACCTTCTTCATTGTGCTCCAGTATGGACTGCTTCCCAAGCGTGCTGCACAGCTACCAGCCTGGGACCTCCTTCAACGCCATCCCGTCAATTCCTGTCACCAATCCTTTGTGTTGGACCCCCTATTCTTTCTATTCTAAGTCTTCCTCTTCCTTATTTTAAGTTCTCAATTTTATACGTCATATCCTCTAGTAGCTGCACAAGAGATGGTTCATGGGAGGTAATTTTTTTTTTTTGAGATTTTGTATGTTTGAAATGTTTTTACTCTCCCATTTGATTAACACTTTGCCTCGGTCTAACATTCTAAGTTGGAAATTCATTTCTCTTTTAGAATTTTTGAGGAAAACACTAGTTTTCAGAGTTGCTGTTGAGAAGTCAGATATGATTCTAAGTTCTTTTTTTTTTTTCTTTTTCTTTTCTTTTCTTTTTTTAAATTTTATTTTGTCGATATACATTGTGGCTGATTATTGCTCCCCATCACCAAAACCTCCCTCCCTTCTCCCTCCCCCCTCCCCCCCAACAATGTCCTTTCTGTTTGCTTGTCGTATCAACTTCAAGTAATTGTGGTTGTTATATCTTCTTCCCTCCCTCCCGTTTTTTTTTTTTTTTGTGTGTGTGTATATGTGTGTGTGTGTGTGTGTGTGTGTGTGTGTGTGAATTTATATATTAATTTTTAGCTCCCACCAATAAGTGAGAACATGTGGTATTTCTCTTTCTGTGCCTGACTTGTTTCACTTAATATAATTCTCTCAAGGTCCATCCATGTTGTTGCAAATGGCAGTATTTCATTCGTTTTTATAGCTGAGTAGTATTCCATTGTGTAGATGTACCATATTTTCCGTATCCACTCATCTGATGATGGACATTTGGGCTGGTTCCAACTCTTGGCTATTGTAAAGAGTGCTGCATGATTCTAAGTTCTTATTTTTTGCATGAGACCTGTTTTTTCACTTTAAAAGATTTTAGATTTTTTTTTTTTTTTAAACACATGATGTGCCCTGGAGGGAGGCTCTTTGCATTCATTGTATTGGGCACCAGCTGAGCCTATTTAATCTGGAAGCTCATGTCTTCAGCTATGGACAATTAAAAAAAATATCATTACTTTGATAATTTCCTTCCTTCCATTTTTCTCTTTCTGGAACTCATGTTAATATCTAATCTTTATTCAGAATTTACTATGTGGCAGACACTGTTCTAATGGCATTACATGTACTAATTTGAAGTAGGTATTTTCCAGTTGAAGAAACTGAGCTCAGAGAGGTTAAGGAATTTGTTCCAGTTTATGCAGGTGATAAATAGTGGAGGGGGGAAATCAAATCCTGTCTGTGATGAGTTGGAGTAGGGATTTATTCTTCCTGATGCAAACTTTCAAGTACCCTGAACCCCAATCTTCAGAGTTACCAGGAGTCTCTCCTGAGCCCTTCTGGAGTCGTGCAGATAAAATTAGCTTACTCATCTGCTGGCCTAGGTTTAGCTTTCTTTGATCAGCTGAGTCTACTAGTCTGACAGCTTTCGAGGTTCAAATACTTGCTAGTACTTTTTTTCTTAATTACTACCTTTTCATTTTCTTTGTCAGGGTTTCTGTATATATTTTTTATTCCTCTAAATTACTTTTGTGGGTTTCAGGGGGGAGAAGTGTGAAATACAAATTCACATTCTTTAATATGAATTCCCATCCATTTATTTTTAGCTTTTAAAAAAATAAATATTAAAAACCATATAACTAGTTATTGTTTTTTAATGCACGTCTTAGTGTCTCTCTCTTCGTGTAACACCTGATTGACTTGATTATTTTCTTCACATCTCACTTCATGTTTACTTGCTTCTAATTTCACTCACAGAGTTTTTTGTGAGGATTAGGTGACTTAATATATGCAATGCACATAGAACAGTGTGTGGTATGTATTAAACACTCAAAAAATGCCAACCATCATCATTATTATTTGATATTAAAACAAGATATCTGCAAGAGCACCGTTCTCCCAATGAATTGAACATTTTCAGTTCCCTATTCTATTTTCTGCTTGTTGCTCATTCTCAAGGAATGACAAGAAATGTTTTATTTTTTTTGCATTCCTCTTCCACTCTCTCCCAACTCCTAAGTTTTGTGGAGATAATTTAATTCTACATCCCAGTTCACTACCAGAATTTCTCTTGTGGTATCTTGGGTGATGTCTTCTATGACTCACTGCATATTTATATATGTCTTTCTTTCATATTTTGGCCAGATTCCCTAATTCTTAGTGTTCATTTTTTTTCTCATAGTTATCTTAAAAATGTTATTACGTTATCTAGCTTCTAGTGTTGCAGATGAAATGTCTGATGTCAACCTAATTTCTTTTTTTTCTTTATTTGTAACTTGTGCAATCTACCTTAAAAATTGTGATTTTTAAAAAAAAAATCCTCGTTGTTGAGAAAATTTAAGTGTGTGTTTCTTCTCATCAATCTTACCTGAAACTACATTTTCCCTCTGCAGGCTTTAGCTCAGGGACAATTTCTCCTATTATTTACTTATTGCCTCTCCTTCATATTTTCACTCTCCTCCTTTTTTTTTTCAATAAATTTTAATTTTTATTAATAATATTATTTATCTTATTCTGAGGGTATGTGGAAAAATAGAAGGAAAAGATAATGCAAATCTTTTCATGAACTTTTAAAAATATGCATGTATTAAATCTGTACACATGTGAAAAATTTCTCTGCCCTAGGACATTGGCATGGTGTATATTCTTTTTTCTTTTTTCTTATTTTATTTATTTATTTTAAAATTTTTATTGAATCAAAATTGATTATACAAATTTTGGGGTTCAACATTGAGATATGTTGATCAAATCAATATTGCTAGCATATATATTGTTACAAATTGTAATTATTATTTATGCCCCTTGTCCAATCTCTCCCCATCCCCCAATCCCTCCCTCCTTCCCCCTCTAATCACCCTAGATATCTTCTCACCCTCTGAAAGAATAATGGTTACTCTGTTCATTTGCTGCCCAAAAGATCTGTCCAATGCTGAGAGGTGTGGTCAGGTCCTCCAATACTATCATAGAACAGATGGCTCTTCCATCACTCTGAAATGGGCTCTGTGGAGACAGACATCCTCCTCCTTTCTTTATCTCTGCTGATGACTCTCCTTGTATCAACTCACTCCAGTGGCTGGCGGACGATCTGTGTGGTGGTTGTGGCATCTGGCTGCCTTCACGGCAGCCATTGTTATCGTGGTGGTTGTGGTGGGCCACCCACATGGAGGAGATGTTTTTGGCATGCTCCTTGGTGCTGGTGGTGTGCCTGGTTGTGGAGAATGTCTGATCCCCAGCTCCATACCCCAGGTCCCTGGGTGGGCCCCAAGGCGCTGACATGGTGAGTCTGGTTGTAGGAGGTGGCTCCAGTCCCCTTCTCCATGTCCCAGGTCCCCAGGTGGGCCATGAGGCGCTGGCGCGGTCAGCCTGGTTGTGGGAGGGGGTCTGGTCCCCAGCTCCATACCCTGCGTCCCTGGGCGTGTCCCGAGGCACTGGCATGGTGAGCCTGGTTGTGGGAAGGGGGTCTGGTCCCCTTCTCCATGGCCTGGGTCCCTGAGTGGGTCCTGAGGTGCTGGACAGGGTGCCTGGTTGTGGGAGGGGGGTCCAGTCCCCTTCTCCATGCCCCAGTTCCCTGGGTGGGCCCCAAGGTGCTGGTGAGCTGTGCCTGGTTGTGGAGAATGTCCAATCCCCAGCTCCATACCCCAGGTCCCCAAGTGGGTCCTGAGTCGCTGGCATGGTGTGCCTGATTGTGGAAGGGGAGTCCAGTCCCCTTCTCCATGGCCCGGGTGGGCCCCGAGGCACTGGTGCAGTGAGACTGGTTGTGGGAGGGGGGTCCGGTCCCCTTCTCCATGCCCTGGGTCCTTGGGTGGGCTCCAAGGCACTGGCACTGTGTGCCTGGCTGTGGGAGGGGGTCTGGTCCCCTTCTCCATTCCTCAGGTCTCCAGGTGGGCTCTGTGGCACTGGCACAGTGAGCCTGGTTGTGTGTGGGGGGTTCCAGTCCCCTTCTCTGTGTCCCAGGTCCCTGGGTGGGCCCCAAGGTGCTGGTGCGGGGTGCCTGGTTGTGGGAGGGGAATCCAGTTCCATTCTCCATGCCCCGGGTCCCCGGACTGGCCCCAAGGCATTGTTGGTGTACCTGGATGTGTGAGTGGGGTCCAATCCCCGGCTCCAATCCTTGGGTTCCTGGGTGGGGCCCCAAGGTGCTGGTGGTGTGAGTGGTTGTGGGTGGGAGTCCTGCCCCGGGCCTCATGCCTCATGTCCCCTGGTGGGCCCCAAGGCACTGCTGGTGTACCTGGGCTGGAACTAATTTTTTTGTCCTTTGCTTACTTCTAACATGGGGGAACTTCCTGTGGAAACCAGTACTTGAGCTGTGTGGTTGACCTAAATTGCTGCTTTGCTGCTGTTTCCCTAGGGAAGGATTTTTGTGCAGCTCAGGGTTTAATGGTTGACGTTATAGGTACTTCCAGCTCTGATACTCAGTGCACCTGGGTTGTGTAGAAACTCTGATCTGGGCTTGAGTTTTTTCATCAAACTGCACCCCATGCAATTCTGCATTCCTGACCAGTCTCCTCTGTATGGTCCTGTGCTGATTGAAGGGCAGGGTTGGTTGTCCTTGCTGTGTCCCAGTTTTCTCCCAGTGGGCCTGTCTTCCCCACTGCTGGTGCTCCAAACACTTCCCACGGGAGGGGCCCTGCAGCAGTCCCCTGTGCTGACTCACTGGCCTCTGAATGGCTCCACTTTTTCAGCTGTTCTGGCTTCTCACTCCTGTGTGGGTCCACGGGAACCCTATTAGTGTTCCTGCTGTCCTGGGAGCCACCAAAGTCCTCTTCTCCCCTTCCACTCCAAGTAACTCCATCTGAAGGGCACAGCTGCAGCTTCTGCTGGCTCCTGCTCCATGTGCTCCAGCATTAAAGCAGTCGTGGGCTGACACGCTGAGAGCAGTTTTTTCTTTCTCTCTTCATGGTTTCTCCCACCTTCATGAGTTCCATAGGTCTCTCCTCCTCTTCACTTGAGCTCCAGTGGTCCCAGCTTGGCTGATGTTACATTTTTTATCATTGTAAGTGTGTTGATTTAAGGGAGAGAGTGACGCTGGGGACCGTCTATTCTGCCATGTTGACCGGACCTCTCACTCTCCTCCTTCTGTAACTCCTGTTATACACCACTTAGATTTCCAGTATCTGTTCCCCCAGGTCTTGGATCTTTTCTCTTTCTATTTTAATTTCTTTCTATTTTTTTGTCTAGATTTAAAAATATTTCTTCTATTGTAATTTCTATGCCATTTTTCCAGGGCTCAACAGTGACTATTGACCCCTCCACTAATGTACTTACTATTTATTTAATCTTAATATGTTCGAGAACTTTCTAAGGTTATTACTAAAAGATAAAACTATAAAAGGAAAAATTTACTGATTATTTTGTTTACATAAAAATAAAGGTAATAAATAAATTTATAAAATAACTGTAATATATGAGCCAAAGTGCTAATATTCTATATATTACAAACTAAGAAGATAAACACAATTGAAAAAGTGAGTAAAAAATAGTTACTTTTTCACCACTTAAGAATAATGACATTTATGCGTTTGTAGATGTCCATCAGATTGAGAGAGTGTCTTTCTATTTCTAATTTGCTAAGAGATTTTATCATAAAGAGGTATTGAATACTGTTAAATAATTTTTTTATATCTGTCAAGATGATCATATGATTTTCTCTTTATTTTATTAATGTGGTATATTACATTGATTCATTTTCAAATGTTAAGTCAGCCTTGCATTCTTGAGACAAACCCTTCTTGGTCATGTATTACTGTTTTAATATATTGCTGGATTTAATTTGCTAATATGTTGTAAAACATTGTTTTCATCTGTGTTTATGAGGGATATTAACACATATTTTTCTTTTATCGTAATATCTTTGTCAAGTTTCTGTGATGGCCTTGTAAAACAAGTTGAGAATTATTCCTTTCTTCTCTATTGCCTGAAAGAGTTTGTATAGAATTGGTATTATATCTTCTTTAAATATTTGGTAGAATTTACCAGTGAAGCATCTGGGTCTGGAGGCTTTTATTATGGGGAAGTTTTTGATTTCAAATTCAATTTCTTTAATAGGTACTGGTTTGTTCAGATCGTCAATTTCTTTTTGTGTAAATGTTGGTAATTTGTACTTGTCAAGGATTTTTCATTTCATCTTCATTGTTGAATTTATTGGCAGTTTATCATTTTAATATCATTAGGATCTATAGAAGTGTCCATTTGTTCCTGATATTGGTAATTTGTGTATCTATTTCTTTTCTTGATTAGTTTTGCTAGGGATTTACCAATTTAGTTAATAACTTCAAAGAACTAACTTTGATTTCTTTATTTTCTCTATTGTTTTTCTATTTTCACTGATTTCCAGTCTAATTTTTGTCTTTCCCTTATTCGACTTATTGTGGGTTTAATTTTCGCTACTTTCTTTTAGCTTCTCAAGGTGGATGTTTGGATTATTGGTTAAAACGATTCCTCTTTTTTTAATATAAGCATTTAAAGCTAATTTTTTTTTCTTTAAGCACTGATCAGGCTGCATCCACGATTTTAATATGCTGTTTAATATGCTGTTTTTATTATTTTATAATTTTGAAATGTCTTCTTTGACCACTGCCTATTCAAAAGTGTATTATTCAAATTCCAAATATTTGGGGAATATTCTAGATACCTATTTGTTATTGATTTTTAATGCAATAATTTTGCAGTCAGAAAATATACTCTGTATGATTTCAATTTTTAGATATTTATTGAGAGAGGTTTTATAACCTAGCATGTCTATCTTGGTGAATTTTCCTTGTGAATATGAAAAGAATGTGTGTTCTACTTATAACACTTTTATAGTATAAGAAATTCTGTAAAAATTATCATTAATCCTGAGACATATTTAAATTAACCATCTTTTTACGGAATAATAAAAGTTGATATTTATTTTTAGCTCCTCAGAGAGATTATTCTTTCCCTTTTACCTGTCATCCAAAGTTCCCTGTGCTATGTTTATCCTTCTCTCAGTATGTCTTTTCAGATCTTTTTTCGTACCTGTAAAAAATTATACATACTAGCATAAATTGCTAGTACAATTTATGATGACTGCTTAAGATAACACTTTTTGTATTTTTAAAAGTGTGTCTTAGATTTTTATACTAAAGAAAGGGAATTATTATGTCAGTATTTTAGACTTTAATTCACAGACCCAAATTGTCTGCTTCTATGCTAAGTTATACATAAATAGCAGCTGTGGAGATGGTGCCCTAGTCCCTGTTTTCATTCTCATGTGAATGAGTGAATGAGTGAGGTGAAAGGAATACATTTAACAACTGAGTTTCAGGCACCCTGCACAGGTATATTAATGCTGGTAGGACTTTTTGATAATTCATTCTGTATATTGAACTTTCCTAGCAGACAGAACATAATTCAAAAAAGCCCTGGGATGTGAGTAAGCCTGTTTCACTTGAGGAAGTATAAGGGGCCAGTAAAACTGGAGCAGAAAGAATCAAGGCAGGTAGATAAGAAATGCATGGCTGAACTCACAGGGCCTTTTGGGTTTGCTGAGGATTTTGATCTTTATTCTAGTAGCAGAGAGACATCATGGAAGGGATGTAAGCAGGGAGATAATGTGCTTCATAATGACCACTCTGGCTATGTGTTAGAACATTGACTGGAGGGGTTCAAGAGGAATGTGGGGAGAAATTTGGGAAATGATGCTAGTGTCTAGGCAAGAGATAATGGCCGATTGGATTATAGTGGTGATGGTGGAGGTAGAGAGAAGTGGACAGATTCAGAAGATTAAAATCAACAAGACCTGTTCATAGATTGGTGATGAGGGATTGGGGAGAGGAAGGTGTTAAAGAAATCTAGGTTTCTGGCTTGCCCAACAGGAGAGGTGTTTATATAGCATAATTAACGTCTTTCCACAGAATATATTTTTGGAAATTCCATTTATTAGTGACGAATGGCTAATAAATAAATCTGTTAGTAGTTTAGTAACATTTAAGTTCTACCTTCCTAATTTCTAGCATCTGCCCAAACCATTGCAAGCCCAGAAGGTTTATTAGTAAAGAAATCTATTGCATGCCTTAGTCTTGGTTAGAAAAAAATTTGTTAACTATGTATATGAAAACAAAGGGAAATCTTACAGCTGACATCATACATAATGGAGAATGACTGAAAGCTTTTCCCCCTAAGATAAGGAAAAAGACAAGAATGTTTGCCCTTGCCACTTCCATTAAACATTGTACTGGAGATTCTAGCCAAGGCAATCCAGCAAGAAAAAGAAATTAACAGAATCCATGTTAGAAAGGAAGAAATAAAAGTATTTCAATTCACAGATGATGTGATCATGTATACAGAAAATCTTAAGGAAGACATGCAAAAAACCTGAAAGTTATTCATCAAGATTGCAGGCGACGAGATCAATGTACAAAAATCAACTGTGTATCTATATACATCAATTGAAAATCTGAAAATGAAATTAAGAAAACAGTTCCATTTGTAATAGTATCTAAAAGAATAAAATACTCAACAATAAGTTCAACCAAGAAGGTACAAGGCTTGTACACTGAAAACTACAAAAATCATGGAAAAAAATTTAAGAAGACCAAAATAAATAAAATATCCCATGTTTGTGAATATAGAAGAATGAACATTGTTAATATTGCAACATCCCCTAAATTGATCTACAGATTCAGTACAATCCCTGTCAAAGTCCTAGGTGGTGTTTTTTTGCAGAAATGCACAAGCTGATCCTAAAATTCATACTAAATGCAAGGGATCCAGTATAGACAAAACAAATTTGAAAAGGAAGAGCAAAATTGGAAGACTCAAACTCCCCAATGTTAAAACTTACTACAAATCTGCAATAATTAAGACTGGCATAATAGTAGACATCTGGATCCATGGAACAGAATTGAGAGTCCAGAAGTGAACCTTGACATTTATGATCAATTGATTTTCAGTGAGTGTGACACAGAAATTCAATGGGGGAAAGAATAGTCTTTTCAACAAATGGTGATGCTGGATATCCACGTACAAAAGAATGACATTGAACCCCTACCTCATGACATATATAAAAATTAACTCACAATGGATCAAAAATCTAAATGTAAGAGCCAAAACTATTAACCTATGTGTAAATCTTCAGGACCTTGGATTAAGCAGTGAATTTTTCTGGTGTGAAATATAAAGCACAAAGAACCAGAGGAAAAAAATAGGTATATGGGATTTTTTCACAATTAAACACTTGTGTCCTTCAAAGGACACTATCAAGAAAGGAAAATGACAGCCCACACAGTGAGAGAAATATTAGCAAATCATCTCTCTTAAAGATCAAGTATGCGGATTATATAAAGAACTTTACAACTCAACCATAAAAAGACAAATAACTCGATTAAAAATGTGCAAATAATTTGAATAGACATTTTTTCAAAGAAGACATATAAATGGTTAATAAGCACATGAAAAATGTCCAACATCATTAGTCATTAGGGAAATTAATGCAAATGAAAATCACAATGAGGTGCTACTTCATGCCCACTGGGGTTGCTGTGATGAAAAAGATGGACGATAACAGGTGTTGGTGAAGATATTGAAATATTGAGTCCCTTGTACATTGTCGATGGGAATGTAAAACGGTGCAGCTGCTTTGGAAAACAGCATAGCAGTTCCTGAAAAAGTTAAACACAGAATCACCTGTGGAAAATGACAAGCTGATTCTACAGATTATATGGATATACAAAGGGCCAGAAATAGCTTAAGTGATTTTCAAGAATGACAGACCTGGAGGTCTTATATTCCAGATATAAAAATATGTGTTACAGCTATTGCTTCAACCTTCTGCATAGAAGACTGTTGTCTGGGATATGGGAAAGACTTGTCACTTGATAGAGTTTACACTGGGTTCAATTTTACTACTTGAGGTGCAGGTGTGTCCCTTCTCTCCTGCCCCCTGTCCCTTTCTTAAGGATCTACTGTAGGACCCAGGCAAAAAGAGGACCAGGAAATCTCCCTGGGAGGAAGACTAATAAAAGTGAAGAAAAGTCTACCTACAACAGACTTCAAATACTAAGAGGTTCTAAGGCCAGCCTTTGCTGGAAGAAAACCAGGCTTAGTTTCACCAAGTGCTAAATCTCCTGTGGATAACAAACATGCTCAGCTTAACAAATCCATCACTAAACCTCAGTCTTAGAATCCTGTAAATGTATAGGAAGCCACGTGTTCAACAATAGTTTTCTGTGCAGGAGGCCGAGGCAATTAATACCAAAGAAATACAGGCAGCAGCCTTTGGTCAATAAATTTAATGCAACACATTAAAAATACAGGATGAAACAGAGTGGTGAATGGCATTATTATTATTATTTTTATCTCTGTACATTCTTAGATCAATTAATTACATTGATATGTTTCTTAATTAACATATTTAATTCCAACTTTTCATTTCTGTCTTTTGCACATCATTTCAAACAAATTATAGTGGCTCCAGCATGCTCTATTATCTTTCTCAAAGAAGTTAAAAAAAATATACAGGATCCCTTGGTGTTAGATCCCAGCAGTGTAGTATTGTGACATCTGTATATAACGTATCCAACAAAAATCAGGAGGAAAAGCCAAAATGTGTATGTTTGTATATGGAGTTTTTTGCTTGTAGACAGACAACATTATTAACAACCCCATATGAAGAGGCTTTTGAACGAGTAATTTTGAGTGAATAGAAGATAGAAACCATTAAAAGAATAAAAGGACAGAAAGCCATTTCTTGAAAAGGATACAGAACATTTATATTACGCTTTGTATTTTTTGGTTCTTGGCAAAAGTTCTGCTTATTTTTTAGAATCATTTCCTACTGAGTTCAAGTAATTTCTTATACTTTCTCTGTGATTTTTGTGACTTTAGTTATTTTCTCTGACCTCTAGTTACTTTTTTGTCTGAAATGACAGTTTCACCCTTTACTCTATATAATTGTTATTTTCTGATCAGTTTTCATTTTTAGGTTAATTCTCCAGATATCCAATTTATCAACCTTTGTGGGGGAGGGATGGGGAACCAGGTCTTGGCAACTTTTTTCTTTCTCTCTCTCTGTTATGTATGTTTTACGTGGGTGGTTACATAGCCTTTACTTTATTTCTTCGTGCGTAGACTTGTCCTGAATTGGAAGGAAATCAATTGTCTAGCTTTCCCTTTATATCAGGAAAAAGATTATAGTTTATGTTTCTCTTTCTATTATGTTCTTGTTATGCTACACCACTTGAGTGGTTATAGTCCACAGAAATATAATGAATGTCAGTGGTGTTTCAACATATTCTATCTCATTTCGAAGAAAACATTATTCAGTTTTTTAAAGGAATGTGATAATATAAAGGATGATGACCAAATATTCTATATGTTAATAGAATATGGAATCAGAGAATGTAAAATTCATCTAGAGTAATGAGATTTAGCTGACAAATTGAGTATCTGTCTCTGATTGGTGGGGCAAAATCAGCTATGTGGGCTGGGCAGGCAAAGGAGAGAATAAAGGTTTCTGAGAAAGCTAAGCCAACTGATGGAAGATCCGTAGGGCAAGGCTAGCTGATGGATTGCCTATTATCCTCAAAGCAGTGGGTGATGCTGAAACCAGGAGTGTGCTTAGTAAGAGCTGATCAGAAATACAAGGTTCACAGGCCAAAGCCAGAAGACCAGATAGACCACTGAACGAGTGAAGAAATCAGAGTCAGGTATCAAATTCCAAAGCATGGAACCAAGATAAGGAAACAGGTAGCAAAAGGCCACCTCAGGGCAGGTGGTCCTGTGTCACCTGGGTGGTTCTAGCACAGACACACATTGATCTGGCCTAAATTGTCTTTTACTGGATGGTCCAATACCAGACAGTACCTAGGAGGTTTAAAGGGCCAGAGACAAAGCTGAGGAATAACAAAGGACAACTTTTCTAATAGAAGGAACTGATGAAACTGGATCAGTCAATGGAAGATCAGACAGCGTGTTCCTAGATACTCAGGGAACAAATGACTTTAGATGAGGTCCTACACGTAGGTGGGAATTTGTATTAATAACTTATTGAAATTCCTTCTGGCTTTAAGAATTCTATGTTTTTGGGTTTTTTATATCATATTATTGGAGTACAGAAAGTCAACTACTTGTTCAGGAAGCATATATTGAACACCATTTCCAATAGAAAGTGCTCTTAAGGAGCTGTAAAGATAAAAATGTCCCCCTGCTCTAGAACTGATAGTCCTGAGTCATAGGGAGGCTCAGATTATAACATCTCAATCAGCAGCAGGGAGGATATTCCTTAAACTGACAAGTGGATTTTTTTTTCCCTTTCAGGTACAAGATGATGTTGGTCTGGCTACATTTAAATGGTATGGGGGCTGGCCAGTTAGCTCAGTTGCTTAGAGCTTGGGTCATGGGTTCAGATCCCTGTACTGGCCAGTGCCAAAAAAAAAAAAAAAAAGAATTCCTTAAAGTTGATTATTGAGGAAGGAGGGAGGGAGGTTTCGGTAATTGGCCACAATAATCAACCACATTGTATACTGACAAAATAAAATAAAATTTGGACACATAAATAAATAAATAAATAAATAAATAAATAAACAAATAAATAAATAAATGGTATGGAATACTAGGTTCATTGATTTGTCATTATTTTACCTCACAGGTGACAAGTGGCAGTGCCCAAGCCTGCTCTCAGTTCTGACCATGTTCTGATAATTCACCCTGGATGTGACACACATACCTACCTGCCACAGGATCAACTTAGTATAATCACAATCCCCTTTTCTCTTGGGATACATGACCAGGCAGACATATAGGTATCTGCATTGGTCAGTGGCCAGGCCTGATTCCGTAATCATTGTAGTGTCCTGTTTACTAGAGAAAAAGGCTTAAATGGGACTTTCAGAATTGGCCAATGAACAAAAACCAGTGAAGGATTTCAAGCAAGGGACTCTCTTTGTTTAACAAATATTAGTCAGGTGACTAACAGTGCCAGGCATTGTGCTAAGAACTGGGGATTCAAAAGTAAAACAGCAGACATAGTTCCTATCATTGAAGAACCTATAGACAAGAAAAAAAGCAATTCCAAAATGGTGTGATAGGTGCTATGGTGGGAAGAGTTTCAAGATGGGAATATTTAAGCAAGGAAGATAACCTGGAATTGGAGGAGGGTGGTCAAGGAAGGCATCTTAGAAGAGGTGATATATAAGCACAAGGAGCCTGATGACAAGTAAAGAAGTGTGTCCTGGGCAAAGGATGAGCATTTACAAAGAGGAGACAGAACATGGAGCACTGTGAGAGGTAAAGATAGTTGGGAGTGGTGGGAAGGGCAAGTGCCTTGATCAGAGTGGTCTATTTGGACTCATAAGTCAACATTCATGGGGTTTTGTAGCCTAAATTCATACTATCTGTATGTGAATACTTCAATATAAGTACATATAAGTCAGAGTGGGTGATTGAAAATAAAGTGAGGTCCTTGTGTTGTTTTGGGGAGATAAAGATCTTGATGAACCTTTGACTATGATAAGTTTGTATGTGTATTATAACCTCTAAAAGAATAAAAACACGGGCCGGCCCTGTGGCGCACTCGGGAGAGTGCAGCGCTTGGGAGTGTAGCGGTGCTCCCGCCGCGGGTTCGGATCCTATATAAGGATGGCCGGTGCGCTCACTGGCTGAGCATGGTGTGGACGACACCAAGCCAAGGGTTGCGATCCCCTTACCGGTCACACACACACACACACACACACACACACACACACACACAGAATAAAAACAAAACGCACAATTTCTAAACTAGTAGAGGAGGAAAATGTAAAGAGAAAAAACAAAAACCCAGAAGAAGACAAAAAAAGGAGTGGGGGGAGGGCTAAAGATGACATTAATAGAAACCTAAAGTAAGATGGTGGATAAAAATACAGATATGTCAGTAATTACATTACATGTAAATGGACAAAATGGGCAAAAATTATCAGATTGAATTTAAAAAGAACAGACAAAATCCAACCATGTGCTATCGATGAGAAGGATATCTAAAACATAAGGATATAGAAAGATTTAAAATAAAAGCATGGAAAACAGTATACCAGAAAGATTCCAAATAAGAGAAAGCTTGTGTAATAATATTAATATCAGATAAAATAAAGTTCAAGGCAAAAAATGTTACTGAAGATAAAGAGGACAATTTCTTAATTATAAGGCATCTTATTCACCAGGGAAATATGATGATTAACAATTAAAATCTTTTATTCACCTAATAACAAGGTCTCAAGACGTATAAAGCAAAAATTGGAGAACTATAGGAGAAAAATATAAAACTACAATAACCTTTCTCACCAATCTGTAGATCATGTAGGCAGAAATTCTGTGAGGGTGTAGAAAATTTGGTCGACATAATTAACAAACTTGACCCAATAGACATATATAAAACACTCTACTCAACAACTGTAGGATATATCTCTTTTCAAGCACACATGAAATATTTATACAAATTGACCATATTCTGGGTCTTGAAGCAAGTCACAACATATTTCAAAATATTCAAATCTATGGTTTACATTCTCTGATCTCAATGCAATCCATAGTGAAAAGATAACTAGAAGAATGCCCTATGAATTTACTAGTGTTTAATAAGGAACCAGAGACCACTTTGGGTATTTAGAAAACTTGTTACAAAGGTGTTAGAAGGGCTAGAAGAGCAAAATGTAATAAATGATTATACACAATGATGATTAGCATGCTTCCAGGATGGCACTCTCTTACCTTTGCTGCTACTGCCATCACCACTAGAGGCACAACTAGAAGCACCAGAGAGGCCAGGGGAAAGTGGCTTCTTCCTTCCTCCTGCCTTCCAGTCTTTTATTAGTACTTCTCAGTGACAGAACCCAACAGGAAGCAGCTGGGAAGGGAGTCTGAGAAATGCAATAGCAGGCTCCCAGCTCTGGCATTATAAAGCAATAGCTGAGGAGCAAACAGAGGGCAACAGGCACTATGTAGCACAGTCCACCCCTTTGGCTACTCAGCACCCATATATGCTCTTATATTTTAAATACCCACACAACACCAATAAAAATAGCATGCTTCTGCCTAACAGGCTGAAGCTGTCTCTTGTACAGACAAAGATGCACTTCCCATCTCCCCAGACGGAAGATATGGAATCCTGTCACTGAATCCATCTCTGGATGATGTTAATTTCTCTTCTAATTCAGTAACAATCCCACCTGGATATTGTGTAACATAAAGACTAAATTGTAAGTTTATCCACTGCCAACATGAAATAAAATGACAGGGGAAAGGAACATGGGGGAAAGATTGATATATGCACATATGTAGATAATAAGTAAGGAAAATATGCTTGGCTGCTATAATGCAATTAACTTAGAAATCAATAACTAAAACTAGAAAAAACAGAAAAAGTATGTTAGAAAATGAAGAAACAGCTTAAAACAATTAAAAAGTCAATGAAGAAATCATAATGGAATTAGAAAATCCTTAGAACTGATTTATAGTATAAATATTAAATGTCAAAACTGGTGGAATGCAGCTAAAGCAGAATTTAGAGAGAATTTCATGGCATTAAAATGCTGTAATAGAAAAGAGGGGAGGATAACAATAAATGCAGTGAGCTTCTATCTTAAATGCAAAGAAAGTAGAAGGAAGTAATAGCAGAAATCAATACATCCAATCAAATTAAAGTTTTAATAAAGAACATCTACAAAACTAAGTAATTTGAAAAGACTAATATAATTGACAAATCCCTAGTGAGGTTGATCAGGAAATAGTAATCATTATCAGGATTGAAAAAGAAAACTATAGATGTTCTGGATATTACAATGACAAGACACTGTGGTGATAAACATTAGGTGATAACTTAGAAAGTTGGTAAGAAATGGACAAAATCTTAGAAAAATATAAACTACCCAAACTGACTCAAGAAAAAATAGAAAACCTAAGCAATAACAAAACCATTAAAGAAATTTTAATCCATAGTCAAAAATATTTCCACAAAGAAAATGCTAATCCCAGCAAAATCTACAAACATTCAAAGAAAAATAATTCTAAACTTATTCTAGCCCAGAGCACAGAAAAAAGGATTAGCATATTCTTGATACCAAAACAGATAGTATAAGAAAGAATTATAGACTAATATTATAATAAAAAACATGTAAAAATCCTGTACCAAATATTAGCAAACCAAAACCTATAGCATATGTGGGTACTTCAAAACGTTCATGGAAAAATAGAATTGCAAGATAATGCAAATCTCTCCATGAACTTTTTGAAGAACCCTTGTAAATAAGGGGTAAAGAATTGTGAGCAAGCTGTGTTTGTCCCAGGAATATAGGGTATAATTTATTTTAGAAAATCAATTAAAATTTGCTACCTTAGTAGATTAAAAGAGAAAAATCATATAATCACCTCAATAGATGCAGACAAAATCTTTGATAAAATTCACCTTGCAATTTGGAAATATTCTCAGCAAACTGAGACCAGAAGGAAAATTCCTTAAATTGTTCAGGAGTTTCTAGAAAAAGTAACTCTATTACTTAATAATGAAAACTTGAAGCTTTATATTTGAGATTAGCAAAAGACAACAATGACCCTTCAGTTTTGTTTTTTAATTTTTTGGCAGCTGGCCAGCATGAGGAACTGAGCCCTTGACCTTGGCGTTACAAGGCTGTGCTGTAACCAACTGAGCTAACAAGTCAGCCTAGGGATGTCCTACAGCTACAGTCTGTTGAAGGTTCTTACCATAATCATGAAGAAGAACATGAAATGAAAGATATTGGGACTGGGTAGGAGAAACGAAAATGATCTCTATTTACAGATGACATGATTGTGTAGAAAACAAAGGAATCTACAAATAATTTATTAGAATTAATAAGTGAGTTTAGAAAGGTAGTTAAATATAAAATCAATATACAAAAATCAATTGCATTTCTACATGCCTGCAACAAACATTTAGAAAATGAATAAAAAATATGCTTATAATAGCACAAAGTTATGAAGCACTGAGGAATAAATGTAACAAAAAAGATGCAAGGCCTTTATGGAAAAAAGTGTAAAATGTTATTGAGCGATATTAAAGACCTAACTAAATAGGAAGTAAGGCATGCTTATGGATCAGAGGACTCTATATTGTAAAGGTGTCAACTCTCTAATTGATTAAGACTCAATGCAATTCTATTTAGAATCCATGCAGGATTTATTTTTCTTTTGTGAAATTTGGTAAGCTACCTATAAAGTATATACGGCAATGCAAGAATTGCCATATATGAATGCAAGAATACCAAGATAACCCTAGTATTCTTATTGAACAATGAAGAACAATGTTCCAGAAGTTGCCTACCAAGATTGAGATTTGCCAAGCTGTAATAACGGAGACATTTTGGTGTTGTTATTGGCACAGAGCAACAGGAGAGTGTAGGTAGCCTAGACAGAGATCCATAGGTACAAGGACATTTGGTACATGGCAGCTGTGATAGACTAAATCAGAGAAGGGAAGGATAGATTCTGTGGCAAATGGTGCTGGGACATCAGGCTGTGGGTATGGAAAAAAAAATTGTATTCCTGTCTTACACTACACACAGAAGTCAATATCAGGTGCATTGATGTACCTTAAAGACCTAATGAGTCTTTAAGCTATAGTCTTAAAACAAGTACACTTTTAGAAAATAATATAGGAGATTATTTTCATGATGTTGAGATAGGGAAGCATTTCTTAAGCATCACACACTAAAAGTTGAGATTTGCATACTTAATAGTCCTACAAGTCCCCTCTCAGGTGTGCACTCTTGAGAAACTCCTGCCTTCTGTGCACTGGGATTCACATATATGAATGTGCATAGTAGCATTGCTCATAAGAGCCAAACAAAAACAAAAGCAAAAGAACAAAAACTGGAAATGACCTGAATGTCCACCAACAACAGATTGTCTAATTAATTTGTGGTATTTATACAATGGAAATGTGGAACAAATGAACTACAGCTCTGTGCCATCGATGTGAACGATTTCAGAAGTGGAATGATCATTCATTCATTCAACAAATATTTATCGAGTGCCTACTATGTACCAGGTGCTGTTGTACGTGCAAGGGATACCTAATGGAGCTTGTGTTCTAGTGGGAAGAGAAGACAGAAAACAAACAATAAACATTTAATAATTAGGTGATTCTATAAATGGAATGTCAAAGTAATGAATGCTGTTGAAAATAAAAGGAAAGCAGAGAAGGGGAATCAGGAATTTCTAGAGGTGGGTTAGAGTGTGTGTGTGTTTGCAATTTTAAACAGGAAGGTCAGTGAGGCCTCATTGAGAATGTGACCTCAGAGCAAAGACTTGCGGGTGGTAAGGGAGTGGGCCACGGGGATGGGGGAGGAGGGCAATCAGAGGGAGGGAAAAGCAGCACTGCAAAGGCACGAGGCAGGGTGTTCCTGGCAGGGAGGGAGTGTGGCTAGAGGGGCGTGAGGTTAGATCAGAAGCAGCTGTGTGCACAGTCATGGAGCGCCTCACTGGCATTGTTGCTTTTACTGAGTTGAGCAGACATTGAAGGCTTTTGAGCAGAGCAGTGCCCCAACTTGGCTTACTATTAATAGAATTGCTTTGGCTGCTATGTTGGAAATGGACTTGGAGAAAGGACCATATTGAGCAAAAGAGGCACATCACTGCAAGAATGCATACGGTGTGTGTGTGTTGATATAAAGACCCAAAGCAGCCACAGTAAAGAGTATACTGTCTGGATATACACACATAGTTGGCAAAACTGTAATGAAAGCAAGGGCAGGAACT
Source organism: Cynocephalus volans (assembly GCF_027409185.1). Classification (NCBI taxonomy): domain Eukaryota; kingdom Metazoa; phylum Chordata; class Mammalia; order Dermoptera; family Cynocephalidae; genus Cynocephalus; species Cynocephalus volans. Next base: position 130,135,756 of record NC_084469.1, on the reverse strand, counting down.
AAACAAGAGTTAGGATAGAGGTTACCTCTGGGGAGAGAAGGTGACGTGATGGGGAAGTGGCCATGTTCCATTTCCCAATCTGGGTGGGTTTTTCACTGATATTTACTTTACTAATATCTTAATTTATAAGCATATGTTTTAAACATATTTCACACACAAAAATAAAAATGAAAAGAGAAACAAAACAGCAAGGAAAGAAACCTCGTTTTAGTAATTGCCTGAATTGTTTTATTATTCATTTTTATAATACGTGGCTTTTTTCTAGTTTAAGACAATAATTTAAGTTGTGCCCAAATATCTGGCAGATAACAAAATGAAACAAAAAATTGGATGTCAGCCAGTACGTTTATAGGATAGAAACCTCCAATTTAGGTAAATATGCTTATCAGTCAGGAAGTATTTATTTGAGCACCTGCTACATGTGCAAGAAAATTTGGGAGTACCCAAGAATATTTAATCTATTTATCAAGATGAGATCGATATACCAAACAGTTAATTACCTAACACGTTGTATGATTAATTGCTGAATTGTGTGGCACCAGATAAAAAGTGCTGACAGTAACAGCTAAGAATCTCAGACGTAGTGCAGTCCATGTCTTTATTTTAGAATCAATGGTAACCTGAGTACAAAATTTTATAGTCAATTTTTATTATCACATTAATGGAAAAGATTAGGCAAAATGATTTGCCATCATGCATTTGTATGAATACCGGGAATCTTTGACGTTTAGTAGTTTTACAAACACTCCAGCCAATATGCTCAGCTTCCTCTATGAGTCTTCATCTACCCAGAATATTCCTATGTTTTGCTTTCCATATAACATAGGTGCAAAATACCCTTAGAAAAGTGAGTTGTTCTTTCTACATTTATGTTTTACATATTCTTTAGTGTGAATGAGGTTATTATTATTTCATTCAAAGTATTTTAACATTGACTTGTACATATTTGTGGGGTACAGTATGTTGTTTAATACATGCATGTACTGCACAATGATTCACTTAGGGTAGGTAGCATAGTTTCATACCCATTAGTCCCCCACTTTTCCTCCCTCCTTCATCCCCCCACTCTGGTAACCATTATTCTACTCTACTTCTGTGAACCACTTTTTTTTTTTCAGATTCTACATATCAGTGATATCATGTGGTATTTGTCTTTTTGTGCCTGACTTACTTCACTTAACATGATGGTTTCCAGTTCCATCCATGTTGCTGCAAATGATAGGATATCATTTTTATTTATAGCTGAGTAGTATTCCATTCTGCATATATGCCACTTGTTTTTTAATATCTATCCATTTGTTGATGGGCATTTAGTGTGATTCCATCTCTTGCCTATCGTGAATAGTGCTGCGATGAACATGATAGTGCAGGTGTCTTTTTGGCTGATTTCATTTCCTTTGGGTATATAGTTCTCTGAGGAATCTCCATACAGTTTTGCACAGTGGCTGTAGCAATTTACACTCCCACCAGCAATGTAGGAGAGTTCTTTTTTCTCTGCATCCTTGCCAGCATTTGTTATTTTTTGCCTTGATGATAACAGCCATTCTAACTGGAGGGAGATGATATCTCATTGTGGTTTTAATTTGCATTTCTCTGAGGATTAGTGATGTTGAGCATTTTTTCGCGTGCCTGTTGCTCATTTGGGTGTTTTCTTTTGAGAAATGTCTGTTTAGGTCCTTTGCCCATTTTTAAATGGGGTTATTTGTTTTTTTGCTGTTGGTTGAGTTCCTTGTATATTCTGGATATTAGCCCCTTGTCTGATGTGTAGTTTGCAAACACTTTCTCCTATTCTGTAGGTTGTCTCTTCACCTTGTTGACAGTGTCCCTTGCTGTGCAGAAGCTTTTTAGTTTGATGTAGTTCCATTTACGTATTTTTGTGTTAGTTCCTTGTGCTTTTGTAGTCTCACTCAAAACAGTGTTGCCCACTCCTATTTTGTGTAGCATTTCCCCTATGTTTTCTTCTAGTAGTTTCATAGTTTTGAGTCTTAATTGTAGGTTTTTGATCCATTTTGAGTTGATTTTTGTGTATTGTGAGAGATAGGAGTCTAGTTTCAATCTTCTGCGGTGAATATCCAGTTTTCCCAGCATTGTTTGTTGAAGAGACCGTCCTTTCTCCATTGTATATTTTTTGGCATTTCGTTTAAAATCAGTTGGCTGTAAATGCCTGGGCTTATTTGGGGGTTCTCTATTATAGTGAATGAGATTATTACGTATGTTAGCGTAAAACGTTCCCCACTGGGCTGTACACAGTATAAGTAATGAAGAGAAATGAATACTACAACTTCATTAATTTTTCATTTCTTTTGGTTAATTATTTCAATAAGAACATGAAAACAAAATAAACTGGTAATTGGGAATTGTCTTCATTAGATGAATTAAAGGAAGCATGTAAAGTCACTTTCGGGGAAAATTTTATATTTAGTAGTGCTTTGCTATGTTTTAAGATACTGATTAAATACATTAATATAGTTTAATATATTTGCTACTAATTACTATATTACGTGTTATAATGTTAATATATATTGCTGATTCACAAAGGTATCAACAAATATCAATAGTTTTCCTTTGGAGTTCTGGAAAGAAGGAAAACTATTTTAAAGTCTTGTAGCCAAATGCACTCTTATTTTAGGTGTCCACAGGAAGCTCCAAGAACAAAATTGCCTATGTCGATTGTTTGACATGGCTGTGCTTTTCATAAATACATTTTGGGAAGCAAAAGTTTAGTCTTTCTGATGTGCTTTGATGTATGGCTAGGGCCCCAAACGGTATATTTTAGTGAAGTATTGAAAAGTCTGGCTTTACCATAATGGTGATTTGGTTCTTGATTATTTATGGATTTGCCTTAAAATATTTTATCCTTGGAAACATTTGCATATGTTTGCAACGGATTAGTAGTTCCATTTGTGTTTTGCTAAATTCTATTCATTGCTCCTTCCTAATTCTGGTCGCCTCACCCTCCTGAGCTGTGTTAATTCCGAGATTTACCCAAGAGGAAAGGTGGAAATGAGGAAAGCATGGCCTCAGAGGTATGTGTTTATCTTTTGCTTTATTTTATTTGACATTGTTTTGGCCTTCAGCAAAATGAGGAAATTTGCTTTTGTGATTCACTTGCTTATATAAAGGAAAAAGAACCTCCTGACTTTTTTTTTTTTTTTTTTTAAAGACAGACATCTTTAATAATTCTGTTTTAGGATTTCTTCAAGGTATGACATATACCCTGGATTAAAGGCATTCGGATAGTCAGCAGGAACCTAGCCTTGGTTCATATTATGTCTGTAAGGGTCGATTCCCCTCCAACACTACTTCTAGGGATGAAATTAACAGCGAGACGCTACAGCTCACAGATGTCAGAATAATAACTGTCCATAGGAGTATTAGGAGTTGGATTGGAGCCACATCTGCTTGGGAATTTTAAATGTCCCGAAAGGTTTATAGATACTTCAGTCAGTCTAAATTTGACTTTGTTTCCCCCCAGTTGTTCTCACTGGGAAATTTAAGCTTCAAGTTCTCTTCTGTGCTTAAGTGGGTATTCCTTGCAGCGTACCAAAGTGAGCAGCGATTATGTTGTCAAGAGATAGGTGTGTGGGAATATAGTTTAAGAAAACTGCACAGTGCCCAGAGGTAATGATGCTTTGGACAAATGGACACTCGGTGAGACTGGAGGATTTTTGGGAACCATTGCAAAGGGTGCCCTTCCAGTTTAAAGTTCTTTGAGGTATTTGGTAGGGAGGTACTATTAAAATTTACAGATTAAACAAACACTTCTCATTCTGATTCCTGAATTTTTTATTTATGTTGACCAGGCCTGGTTAATATTTTTTCCTTACATAGACTGAGAGTTCCTTAATAATTTCCTTAAGGGCCAGAATAATGTGATTTTCACTGTGTGCCTAGGGTGCTCAATAATAGTTGTGGAATGTAAGTCCAATTGTGCGTATCCACATGGCTTAAAGTAAGGCTCACTTTTCCATTTTGATATTGAAACTACTACGGAAATAATTATCTCCTTTATCCTCCTCCTTATTCCCTCATTATCTCCAAAAAAGCACTCATTGAGGGCTTGTGCTAGGTTTTCACAAGTAATTCTACCATCCCGCTGGTTAGGTGGCGTTAATGATCTCTGCTGAGAAGAGTTTGCTAGTTGAAGTGATGGGGTTCTGTGCAAGGCATTGGTCTGTTTGTGTGCAGACTCATATTGTGCCCTTGCCTGCTTTTCTCGCTTTTATAGGACGAACACCTGCAAACTGTGTTTCTCAGTTTCCCTTGTTAGCTGGTTTCCAGCCAGTATTGGCCAATGGCAGAGACTGGTGGGTGGGGGGAAGGGAGAAGCCAGGGCATGTCTTCTTGTCTCCATGTAATTTGTTCTAAGTGTCTGGCAGTGCTGTGTCTACTTCCTGGTTCCAGCTCCCACCCCACAGCTCCTTCTGCAGCGTTCCCAGTTTCCACTGGGGGCCCTGGCTCTTGAGTTCTGGGAACCCTCCACCCCTACCCCCATCCCTTTTTTCCTCTAGCCCAAGGGGTGATTGTGGCTCTTTTCTCTCTTTCCTTCATTTCCTCTCTTCCTATTGAGAGGGAATTCAGATACCATGAAATTCACCCTTATTTAGTCTATTCACAGATTTGTATAACCATCACCACTGTCTAATCCTAGGCTAAACCTAGAGCATTTTCTGAAAGGACAAGTAGACACCAGTTGACGATCCACCGGAGAGAGCCCGTTTATTAGGCAGCACACACACACACATATATAGGGCTTTAAGGGGAAAGCTGATTGGCTTAAAATACAATCCCTACTTAGCATACCGCATGGGGTTTGTGGGGGAGCTGATTGGTGTGTAATTCACGCCGGCGGGAAGGAGAATATGGAAGAGAAGGGCAACCAGCGCCATGATGGGGTGTGGCCAAGAAGGGCTTATGTGATCTGGGTGTGATCCCTTGGGGCATTTGGGTTCTTACATTCCTCAGTGTGATCCCTTGGGGCATTTGGGTTCTTACATTTTCATCACCCCCCCCCCCCACCAAAAAACCCATACCTCTTAGCAGTCACTCCCCATTTTCCCCTCCCCATAGTCCTTGGCAACCGTAATCTACTTTCTGTCGCCATAAATTTCTCTATTCTGCACATTTCATATGAACAGAATCATGCAACATGTGGCCTATTTTGACTAGCTTCTTTTGCTTAGCATAATGTGGTCAAAGTGCATCTGTGTTGTAGCATGTATTGGTACTTCATTTTTATGCCTGAATGATAGTCACATTTTGGACACACAAAACGGATATAAAACATTTTGTTGATCCATTTATTCATCTGTTGATGAACATTTGGGATGTTTTCATCTTTTGGCTGTTATGAATAATGCAGCTGTGAACATTCACGTACAAGTTTTTGTGTGAACCTGTTTTCGATTCTCTTGGATATATACTTAAGGAGTAGGATTTCTGGATCATACAGTAACTTTACATTTAACTTTCTGAGGAACTGGAGAATGGTTTCTTTCTGTTGCAAATCTCTTCACTGTCTCCTTCCTCTCTTCACCCATTCGGCTTTTTCAGTCCCTTTATAATTAGTTCCCTGTATAAAATATCCTCTATTAGTTCCCTGTATAAAATAATAGCTGGTAGAGACTCTCCTTTCTTGACTGAACCCTGATTGAGACAGTTTCATGTATGTTATGCATGAAAGTCAAGGCTATTCTGCTCTCCATTCCCACACCAAGTTTCTTTTCTGTTGTTTAAAAGTCAGCAAAAGAAATCACAAAGTTATTCGCATTGTCCAGGAACAGAGTGTCCGGTTAATTCAATTTTGCAGCTTTATCTAGTAATTTGCTGCCATGTCTAATCTGGTAACAGTTTTTCTGAACCCATCTTGCTTCCCCACAGTCCCCTTCCTACACAGTCTTTGAGTGTAGGTACTTTATTTGGAAAGTGATTCCACAGAGCTCCAGGAAGGGAGTGGGAAGTGAGACAGGAGAGAGAAGGAAGCCAGTCAAGGTGTCTTAACAGTCAGGTGACCATTGAGGACAACTGGGGCTCAGTTCTGCTGGGGATCTAGGAGAAAATGGACAGCAAATGTCCCAGAGTTGTCCCACCTGAGGGGCAAGGAAGCTGGGCTATCTCTCTACTGTATTTCATTGGTCATTTGTTGATGGCTGCTCCCCAAGAAATTAATTCCCCCAGGACTTCAGGTATGGTCTGGTGGCCAGAGAAAGCCCTCGGGTAGAGTCCCAGGTGCTTGTGGTAAGCAGCTGTGTGTGTGTGTGTGTGTGTGTGTGTGTGTGTGTGTGTGTGTGTGTACATGTGTGCATGTAAGAGGGGGCTGTAGACTCCTTGAGGACGGAGACCTTGCATTTGTATGTTTAAATTTTACGTGTGAATAATAAGAGTTAGTTGATTTTATGCTGTCATGAAGGAAACTGCCCAAGGAAAGAAGCTTCCTGAATCGTATATAGAAACTGTCACTTTATGTTTACTCTGGAACTCTTCTTTCAGGTATTGGTTGATCTCACAATTATATGTTTTTAGAAAGTACTACAAATCCTCAATTTGTAACCAGACCATCAGCTGCACTGTCAACATGCTTTCAAAGAAGCCTCATAAAAATACAAAGTTCAAATTTTCTTGATGTCTTTAGTGGCAGAGGATAAAACCTAGAAGGGAAAATAAAATTTCACTCCCACACTTTTCACAGGCACAAAGTGCAAAGCTTCAGAAGTCCACGAGAAATGACAGGTATTAAAAAAAAAAAGACTGATTAAAAACCAGGAGATTAGAGGAGTTTCTTAAAAACAGTGGAGCAATAGACAGAACATGTTTAAATGAAGTTTAAAAAGGCAGTGATAAAAATGTAAATCAGGGGTTGCCTCTGGATCTCTTAACCAACAGAACAAATCTAAATGCAATCAATTCTTCCTTGGATTAAAGCTGCCTTTTCATTAGGTTGAAAACAAAGTGATAGGAAAGTAGAGAGTTTAAAGTTATTGAGAAATTTCATGTAAATGGGTTAAAGCCCCTGGCATTTGGAAAGTTGTTCTTTCATCCTCGAATCTCGCGCAAGCGTCCCCCAGGTCAGTCCAGTGGCACGTCTACACCATTTTAATGACTTTTTAAATTCTTCTGGTCACCCACACAGGTCCTGGCAATCACTATCATGTAAGTTAATTAGCTACCGAAACTCCGCTATCTGTTCCTTGACCCCTCCAGTCTGGAGTAGGAAATGCTATTTAATTGTATCTGGCATGGCTTGTCTCCCCAGTCTGAAACTGATAGCAATTTACGCTTCGTATGTAGCCTCCTTCCCCTTCCATTACACGCCTTCGACTCCTCTCCCCTCAGTCCTGCCTGTTTTCTTCTTTAATTACCCCATTACCTGCTGCCTCAAAAGAAGGTGACCCTCCTCCTTTCAACCTCCCACTCATCTTTTTGTATGTTTCGGGATCATTTTCCGGAAATTATTCTCTCTCTGTCTTGCTTTTAGTCTTTTCTTATTTTTTGGTGGCACTTTCCCTTCTGTTCTGACTCTAAATTCAAAACATAACTGAGCAGCAAGCCCCCTCCCCATCAAGTGGGCTCTGTGGACTTGCTCTCCAGGTTTCCTTCCTTCCTGACCACTTGCCTTCATTTCCCTGTTTTTCCATGATTCCATTGTCTCCCTCCTATTTTTTTAAAAGACTCTTATTTCCTAGATTTCTGTCCCAGGGACCCTTCTCACACTTCGTGAGATTGCTGCATGAGCGCATCCCATTTCCAAGCCTTTGGTTATTGTTGTTATCGCTGGGGAAGACCTTTTCCTGGGCTCCCACTGCTCAGTGGTCATTTCTAACAGGCTGGGCACTGCCTGCAAAAACAAAAGAATAGTTTTCTCACACACACACCTCCTCCTCTGCTCCTTCTTACTTTTAATGGTGTCGGCATCCGCCCAGTCACTCAGGCTGGAAACTTATATCACTTTGACTCTTTACCTCCTTGCACTAACAGCTATCCTATCCTTTAACTTCTTGGCTTTCAAATCTGCTCCTTCCTCTTTATTTTCCTGCCCCTTTCCTAGTCTGAGCCATTGTGGTCTCCTGAAAGGATTGGTATGGTAGCAGCTTGTAAGTGATCTCTCTGCCTAAAGACCCCCAAACCCCTTCCTATTTCTTAAAGGCAGAATGAGTCAGGCCACTTCCCTGCTTAAAAAGCTTTGGTGGAGCCTCATGGCATACAGCAGTGCTTTGCATGGTACTTGAGAAACATTAGGCATTGCTTGATTGGACCTGTAGTGTTGCCCAGAGCTAAGTAAGGGGTGTAGGTGCAGAGGACAAGGAGAGGTTAGAGGGAGAGGAGGGAGAGCCTCTGTATCAGGTCTATTGCTAATGGTCCCAAAATTTAGACACTTCTTCTAGGCTCAAACCTTCACTCTTCTCTACTCTTCTTACCCCCACCAACTTCACTGGCCACTCACCCACCATGGATTTCTCTGCAGTCCAGCTGCATGGATTTCCCAGGCAGAAGCAGCCCTGGCCTGGTGCCTGAGGTCAGTGCTGGGATCTAGAGACCAGGTGTCATAGGAAAGGTAAGACAGGAATGTAGTCACCAATTCTGGTTCATATGCCCATGAGGTCTCAGGTGCTGGAAGCCAACCCACTTGCGTTGGAGCCTTATCTGTTCTCTTATGTGCAGTGTAAGAAGCTTTAGCAAATCTCATTGCCTCTCTGAATCTTAGTTTCCCCAGCTATAGAGTGCAGATAATAATAGCAGCTACTTTGGAGTTCTGAGACTTTAATGAGAAAATGCATATTAATAGCTTCATGCAGTGCTTGGACATAGTAGTGCTGAATAAATGGTAGTAGTTATTTTATGCTGGGCCCTTTAGCCCCATTCATCTCTTCAATACTGAGGGCCTTGCTTCAAAGATCTGGTTATGAACCCAGCTAAAGAACCCATCTGAAGAGCTCACCAACAGCATTTTGAACATTATGAGGAGATACTACAAAGACTTGCTAGAAGGTCCTCAGAAGGATTTTCTCAAATTGCATGGCAGGCGTGAGTGACTGAGGAATCTTTCTTCCATTATTTTTCTGATAACTCGAAACATTCTGAAGTAGAGCAAGTTCTGTTGCTCTGGTCAGATGGCTTCCGGTGACAAACAGTGTTGTACAGAAGTGATTGTTGTCATTTTGGTTAGGAACTGATTCTCAGAATGCAACCGTATCAGTGTATAAATTGCTTTGACTCCTTCCAGTTATGTACAAATTAAGTCAGGATTTTCTCTTTTTACAAAATTTTAATTGATATTACATATATTTAAGGTGTACAGTGTGACGTTTTGGTATACACATACACACACATAGTGAACTGAGTACTGCAGTCAATCTAATTAACATATCCATCTCTTCACATTGTTACCATTTGTGTGTGTGTGTGTGTGTGTGTGTGTGCGTGTGTGTGTGTGTGCATGTCTGTGGTGTGAACACTTACGATCTACTCTCTTAGCACATTTCGAGTATACAATACAGTATTACTAACTATAGTCCCCCTGCTGTACATTAGATCTGTAGAACTCACTCACCTTACATAACTGAAGCTTTATACCCTTTGCCCAACATTTCCCCATTCCTTGCCCCCTTGCCCTTGATAACCACCATTCTACTCTGTTTCCATTAATTCGACTTTTTAAGATTCCACATATAAGTGAGATTATGCAGTATTTTTCTTTTTGTGTATGGCTTAAATAATTTTTGGTCTAGACATACAATGGACTATAATGCAAGTTAAAAAAAAAAAAACAACGAGAAAGAGATTCTGCCATTTGCCACAATATGGATGAGCCTGGAGGACACTGTGCTAAGTGAAATAAATCAGGACTTTCTGTGGCTCTTCAGGGAGAATTTTCCTATTGATGTGAAACCTCATGTTTTTGAACCGAGTGAAGTTGAGCCAAATTTCTTTTATGACTGGTCACCAACAGTTACAGTCTCATCAGTGAAGAATCTATTTTCAGGAAAGCATTATCATAGATCAATCAGATTTAATATTCTGTGCATTTCATTGTTAAAATTGTATTTTCATTATAAATTTGGTAAATATTTCATGGATATCTTATAGTTGTGGCAAGCAATGTTTTCCAATTATAGTAGTGATACAGTGCTTCCTCTTAAAATAAATGTATGCAAGCAAAAAAAAAAAAAAAGAGAGAGAGAGAGAGCTGACCCAATAAAATTTAAAAATCCAATGAAGTAAAATAGAAGAGTAGGTTGCTGGTTGATATGACAAAATTGTGAAGTGTGGTATGTGACAGCTCAAATTTGTCATGAGCCTTACTGATGCAAACCCCTCAGCACGGCTTCTGGACTGGGTTGAATAGTGCACCCCCAACATTCACGTGCATCTGGAACCTCAGAATGTCACCTTATGTGGAAATAGGGTCTTTGCAGATGTAATTGGTTAGGATGAGGTCATGCTGGATTAAGGTACCCCTAAGTCCAATGACTAATGTCTTCATGAGAAGACCATGTTACAAGAGAGGCAGAGACTGGAGTGATACGGTTACAAGCCAAGGAGCACCAAGGGTTGCTGGCAACCACCAAAAACTAGGAAAGAGGCATAAAACAGATTCTTTCTCAGATCCTCCAGAAAGAACCAACCCTGCTGGAGCCTTGATTTTAGATTTTTGGCCTCCAGAACTGTGAGAGAATACATTTCTGTTATTTGAAGCCACCCAGCTTGTGGTCATTTGTTACAGCACCTTGTAGGAAACTAATATAGTTTCCCTTCTGTGACCTGCTCGCTGTACTCATTCTTAATATTTCCTGAAGATGCAGAATGCTTCCAGACTTCTGTTCTACACCCCCCAACTTTATCTGTGCATAGTCAGTCTTCATTCCTATCTCTGTATAGGACCCATTACATTGTATTACCTGTTGGATAATATTTAATGGCTCCTATTAAATATTTGTTTAAGTAATGGAAGTTTTTATTAATTTATTTTGTTTCTATCTTTTTAAAACCAACCCTATTTCTTTCATTCTCTTTGGAAGATGTGTGTAAAAATAAATGCTACTTTTAGAGGCTGTAGTGAGATCAAAAGTTAAGTCTTCCTGGCCTGGCTATTAGAAATTGCTATTTAAAATTTGTTTAATTTAGAACTTATTTTATTTTATGAAGATAAATGATGGACTAAAAGGAATAGACCAGTAAATAACTGTCTTGAAATTGTAGAGAGTCAAAGCTTGCCGTGACTTCATTGAAGGCTATTAAGAGCAAGGTCACAGTTAGTGAATCAAAGAAATATTTTCACCTAATTAATTGAGGTGAGTTCGTGTTATTAAAGACCTGAAAAGCTTTTATGCCCAGAATCATTCTTCATGCCATCTCCTGCCACAGTGTGTGGGAAATCGGTCAGGGAAAAAATTTGTGGGAAGAGATGGAAAACTTTCTCTCTCTCTCTCTTTTTATTCCGTAGTCAGTTGAAGGTGATAATAAGACAGCCAAGTCATTTAAAGACTGAGAAAGGATTTTACCCTAAGGAGAAAAAGAGAATTACAAAGGGGAGGGCCAAGCATTTCAAGGACTCTATGTCTATTGAATCATCTTGTGTTTTTAGAATCATTTTCTGGCATCAAAGCATCAGCCACTAGTTAGAGTAATTAATTTATTATTCACAAAAGGGGAGAAAAACCCCTGAGTCCAACATGTTCTTAAACCATAAATCAAATCCCAGTGAGGTTATGCATTTGAAAAGGCTGATTGTGTTTGTGTCTTAAATATCAGTTCTATATAGGGAGAGAAAAAATATTAGCAAAGTGATTTTTGGTAATAAATTCAGGGTTTCCTGAAATTGAGACATAAGTTGCAAGTTGTTTTTCTAAGGACTCAGTCAGAAAAGGCTTTAAAAAACGTTTTTTCATCTATAGGTGTATTGGTCCGTTTCTGTTGCTTATAACAAAATACTTGAAACTGGGTGATTTATAAAGAAAAACAAAATTTATTGCTTACAGTTTTGGAGGCTGGGAAGTCCAAAGTCCACCTGGTGGTGATGACAGTGACCCAGGGGTCTCACATGGCAAGATGGTGGAAGCAGAGAGACCATAGAGAGAGCGAGAGAGAGAGAGCGAGAGAGAGCGAGAGAGAGAGCGAGAGAGAGAGAGAGAGAGTCTCCTAAAGCCCTCAGAACCATGCCCCTGACCACCACCTTTAATCCATTCACTACTGCATGGTCCTACAATCCAATCGCCTCTTCAAGGCTCCACCTTTCAATTACCATAGTAGGATTTTCCACCCTCTTAACAGTCACAAGTGGGGGCTAAGTTTCTAATACATAAAACCTTGGGTACACAAATCAAGCTTCAGTGAGTTTCACTACTATAATTCAATCCACTACAGTAGGTGAGAAAGAATCACCTCTGTAACAGAGGTGTTCTGGCTGCGTTCACTGCCTGGGTCTTTTTTTGTAGCCCCTAACCAGTGAATCTGGGGTTGTCCTACAAACAAAATATTCCTGGAATCACAGCTCCTAGTGCACGTACGCCAACAATAATTTGTTGAGAGCTAAGATAATTTGATTAGCAGTTTCTGACAGTCTTAGGCTACAGATAAAGACAGTTGATAGTTGGCAGATTTAGGCTCTGTTTTAGTTATCTAGTGCCCAAAACTAAAAAAACAAGATTTTTTTCCTCATGATTCTATGGGTTGACTGGTTTTAAGATGGGTAGTTTTTCTACCTCAGAAGACGTCAACTGGTTTTACTGGCTTGGTTGCATTCATTCGGCATCTTGGCTGGCTGAGATTTCCAAGAAAGTTTCACTCAAACATGTCACGCTGTGGTGTTTCTCCGTGTGTCCTCAGGTGGCTAGCTTGGGCTTCCTAGCAACAGGGTAGTCAAACTTCTTACATTGTAACTGGGTTCAAGAGAGAAAGCAGCAGCACCAAGCCTCCTATAGGCTAGGACTGATCTGGCACAGCATCACTTTCACCAGGTTACAAGGCTGACCCCCACTCCAGGGAGGGGAAGTGGCTGAGGATAGGGACATGCTCATATAGGGAGAAAAGGAATTGACAATGGCCAGCTTTGGAGAAGACCTACTGCAGCCTCATTACCTATTTTAAGTTAGCACCATTTAATTTTATAAATTAAACTTTCTCATGTGCCTTCAGCTCCCTTTATAAGAGCAATCTTCCATTTGCTTCCCAGTTCCAGCCAGCATTTTCTAGTCCTTTAGGAAAGGTGGGTCTAATTATTCTTAATAACTGGTACTGTTTAGTCAGGACTTACTATGTACTCAGCTTTGAGTTTAATTCTCTCTGTACATGAGCAAATCCTTACAACAACCCTGCGAGGAAGATACCTCTATTTTCTTGATTTAAAAATTCTATGCTTCGAGTAAGCAAAAACTTGCTCAAGTTCTCACAGCTTACAGAGTGAAAGAGACAGCAAATGGAAGCTGGAGGTTTCTGACTTACAGGTGGTGCTTTTGCACTGAAACATGGTAGTTTTTTCAGGTCCACAATGAAGTTTCTATTTGAAACTGCTGCCAAATCCATCTGCACCAGATTTGTTGACTTCCCTGAATTTTGCTCACAGACTTTCCCTGAAATAGACATTCTTGTTCTTGGCATGCAGACCAGGAAAGGTCTACAAGATGTCTCTCGTAGAACCCCCTCTCCTGTGCCAAGCTTTCTAATTTATGGCTTTTCTTAAACCAGAAACATTTTACAGGTCTTTTGCAGTTCCTCAACACCTCCCCTCCCCAATCCTCCTGCCCATGTCCACATAGTACCCACCTGAGTGGTATGAAAGGCATTTCCACATCCCCAGGTCTTACTGCTTTCTGGTCCAATATTAGCATATCTTAATTACATTTTCATTGCTTAAGTCTTAGACTGTGGCTGTCCAGACTACAGAGAATTTTTCAGTGGATTAAACAAATATAACATTGGCTTTTACTATTTTGAGCATTAGATTCTTGTCATGTTCTCTTGTGAACTTTACAGTCTGTTAACCTTCTCTACTGCATTCCTTTAGGCCACTAGTACTTTCTGAGCCTTTCTATATTTCACTTTGATGTTAATATTTTATATTTCTGGTCATGTATTTACTGTTCACTATCATTAAAAATGTTGAATTGCTCAATCTTGGGCTTTGGATTTTTATTATAACTCTGTAATTCCCTGAAACCTGTTTCTGTGATAGAAATGACAAATATATCCGGAAATTAATTCAGAGTTGGGTATTTGCTTAAATACTGTAATTCTATTATAATTTTCTCTTAGTTTTTTCATTGAGGACAAGTAGAGGTACAATTAGAAAAGAGCATGAAAAGACCATGACAAGATCGGCTCCCACCCTTACATACCACGGGTGCAGGAGTTGGGTAGTTGTGATGCCACGTACTTTTTATGATTCCATTTTACCTCCTTTGGCTTATTTTTGTTTTGTTTTGTTTTTTTTTATTGGTAGTTTTGTTTATATTTTACATCTTTAACATGTCACAGTCTACCTTTAAGTGATTTTGTATTACTCAGAGTATAAGAAACTTACAATGCTATAATTTCGTCTTTTTTTATCCCTACTGCACTTTGAGCTACTGTTGTCACACATTTTATTTTTACGTATCTTAAAAATCCCTGCAATACATTGTTATTATTTTTGCTTTAAATAGTTAATTATCTTTTTAAGGAGATTTAAATTTTAATGAAGTTTTTTTTTTTTTTTTTAATGTGAACAGAAGGTGCTGAATAAAAAGTCTTTATATTTACTTTTGTAGTTTCTATTTCCAGGTCTCTTCTTTTGTTTATGTACATCTGGTATAATTTTTCTTCTCTTTGAAGCACCTATCTTACCATTTCTTATAGTGCAGGTCTGCTGGTGATTAAATCTTTCATTTTTGTATGTCTGGAAAATATTTTTATTTTATCTTCATTTTTTAGCAATTTTTACTGCCCCCTCCCCCACAATCAGTATTTTAAAGATGTTACACTATCTTCAGGGTTATATTGTTTCCGATGAGAAATCCGCTGTCCTTTATTTATTTAATTGAAACATAATCGATTCTACGTATTTGTGGGGTACAGAGTTGACTAACGGTATTTGTGTGTGATATGTGACGATCAAATCAGGATAATTAGTGTAATCATTCTTTGTGTCCATTGACCAATTTCTCCCTAACCCTCTACCCCTTTCCCACCTCTAGTAACCACAGTTCTGTTCTCGTCTTCTGAAAGGTCAACATATTGTGATTTTCTTTCTTTGTTTCTTTCTTTCTCTTTGTTTCTTTGTTTCTTTCTCATGCTTGGGGTTTATTGCACTTCTCGAATCCATGGACTTATAGTTTTCCTCAAATTTGGAAAAATTTCAGCTATTATTTCTTTAAATATTTATCGCCTTCCTATCCTTTCAGAAACATCAATTAAATTATATTTGGCCATTTGAGGTTGTCCCACTGTTTATTGATGCTTTATTTTTTTTTATAGGTTTTTTAAAAAAAATCTGTTTCATTTTAGATAATTTCTATTGCTATGTCTTGAAGTTTACTGATCTTGTCTTTTGCTTTGTCTAATCTGTAGGTTAATCCCATACAGTATATTTTTCATCTCAAACATTACAGTTCACATCTCTACAAGTTCAATTTGCATCTCTTTAATTTATATCTTCCATGTCCTCACTTAACATATTCATTTTTCTCTCTATTATTTCTGTTATTTTTTCCGTATAATTTGGTTTTTGATTTTTTTAGTTTTTGGTTTTTATATTTTGAAGCTATGTTGTGTTAGGAGCATACAAGTTAATGCTTTGTGTGTATGTGTTTGCATGTGTGCATGTGTATATATTTACAAACATATATACAAATATATTCTTTCTATAGATTTTTTCTTTTTTTTTAAAGCTCTTTGATTTAATTTTTACTTTGATACTAAAGTTACTGAAAATTACTAAAATTGCTACACTACCTACTAGCTTTCTTCTGGTTAATATTTGCCTGGCAAATCTTTCCACATATGTTTATTTTCAGTCTTTTAAGGTTCATACTTTTTAGGTGTATCACTTAGAAACACTGTAGAGCTGAATTTTACATTTGTAAATCTTTTAATCTGTCTTTGAAGTAGAAAGTTTAATCTATTTACAAAGTTTTGCTTTAGTCATTGCAAGGAATCAGACAAGGAGTTATAAAAATAACTAACATGGGGGGAAAATACAGATATTTAAGAACTCTCATAAAGATCTTGGTCAGGGGTTCCAATTTTGATGGTTTTTGACTTCCTTTCTTGAATACTCCTAGAGGCGGCTTCCATCAAATCATCTCTCTTCTTGCCATGTAGGCCTGAAGATGTAGATAGAGAAAAATAATATTATTTTCTAATGTGGAAGACTATATTCAAGGCATTCTCCCAGCCTCCTGTCCCACACGGGAACATGTCTCTTAAAGCATTTATGCACAGTATCTTTTTGTATTTTGCTTAAAAGTTAATTAAAACAGTGTCAATTTTTTGAAAGAATAACTTTCTAAGTGTGTATATTTTCCAGTTGTTTCCATGTCCTTTAGTTTATGAGTTGCTTCTTTGGCTATTCCTTTGTAAGATGGTCATAAAGCAAGTTTCCTTGGTCAGTGTTGTGAACTTTTTATTCTGATAGACTACATACTGTGCAGCATCATTTATAATAAATACAAGGTAACATGCCAATTACATAAAAATAAAATAATTGTTTTTGTGAAATGAATTGGAAGATGTGGCATGATTAGACAGTGGGCATTTGTATTCTCTTATTATCGCTTTAGAGCTGCCAAAAATGGAAATAATTTATTTCATCTGGGTAATGCTCCTTCTTTCTGGTCCAACAATTTATCAGAAATGTTAATCCAGCAACAGTAAGTGGAGGAGGGGAGAGGAGTGAGGGGATTTAAAATTAGCCTGGAAATATTGCACAACTCATTAAAAATGTAATCATGCGTAAAATGAGATCAATGAAAATTTATCTAAAAGTGCAAGGAAAAGGCGTTTTCTAGTATGATACTGGATTTAATAGACTGGATTTTAATTTAGTCGGTTTGCTACCAAAAAATCCCTCCAGGCTAAATAAAACCGTTTTCCCTCCCAGTTATTGTACAGACAGCTAATTTTCAGACCCCTTCCTTCTGCTATTCAATCTTATCTCTTGCTGGATATGGGTTTCAGTATATTGCAGAATTTGTTTTCTTTACATTTTCCATTACTGCTTTCATTTGCATGATAAATGATTAGAAATAGAAACAGGAAAAATAAAACCCCATGCAGAACATTTCTTTATTAATTTTGTTTAAATTAGAATAACTTTTTAATTCATTCCCCCCCCCCCCCATTTAACAATATCTGAGAGCTACTTTAATATTCTGTTTTACCGAGAGAGAAATGGGTTATGCATTTTTTGCCTCGCACTTTTTTCATGTAACATTTTATTTTGTTCTTATATTTGTAGTTTACATTTTGGTTCTTGTTTTACACTGCTAGTGATATGGATGAGTTTTTCTCTTAGAAGAGACCCTTTGTGTTTAAGGCTGAACCTAAGGTACAGAGGTTTAAAATATGTTAACATGGATGACCTTGGCTCTGAAGATTTATTTTGCAGCCAATAGCATCACAATTGTTAAAAAAGGAATAGGGTTTGTGAAATTGGGCTTCATTTAAGTTTTCTGCCCCTTCTATCTTATCTGTTTTTCTAGTCTGATAACTTAGAAATGATGTAACTAACAAAACACATTAATGAAAATTATCTAATGTCTTACTTTTCCTCCAAGATCTAAATTAAAAGAAGCTAGCTTTATTAATAAAAACTTGCCTGGGCAAAAATTATTATACAAGCTAACTGAAAGGTTCTTGCAAAATTTGTCAATAAGAGAAGACTCATGTGTGATCATCTTTGAATCACTCGCACAGATAACTTTTCTTTTTCTCTTACACAAATATTAAGTAAATATCCTTCAGATTAAAAAAAAATCATACAGAACAGTTAATTGAATATCCCATTGACCATTCCTCCCACCCTAATTTCCTTAAAAGTAACACAACTGTTCAGCATCTATCCTTCTTGATATTTTCTCTTTGTAAAATTGATGTGTACCTGTAGAAATACATTAGTTTTAATTTTTGTTAAATTGTGCTAACATAAAAGGTATTGTACCATTTTAATTTTTCTGCCTTTTGCTTATTTTATTAACATTATTGAAAAATTTTTCCTTTTAATACATATAACTGTACTTCATTCTGTTTAACTGTTGCATGGTATTCCATCATGTGGTGCCGGAAAGATCTGGAAAGAGCCTAAGTGTCCATCAATAGGGGAATGGTTAACCATGGCAAACAATGGTCTAATACAAGCCTTTGTAAATACCTTTGTGCACAGTGGAAATGTTCCTTTGTGGGAGATACCAGGAAGCAGAAGAGCAGTGTTAAGGAATGCACCCGAATTTCCCTCTAAGTACTGTTTAGCCTAAATTAAACAGGTTTTTCAGTGGTTCATTGTCATTCCTTTCTAAATAGTTTGTAAGTTCTGTATTGATTTTTCTCCTAGACATAAGTTATTCTCACGGGAGTTTTAAAGTTTCCATCTATAGATTTTTTTTTTGTCTATCTTTTCGATGATGAATCTAATTTTATTTCATTGTGATCAATCAATATGGCTTATGTGATTTCTGCTTTATGGGAGTCAATGAGATTTTTCTTCATGACCTAATACATGATCAATTTTCTTTTGTGAGTGTCCCTGACTGTTTGAGAAGAATGTTCGTTACTGTGTTCCATGTTCTATTTTATATCTATTAGATGAAACTCACTAATTAGATTATTCAAATAATCTATATTCTTACATTTTGTTCACCTGTTTTATCTGCTGGTTCCTGAAAGTGGTATTGTTAGATATGCCCAAAAGTTCATGTGTTTCACTTTCTTGGCAAACGTCCCTTTTTGTTCTTTTACTGCATTTGCCTAAAATTCTGTCTTTTTTTCTGATGCTGTGAATTACTTGGTATATGTTTTCTTACACTGTTACCTTCACTCTTTGTAGTTGTCTTATTTTAGATGTGCCTCCGAAAAATAGCTTGTGGGCTTTTAATTGCAATATGAAAATTTCTATTTTTAGTAGAAAATTCATCCTTCACCCAGATTATCATTACCAATGTGTTTTGACTTATTCTTTTATCATCTTACTTATGTTTTCTATTTATTTTTATATCATACTGCCTTGGGCTACATGTGTTCCCCCAAAAGTTTGTGTATTGGAAACTTGATCTCCATTGTGACGATGTTAAGTCCAATTATGGTATTTGAAAGGTGGGGCCTTTAAGAGGTGATTAGATTGTGAGGACTGAGCCCTTGTGAATGGATTGATCCATCCATGGGGTAGTGGTGGTTCTGATGGCTTTATGAGGAGAGCCAGTGAGAAGGTTAGCTCTCTTGCTCAGCCCACTCTCACCATATGATACCCTGATTTGCTGTAGAGAGTCACCCTGCCAGGAAGAAGCCCCTCACCAAATGTGTTCCTTGGACTTTGGACTTCTCAGCCTCCAAAACTGTAAGGAGTAAATTTCATTTCTTCATAAATTATCCAGTTTCAGTTGTTCTGTTATAAGCAACAGAAATGGACTAATACACATACTATGCCTTTCTTGTTTTCTCATTATTTTATTCAATTTTTTTTTTCTCCACTGGTGGTTTGTAAGTTACACCTCCCATTTCTGTTCTTCTGGTAATTGCATTTGTAATTTTAACACACCTATTGATTGTATAGCTTGTCCCCATCACGTAGGCTACCTCTGGCTTGCCCCTGAATGAGGGGAAAACCTTGATCTATTTTCACTGCAGTCACTTTCTACTTTCTCTGACACTTGTCAAGTTTTTAGTTCCAAATTGTTAAAAGATTTTTTCCTTGCAATCAACGTTTATTTAAATTTAATTAGTTTTGCTGGTTTCTTTGCTCACTCTTGCTTTTTATATCTAGCCTCTCTCTCAGATTCTTTTTTCCCCTGAAATACATCAAGAAATTAATTATTATTATTTTATTTTTAATTTTTATTATTTTTAAATCTTTTTTTTTGGAAAAATATGAAATGCTTCACAAATTTGTGCATCATCCTTCATTCCAATTTTAGTATATGTTCTGCCACATTGAGTACAAAATTCTTGTTAGAGAGAGTTTGTATATGGTAAACTGAACCTTTGAATGTCTGAAAGGTCTTTATTTTGAAAAATAATTAAACCTCCTATAGAATTTTAGATTCAATTTTATTTTTCTCTTAAAACATTAGTGTTAGATTGCTCTATCAGATATATGAAATCAGTCTGATTCTTATTTCCTTACAGGTTATATATTTTTTTCTCTCTGGACCATTTCAAATTTTTACTTTTTATTATAGGTAATACATTTATATAATTCAAAAATAAAAATTAACAAAATTACACTCAGGATTCTTGCTTCCACTGCTCTGCCTTCTATAGGTACCAATTTCTATTAGATTCCTGTTTATTTTTTTGAGTGTATCTTTATTCAAAGGAAGGCAAGTGCAAATGTGTAATTCTATTTCCCTCCTTTTGTTACAGACAAGGTAGCATACTACACAATTTGCTTTGTATCTTGCTTTTTTTCAACAACATATATCCCGGAGACCTTTCCACATCAGTAAGTACAGATATTCCTCATGCTTTTATTCCATTGCATAATATTTAATTGAGTGGAGGTATCCATAGTTTCTTCAACAATATTCATGGACAGTTGGATCATTTCTAATCTTTTGCTATTACAAATAATGCTGTAATGAATAATCTACATATGCCATTTCATGTGTGCAGATCTATCTGTGGGATAGAGTCCCAGAAATAGGATTGCTGGGTAAAAGGGTAAACACATCTGTATCTTTGGTAGAAGTGGCCAGGTTCCTGTCCTTGGAGTTGTACCACTTCACTTTCTCACTTTCTCACCAGCAAAATGCCCTTGGTACCTGCTTCCATACAGCCTCACTGGCAAGAATGTTGTCAAAATTTTGGATTTTTGCCAATCTGATAGGTGATCAATGGTATCTCGGTGTAGCTTTGATCTACCTTTATCTTACTATGAGCAAGATTGACACTTTTTTCCTATCTTAATGGCCACTTGTATGCATCCCCTCCCGCTCCCCCCAGGACTGTCTGTTTATGTCTTTTAACCATTTTTGTTTTAGATTGTTGGTTATTTGCCCCCTGAATTCTAGGTAATCTTTATAAATTAGGGAGATCAGCTTTGTAATATCAATTACGATTCTCCCCCTTCCCAAATTAGTCACTTGCCTTTTAATCCTGCTTGTGGTGTTTTTTTGGCATGCAGGTTTTAATTTTTTTCCGTTGAATTTACTGATATTATTTTGCTTCTGGATTTTGAAGGGTTACGTATAAAGACCTACCCCACTCCATTTTTAATCTCTCGTACTTCTAGTACTTCATTTTTTACCTTTAAATCTTTAATCCTTTTTGGAGTTTATACCTGTGTACAATATGAAGTAGGGAACCTACTGTATCTTTTTTCCCCAGACTGCTATGCAGTTGTCCCAATGTAATGGATTAAAATGTCTTTCTTCGTCTCAGTAATTTGAAATGTCATCTTTATCATATAATAATAAATTCCTGTGTACATTTTGGTCTATTTCTGGACTTTCTATTATTTTCTACTGGCTTGACTGTCTTTTCAGACACCAATTGCATACTTTTAATTGGCGTGTTTTGATACCCAGAAGACCTATTCTTCCATCATTTCTCTTCTTTTTCAGAGTTTTCTTGGCTATTTTAAAATGTATTTTTCTATATAAATTTTAGAATCAGTTTACTTAGTTTCAGAAAAAAAAAACCCCTGTTGTTATTTTTATTATATTGTGTTAACTTAGGGAAAATTGAGTTTTGAGTTTTCCTTTCTAAGAGTATGATGTCCCTGTTTCATACTACTTTTTGAACGTTCACTAATGTTTCAAAGTTCTGTTCGTATCATTTGGTTTTGTACGTTTCTTTTTAAAGTTATTTCCAGCTGTAAACAGGGTCTTCTCTTCTATGACATCTTTTTTGTTGTTTTATTATATAAAAAGTATTGGTTTCTTTTTAATTAATTTTACATACTGCCATCTTATTGAATTATATCTATTGTGGTATTTCAGTTGATTCCTTGGGTTTATGGGTACAGAATCATATTATCTCAAACTAGAGATAGCTTTGCTTTTTTCCACTCTTATGTCTCTGCTTTCTTTCTCTGGTCTTGTGCTGGTTCAATGCAGGGTTAAATATAGCGGTGATTGTGAGCATCTTTCTGTCTACGTTTAGCAGGAATGCTTCCCATGTTTCTCCCCTATGTCAGAAGCTGGCCTCTGGGCTGATTGTACATGTATGTGCATTGCCCAGATCCCCCACTTGCCCCAGAGGTGACCTGCAGGCAATCCCCATTCATACTGCAAACCTTCTGCCTCTTCCTGCTTGAGTGTGTTCTCTGGCTGTTGGAGGGTCTGGCCCTTGTGCTGGGCAGATGGGGTATACTGTGGAGCTGCAGCCCCAAGGAGTGACTCCAACCAGGGAGGATTGGAAATGATGGAGAAGTACTTCATCTTCTTCACACTTCTAGGGAACAGCTTGGAGGTGTGTTCCACATAGTCTCTCAGAAGATCTCAAGAAGGATCGAACCCCAGTTGCCCGCAGTGATACCCCTTTATAAGCCCATCATTAGCTTTTCTTGTCTCATTTTCCTATGCCCTCACCATGCTTTCTGAAAAACACCTAAAAAACCTACTTGTATACAAATCCTTATCTCAGGGGAACTCAAACTGAGAGAGAAGTATATAACTATTCTTACTGTATTGCGTGTTTTTGTGGGGACTGGGTCTTGAATTGTGTCACAAGTTTTTTCATCTATGGACATGATTAAATGAACTTTCGTCTTAGACAGATTTAGTATGATGAATTATGTTAACGTATTTTTTAATATTGAACCATTATTCATTCCTCAAATAAACTCTTATTCCAGGAAATAAAGTGCTGTCGGATTCTGTCTGCTAATGTTTTCTTTAGGATATTTGCATTAATATTCGTAAGTATGATTTGTCTGTAGTTTTCTTTTTTAAAGTTTTATTTTAACATTTACTTGCACACAATTTGTGAGGTACAGTGTGTCGTTTCAATACATGCATATATTGCATAATGATTCACTTAAGGTAGATAGCATAGTTTTCTTTTTATTGCAATTTTTATCAGATTTTGTTATCAATGTGCTCAACACTTGGTAAAAATACCTTGTAGTGTTTTCTTCTTTTTTTGTGTTTGAACAGTTTAGATGACACTTTAATTTTGATAGACCTTCCTTATGAAGTTGCCCTGCAGGACTACCTAAGCCTGGTACTTTTTGAGAGCTGAGTCACTGACAACTTTCTATATTTCTTCTAGGAAATTTATTTATTAGATATTCTATCTCTTTAGTTTTTAAAAATTATATTTTTGTAAAAAGGATACATTTCATCTAAGTTTTTAAATTTATTTACAGAGTTGTGCAAAAGTCTCATAATTTTTAAACTTTTTTGTTTTTGTGCTTTTCCCCCTTTTGCTATTTCTTATTTTGTGAATTTTTTCTTGCTTTTCTGTTTGTAAGAGTAGGCTGACTATTTACTTATCTATTTTACTGGATTTCCTCAAATTACCTGTTTGCTTTTTCACTTATTTATTTACTTATTTATGTGTTAGTTTTGACTATTGTGTCTTAACTTAGTGATTGCTTTAATCTTTATTAATTCTTTCTACTTTCCTCTAGTTAATTTTGTTGGTCTTTTTCTACCTTTCAGGGGTTAGAAGCTTAATTCTTTTATTTTCATTCTTTCCTTTTTGTTGACATATGTATTTAAGGATGTGAAATAGTACGTAAAACTGAGTTTTTTAATGGAGTGGACTTCAATGCAGAACTTTTTGCTTATTGATTTTGTTGTTAGAATTATTGGTTTTATTGCTTTGCAATCAGAAAATTCTGCATTATTTCTATTTTGGGGGCATTCTTTGTTTTCTTTGTGCCAATTTCGTCTCTTTTCCTGAATTTTCTATGGAAATTTGAGAAGGTGTATTCTCTATTGTCAGAGTACCTAGTTTGACTGATGTACATATATTTACCTTACCGATTAAGTTGTCTGTTGCTTTGCCCCCCACAGATATGTCACCCCTCCTCCCCTCGGTGACAGAGTCACAAAGGATTACTCAAAGCCCATCTCTTATGAGCAGTGAGAAGCCCTGAAGTGGTTAATCTTCTGGAACCCTCAAGAGTGAGGCATTCCTTCCATTTGGGAAATTAATCACAAATTGGTGATGTCTTCCCGCATTTGTTTTCCAGACCAGGAAGTTACAGGAAGAGAACATAGGTGGGGTTATAGTTTAACAATATAGGCTGGTAACTTTCAGTGAAACAAGCCAGATGACATTCCATAAGGCAATTTAAGTGATCCACCAACAAAAGCTTGATCTAACAAACATTCCTCCTCCCTACAGCAGCTTCCCAGTATCTTTACACATCAATTGGTAACTTGTCTGTCTTTGAACCAGCAGCCTTGCTGTGTTACAAGTCTTTATCTTACAACAGAGACTATATAGCCTGGGGAAAATTTTCTGTTTTTTGCAAGGTCAACATTTTATACTTTTAAGAAGTTAGACTAAACCTGAAATTATAAGAAACTAGGCCCTGTGAAATATATTTGCTTTATAGTATACTCCACAGTTGTCTATAGTCTTACTTTTATTTTACCTCTTGGTCTGTCTTGAGATGAGAATTGTCAGTTAAGATGTCTGGTTATTAATAATTTTCCATTTATTTTTCCTTGTTTGTCTTGTAGCTTTTTCTTTATAAAAGTTGCTACTGTTTGATGTAGAGGTTCTCCTAACTCTAATATCATCATTGTCAATTGTATCCTTTAGCATGATAAAACGCCCATCTTTATCTTGTTTAGTCCTTTTTTGGCCTGAGTTCTACCTTACCTGATATTAGGATTGTGACCTCGGCTTTTTTTTTCTAATGCAGTTGCCTGGTGTACCTTTGTCCTTTCTTATATTTTCAATCTTTGGAATTGCATTGATTTAAGTCTATTTTGTATATGATAAAGAGTTTGGTTTTACTTTATAAGCTTATTTGAAATCTTTATTTTTTAAGTTTATTTGTGCTGTATAATAAAATTCCCGAGACTGGGTAATTTATAAAGAAGAGAAATTTATTTCTTATAGCTCTGGAGGCTGGAAAGTTTAAGTAGGACACTGCCATTTGGTGTCCGGTCAGGGCCTTCTTGCTGTGTCCTTACATAGTATAACGGACAAAATGGCAAAATGGATGAACACTGTTCCTCATATGATGGAAGGATGGAAGAGAATGAACCCATTCCCTTGAACCCTTTTATATGGGCCCTAATCCCATCCATGAGAGCTTTGTCCTCATGATTTAATCACCTCCTAAAGGCCCCATCTCTTTATACTGTTACGTTGGCAATAGTTTCAACATGTGAATTTGGGGGGATGTTCAGACCTTGGTATTTAGTAAGTAAGATAAACCCATTTACTAATATTATTGATAATTTGGTCTCAGATCTGTTATATTATTTTATTATACTTAATAGTCACCTATTTATTATTTTACAAAGACTTTTTTAGCACTTATTTTATGTTCTAAAAAAGTTGTATATATGTCAACTCATTTTTCTTAAAGTAATCTGAGGTCAATTATTTTTGTTATACAGAAGGGGAAACTGAGGCACAGGTTACATGGCTAGTACCTGCTAGTAACTGACAAACCAGTATGCATACCCAGCTGTCTGCGCCATGCCTGTCTTGATGGTCAAAGCTTTAAATGGTAGTCTTAAACTTACAGCTATCACCTATGAGATGGGTGACCGTACATTCTGCTTTTCCTGGAATAAATAGTTCTGCACCTTTTATCCAGCTCTGGGTACAAAGAATGCTCCCTTTTGCTCTCAAAATTGTGTCCCAAGATCCCAAAGACATTACGTAGAAGGCTGTGCCTTGGCCAGCAGGCTGAGAATGCATCAAAAAGAGACACCCCTCCCCAATAGAAATATGCATATATTATATACATAATATAAATATAATTTACACATTAAATTATATTTAATATATAATAAATAATATATTGAATTATAGTTATGTAATATATGTATTATATTAATACATCATATAAATATGCATTGCATATTTATAGGTTAGTCTAGGTTCTATAAACAACAGAAAATATATATGAACGGATCTGTGGGGCCAGAAAACAACACTAAGGAATCCAACACTGAGGACCAGGACATTCCATGGAGCTTCTGCAGGCCAGCAGTACTGATTCAGCCCAAAGCCTTGCAGGCCGCTGGACATCCCATTGAGCCCACAGAGTCACTCTCTGTGTAGTTTATGGGGTTGTTATTAATTCTTCTCCTTTTAAGGAGCAAGGTGAAACATTCCAACCTAGGCTGCCACAATGCTCATAATGCAAGCAGAACTACCTGTGGAATATTTTAGGATTTTTTTCTTGTCTTTGGCATTCTGAAAACTTGCCACAATTTTTTTGTTATGTGTGTGTGTGTGTGTGTGTGTGTGTGTGTGTGTGTGTTAATTATCCTCTTCTGTCCCACTCAGTTCTTTCCTCCTTTCACCCCTGTTACACAAATTTCGGAATTTCTGTATCTATCTTTTAAATCTCAACTTTTCTTCCTTCATTTCTATGGCTTCCGAGATGTATTTTGGGAGAATTCTTTGGTTATATCTTCCAGTCAACTCTTAATTTTCAGCCTTGCCCATTTTGCTTGTTTATACCTAGGAGTGAAATTGCTGGGTCATATGGTAATGCTCTGTTGAACATTTTGAGGAACTGTCAAACTATTTTCTAGATTGGACACAATTTTATTATCCCACTAGCAATGTATGAGGATTCCAGTTTCTTCATGTGTTAATTATTCCTCTGTTTGGTATTTCTCTTTTGTGGTGTCAGTTTTTCTAAAATATTTAATGATTCTTAATTGTATGTTCTTCTTTGTATTAGAGATTCCCTGGTGGTTGTTTTATACTGTTAAGTTTTGGGTGGTTTATTATTCAGCAATAAAGCAGTATAGCAAATACATACTCTAAAATCACAATTAACCAGCATGCTCAAAAATGGAAATGGAGCTTGCTAATTATAAAAGAAAAAGAAAACCCAAACCCAAAAAACATAAGGCCCCAGTTTGCTTAAATTCTTATGGTTAAAATAAAAAAAATTAAAAAAAAATACATCAGCTGATATCCTTACTTTAGAAAGTGCATTTATAATGCAATATAATACTGGATTCTTGTGTATTTCAAATATCAGATCCCGTTGTCAGATCTTGAGTCCGGGCGGTGCAGGCTGGAGATTGGGCTGGTTAGTTTCAGAAGTTACCTTGCTGAGTGGGCTATGTGATCTCTGAGCAGTTCTTTCATTATGTTGGACCCCCCGACATCAGAGCATCTTCCATGCTCTCTGTCTGTAGTGCTCCCAGCCACATTTCATGTCTTGGTTGCAGGGGTCCTCCTTTGCTATAGAAACCAGAACCAATGCTGGGAGTATGAAAGGCAGGTCCAGGCTATGTCCAGGCTTCAGAGGGTGGGTTGTTGAGAACCAGTCATGATGTTCAGACTTTAAACAGACATTGTGAAGACCAGGCAGTGCTCAGCCTGGAACATGGTTGGCAAAGGCAGAAGGCCAGTTCAACCACCTGGACAAACATGGTGGGACTTGGGCTGAAGGCTGTAGACTATGGGGATACCTGGGTCTGAGAATGACCCTCAGCCCCAGAGGTCTCAAGACTAGGAAAGCAAAGTGATTTACAAACATCAGTGACTGTGAGCTGGTCCTAAGCTGTGAAGCCCGAATGGGCCATAGCGGACCACTGGATTTGTCTCCCTTCCATACACATAAGGCAGAGGTGACATCTCCTGGACCTGCAGGGATGACCTTGTCTATCAAGGCCACCTGAAAGTAGAGAGGTATTGGAAACCTATTTTTCCTCAAGTGGTATTTACAGAATGTTCCTTGGAAATAACTTTGAAATTCTCTAATAATTTTAGAATTCATTTTTCAGGATCAATGGTACCTATTTTGAGTTTTCATTGTCCTTGGAAATGTGTTTTTTAGCTAATTTACAGAAAATAGTTTTTAATGTACTTTAAATAATAAACTTTGAGTATGTGCTTAGGCTGTGAGGATGTAAGAAATGTTTTCTAGATGTTTTGAAGTTTAGTCCAGTAGTCACCAAATGATTACAATAGATAGAAGTCAAAGGGTAATGGGGTTTCTAAATTATAGGGGGTCCAGTGGTTTTAATAAATTTCAAAATATTACTTTAAAAATTTTGGGTCCTGGCTGACTAGTTCAGTTGGTTAGAGTGCAGCCTTATAACACCAAGGTTATACTGGCCAGCTGCCAAAAAAAAAAAAAAAAAAAAAGAAAAATTTTAGTAAGAAACGCAAAAGGTAGTATTATAAAATATTTTATAAAACTAAGTTGATTGACAAACTGTTAAAATCTAGGCTTTGGTGAGCCATCTTTGCCCACTGAATTTGACATTGATGCTATTTCAAACTTGGGCTCTTCTTAGAAATCACCTTTAATACCCTCCTTGGTAATGGCCCTCCCTTTGCTATTCTCTCGTGCATTTTAATAACCTCATTTATATCCATTTCGAGCCATCTCTGGCCAGTGATCATTCTTTCTAATCTTCCCTCATAGTGGAAATCTCAGGATTTCCTAATTTCAGCCTTTTTACACAGCTTTTCCGTTTTACTTTCTGTAAGGTAAATTCCAAGATGGGTCCTGGAAACCTGGCATGCAAGTAAACAATTTCCTGTTCAGGAGTCCTGAATTCCTTTTCTACTTTGAACAATGGGACAGGCACAGTAGCCCACATTTGTTTCAAGGACGCTTGATCATATATCCTTAGGCTAATTCTATTCCCCACTATGAAGTTTTCTGCATATTTCCATATGTTATCCGCCCCCTCCCTCCCAATCTCATTCATGGTAAGTTAATTGGAAACCTCAAATCTCATTGCAAGTTAATGTCACAAGACCTTTAATATTACTGTATAAAAATAGTATTTCTTAAACTTTTGCAATTCCTTGTGGCCACTACAGTACACTTTTTTTTACTTTAGATCATTTACATATCATAATTGTTGAACAAAATTGATTCCTTTGTTTTGTGGATAAGTATTGTCTTTTTCTCCTCCATCACTTTTTATCCCTGTGGTTGTCTTTTAATGTCTCATCAGAGATGTTCTGCAACACATGTCTCTGCACAGCTGATGTCTCAGAGTCTGAGGGCCTCAGGTCTGTGATGTGGAAAAAATGGAAATCGTGCCTTTCAATGTCACTTGTGATGTCGGCCTTTGACTTAAGAGTTGGCAAAGTGCTTTGAGATTCTTGGAGAACAAGCACTTCAAATTAGACGTGTGGCGTCCCTATTGCCATCTCTTCATCTATTTCCTGTGACTGTGAACGTGGATGCCGATTGTGTCCATTTCTTTCCCCATCTGCATTATCTCTTTAAACTTCCCCCTGCATGGGCTGCATGGGATTTGCCTCCGTGGCACTGTGGACTGGCTTTCACTTTTATATCAGCCCTTCTTTATCCAGACGGATTGTGATCTCACCGCTTGTTAAGGCGTCCAGATCAGATCGCTTTGACAATTCGATTTCCTAACAATTAATGACCTGTAACATTCTTGCTCCTTGGAAGAGTGGAAAACAAATCTTGCCAAATTGTGTAATTATTTAAAGACAAAGCACACATGGTCTAGTGGGGAAGGCTTTTTTTGTTGTTCATACATGGGACAATGTACTATATTTACACATAATTTTGATACTTTTTAGAAAACCATATTTAATCACGTAGGTATTTGTTTGTGTTGTATTTATTCTCTGGTGGAGTCCTGCTTATGCTGCATCACAAGGATAACCTGCTGGTAACCTATTGAAACTGAAAATGAAGGATTGGGGCAAGGATAGAGGAACGTATTTTTTATTTTCTTTAAAAATTTTTTGAAAGATTTTATTTGTTTTATTTTTTTCTTTATTTTTATAGGAGTTTTAGTTTTATAGAGAAATTGAGCAGAAAATACAGATACTTCTCGTACCCTCCCACACTCACATATACAGTTTCTCCTATTATTGAACTGTTTACATTAGTGTGGCACATTTGTTACAATTATGAATCAATATTAATGTATTATTGTTAACTCAATTACATATTAGGGTTCAGAGGAACTTATTTTTAAAAAAACATATTGCTGAAGTTTTTCTGCTGCTAGAGATAAAAATGTACGTACTCCTGTATAGTTCCTCCCAGAAGTTATTTCTATAAAAATTTTCATTTAGTAGAAAAAGATTTCCACTCATTCTCTAAGATTTTGTGTTTCTGTTGTATAGACAGACACACTTGATAAATTTTCATGGGATTTTTTTTTTTGATCGAATGATATTACTATCTTAACATTATGGTATAAGATAGGATTTTTTTTTTTTGGTTGCAAGCAACAGCAAACAGAACTTAAACAAACTTAATGAAAAGAGGAATGTATTGCTTCTCTACCTGACAAGTCCAAGTAGGCTTCAGACAGAATTGAATCCAGGAGTTTGGGTAGTGTCATGAGGACTCAACACATTCTCTTGCATTTTTCTTTGCTTTCCTCTGCGTTGGTTCATTCTCAAACAAGCTCCCACCTGTGTTGGCAAGATAGTTCCCAGCAGCTCCAGGTGGACATGACTTTCCTATAGGGGAAAGAGAACATTTTCATCTTAAACTCTCCAGCAACGAACTGGAGATGAACTCTGCTTAGACTTGGGTTATGTGCCCATTGCTGCTATTAGAGGGATGGAAGAGGCTGGTAGGCAAGGCATGGGTTACTTGCCTGCCCCTAGATCTAGAGGAGGAGACAACTACTCTTGAACCACAGGCACATAGGATAGGACTGGGGTAATTTCCAAAGATGCAGGATGTTCGGCAGGCAAAACCAGGAACTGTCTGCTACAAATGATGACTCAAAAAAGTCAGATGACTTTCCCAGGGCACAGAAAAGCTGCTCTACATGTAAAGAAAAGCAGTGTAGACAGAGAAGGCTGGATCTTTTTAGTCATAATATTGCCTTATGGAGTAGCCAGAACTGACTCTTCAATTATTTATGTATTTTATTCTTGACAATTTAATATATTAAAAATGACTCTTAATATTTAATTTTTAAATTCACATATTTTAAGTTCAAATATTCTTAATATTTAATTTCAAATATTTAATTTTTGCTGCAGAATATAAAAATAAGTCTCATTTATTTACTATTCAAGGAGAAATAATTGGTTACCTGCCAAATCTTGGAACTTGACTTAATTGTGATATGACGGTGAATCCCTCACTTCATTTTTACATAGAGAAGTCTTTAAGGCAGGGAACTTTACTCCTCTCAAATAGTTTGTGCTTTTTAGAAGCAAATTTTGTGTTTGCTTCTATTTGACTTTGAACTGAAGACAAGGAGCCCATTATGGAGAGGGAAAGTACTGGCATTTGCAAATCGAGCTGCCAAAAGCTGTATTTAAAGCCCATCTGTGAATGCAGTTTCCTCATAATAGTCTCGACACACAAACATTGTTGAGATTGATTCTTTCATGGATTTGGAAGTTGATATTCATTCGGTGAGAAGGAAGTAAAAGAGAGAGCACACATCATCTAGAACTGGCCCCATTATAATCCTCCCTTCACCAGCAGGGGGAAGTAGGTTTGCATTCACTGACCTAAGTGGTGCAGGCAAGAATTTGACTTCTGTATGAAAGGAAGCATTTCTGATCAGTAGGTAGCAACTACTGTACTACTTATGGAGGAGGAAATTTCTGGGTGCAAAGGGCTGCAAAAGTGGGGGAGGACAATTCCTGACAATATGAGGGCACTTTAGAAAGTTCATGGAAAAACAGAATTAAAAGAGAATAACAATCTTTCCATGAACTTTTTGAATTACCCTCATATAATAAAATCATGAAGTCACAGAATGTTAGAAATGAGAGGGATTTTTGAGATCATTTGGTGCTACCTATTATTTCATACAAGAAGAAAGTGGGATGTTCAGAGGTGATGTGACTTGTGCAGAATAGTTTTTGGTCAGTGTGAGTGGTAGATGGCAAAATGGGAAAAGCATGACCTTTTGAGTCAGAGGGACCTTTGCGTAGTTTCTGAGTTTTTCTCTAACTAGGTGTGCAGGCTTGAGCCTATTCCTCCATCCTGTGCTTCTTACAGTAAATTGTACAGTGGGGCATTAATAGTGATAATTAATGTAGGTAAAGCACCTACTAGAGTGTCTGGCACAGAAAGTGTGTTCAATTACTACTAATAGACTTCCCCCATGCTAAGTAATATCTTGCTTCCCTGCAGTTAAAATTACTTTCTTCCCATCTTGAAGTGACCTCGTGAGCCTTCATTTTATAAAATCTAACACAACGTCATTGATTAGTGTCAACAATCTAATCATATTTTGTTGATTTTTTTTGAAACGAATTCTTCTCCATGAAGAGTATGAGTTCATATTTATTTGGTAATATTAAGTGCTTTGTGTATTAAACTGTAGGGGATGAAGAATTTCTCTCTACCCTTCAAAGTTCTTTGCTGGGACTCCCTGTAACAACAGAGAGATTAACAAGAGAAAAACTAAAAACTTCAGTAACATGAAAACATCCTGTATACATGGGAGATAACCCAGAGGAATAAATAAATCTCTACAGTAGATCTCAAAGAGTTGTCTTAGATTTAAGGCTTAAATACCATTGTTTGCTGACACAAAGTAAGAAGGGTGTGGAGAAAGGCTGGTTAAGATGAGATGGCCAGGACAAGCATCATAAACTAAAGCAATGTTTGTTAGGCAGACTTAAATCGATGCCATCTCCATTGATAAGAGTCTCTAGTGATTTCCTTCTCTTCCTACTGCAGGGAGAGAGACATCTTTACCAATGGAGATTTTTATTATGGGTCTAAATTTTTTTTACAAAAGGGGAACATTTTAGAGCCCCTCTTGTATCTGCAGTTTCTCAAAATACCCAGCTCACAATAAACAATATGTCAAAGGGGTGTATTTTGGGGTACCATAGTCTGGTCTCCTCTAGTCTTATTTTGGGGTGGTGTGTCCTGAGTCCCATCAAAACAAATCTGTCCCTACGAAAATTTCACATTCTAAAATGGAAGTCAACACAAATATAAATACAGACAAACATAGCCACACATAACACAAAGATGGTCCAGAGCTTGGTATGTCCCCAGCCTGTCTTTCAGACTGCCCCTGTGGCCCTCACATACCAGGTTCCTGCCACACTGGTCTTCATGACATTCCTCCAAAAAGATCAAACCAGTTCCCACTTTACAGTCTTTGCAGTGGCTGTTCCTTCTGCTGGGAATGCTCCTTCCCCATCCTGCTTGGCTCCTTCTTTTTAGAGAAGACTTTCCTTTATTTTATTTTATTTTATTTATTTATTTTTTTAAATTTTATTTTGTTGATATACATTGTGGCTGATTATTTTTGCCCCTCACCAAAACCTCCCTCCCTCCCCCCCAACAATGTCCTTTCTGTTTGCTTGTCGTATCAACTTCAAGTAATTGTGGTTGTTATATCTTCTTCCCCCCCCGGTTTTATTTGTGTGTGTGTGTGTGTGTGTGTGTGTGTGTGTGTGTGTGTGTGTGTGTGTGAATTATATATTAATTTTTAGCTCCCACCAATAAGTGAGAACGTGTGGTATTTCTCTTTCTGTGCCTGACTTGTTTCACTTAATATAATTCTCTCAAGGTCCATCCATGTTGTTGCAAATGGCAGTATTTCATTCATTTTTATAGCTGAGTAGTATTCCATTGTGTAGATGTACCACATTTTCCGTATCCACTCATCTGATGATGGACATTTGGGCTGGTTCCAACTCTTGGCTATTGTAAAGAGTGCTGCGATGAACATTGGGGAACAGGTATACCTTCGACTTGATGATTTCCATTCCTCTGGGTATATTTCCAGCAGTGGGATAGCTGTGTCGTATGGTAGATCTATCTGCAATTGTTTGAGGAACCTCTAGAGAAGACTTTCCTGATCAGCCAATCTGAGATGGCCCCTAGTCCTTCTTTATCATGTTAACCTGTTACATTTTTATTATAGCACTTGTTTGTTTGTTTATTTATTGTAGTCTGTTTCCTCCCATTGGACTATTAACTACATAGTAACTATATAGTTCACATAGGATCCTCATCTCTCATTTCCCACTGCATAACTGGTGCCTAAGGCAGTGCCCAGCACACAGGTAGTGCCTCGATAAATATCTGTTGAATGAATGAAGGAGTGAATTTGTATAACCCATATAGGCAGCATCATAAATTATGAAAAACAGTCTGGGCCATTCTCCTAAGCTTTCACTCCAAACTGTGTGACCTTGGGAGAGAATTCCACCTTTTGGATTTTGATTACTTTTCTGATAAAATAAGGTTGAACTAGATCACATAAGATTTCTTTTAGATCTTCATTCTGTGATTCTGTGTCCATTTTCTTCCATGCTGGACAATCAAATAAGAATTTACCCTTATAAGGAAAGATAATCTTTTAAATAACTTCTGTGTATCAAAGCACAGACCACGTGCCAGACAATAGCTGATGGCTCTGGAGAATTGAACAATAGATGAGAAGGAGGCATTATGCAAGAAAGAAACAGTAGCTTTACATAGGGTGAGGTGTTCCACTGCATGGAAGATAAATCCATAAACACTAAAGAATCCTTCTCACAAATGGAAGAAGGGTAATAGCAACTAAAACTACCCATCCAAATTATTCTTTCGTATGTAATTTTAGGAAAAGTTGTATAAAATTAGCTTTTAGGCGTTTTCTTTCATGATTTCCTTTATTAACAAACACTGACAATTTGTGGAATTCCTTCCCTGTCTCCACACCATTTTACCTTTCAGGATGGACTGTGTTGTTTAAATACTCTGTATGTTTCCTATTGGTGCTTTAATAAATTACCACAAACTTCAGACTTTAAAACAACACAAATATTATCTTACAGTTCTGGGGATCGAAGTCCAAAATGGATCTCATTGAGCCAAGATCAAGTTATTGATGGGGCTGTGTTCCTTCTCTAGGCTCTTTTTTGAGGGGGCTGGCTGCTGGCTGGTATGGGGATTGAACCCTTGACCTTGGTGTTATAACACCATGCTCTAACCAATTTTTTGCCTTTTCTGTTTACTGGAGGCTGATGGCATTCCTTGGTTCACAGACCGTTTCGCCATCATCAAGGCTGGAATGAGCAGGTAAGTCCTTCTCCCATTATATCGCTCTGATATTCACTCTTCTTCACATTTAAGGACCCATTGGGATTACATTGGGCCCAGGATAATTCAGGATAATCTCCGCATTCTAAGATCAGCTGATTAATTCCATCTGCTACCTTAATTCCCCTGTGCCATGTAAGGTAACATATTCACAGGTTGGGAAATAGGACACGGACATCTTTGGGGAGCCAATATTCTGCCTCCCACACATTACTGAAAAGAAAAAGAGCAATCCCTTAAAACAAATTCTAAGGCCTCCTCTGAAATGAAACCATGTGTGTATGACAGCTGCATTCTTGTTTTGATTAAGGTAAAGGTGATGGCATCTACTCCTTTGTTTTATTGAAGAACAGCTACCATATAGTGTAAGGGATGTCTCCAGTAGATGGCTGAAGATACAGTTGGGGATTTTTGTCCCAGATTTCAGGACACCATCTTGATCCTGGAACTCTTTTCCTATCTTCTAACACCACCTTCTGTGTGTTGAGATAGAAAGCTGACAATCCCATTTACGTATATATGTTGCCCATTGAAAATGGTCACAAATGTCACTTGATTGAAACCTGCCTTGTGCCCTGCAATTCTGGCTTTCAATGATTTCTGTAAGAATCTGTAAATATAACCAACCACACAATACAAACCTATAATATTCCCTTGTGGAACATCAGATGTAAATGTCTGCTTTGCTTACCTGGTAGCAAGATATACAGAGGAAAGAAAAGTTAACTTCTGGCCCTGATTCATCACTTTTATTGAAGTTAAATACTTTTGTTTTAATGCACACTTGATTGAGCAAGCATTTATCGAGGCAGTTATGGTTTGTAGGAGAAAAAGACAGTTGAAGAAAGAACAAATGAATCTAATGTAAATCAAATACTTAGCCCTTTTATAGGAACTACAAAGCTTTAAATGTGTGTTCTTAACAGTAATTTTTACAAAACTCCAATAGGAAGCTTTGACAGTGATTGTTTCTGCAAGGAGATGGGTTTTTCCTTTCACATGCTAATCACCTGCTCCTGGTGATATTTCTCTCCTTGACTGCAGTCACAGAATTGAATAATTTATGGAATGAATTTTGTTGTAAATTTATTGTGTCACAAGCAGGTTGTAATTTCACTAACAGTTCACTTAAGTTATTAAGTTAAAAAAAAAATGTGGTTGATAGGATAGTGCCTTTGGAGGTTTTCTCCCCGCCAGCAAGTTCACATCTTATATATTTTCAAAACAAAGTACTTGCCTAATTTTTATTCAGAATCTGATATGAGAGAAAGAAGCACACATTAACATAAGTGGAATTGCATTTACACACTATTGTTGAATTTTGGAAGTTGTAAACAAATTATGGAAGATTCTATAGAGACAGAAATAGCATTAAACCCACAGTGCTGTGGCACTGCTACCATTGTTTTCTGAATAATTGTCCCCAGCTTGCTGGTGACGAAGGAGGAGTTGGCGGCGTAAAGGTGAAGATGCCCCTGGGAGGGAAAAAAGCCACATTAATCCCTTTAAATGTTGTTTCAACTTTGAGGTTAAGATAATTGCAAATTATCACTCTCCCAAATCTTATCCAATCCAAATGGACTATAAGGAGGACAGAAAAAAAAAAAAATCTTTAAACATCTCTCGCAGGGGTATCTGATTGGCCTCCCTCTACATTCACTGTGTTCTCAGGGCTTCCTTTTTAATGGCTGTTCTGCTGTGATAAGAGGCCACATTTGGCCACTGCAGAAACCTCTGCTTCGTTTCTGCCCCCAGTGCTTCAGCATTCAGCAAACACGCATTTAAGGTCTCCTGTTATTTACATTGAAATTTTTCTATTGACCCTGCCAGTGTGAATGAATTTCAAACAAGTCGTTTCTTTCCCTGTATAGATTATTTCCCTAGGTTCCTGGTAGGGGTTACTTTTAATTCCTCTAGGAGTTCCCGTTATTCTTGTCAGCACCCTGAGGATTTGCTTTCTATTTTCCATGCTGTCGCCTGGTGTGTGCCCCCTCTTCCCGCATCGTACTCTGGCTATTCCAACCCCAGCGCAGGGGACGTTGGATAATAGCCACTATTCTTGAACAGGAATAGTTTTTAGGCCTTTAGAATAGACATTTTCATCATGTGTTATACAGAATCTGAAATGTGATGGGAAAACAGGTTGTAATTAACTAAAAAATGGGTAATCTCTGTGTCTTAATGCATTGGAGTTGGGGAAATAGACTCGAATTTCCATGGAAAGAAAAGCAGCTTGGGTTTCTTAAAAAAGATGATTAGGCTTTAATTTTTGGAGTAGTTTTGGGTTTACAAAAAATTGAGGGGAAGTACAGAGAGTTCCCATGTGCCCCCTCCTCACCTCCTCGCCACGTCCAGTTTCCCCTATGAACGTCTTGCACTGGTGGTTTAAGGGCTCAGAAAATGATACCCCAATATATGGCACTTTGGCATGGAGTGCTTTGAATAAAGGACTTGGAAGGCCTCAGAAGCAAAGTCTCTCTGACCTTCCCCTACCCTTCTGTCTCTCACCCTCTATTACCCCCTAAGGTGAGTCATAGTAACCAGCATTCTTCTTCCCCAAGGTGGGTCATAGAAACTAGAACCCCTTTTTCCTAAAGCAAGCTGTAAAATCTAAGACTATTATTCTAACCTACCCCCACCTTTCTGTCTGGGAGCTGGCATATTAGTCCATTTCTGTTGCTTATAACAAAATACCTGGGACTGGGTATTTATAAGAAAATGAGATTTATTGCTTCAGTTTCAGAGGCTGGGAAGTCTAAAGTCCAGGGAACACATTTGGTGAGGGCCTTGTTGGAAGTGACAGTGATGTGAGGGGTCTTATATGGCAGAATGGCAGAGCAGAGAGAGAGAGCTCCTCATGTACTCTCTTTTTAAAGTTCTCAGAACCATGCCCATGACCACTATACACCATCAGATGGATTAATCCATTCACTATGGCATGGTCATCACAATCTAATCACCTCTTTAAGGCCCCACCTTTCGATTACCTTAAAAGGATTTCCCACCCTCAATAGTTACAGTGGGGATTAAGCTTCAATGAGTTTTGGGGACATTCAATCCACTTCAGTTGGCCATAAAGAAATCCTCTGATCTGCGTTGTCTGATAGTCAATAAGACTCTCATTCTGGAGGGGCCCTGCCCTATACCTGGGAGGAAGAAATGCTGCAACAGAGAGACCAAGAAGCACCTGAACAGACAGGCCTAGCTGGGTTTCCCCCCTCGGTCTATTACCATCAGATCATATCTTTCTGTCCAATCACATTTCTACATGGATGTCAGTGCTTCATTGAACCCAAGCATAAAAAGAAAGTTTTCCTTGAGTCTTCATTCTGAAGGCTCTCACGTCACATAAAACTTTGATTAAATAAATATGTTTTGTTTTTCTCTTGTTAACCTGTCTTTTGTTATAGGAGTGTTGGCCATCATACTTGCCATGGGTGAGGAAAGGTGTTACACTCTGTAGTTTGGTACATTTGTTACAATTGATGAGGCAATGTTGATATACCTTTAATTAACTAAATTCCATAGTTTACATTAGGGTTTACTCTTGGTGTTGCACGTTTTATGGGCTTTGACAAATATCTAATGACAGGATTCCACTGTTACAGAACCATACAGAGTAGTCTTACTGCTCTGTTCTCCATCTAGTGATCCCTCTCTCCCCTCTAACCTCTGGAAAATGCTGATCTTTTTATTGTCACCATAGTTTTGCCTTTCCCAGAATGTCAGATAGTTGGAATATAGCATTTTCCGACTGGCTTCTTCCACTAAGTGATATGCACTTAAGTTTCCTCCAAGTTTTTTCATGGATCCATAGCTCATTTCTTTTTATCAC
The DNA here is from genome assembly GCF_027409185.1 of Cynocephalus volans. Taxonomy (NCBI): domain Eukaryota; kingdom Metazoa; phylum Chordata; class Mammalia; order Dermoptera; family Cynocephalidae; genus Cynocephalus; species Cynocephalus volans. The sequence goes on along the minus strand of NC_084469.1, from coordinate 130,096,601 downwards.
TGAATAATCAGCTTGTACTTTTTATTGGTGGTTAACATGGTGTAGTGCAGGGAAGGAGAAATCATTTTCTCTGCATAGTTCTTAGTTGCAACTGACCCCTCTAACAAAAGACAGATGAACAAGAGAAAAAACATAGAAGTTTAACAACATGTATATCTCGTGTATACATGGCAGATATTCAAAGAAATGAGTAGATTTCCAAGTGGTGGCTTTGAATTCAGGCTTAGATACCATTGTCTGCCAAAACAAAGAGAGAAGGGTGTGAGGAAAGTGACCCCCAAATCACAGTAAACTAAGGTAAGTCTTGTTATGCAGATTTAAGTCAGCGTCTTCTTCATTGATAAGTGTCTAGTGGTTTAGAGTTGTCATATTTTTCCTGGTATGAGAGGGAGACACCGTTACAAATGGATGTAAATTTCCTTTATAGATGTAAATTTGTCTTAAAAAGGGGTAACTTTTACCCTGTTTTCAGAGCTTCTCCTGTGGCTGCTGTTTCTCAAAAAAGAAAAAAAAAATTGAAATTAATCCTTCCTTAAAGGGTGCATATTTTGGAGTGGCACATTCTGGTCTCCCACAGTGGGAACTCAAACTGTCTGATATGGAAGAAAAGGCAAGCAGGCTGGCCTTCTGTTCTCCTGGGCCCAGCCTGGCATCTTGTATTTTCTTTTCTACCACTGATAACCTAATAGAGTTAAGTCACCTGCATAATGTATGACCACGAAATAATGAGACTAATGTAACAATCCACATGGGAAAATCAGGCTCATTGATTTGATCACATTTCATATATTCCTGTTAGCATTTTCCCTTGGTTAATTATAAGTGACATACAATGTCTAGTCTCTTGCTCTCTAAGGAAAAGAGACTCATTCTTAATGCTGCAGGCATATACACTCATCCAAGCCAGCCCTGGGAAGTTATAATTCCATATGTCTACACATGGTTAACATCAGACACATATTTAGTCTACAAATATTTTTTGAACCCGTACCGGGTATTAGGTACCAATCTGTGTACTGGGAAAACATTGGTGAACAAGATGGAACTTACAACATTCTATTAAAAGCATCAGAGAGGCAATAAGCACACAAATAATTAACACACTTTAGGTCTTTTCTCTGGTATAAATGTGTACCCCCAAAATTCACATATTGAAACCTAATACCCCATGTGATAGTATTAAGAAGGTGGGGCCTTTCAGAGGTGATTAAGTCATGAAAGGGATTAGTGCCCTTATAAAAGAGGCCCTAGAGAGCTGCTGTGTCCTTTCCACCAAGTAAGCATGCATAGAGGGTCCCATCTATGAGGAATGGGCTCTCAGCACATGTCGAATCTGCCTGTGCCTTGATCTCGGACTTCCCATTCTCCAGAACTGTGAGTAATTAATTTCTGTTGTTTATAAGCCACCCAGTTTATGATGACATTTTTGTTACAGCAGCCTGAATAGGCTAAGACTGTCCTAAAAAGTGCTATGAAGAAAAAAGATAGGGTAATGTGATAGTGTGCATGTGTGTGCATGCATGTGTGTGTGTGTCAGGAAGCAGGTGGCAGCTGCTTTTGCTAGGGTGTTTAGAGAAGGCCTGTGTGAGGAGGTGGCCCTTAATTTGGTGAGCAGTAGGCAACTATGAAGATCTGAGGAAGGGCATCCGGGCAGAAGGAACAGCAAGAGCAGTAGCCCTGCACTGGAGCTGGATGTGTCCAAAGACCTGAAAGAAGGCAAAGCGACTGAAGCAGAGCAAGTGATGGGAAGAGTGAGGGAGGTGATGGATGAAAGGCAGGCAGGGGCCATATCCTCTCTGGCCTTACAGGCTGTGGTAAAGAGTTTTTGTTCTAAATGAATTGGGAACAATTTAGAAACCTGGCCTTTGCCCTCAGCTTCTGGGAGGTGATCTCTTAGTCCTTGAAATGTCTTGCCTTATAAGAGTGCCTTTGCTTACTTGGGGGTTTTGGACCATGCTGGATAATACAACAACATGATTATGGTGGGGACTTTGGGACTTGCAGTATAGCTCAACTGTCAGAGGGACTGGAGAGTAAAGATCAGTCACATGTCTGTGTGACTGAACCATGATAAAAACTCTAATGCCAAGGCTTGGGTGAGCTTCCCTGGTTGGAAATACACTGTGGGTATCATCACACATCATTTCCAGAATAAGTTAGTGTTGTCCATGACCCCGCTGGGAGAGAACAACCTGAAGCTCTGTGCGTGGGACTCTCCTGGATGCCACCCTGTTCTCCCCTTCTCTTGGCTGATCTCATTCTATATCTGTATTAGTCTGCTTCCCCTTACTTATAACAGAATACCTGAAACTTGATAATTTATAAAGAAAAGAAATTTATTTCTTATAGTTTCAGAGGGTGGGAAGTCCAGTGTCCAGGCAAAACATCTGGTGAGGGCCTCCTTAGTGGGAACTCTACAGAGTCCCATGGCAACCAGGATATCCATGACCAGAATGGGCTGAGCAAGAGAGAGCTAACCTGTTTGCTTGCTCTCCTTATGAATCCATCAGAACCAAGCCCACGACCACCCATTAAACCATCAACTCATTACTCCATGATTGGATCAATCCATTTACTAGGGCATGGTCTTCGGATCCAATGTAATCAGGCCCCACCTTTCAAGTACCATAATTGGATTTCCCACCCTCTTAACACTGTTATAATGGGAGCCAAGTTTCCAACACATGAGGTTTTAGGGGGCACATTTGACCCATAGCAATATCCTTTCATACAATAAGCCATAACCATGAGTGTAACGGTTTTCAGTGAGTTCTTTGAGTCCTTCTAGATTGTTGAACCTGAGAGTTATTTTGGGGACCCCTAAACTTGTAGTTGGTGTCAGAAGTGAGAATCACCTTGGGGACTCCCTATTTCTGTAGAAGCCATTGGAGTTTAAGCAAGGGAGGAACAAGGTTTCATTCTGTTTTAGAAAGATGACTCTGGCTGCTGTGTTAAGAAGCTATTACAGTCGTGTGGACAAGAGACAGTGGAGACTTAACCAGGATGACAGCAGTGGAGAAATGATAAGAGGCATGTTTTGTTGATAAAGGTGACAGTACTTACTGATGAATTGCCTGCCATATATGCTGTCAGACAGTCATTGATGCCTAGCAGATAAATCCCACTATTAAATACCAATAAGTTTTAGACTGCATAACAAGACTTCTGAGAAATTTATTTATTTATTTATTTATATGTTTTTAAAGAAAAATGTAGTTTTATTAATATTATTTGTTTACATTTAGGTTGCTGTTGCGGAGCAGTTGGGCAGTTGGGAGAGAGAGAGGGGAAAGGGAAGGAAATGTGATGGAAGAAGGAGGAAGGAGGAGGGGCAGGATTGAGGCCTGTGGCACCCCTCTCATTACCACAGGGGAGACGGGGGGCTTCCCACAGTGGCTTGGTCATTGCTGGGCTAGATGTAGATGTCAGGGGAGTGTGGCAAAAGCCTTCAGCCCCCACCACTCCAGCTCAGGAACCCACGGCCCTTCTTGCTGAGGTTTGGTGGTTGTCGCTGGGCTGGTTGTGGGTGTCAGGGGGGCATGGCTGAGTCCCTCAGCACCCCACACTGCCCCAGCTTGGGAGAGCCCGGGTGCTTATTGTGGCAGCTTGGTGGTTGCTGCTGGGCTGGCTGCACATGTTGGGGGGAGCTGGTCGAGGCCTGAGGCCCCCCACTGGACTTCTGAGAAATTTCAAAACCCCTTCTTGAGTTTTTCAAGGAAGACCTTGGAGCTCATTCTCTTCTTAGGCTATTATCTTAAAATATATTTAATACCATATTGTTAATGTTCACAAGCCTTTCAGTAACAATTCTCTTGGTGTATAATTAAAAAAATGTATAGTTTAGGAAAAAATCAGAGACTACTTGGGTTCTATATATTGGGTGTGCATTTGGAAGCTGGTAGTTTCTCTGAGATTATTATACTATCATGTCATGCCTTGTGTCCAAGGGAATTTAAAAATTTCATGAAAATTTCTTTCATTCTTTTATACTGGATATAAAATGGGTGCTAACTTTGAAGAAATGTGCTTATTACCCAGCACTGGGTCTGAAATGTAAAAGACACTAGATAAATACTGGCAGAATGAAGGGCATTTGAACCTCAGACCATCGTCCTACTAACAAGCCTACATAAAACTCACAGGACTTCAAGTGTTTAAGTGCTGGGGCAAACAGGTGTTCTTACTAGTACAGTCTGTTATCGGGGTGGGAGTCTAAATGCTGGCTCAATTGAAAAGGATATTATGTGATTAACACCAACTCTTCTAATAATCCAAACCCATGGCCTTTTTTGGGGGGATGAAAACATTACTTAGCTTACCCAGAATACCTTCATTGAATTTCTGCTGGGTGCCACGTACTAGGCTAGGTTCTGGGATTCTAGAAGCTAGGAAGACATCATTCTTACCCTCAACAACTTCATGCTGTAAGTGAGAAACACTTCCCTAGGGGGGACGGAGGTGGAGGGAATGGGATGCTGTTTCTGTAGGATAAGACATTTCCTTGGGTGTTGAGGCCAATATGGCATACTTTGAAGACAAAATGGGAAGCTAGAGGTAAATGTGCTGGAATTACTTTTCATTCCTTATGGGAGTCACTTCTACACCAGGAAGAAGAGCAGGATCAAGCATTCAAGGGAATAGGCTGTCAGTTCTTTTCTAGTAAAAGACATAAATTTCGTACCACTTCTTCTGAGTGCTCTCTATGAATCTCTGCTTTCCTACCTATGCCATTCTTCTTTCCCTTTACTAGTATCTATCTCTTTGCCTTTTCAGATTCAGCCCCTGCTCTGCCCCACCTTGCTCAGGGCCCTGAGAAGCTGACACTTCAGAACCCCCTCATCCAGGACCCCTTGCTCAAGTCCTTTAGGGGCTTCAACAAGAAATAAAACAATGAAACTATCCTCAAATAGTTTTTAATCTGTAGGGAGATAAAGCAGAAGTTTAATGAAATATATGATGAGGAAAAAACTGCAAGTTGAATACAAAGTGCTGTAAGGGAGGAGAGGTTCTGGAGGACCCAAATTGCACCTGCTGGGGATGGGGGTGCTGGGATGCCGAGGGAAGGATTGGGAAAGGTGGTATGTTACAGTCAGCTAGTACTGGCCCTCCCTAGCCAATAGGTACATTTGCAGGAAGTTAGCCTGCTGGTTGATATCACCTCACTAGTTTGAAATTAGCCACAGTGGGAATATTTACACCACAGAAATGGGCAAACACTACAGTTCAGGGATCCCTCCACTTACCAACAACCCACTGGATGTGGGGAAACTGTGGCTCTGAGATGAACCTGGAATGGGAAGGGGAAGACTCTCTGGGTTGAGGACCTGGTTCAAGCCTAGCCAGGAAGATAAGACGGGACACATTTCGTGTGTGTGTGTGTGTGTGTGCGTACACACGTGTGTAGAACAATGCAAAAGTTAGCATGATTAGGGGGTAGGAGAAACAAAGGGGAGCATTAAAAATGGGACTGGAAGGTAGGTTAGGCCCTTGAATATAGCAATATTCATCTTGAATATTCAGCTACAGAATTTTTGTGTACTCCATTTGGTAGACAGTAGAAAGCCATGGAAGGTTTTAGCACAGGAGTGAGATGATCAGAGATCATGATGTATGTATGGGTTGTTTAATCTGTCATCCAAGATCAAGATCATGGAGTCCCTAAGACTTCTCCTTATCTCATGGCTTTCATGCTCAATCAGTTTCCAAATCTCATAGCTCCCACTCTTATAATTTCTGATCATCCCATGCCCTCATTTCCATTGCCAGTAGGAAGCTAAGGAGCTGCCCTATTGCTACCGGATGAGGTTCCTGTCTTTAGAAGTCCTTTTCCATATCAAGATTGCATTTTTGACATTTGCACAGGTACAAGGTGTGATGTATAAGATCTAATTTATTTTTCCCCTAAATGATTAGCCAGTTGTTTCAGTTCATTGACTAGTTCACCCTTTCCTTACTGATTTTAAAGGTCAAGACACACCCAGATCATAAAGGTTAAGATCCAGACTGATATCATCAGACTGTCTGGTGCTCTTTCCAGTGAGTTCTAATTATGAGCACATCTTTAATATGACCTAAAATGCTTTTCTTTACTGTGGAGTTTCCTAAGATGTCATATTAATTGGTTTGTCTTAATTTGGGTTCCCCCAGAAGGCAGGGTAGGGCATTGGGGAAGAGAAAAAAAAGGGAGGGAATGTAAGTCAATGAATGGTCCTTTCTGATGAAATCTACCATAGTGGTAATTAATTTTAGTCTTAATCTGTGTAACGAAAATTGTAATAGATAACACTTACATAGTACTTATGTGCTAGGCTCTGTTCTGGATCCTTTACAAATCTTAACTAATTCGTCCCTTAGAACAACTTTATTGTTTCCTCATTTTGCAGGTAAGGAAACTGAGGTGGAGAGAGATGAAGTCTGTGTTCAAGGTCACATAGATAGGGAGTGGCAGATCCAGGAATCTATGGGACTTTCACAGACCATAGGACCAATTATCCAGGCAGAATATGCTTTACAGTGAAGTGGTTCAAAAGCTAGGGCTTCTGAAATTACATCACTGGTGAAGACTGGTGCAGAGTATTGCTTTTGCTCTTCAGTAGTTGTATGTTTGTGAAAACTCAGGCATGGCCCTTAGATATGCCATTCTCGTTTGAAAAAGAGTGGGTAATAACTTCCCAAAGCAATCCATTTTTAGTGTCTGTGCAGTTACTTTGGTTGTAATCCTCTTCGGCAATGTCTGCAAATGTCTCAGTGGCCTAGACTATGGGAGTTTGTGCCAACACTGGCTCTGTTTGGTAGGTTGGAGACTCCGGGCTGGTTGTTGGGCCAGGAGTGTGTGGGTGCAGAGGACCAACCGGCTGTTTGATAGTCTCTTGGAGGCACAGAATTGCTGCCTGACTGGCTATCAGGCCAGGCATGGACATGCAGCTGTGAGGTTGTCTCTGCCAGGGGGTGGTGCACAGCTTGACCAGCTTTTGGGCTGGATACAGATGTGCCTAGGTGCGGGGTGGGGATGTCAAGCAGCTCTGTGAAGGCCTGTCAGAGGAGTGAATGCCACTGCCTGGCCAGGAGCTGGCGTGTGCAGCCGCAGCAGGGCCAGGTGACTCTACAGAGGCCCACTGGGTGGAGGCAACACTGCTGCCTGGTCCAGTTGGGCAAGGCGTAGGTGTGCACTGGTGCGCCAGGCCTGGCGGCTCTGTAGACGCCTGCTGTAGAGAGGTGAAGCTGCTGCCTGCGTGATGTCGGTCAGGCAGCAGGTGTACCCTAGTGCAGCAGGATCCAGCGGCTTTGTGGAGGACCCTGGGGGAGGCAGAGCTACTGCTGGACTGGCTGACGGGCTGGCACAGGCACTTGTGGGCTCAGCAGTTGAGCAGGTTGTGCAGGCTGGTGCATGAGATTGAGGTGGACTGCTGTTTGTTAGCGGCTTCCATGCTGAACAGGTCTGTTCTCCTGAGGGGAGGACTGCCATTAAGACATTGGGGTTAAGGGTCTTAATGGAGAAACTTATGTTGAGTGAAAGAAGCAAAGCACAGAAGGATAAATACTGCATGTGCTCACTGATAAGTGGGAGCTAAGAGAGAAAGAAGGAAGGAAAGAAAGACCACAGTGGTGCATTGGACTTGCAGAGGGAGAGAACATTCCTTGGGCTACAAAGTGGAGTGGGGGGGAAGGGGTGGGGAAGGGAGGTTGGGGATAATTGGGTGGGGGACATGGGGTACAATTGCAATTTGTGGTAATGGGTATGCTGCCAGTATGGATCTGGCCTTCACATCTTGGGCACGAGGGGTGACAATCAGCTTTGTATCTCATGAATATTCATAACTAATAAAAAAAATTCATCCTATTTTGGCCCTCCCAAAATAAATAAATAAATAAATAAATAGATTTTGTCTTAAGTATCTCTTTGAAAAAAAAAAAGACACTGGGATCTTGGTCTTTCTGTCTGGCCTAGGCCCTAGGCAGGCGGGGTCATGGTTCTGCTGGAGCCCATGTGAATGAGATAGGATGAAAGTGGGTCCTCAGGATGGAGGGAGTCAGTTTGCTTGGGCCCCAGGGTGGGAAGCACTCCAGCTGCGGGTTCCGTGTTCAGATGGTGCTGTGCCATGCCGTTGCGTCTGGAGGGTGGGGATTGCTCTTCCTGGGCTTCTGCTATGGGGCTGTGCTGCTGCATGCACTCTCACCTACTCTTCAGACTGGGTTTAGGGCCTCTGAGGATGGCAGCGGGATTCTCTTGTGTCAGGGATTGCTGGCATTTGTGGTAGCAATAGAAACAGCTGGAGTTTTTCCAGCTCTCCTTCTCTGCACCTGACTCTGAGCCAGTCCGGTCCCTGCGGGGAGGCAGCAAGGCCAAGGTAGGATGCCTTGCTCTGCTCTCTATGGTGCTATCCTGGGCTTTCTTGCTCCACAAGGATTTTGTCATTCCCCTGGTGCTCTGCAACATATTTCTTCAGTCATTCTGGTCAAAATATAGTTATTTGTTGTTTTGGTCTCTTTTTATGGGGGGTACAAGCGCCAAACATCTCCAGTTGGCCATCTTGCTCCACCTTCCAGGAGGGTGGTTCCCATTTTAACAAATACTAGTTGAAGTAGAGCATCTACTCAGTGATGTTAACGTGGATTTGTTATAATGCTGTGTATGGGATACAGAATGGGGAAAACACATACAAAAAAATTCTTTTTTTAACTAGATTATATATTCAGCTGCTTTGCCTCATCACTGTATATCAAAAAATTAAAATAGAGAAAATGTTTTTACCTTTCATTTGTTTTATTTTTATTTCTTTATTGTAACCTAGTTGATTGTACATATCCGTGGGGTACACAATTGAATATCAATACCTGTGTGCAATATGTGATGTTCAAATCAGGATAATTAGTATCTTCAACAATATACAATGTAATCTGTTAGGACTCTAATGTTGTGAGAATATGTTTAATTTTTAATTTGCATTTTGTTACTCTGTTCCATTTAAGTAATTTGTCATCACTCACCCAGGATCAGGTTAATAACCTCCTAATCTGAGGGAAAAAAAGTGATATAGACAATACCCCATGGTTTAGGTGACCATTTAAGTCACTGTCTCTTTAAAAGAATCTGTTCTATTTATTGCCTTTCTGTCCATACCATTTTGTAATTTCTAAAGCTCTGTTGGTCATTAAAAAATTAATTACTTCAAGGCATTATTTTCAAAAGAATTATAAATAAATTACCTTAAAAATTAGACTTTGGTTTGCATAATAATAGAAAGAAGATTAAATATTTCTATCTTATGTACCTCTATTCAAATTAGAGCATTACTGTTGTGATTTGAAACATACACTAAGGCATTTTTTTTACTCATAAGAGCAATGTTAGTCAACATTGACTTCTTTAGCTAATTAATCTTGTAGAGAGTTAGAAAAAGATAATAACAGAGTTTAAAGAAATGTGCAAAAGTTGTTGGACAGAAACATATGCCAAACCCATCATTATGTGTTGTTAATAAAAACTTGAGTCTAACAGCTAACATTTTTGTGTCAGCAGCATTTAGCACAGTGCTTTGCACGTTGTAGCATCAAATAAAACTTGTTGAGTGAACAGATGGATGGACAAATATGTGATGGTTAATTTTCTGTGTCAACTTGGCTAGGCCACGGCACCCAGATATTTGGTCAAGCATTATTCCAGGTGTTTTTGTGAAGGTATTTTAAATATGAGATCAACATTTAAATCAGTAGAGTCTGAGTGGAGCAGCTAACCTTCCTTAATGTGGGTGGGCTTCATCCAACCAGCTGAAGGCTTTAATAGAAAAAAGACGGACCTCTCCTGAGGAGAGGGAATTCTGCCTCCAGAGTGCCTTTGCATTTGAGCTGAAATTTCAGTTTCCTTGGTCTCCAGCCTGTTGCTCTACCTTACACATTTTGGACTTGTCAGCCTCCACAATGGCGTGAGTCAATTCCTTAAAATTTCTCTCTCTCTCTCTCTCTATACATCCTATTAGCTCTATTTCTCTGGAGAACCCTGAGTAACGCAAAATCATAGCTGTTAACTAAATATATTATGACTTATGCAATTATGCAGAGTTGTGAAGGCAAAAATATGTACTCTCCCAAAATCTTGTTTTGAGATGAACATCAGCTTGGTTATTACCACTGAAATTTTTAAAAATCGGATTTGCCTTGTGATTAACTTTTCTTCTTTTTTTCCCCATTTCTTTATCAAAGGCTTCTCATACCCTTTCGCCTACCTTCCCTTCCTCATCAGACACCCTTTGGGTTACTGACCGTCTCTTTAAAGGCGTTGGTTGTCCATCTCTGTCAGAATTTGATTTGAATCTAAGAATACAGGAAATTCTCTCAGCCTTGGGTACATTGTTTTCCTGGGCTTCCCACTGAGTAGCATTGGTGACCTTGGGCAAATCACTTAACCCCTCAGTTTTATCTGCTAAATGATGATCTCTAAAATGTGTTATAGCTTTAAAAGTTGACAATTCCACTTATTTAATGAATTATGTTTGGAGAGGAATCATTAGGTCTTTGCGGAATGTAGCTTAATACTTAATTTTATTGTGCAAACAATGATGCTAACAATAATTCTTTTGGTATTTGTTATCTTGTGTTCTGGCTGTCTAGATAGGATTATAAATTAGAAAAAATAAGAGAAAGTAAAATGAACCTTGTGTCTGTCTTATGGATATCTACGATTGTAGAACAGGGGCATGAGGAAAAAGAAAACAAAACAAATCAGGGCACAGTAACAGACCCTGAGCACAAGAGAACAGAAACACAGAGAAGCAGCCATGTAAGAATTTTAGAACAACATTTGGAAGAGATGACTTTACTATTATTTCTGTCTATGTGCCATTGGCCTAAGCCCAGTGTGAAGCTATGGCATGGGTATAGGTGCAAGAAAGGGTAAAGATTTGGGGCCAATCATTCGGTCTATACTCTATATGGTATATATTTTTCTGCACCTTTTTAGACAAATTCGAAAAAAAAAAAACAACTTTACAGTATATTTCACAAGTCAAAAGGAATCTTTGTTTAGGGTATTTCTTTTAAGTCCAGCAAAACCCATTTTTTTAGATTAGAGTTCCACTGGATGGATAATTAATATGGATATTAATTAAAGGGTGGGATGAAGAGTTTCTTTTCCATGTAAGCTACTATGATTTCTGATGTCTAATTTGATTAAATGTTTCATGGGGGTGAAACCTTCCTATTGGGACTTACACACATTACCTTAATTCTTTGAGCCAGTTGTTTCTTCTGATGTAAACATCTTTACAGTGTGCTTGAAGGTGAGGGAGTATTGATCAGTTTGCCGCCATTATAGATCTTCATTCAGCCTCAGGGCTCCTGAAACCAGTATGGAATTATCTCTGAGAGAAATGTCTGTTCCATAAAATTTTAAGGACCGGAGCAATGACTATCTATTTTCATTATTTTAAATGCAGCCCTTTTTGACAGTCTGGTACAGAAGATGACCTCTTTGAGTCTTTTTTAGTATTGTAATTCTAAGATTCTCTGCTGAAAAAACTAACCAAATCTCTTGTGGAAATAGGTCAACAAGGGACTCGTAAGTGTTCATTGTTTTACATTGGAGAGACTTTTGCTGCTCTGAGGATAAAGACTGGCTCAGCGCTGGAGATTAAAGGGTTTCAAGGCAGGCCAGATGATAACCAGCTGGCCTAAAGTAAAGTTTATATTCTAACTCTTTCTTTTATATCCCCTGAAGATTTTATGTTTACAGAAGAATCGGAATGAATTTGCCCTTAGTACATGTTGGTATCCTCTAAGTGTTATCATACAGGAGAGCAAAGAGGAAGTTTTGGAAGACAAAAGGAAGGAGGTATATAACATAGCAAGTGAGAGTGAGCACCAAGGAAAATTTTATATGTTTTTGGAAACACTGAAGGTTAGAAAAATCCAGAACTAGGAAAATGAAGCTTGATAGTTTGACTCTCCTTTTTTTTTTTGCATTAGTAATTTTTTAAATAAAGAAAAATGATGTGTTTCAGAGGGGGAAACATAACTTGAACAAGGTGGCTTGTGCACAGTCCTTCAGATACGATGTCCTGTGATATTTAGCTGAGAATTAACATCACAACAGATGAGAGACCATCAGTGATTCTCTGTTTCTAGGCAAAGGCCAGGGTTGCTGTTGTTTTTTTGGGGGACAGATATATCCACTGAAATACAAGGCCAGTCTTCATTTTCATGAGAAAGTTTCACTTTGATCTTTGAATTTTTGCCCCATCAGGATTCTGAACAACAGCATGCAAACCTTGCTTCATTGTGAACACTTTGTTGCAGCCTCCTGTGCATACATGAAATAGAGGTTGACACTCAGGCAGGGGAAGATCCAGGATTTGTGGGGCTGAAAACTTATACGATTTTTAGGGCCCTCTTTAAGACGACACAAAATGATGACTCTAACATTAAGTACAAAAGTAAATTTTTAGATTAGAAAAAGAAAACAAAATTACAAAGCTTAAAAGCAGACAAATACAACAAAAATGACATGATCAAGGAAAAGAATATATCATGTTTATTGATTAACTGCCTGACACACCTCTATATGATACTTTTTTCATTATAGTTTTTGGTTGCATAGTTTTGACAATGAATTTTTAGTATTTTTTTCTATTGAGAAGACAAAAAGATAGTTCATTTTTTTCTAGCATAGTTGATCAACATTTTAATTTTATTATTGATGTTTAGGAAAGTTTACTTCAGTGTCTTAATCCTTGATTGGAAATGCTATGTAAATTTTAAAGATTGTTTAGGATCCAAACATAGGAAAATTGCTCTCAAGTTTCTTTTTTATATGTGCTATGAGATTTCTAGGCATTTTAAGTTTTCTCAGGCAGTTGATAGTCTTGGTTTTTGAATTGATGACACTCCTTGCTGTCGATATCTTTGTACATTGTAAGTTTTATGTTATCTTCATTGATGTCAGAACTTCCTGTCAAATCAGGAAGAAACTTAATCTTTTCCCAATGTTTGAGTTCCTCCTCTTTATTGACTTAATAATCACACAATCCAAGAGTGTATTCATTATTATTAGTCAGCAATTATCTCCTCCTTTAATGAGTTATTGCTTATTTAAACATTTTTTGATACAATTCTTTTCTTGATGTCAGAGTAATTTCTATTAATTTCAACTCTCATTTTTATCTCTTTGTTACATATTCCATTATTTTTTTGATCTGAACTTTCAGTTTTTTAATTAATTTAAAGAGGCCCAAAGAAGATACTCTTTATATACATCCAAATCAGTTGTCTGTAATTTTTCCCTTATTTTATTAAAACCTTACAAGACACATTTTAAAATTGGAGTTAGAATGGTGTGTTTAAGCTTTCCTATTAAAAAAAGAAAAAAGAAATGTATGGCGTGTTTCAGATTGTACACACTGTACCATTTCTGACAGGAGAGAGTTTCTATTTTGACTATGCATTGATGAGCACTGAATCCTCTGCTTGCAATTTTATACATCTGATGATTGGAAGATTTTTTTTTTATAGACTAGCTTCTGACTTGATACTTTTCAAACCTTGTCAGAGCATGATATAACTGACCCTGCCTGCTCCTCCATGTCATGTAGCTGGATGAGTGGGCACAGTAGGAAGTAGGGAATATTCCCAGCCATTCCTCTGGGAAGGAGAGCAATGTTTTAACTATACATAAAAGGGATGGCAAAACACATCACTAATACCCCATAAACTCCAAATCAGTGTATTCCCAATGCAACTTTCCCTTTATCAAATATCAAAAATGCCTGTAGTCACTCTAATGCCACCTGACACAAGGGAAAGTGTGACAGAGAAGTCAGAGTGGAAAGAGGCAATCTTAACTAATCTATGGTTAAGAATATCTTGGCTTTGAAAATTTTACAAAAACATATTGCTAAGACCCATACAGGGCTTTGGAATGGGCCGTATAAGTAAGGGGCCCAAGGAGGAGCTTTAACTTTACTAGTTTCACAGGAAAGATGCCTTTGCTGTAAAGACAGAACATAATTTTGTATGTTCTACTGACTACTGAGGTCTTCTCATGGACTGCGATATGTCTCTTTCTGGGGCATAAACTTTTCACATGTTACCTAAGTTAATTTTTGGATTTAAATATTGTCTAGCATACTTATTTCCTCTTTCTGGTTTTTCCTCTTGCAGTACCCCCCACCTATGTTTACCTTGAAGGAACATCTCTCTGGACATATGCCTCAAGTACCTTCTTAACACAGTTTTAACTTGAGTATCAAGTAAAGTGTTTTTTATGCCCTTCCTACTTGCACTTGAAAATGTTTCATTTGTTTGTGGGCTTACGTTGAGTTTCAAACTCTCTTAAAGAACTTCTTACAACCTGATGTACTATCATACACATATTGTTTTTGATGATTTTCATGTTTGGTTTAAGACATAAAAATTAAACTTTTCAAGTTTAATTTTGCATTGAATTTTCAATTATAGCTATTAGCAATTTATAGGAATGTACCTCAACACGATGAAGGCTATTTATGACAAATCCACCTCTAACATCATACTCAAAAGGGAAAAGTTGAAAGCTTTTCCTCTAAGATCCAGAACAAGACAAGAATGGCCACTCTTGCCACTTCTATTCACTATAGTACTGAAGGTCCTAGCCAGAGCCATTAGGCAAAAGAAAGAAATAAAAGGCATCCAAATTGGAAAGGAAGAAGTTAAATTGTCCCTGTTTGCAGATGATATAATCTTACATATAGAAAACCCTAAAGTCTCCAATGAAAAATTGTTAGAACTATGACAGAGTTTGGATGTGTTATCCCTGCCAAAAAACTCATGGGGAAATCTGATCCCCAATGTGGCAGTGCTGGAAGTTGTTTGGGTCATGGGGGAGGATTCATCATGAATGGATTAATGCTCTCCCTAGGTGGGGGGGTTAATGAGTGAGATATAGCTCTATTAGTTCCTGTGAGAGCTGGTTATTTAAAAGATCCTGGCACCTCCCCCCCTCTCTCTTGCTTCCTCTCGCCATGTGATCTGCTTGTACCCACTGGCTGCCTGCTGCTTTCCACCACGGGTAGAAGCAGCCTGAGGCCCATGCCAGGTGCAGCTGTCCCAGAATTGTAAGCCAAATAAACCTCTGTTCTTTATAAATTACCCAGTCTTAGGTTTTTCTGTCATAGCAACACAAAATGGACTAAAACAGAAAATTGGTACCAGGGAGTTTGGGTGTTGCTTACAACAAATACTTGAAAATGTGGAAGTGGCTTTTGAACTGGATGATACACAAAGGTTGGAGGAGTTTGGAGGACTCAGAAGAAGACAAAAACACGAGGGAAACTTTAGAATGTCTTAGAGATGGGTTACGTGGTGGCAAGCAGAATGCTTATAGAAATATGGACTGTAAAGACCATTCTAAGGAAGTCTCAGACAGAAGTAAGTAGGAGTTTATTGGAAACTGGGGCAAAGATCAACTTTGCTATGAACTGGCAAGGAGTGTGGCTGCGTTCAGTCTATGCCCTAGGACTTTGTGGAAGTTGGAACTTAGGAGTTGTGAACCAGGGTACTTGGCAGAAGAAATTTCTAAGCCGCAAAGCATTAAGGAAGCTGCATGACTACTTGCAACAGCCTATGCTGAGTTATGGCAGCAAAGGCGTGACATAAAGCCAGAAGCAGAGGGTAAAGATTTGGAAAATTTGTAGCCCGGCCATGTGGTGGAGAAGCAGAAGCATTTTTAGAGGAAAAGTCCAATGGTGCTAAGGTTAGTACAAAGGAAAGGGATTATCAAGGGGAGGAGAGAAAAGCCCGAAAGGCATTTGAGAAGTCTGGAATGGTGTCCCACCCATCACAGGCCCTGAGGCCTAGAAGGACTGAGTTGTCTTGGAGGACAGACCTGGGGCATAGCTGCCCTCGGGATCCTGCTCCCTGCATCCCAGCTGCTCTGGCTGGATCAGCCCCAAGTGTGCTGGATCAGCCCCAAGTGTGGTTCATGCAGCAGCCCTGGAGAGTAGAGGCCCCAAACCTCGGTGGTGTCCATGTTGTGTTAAATCTGTAGGCCAGCAGGACATGAAAGCAGTGGAGGCGTGGCAGCCTCCACCCAGATTCCAGAGGATGTATGGAAAAGCCTGGGGACCCAGGCAGAGACCTGCTGCAGGGGTGGAGCCACCATGGAGGCCATCTACTAGAGAAATGCTGAGCAGAAAAGTGGGGTCAAAGCCCTCACAGAGAACCCCCACCAGGGAAATATCTAGTACAGTAAATGCAGCAGGGCTGCCACCAGGACCCCAGAACTGCAGGGCCACTGGAAATGTGCAACACAGGCCTGGAAAAGCTGTAGGCACCAGTGCAGCACACTGGACTGCACCTAGCAGAGCTGTGGGAGTGAGGCTGCCAGAGGCTTTGGGGACCCAGATGCCTAGTTGTGCCCAGGATGCAGGACTTGGAGTGAAAGAAGATTATTTTGGACCTTTAAGGTTTAATGTCTGCCTGCTGGGTTTTGGACTTGTTTGGGGCCTGTTTCTCCTTTCTTTTGGCCGATTCCTCCATTTTGGAATGGGAATGTATACCCAATGTCTGTTCCACCATTGAATATTGGCAGTAGATAAATTTGGTTTTGATTATTACAGGTTCACAGCTGGACGGAGTTTTGCCTTTGGAATCAGATGAGACTTTGGACTTTGGGCTTTGGAATTTTAAGTTGGTGCTGGAGAAAGCTAAGATTTTTGGGACTGTTGGGATGGAATGATTGTATTTTGTATGTGAGAGTGACATGAGTTTTGGTGGGCCAGGGGTGGAATGATAGAGTTTGGATGTGTTGTCCCCACCAAAACTCATGAGGAAATCTGATCCCCAATGTGGCAGTGCTGGAAGTTGTTTGGGTCATGGGGGAGGATCCCTCATGAATGGATTAATGCTCTCCTAGGTGGGGGGATTAATGAGTGAGTTCTTGCTCTATTAGTTCCTGTGAGGGCTGGTTGTTTAAAAGACCTGGGCATCTCCCCTCTCTCTGTCTTGCTTCCTCTCACCATGTGATGTGCTTGTACCCACTGGCTGCTTGCTGCTGTCCACCATGAGCAAAAGCAGCCTGAGGCCCACACCAGACTCAGCTGTCCCAGAATTATAAGCCAAATAAACCTCCATTCTTTATAAATTACCCAGTCTCAGGTATTTCTGTCATAGCAACACAAAATGGACTAAAACAAACTAATAAACCAATTCATTAAAGTTGCAGGATACAAAATCAACATACAAAAGTCAGTAGGGGGGCTAGCTGGTTAGCTCAATTGGTCAGAGGGCAGCCGTACAACACCAAGGTCATGAATACTGTGGGAAATCAGTTGCCAAAAAACCCCACGAAAAATAAAAATCAGTAGGATTTCTATACATTAAAAGTGAATTATCTAAGCTAGAAATGAAGAAAACAATTCCATTTACATTAGCTACAAAAAAAATAAGTACTTGGGTATAAATGTGACCAAGGAGGTGAAAGATCTGTACACTGAAAACTATAAAACATGGATAAAATATGTTGAAGGAGACACAAATAAATAGAAAGATATCCCATGTTCATGAATTGGAAGAATTAATATTGTTAAAATGTTCATACTACTCAAAATGACATACAGATTCAACACAATCCCTATCAAAATATCAAAGACATTCTTCACAGAAATAGAGCAAACAGTCCTAAAATTCATATAGAATCACAAAAGACCCTGAACAACCAACTCAATCCTGAACAAAAAGAACAAAGCTGAAGGCATCATACTACTTGACTTCAAAATATACTACAAAATAGCATGGTATTGTAATAAAAATATGGACCAATAGAACAAAACAGAGAGCCCAGAAATAAATACGAACATTTACAGCCAACTGATTTTTGACAAAGGAGCCAAGAACATACAATGCAGAAAGGACAGCTTCTTCAATAAGTGGTGCCAAGAAAACTGGTTATATACATGCAGAAGAATGACATTAGACCCTTCTATAACACCATATACAAAGATCAGCTCAAAATTGATTAAAGACTTAAATATAAAACCTGAAACTATGAAACTACCAGAAGAAAATGTAGAGGAAAATCTCCATGACATTGGCCTGGGCAATAATTACTTTTTGGATATAATCCTCAAAGCACAGGCAACAAAAGCAAAAATAGACAAATGGGATTATGTCAAACTTAAAAGTTTCTGCACAGCAAAGGAAACAACGGAGTGAAGAGACAACCTACAGAATGGGAGAAAATATTTGCAAAGTATACAACTTGTAAGGGGTTAATATCCAAAATACACGAGGAACTCATCTCAATAGCAAGAAAAGAAAATAACCTGATTAAAAAATGGGCAAAGGGCCTGAATAAACATTTCCCAAAAGAAGACATGCAAGTAGCCAACAGGTATGTGAAAAAATGCTCAACAGGGAATCATTAGGGAAATGTAAATTAAAACCACAATGATATCACCTCATATCTGTTAGAATGGCTATTATCAAAATGACAAAAGATATCAGGTGTTGGTGAGGATGTGGACAAAAGGGAACCCTAGTATGCTGTCGGTGGGAATGTAAATTATGGAGGTTCCTCAAAAAATTAAAAATAGAACTACCATATAATCCAGCAATCCCACTCGTAGGTATATATCTAAAGGAAATGAAACCAGTATGTCAAAGAGATAGCTGTTATTACTTGATATCCCATGAATATGATATTCCGTGTTCCTTGCAGCATTATTCATAATAGGCAAAATATCAAATCAACCTAAGTGTCCACTAATGGATGAATGGAGAAAGTGTTGTGTATATACACATTGGAATCCTAATCAACCATAAGAAAGAGTGAAATTCTCTCATTTGTGACAATATGGATGAACCTGGAGGACATTATGTTAAGTGAAATAAGCCAGGTACAGAAGAACAAATACCACATGTTCTCACTCATATATGGATTCTAAAAAAGTTGATCTCATAGAAGTAGAGAGTAGAATGGTGGGGCGGGGGTGGTTGGAGCTTGGGGGACTGGGGAGATGTTGGTCAAAGGATACAGACTTTTAGACAGGAGGAATAAGTTCAAGAGGTCTTTTGCACAACATGGTGATTATAGTTAATTGTATTCTTGTATAGGTGATCTTATTCTTGAAAAATGCTAACAGTGGATGTTAAGTGTTCTCACTACGGAAATAATTAACTATCTGAGATAATGCCTATGTTAATTAGCTGAGGTATACGGTAAATACAATTTTATCTATTTATGTAATAACAACTGTCCCCTCCCGTTATATATACAAATGGCTTTTCTTTATTGCATATATGGATATGATATTTGGGATGATGGTCCCTAATCAAAGATTTGCCATATAATCATAAACAAATGGTCTTTCTTCTTGCACTGTGTGTGTAAGGAAACTTCCAGGGACAATGCGAGGCAGTCAGAAGAGGGCCTGACTTTCATTCATAGTTACCAAAGTATGGTGATAGAGCCAGATGATACCACCTAGTGAGTGAAACCCACAAACTCCAGAGAGCCCTTGGCCACCTATTCCTTGGCATTTCCATCTATAATTTTGTGAGATGAATTCCCCAGCTTTAATACCAGGCTAGATGGTAGGTGGGTGTTATCATTTCCTAATGAAGGAATTTTTTTTCAATGTAATGAAATTACTCTTTCTAGAGATAATTTGTTTATGTCTATTTTTCCAGAGAAATAATATCCAAAGATCTTTAACAGAAAATTCATAACTAAGGGAAGCAATTCTGATGATTGTGATTGTTTTCAAAGTTACCCTGTTAATTCGGAAACTAAAGTTCTCTTATTTTCTAGGAAATTCACTGTAGTTCAGATGTGAAAAGCCAAGTGAGCAGTGTATATTTTCTCACTGTATTACTCTAATCTCTTTCTTTAGGTCAAGGTTAAGCAGGTCTAGAAAAACAGACATCTGTGTTTATAATGCAGTAGAGTGTAATGAGTGTGGCGACTTTCTCTAATTTACTTCATCTGGATATGCAAATGAAACGATTAAACTCATAACCCATAACTCTATGGGGAACTGATGGGTGACCAGAGTGCAGAGTATTTACTGTGGCTAATGGGAAAGTTGTTAGATGATAGAACATGTAATATGTTCTATTTGCAGATGTACTAAAGAGGTAGTTAGCAGTGTAAATGAGGATTTGGTTATTTAGGAATAACCTTCAAATTGGCAAAATTAGTCCCAACAGCATGATTTAAATTAAAAAAAATCAATCATTTATTTTATGGTGTTTGACTTTACTGACTACAGCTTGCTATGTGTATTTAGAGATCCAGTTTTGTAAGTGGGAAGTTAGCAGTTTCATCAAGGAGATAAGGCACCTACTCAGTGTTCTAGTTCTTAATTTTTATATAGTATTTTTTTGTCAAGGAACTCAAAGTACGTCACAAAGATCAATTAATTAATCCCATAATGTACTTGATAGGAAGGTAAAGGTCCGGTTATAATAACTTTATAGATGTTAGAATTATAGATGCAGACATTTGTTCAAATCCTATTATCAAAGACACTCAGAGTAAAACTTAGACATTTGGTCTCAGCCAATATTTAGACAAAACAATGATTTTCTCCTGCAGCCAGTTTTTAAGGTTTCTGTTTTGTAACCTACATATTTACACCGTTCCAGCCTTTAGGGTCACCCTCTCCTTTTACACACAAATGACCTACCCCCAAGTATTCTATAGTCACAGGGATAAATGAGTAAATAGTTGCAAAACAACAATTTTGAAAGAGATAAACACACCATATTAAGGAAGCAGAGAGAAGTCCCTGTTCTGACTCAGCCTAAAAGAGGAATATGCTTAAACCATTAATAGAAACATGTTGTCTTATGATCTGAAGGGGCTTTATGTCAATTTGGTCCACCTCCCTTCATGGATTGCTTTACTCTGGAACATCCTCCTTGACCAGGGATCATCAGAATTGAGCACTTCGAGTCACGTGAAACTGCTGACACACAATTATTTTTGACCTATAAAATGGCAATTTCATATGGTTCATCCTAATAAATTCTAACTAACCATAGGCCAAAATCTTAACTCTTTATCCCATTGCTACATAGGAATTCTCTAAAAACTGTTCAGGAGAAGAGATTTAAATGCTGTCTTTGGGATTTTATTCTGATATTTCACATTTCCTCTGTTTTTTTACACTTTGGAAGTGCTAAATACAAGAAAAGAAACTTGACCTATTTTATTTCAAAATTATGTCTTTAAAAATGATCTATAAATTCTAAATGGAATTGATTATTGACTCCCTTTGCTTCAGTTCTGTTCATGGTCTATTGGTCTATATACACTATTACACTTTATTGGAAAGAAAATGGGATAGAGGAATTGGATTCTACTATCAAACCCTTCCCCAAATTTCCCTAAATAAGATTTATTTTCCTCCCTTATTTCTGTATTTCTTAAAAAACTTCCCCCAAACTCTCAGATGACAATATACAATAAAGAAAGCTCAACAGATATGATGTGGAAAATAAGCCGACTCATTGGAATAAATTAGGATCTGCTGACACCTTTCTTAAAAATATTTTACACTCAGCTCAGTAATAATTTAACCAATTCAATAACTCACAGTCATTAATGGATGCTACAGCTATTGAGTGAAAGTTTGACGAGGAAAAGAAAATTTACATAGTCTCAAACTCTCTACAAATTATGAACAGAGAAAGAGTAACATTAGAGTGAAGAAACCTGGCAGACACCACCTAAACCAAATGACCACAGTTAACATTACCAATAACAGGACAAAATGACCGCGTGTGCTATCTGATAGATATGGTATGCCAGGGACACAGTATCACCTCAGTGGTACTCCTGCCAAATACGTACTCAGTGTAACCTGAATCTAATCTTGAGGAAGCATCAGATAAAACTGAGGTGTATTTTGCAAACTAATTATACTGTTATCTTCAAAAATATCTATATCATGAAAAACAAACAGCAAGTCTCAAATTAAAGGAGACTGAAGGAGTGTGGCAATCACATGTGCTGTGTGAGACCAGACTGCCCCAAATCCTGCCCCTCACATCACACCAATTACTGCCCCTCGTGCTGCCCCTCGCGCTGCCCCTCACCTTGCCCCTCGCCCTGCCCCTCATACTGAGGGCTATACCGGAAAGTATTGGGACAATCAGAGAAAGACAATATGGGCTGCTCAATAGATAATGATATTGTGTTAATGTTAAGTTCCCAAACTTGATGACTGCAGTATAGTTATGTAAGAGAATATCTTCATTCTTAGGTAATATGCTCTGAAGCATTTAAGTGGTTAAGGGCACAATATCTGCTATTTACTCTCAAATGGTTCAGAAAAAAATAAGTTATGGAAGTTCTTTGTACTCTTCTTGCAATGTTAAATTTGAAAGTATTTTAAAATAGAGAGTTTTAAAATGTTCTGCATAACAGTAACGTATAGATTTTCTGTAATTTTCCATCTCGATTTCCTGTTGACCCATGTAACCGTTAAAACAATCAGTACGTTACCTGCTGTCAGGAAACAGCAACACATGATAAAATGGTTCCTCGTGCTGTCTAGGCCAGGGTACATTTTTCTATATTGTGTTTTATTGATTCTAAGATCATATTTAAACATTTTGGAAATCAAGATGTATCTTAGAATTGATGGTTTGATTAGAACTTTTTTTATTTGGTGCTACATAAAATAATGATTTGATGAATCTCAAATTTGATAAAATACGATAGTTGTTGGTCCTGTAGGTCCTGGGCTAATTTAAAAGAAGACAATAAATTGGCTGATTTTATTTTGCTCATGAAATGCTTCGGAGATCCTAGCCCCTTTGTGGCACTCAGGCTTCTCAAGGGCATATATTGTGGACCAAGAATTACATATGTCACAAAGAAACTCTCTATCCAAGCACAACATCCCAGTCTTCAGTCACCTTCAGCCCCTCCAACGCAGCATTCTGCTTATCCTCTATATGGTGATGGGGGGAGTAGAAGGTGGAGGTGGGGGGAGAAAACATTGTCAGAAGAGATGAGAACAGTCAGCTTGCCGCTGCAACATTCGTTTTTCAATTGGGAAGGTTTGTACATTTTCCCAGTGAGTTTCTGACACGTCATGACTTATTGCATGTAACCCTCGAAGAGTCTAGCTAGCTTCACTGAACATTTTGATGCTTGGGTCTGTCCTGCAAGTTCAGGTTTAATAGATCAGAGACCCTACATATTATCTAGGGTGGTTGTTCTCCAAGTGTAGTCCCCAGACCAGCAGCATCAGCATCACTTGGGATCTTGTTAGATACACAAATTATCGGCAACACCCCACACCTACTGAAGCAGAGACTTTGCAGCTGGGACCAGTCATCTGTGTTTTTGCAAGTCCTCCTGGGGATTCTGATGCAGGCTGGAGTTTGAGAGCCACTGATCTGGGGGGAAAGTGAATCGCAAGGGAACACAGGTTGTCACAGGTGATCTGTTTCAAAGAGAAGAGAAGGTGAACATGACAAAGATCTTAAGATTGCTTATTTCTAAGCAGCTATGACTCCGGACCCTTCTATAATTTGTGGCCCAGGACACATACTTTCTCCAGAAGGAGGAACAATCTGCACTTGTTTGTTTGCGTTGATAGCACAGTGCAGGTGCCTCACTCAGGTGAGGACAGTGAGTGGCAGGTGTCTCAGGGAATACTTGCCATTGTGAGTAATCCCAGCATGTGCTGGTCATCAATATTTTGAAACGACTCTTCCAATTTTTGCCATTTTGATCTCATCTATCACCTTTTTTTCTGTTTTTTCTTTTATTTTTATTTATTTATTTTTTATGGTGCAGGGATAGTGTGTGTTATGAAGTTAATAGATTTGATCTGTTGGTGGTTTTTAGCTTTTTTGAAAGAGAGAAAATTTTACATTATGCAAATGAGTTGGCTGTAGACAGTCCCTTGACAGTTTGATCTGATTTTATTCTGAGTCCCTTAGTTATTTCTGTTGCTACATGGAAAGTATTTCTCACTGATTTTAGTTCTGGGTTGTTCTCAATCGATTGGTTTTGTCTGCTTTATGGGTCCTATTTTCCTGGTAATTTTTCACTGGTTGCAGACATTGTGAATTTTACTTCGTTGGGTGCTGGATATTTTTGTATTCCTATAAATATTATTGAGGTTTGTTTTGGGATGCAGTTAAGTTACTTGGAAATTGTTCAATCCTTATGGGTTTTGCTTTTAAGATGTGTTAGGCAGGATCAGAATTGTGTTTATTCCAGGCCTAACTGTTTCCCACTGGTGAGGCAAGACCCTTTCGAGTACTCTGCCTAAAGCCTCTTGAATTATGTAGTTTCCTAGTCCAGCTGATGGGAAGAGCTCTGTTCTTGCCCCTGTGTGAGCTCCAAGTTCTGTTCCCTCTAATCCTTCCAGGTGGTTCTTTCCCTGGCCTTGGGTAGTTTCCTCAGACCATGTGCTGCTCAGTTTCCTGCTGAAGCCTTGAGGGAAAGCCTCTGGAGGTCTCTGGAATTCTCTCTCTGTGGGCCGCTCTCTCCTCTCTAGTACTGTGCCCTGAGAACTCTAGCTGCTTGGTCTTTCCAGATCTCAGCTCTGTCTCTTCAACTCAGGAGTCACTGGGTTGTGCCTGGGTTCCCGTCTTCAGGTGCTGTGGCCTGGATCCTTTCTCCAGGCTCCAGGTTGGGGCTCTCCCAGGGCTCCCCTTGCTTCCCATTTCTCAGGGGTCCCTATCCTTTGCTGTCTGATGTCCAGTGTCTTGAACACTGTTGTTTCACACACTATGTCCCATTTATCGTTGTTTCAGGTGGGAGGGTAAATCCAGTCACTGCCACTCCATTTTGGCTGAAAGTAGAAACTCTTAGTGATTTTATATAGAGTCATAGCTGTTAAAACAAGGCCTAATTTTTAAAAGATGATGTCTTTATTTAAAATATCCAAAATGCTGGTTAAAGCTCAGGGGATGTAAGGAAGTTAAAACACTGTGAATAAATTAGGGAGCAATCATATGAGAGAGAGAGAGAGAGAGAGAATGGGTGTGTGTGTGTGTGTGTGTGTGTGTGTGTGTGCACATCTCTAAGTGAAAGGCTAAAGAGAGAACCCAGAGGGGAAGTGTCAGGTGTTGCTGGGGTGTCTCATGTATACACATGTATGAAATTCATTTCTCTGGTTAAGTATTATAAAAGTGAGTACAATGGCCTGTGTATTTATTCTGCCAAAATGATCTATGGAGACACATCCCCTCTCTGGGTTCCCTCTTTAGCCTTTTATTTAATGATGTTTTCTCCAACTGACATTTGTACATATAGGTCTGCCAGGTTCCTAAAACCAAAGTCAATGCAAAATGAGAATCACAAACCTTTCATAATTCTTTTATCTTTGATTGTACCATCGTTCTTTATAATCAATCACCAAATAGCAAAATTTCCCAAGTTTGTTTGTGTAATGAGACCACACCCCAAAATATTAATGGAATGATGCTTCAGTCTCAGGAGAGGTCATGAAATGGGCTGGAAAAGTCAGGTAGGGTTTTGGGAAACACCTGAGACAGGTGAAGAATGAGAAAGAGAAAATAAAGAGGACACAAAAAATGTTTACTTTAGACGGGCTGAACTCTTAAATAAGAATGTTCAGTTTCTACTTAAAAGTGAATTTCACTCTTCATCTTTGTTTTAATCGGGAATTATGTTATTTATAAGTGAAAAATAGACATAATTCAAAACACACTGTTAAGTTAGTAAAATGACTTGTTTTTATTGAAAAATGCCTGGTGAGTTGATGGGGTGTTTTATGTATTTCTGCTACTTTCAGTTATTCATATCTAAAGTACAACTAACCACTGAACATACGTTATGGTAAATAGTCGCTAAAATTTGCTTGGAGGCAGTTTCTTAAGTACATAGTGGTTGAAGAGAGTTAATTTACTTCTTTCAAGACTTGACTTGAATAGTAATTCAGGATGTAAATTTCATAGTTTGCAAGCTTCGAGAGTAACAGTGATTATTCCACAAGTACAATATTTGACTAATCATAACAGTTTTTTCCTTTCATTATGGAAGAGAAAAGAGGATCATTCAGTCAGCCATAAGTACCAGCAGTTATACTCCTAGTTTCAGACGTAATCCAAATTCATTGTATTCATTATAATAAATATGCATTTATAATTAGATCTTAGTTACTGAACATGGTTCCCAGTGTTGATTTCTGATATTGGAATACATGCATTTACAGAAATATATGCTAACTAAATGATGACTGATTTTCTTAAAATAATGCACAAAAATGGTATTTGAAAATAAGGATTTTAAACTATATCCAACTTAAGACAAATATTGACTATTTTGTCAGTGATACTTATGCTAATAAAAGTTTGTCTGAATTGTCTTATAAAAGATATTAAAGTAAATCTCTCCCACGACTTAATGAACTTGAAAGCTCATTAGAGCTAGATTAAAATTATTTACCTAAAATAGGTACTTATCTAAAACAGTGTTTCTAAAAGTGTTTTTCTCCAGATCAGTAACATCAGTATCACCTGGGATACCTGTTAGAAATGCAAATTATTCAGCCCCACCTCTGACACTGAATCTGAAACTCTGGGGGTGGAGCCCAGACACCTGTGTTTTAACAAGCCCAAGGTGATTCTGTAGGGGTGCCTCGAATCCGAAAGAAGGATTTTCTGATTGCAAGTAGATGTCAGAAAAGCTGCCTTTCACAGAATTTTCCCTGATGTTCATTTGTATCTCTGAAATTCCTGCTGTGAGTCTGATTTTGAACTGTTAGTCGAGGCTAATTAGAATTTGAATCTATTTAGAGTGAATAAGTGCAGACTTTTCTAGCCATTTTTTCAATGTAATGCTCAAATGATCATTTCCTTGCTTTAGAAGCAAGTAACTAATTTGTCTTAAGATTTCCAAACTGTAACTAACTCAAGTTAACCAGGAGAGTTTCATCTAATTGGATCAATTTTTGATGGATAAACTCACCAGAACTAATCTGAATGCAGAGATTTCCTTTTCCATTTCTCTTTCTTCACCCATAGAAAGGGGAAGAGAACTGCTGATGGTTATTCCTTTCATCTGTACATTCCCAGCTTGGATTTGCTGTTACAAAACACTACTTGTATTTGCTTCCAAATCTTTTAATAATTGTTGCAAGCTAAAGGGGAGGTATTAGCCTCTAGGAGAACTTAAGTTGATAGGCTATTTCAAAAACAGGAACAGGAAAAAAAAAAAAAAAGTGTTACCTCCTTGTCCGCCAGTGGAAAAGAAAGACCTTGGAAAGGTGAGTTTGAGAATTTTCCACCCTTGTAGGACAAAAGTTCCTTAAATTAAACACTGCATCATCTTAAAGGGTTGATAGTATTATGGACATTTATGGCTGTGCACAGTGATGGAAAATCATTGCCTTGTGATGAGAAATTTCTCCTGTGAGTTGCAATGAAGGATATTTTCACTTGTTGAAACTTGCAATGAGTACAGAGTATTAACATAATGAAACTTAATCTGACGTTTAGGCAGTTGTTAAGTTCTTTGATTTGTTCTCACTTGGAGGGCCTCACGAGATTTGCACTCTTATAAGCAGTGAAAGTTAGTAATGGCTGAGAGAGACACATGGAAAATGGTTGGGTAACTTTTTTTCTGATTATCTCGTGTGTGATCATTACTGGACGACTTGTAATTATTTTTTCAATGAAATGCTCATAAAGCCACCAGTTATGACTTCTGGTAGGATTCCCAATATACAATGAATACAGCTTTTAAGGGGCTGGATAGCTCTCTAGATTTAGGATTATAAATTTGTTCAGCTGTATGGAGCTCGCTATTCCTCAGTTCCACCTTTTTTTTTTTTTTTGTCCTTTTTTGTGACCGCGCTCAGCCAGTGAGCGAACTGGCCATCCCTATATAGGATCCGAACCCGCGGCGGGCGCGCCGCACTCTCCCGAGTGAGCCACGGGGTCGGCCCCCTCAGTTCCACCTTTTGAATGGAGCTGCTTCCAACTCTTTTAGCTATTTTGTTCAGCATTGTTCTCCTACATCATCTATGTACATTGCTATTACTCTGCCGTCCCCCACTTTCAGACATTACCCTTGACTTTATAGTAGGAGGATGAGGGATTTTTAGCTTTTTTACAGTACTTACCTCCCCATCCTGTACCCACACACTTTCTTCGTTCTCCAAATATAGTTATGCCATACTTTTTGGTGAAATTAATATTTAATATTCATATTATTTTGACTGTGTGTTGTTTCTTCCTCCCTTCCTTCTGCCCTTCCCTCTTTATTGAGACATACTTCACATACCATATAATTCACCCATTTAAGGTACATAATTCAGCAACTTTTAGTTTTTTCACAGATACCTGCAAACATCACCACAGTCAATCTGAGGACATTTTCATCACCTCAAAAAGAAACCCTGAACCCTTTAGCAATCACCTCTCTGCCCCGTTCCCTCCCAGCTGCACCCCAGCCACAAGCAACTCCTAATCTACTACCTTCTGTTTCTATAGATTTGCCTATTCTGTACACTGAATATAAGTGGAATTATATATGGTCTTTGGTGACTGGCTTCTTTCACTTAGCATGTTGTTTTCGAGGTTCATCTATGTTGTACCATGTATCAGTACTTCATTCCTTCTTATGGCTGAATAATATGACATTGTATGGATATACCACATTTTTAAGAATCCATTTATTAGTTGATGGACACTTGGGCTGTTTCCACATTTTGGCTGTTATGAGTAATGCTGCTATGAACATTTGTGTACGTGTTTTTGTGTGGATATATGTTTTCAATTTTCTTTGATATATACCTAGGAGTGGAGTTGCTGGGTCACATGGCAACTCTACGTTCAACCTTTTGAAGAACTGCCAGACTGTTTCCCCAGTGCACCCACCATTTTACATTCTTGTCATCGGTGAGGAGGGTTCTGACTTCTCCACATCCTTACCAACCCTTATTATCTGACTTTTTGATTATAGCCATCTAGAGGGTATAAAGTGGTTTCTCATTGGGTCACCCTGTTTTCTGGATCCCAAGTCTCCCTTTATCTTGGTTTCCTTTCCTGTGTTGGGGCATAACTTCTTGTAGTGTCCCAAGAACCAGTGAACAGGAGATGAGTTACTGTAGGTCTTGTGTGTCTTAAAATGTTTTTATCCAAATGATAGGGAGTGGCCTGGGGCATTTTTTTATTGACAATTTTGTGTTCTTTTTCTTAAAGGGAGCTCAACAAATTCTGTAAGCTGCAGGCTCCACAAAACTTGGATGCACCCCTGGGAAAAAGACACATAGATCCTTCACTTCCCAAGCTATGTCCTCAGTCCTATCCTATGCTGATTTTAGGCATAATCCAAGTATAATTGGGGGTGAATATAATAGGAAACCCACATGATCCATCCCCTGAACAAAATTGCTTTCACATAAACATTATGCACTGTCATAATAAAATGAGTAATTAAAGAGAATTAATATATTTTAGATATATTTTGAAACAGACATTCCTAGAAAAACCCTTTTCTCCTTGCACGGTTTTCCCTCTCATGTTCCACATTTGCAGTAGCTTTATTTATGAGAGGTGTAGAGCTAGGGCTGGGTTTGGAGCTCACAGACCCCTCAAGCCTGTTGTCCAGACTGGGTCACAAACCCTTCACATGCAGGTCTATGAGCTAGTAACTGGAAAAAAGGTCCTTGGAGCCTTGGTTGAAGAAAGAGTAGTCTTTATTTCTGCACACACACATCTAGGAGCTAGGCAGTCCAAAGACAAACTCAAAGCTCAACTGCTACCTGCAATGTCCAAAGAAAAACTGAGCAGCTGCCTGCAAAATAAACATGCTCTATTTTTAGATACAAGCTCTCTGCCAGCTAGCAGTTCAGGGCTGCTGCTCCCCACAACTCTCAAGAACACACCAGAATAGCAACAAAACTAAAAAGATACATTGGTGTGCATGTGCACTAACTCCAGCCCCCCTCCTCCACAATTTGTTTACAAAGAATGTGCTGCACCACACCCAACTGGACCTAAGGCAAGGGGGCCTGATTAAACAATTCTATTTTCCCAACATGAGGTTTCCTGGAGAGGTGAGGATAGAGTATTTTGCATAGAAGGACACTGAGCAAAGCTTTCTAAAGCTTGTCTTTCGATATCTTTTTCCTTTCCCAAAGTTCCATACTCTGAGCAGATGTTAAAATGTCTTCTCTCCACGAGTCTCTGTATCACTAAGTCCTATGCGTCAGCTCTCCAGGGAGCTGAGAGGCAGGTCATCTTGATTCCCCCATTGGCTTCTGTAGACCCTTGCATTTCAGCTCCTGCTGAGCTAGTCACTGATCCACCTGCCTTTCCTCTTCCAAACTCTTGTGGCAGCTTTCACTTGTGTTCTCACCCATTTTTTTTTTTTTTTATCCTCATCAGTATTTTAAAATATTTAAAAATAATCCTTTAGTGTCACTTTCATGAGCTTTAAGGAACAGAGACAATAAGATGCCTTAATCAGAGACTCTCTGTTCAGGCTCCCATCTGGCCTACCAGCATCTGCACCCTGTGTTCTCCACCTTGAGTACATCAGAATCACCTGGAGACTTGTTAAACCTCAGTGTTGGGCCCCACCCACACAGTGTCTGACTCAGCAGGTCTGGGGTGGAGCCTGAGAGTGGTGTTTCTAATACTTCCCCAGGTGATGCTGATGTTGTGGTTTGGGGATCCCACTTTGAGAACCACAGCTGTAGACTTTGTCCCAACCTACTGCTGCAAGTATTATTTCTAAGACAAATCTACTTGTGTTAGTACCCCACATAAACATTTCAACAATCTCTGGTCATCCAGTCATGTGCAAACTCTTTGGCATGTTCTGAGAAAAAATAAACTTGAGAAATTGGTTTGGATATAGTTGTTTTTTTTTTAGTCAGCTTGGGCTGCTATAACAAATTACCATAGACTGGATGGTTGAACAATGAACATGTATTTCTTGCAGTTCTGAAGACTGGGAAGTCCAAGATCAAGGTCCTGGCAGATCCAGTGTCTGGTGAGGGCCATTCCTCCTCGTTTGCAGAAGGATGTCTTGTTCTCCTTGTATCCTCTCAAGGCAGAGGGAGTGGAGTGGGAGAGAGTGAGAGGGAAAGCAAGCTCTCTGTGTCTCTTCTTATAAGGGCACTGTCCCATTCATGGGGCCCCACTCTTGTGACCTAATCACCCCCAAATACCATCACATTGGGGATCAGGGTTTCAACATATGATTTTGGGGTTGGGGGGCACAAAGAGTCAGTCTATAGCAGTTGGTTCAGACCTTTTCCTGCACCCTTGTGGGGATGGTAGCCAGACTTCTTTGTTCTGCTTTGCTGCAGGGGAGGTTGAGGTTGTGGGCAGAAAGCAAAAAGTTATATACATGAAGGTACTTCAAAAAGTTCATGAAAAAATAGAATTAAAAGACAATACAAGTCTTTTCATGAACTTTTTGAAGTACCACCCTCATATGCATGCTCATAATTTCCTTCTTGGCTTTTGCTTTCCTGGAATAGATGTTCCAGAGGACTTTGTCAGAGGAGGTGAAGGGAGAAAGTGAGAGGAGAGAGAGATACCTCGTGGCCTGGGAAGTTGCTAAATGGAGGTTGGAGCCTAGGCTTAGGGACCTTGCCAGAAATTTCCACATATTCAGCATGGCTCAGAAACAGCCTGGGAAGATGTTGGTGCAGGCTTACCCTTTGGTCTGATGCCCATCGTGTTTTTTTTGACATGTATTGAAAGATACGTTTTAATTGGAGGAACATTAAATATGAAACGATACGCAGTTCCAAGTGAAGTAGAGTGGTTCCTGGTATTTGTTGGCTACTGTACTATATCAGGGGCTGGGATAAGTGCTTTTAGTGCATTATCTCCTGTCATTGATTACCTCTACTTTTCCGATGAGAAAACAGGAGCACAGGAGGTATTTATTGCTGGCCAGTCCTGCACCGATGTGACTCATTTCGCCTGGGTCATGAAACCTTCCCGAGAGTTCATTTCACCCTCCCCCAGCACACTGGGCAGCTTCTCCACCTTGCTTTAATGCAGTCCATGAACACATCCCTCTCCAGTTCCCTTTGGAAAATTGTAGTATGTGAATTATACTTAAGTATCCCTAGCAACTGTGAGAATTTCACTTCCAGTGTTATGTGAACCGTGAGTCATTCCTGATACTGGTATTTGAAAAAGTAGAAACTGAGAATTGGAGATGGAAGTGTGTGCAATAAAACCTAGAAGATATAAGGAAGCTGAGGAGAGAGTGTCCTGGGTCTCAGGGAAACATCCATGGGGCTGTGGGAGGAGGGACGTGGAGTTAGCATGGGCGGCATAACTCCTGAGGGCTGGGAAGGGGTGGGGAGTTGAGAACCACACAGCCACGCTGAGTAGGTGAAATAAACTTTACCTGTTGTAGCAGCAGTGACAGCAGCAGTAGATCCTCAGCTTCTTCCTCCTCATCACAGTCTTAGTGCAGTTACTCTGCAACTCAATTACTTTGTGGGACCTGGAAGGAAAGAATTTATTCTGAGTCATATGTTGGAAAGGGATTAAGCATTTGGATGAATGACTGACACAGAGTATAGTTTCTCTTAGTTCGTGCATCTGCAGCAAAGCAAAATGAATTTATAAGTATTTCATAGAACTTACATGAAATCGTGGTAGATGGTCCCCAATTTGTTCTCTCCTCCCTGGGTCTACTCTCATACTGACTAAAGCCTTGGTCATGTGTCTTGCTTTGGCCAATGGGATGATAGTAAATATGACACGGAAGCTGGAAAAGTCCTTGCAATTAGGATGTACACATTCTAGTTGCTGGAAACCCTTCCGCCACCACGCGAACAAGCCCAGCCAGCCACTTGGAGGATGAGAGACTGTGTGAAGACACCCAACCATCTAAGCCATCCAGCCAAGGCCACAGATGTGAGTGAGGCCATCCTATAACATTTAGTCCAGCCAAGCCAGTCCAGATGACAGTAATGAGAAATAATAAATGTTTATGTGGGTATTAAGCCACTAAGTTTTGAGGTGGTTTATTCTGTTCCAGAAATTAATAATGTATTTTTGCTATGTAAAACATTGTTCATATTCTCATTTAATGGGCTATCTTTGAATTTAATCAAGTTTTATACGTTAGTTATTAAGCATGTAGGCTCTATAACCCAAATTTTACCTCATCAAGCCCCTAAATTGGTATCAAAGTGGGGAAATCTTGAGGAATAATACGAGACTTTTCTGTTTGAAGGCACGTAGAGTAGTACCACAATGATGACCTAACTAGTTCTGCTGAAAAGATGTGTATTTGAATGGGCCTTGAGACAAAGTTAATTGATCAAATTTTTGACTATTGTCCCAACGTTCTGATTAAGTCAGTGGTATTAATAAATTGTATTCTAACAACAGCGAAAAACCAAAGAGTATGGGCTCTGCAGTTGGACTACCTGAGTTTAAATTTTGACCCATATGCTACCTGCAGGTATCTAACCTCTCTGGGCTTAGTAAAATGGGTTGTTGAAAGGGTTAATTGAGAACGCATAAAAGTTGCTTCCTATGGTTCCTGACACATAGTAAGTGCTCATTAAACATGAGCAATTAGAAGTGGTATGAAATATTTATAAAGGAACTCAGGTTAATTTGATACTTTTGTTCTGTGACCCTGTTTTTCCATAAACTTCTATAAGGTTTTTAAAATGTCAGTTCTAGTGTAAAATGGATTTTCAGGAATAGACTTTGGGCTTGGTGAAGGACCTTGTGTTCATTAAGATTTATCATACTGTTTTGTCATCTCTTTCTTTCCACAGACTTTGGCTCCACCAGGGCAGGGACCTTGAGTTAGCTGTCTTTTTGTATCTAGCTCAGTTTCTGGCACGCCACGAATTGCTCAGTAAGTGTCAGCAGAATGACTGGAGTCAGCAGGAGGTACGTGGATGCCACATGGTTCCGGCAAGACCCCCACCCCACCCTCCCTCAACACTCACCGTCTCGCTACTCTCAGGCCCCCTTCTTGGGGCCATCAGGACCCCTCTCTATGCTTTATCCCTGTTTATGACAGTCATAAAGACAAAGCCATTGAAGGCGTTTGAGTTTGTGACCCCTGACCTGAGCCCCATGAAACATGAAAGCTCATTCACATCTCTAAGCCTCCCTGTGCCTTGTGGTAAAAGTCATCATCATCTCCCATCGGGAGAAAAGGCATCTAAGACAGAGGGATGGAAAGTGACGTAAGTCTCCAGTCAATCCAGAGACTGATAGGACCATGAGTAGAAACCAGGATTCTGGAGCTTTCGGCCTGGCTGTGGTGGTTAGGGAAGATGAACGAATGCATGCAGTGGGTGCCACTGACGCCCTGCCCTGTGTCCCCTTGGCTTACAACTGAGTCCGTTTGCAACTACCGTGGATATTCCTGTGCATAGTGACAGCGTCCAGTTCTGTGTGTCACTGCTTTTCTGCTGGGGAGCTTTCTTTAGCTCTGTTTGGGGCTGCCCAGAAACTGGGGATTTTACTTTCCCAGGAGCGATCTTCAACTACTGTGAATTAGCAGATATGTTCTCCTGTTCTCCCAGCCTTGGAGGGAAATTTCTGATGTACATGGCAGCCTGCTGGGGTTGAGCCACAGTTGCCTATGGCAATAGCTCCTGTTAACACACCTTTTGGGGCTTTTCCCTGTCTCATTTTCCCCATTCCTTTAATTTTACTTCCTGAGGATACCCCCACTAATAAACTACCTGTGCTCAAGTCCTTTGCTGCTTAGGCTTTGCTTTCAGGGGAACCCAAACTAGGACAATGCCTACATACCCTTTCTTCAAAGAGCATTTGAAACAGAAGCAAGAGTGCTCTATTCCTCCATAACAGAGCATGGTAAAGATTGGTTTTGTTGACAACAGAAAAATAAAGAGAATGGCTGGCTGTACGGTAGTGTAGGGAAGTGATTTCCCCAACATTTCGAGGACTACAGAAATCCCTAGAGAAATCCTGGAATAATAGACATGTCCTTTGTTTTCTAGATCCTTTCCAAGTCCTATCTATCTATTATGCCAAGTATCCTGCCTATATATACAAGCTACAAAATATTGCAATGGAGCAGAGTTGAGAAATCTTTCATATTGAAAGTTACTGCTATTAAGTGTGGAATAATGTGCCAACCACCTAGGGAAAAATCTCTGTCCTTATATTATGCCTTGAACCCAGTATGTACTTAATATATTTTTGTTGAATTATGCTCGAGGATCTTACATCCTAATTTAGGAGGCAAGACATGTACTCAGTGGTTAACTAATTCTTAAAGGTGTTATTTAATTAAGGGCAATAATTAACAGAATAGGTAATAAATGCTTAGAGTCATTTCTCTGGGGTTTGGAGCCTGAAGGTAAGAAGAATAAAATTATAAAAGTGGTTAAAAATTATCCAGGCCTCTCTTTTGATTTTATAGCTGCTGAAACCAAGAACATTCTATGCAGAGTCCCTTTGCTTAGTTTAACTTTCTTACGTGACTCAGTGCTTAAAGCATAAACCTCAGTCAAAGGATGGGATGTTACCCCTGTCCTAGTTACTGGAGCCTAACCCTCTGTTTTCAGTGTTGCTTTTTTTTCCCCCCGAAGCTAATTCTTTTTCTTGTACTTGATGAAGGATCTTCTGCTGAGTAGAGAAATGATAGAACTGGCTATTAGTGTCTTAACATTTTTTCTCCTACTATTGACTCATCAGCAAATAATAATTTTAAAAAAGGCATTCTTCCCCTCCTATGCCCTCATTCCAACAGGATAGTAAACCCAGGCATTTGGAGGGCAAAGAGGGAAAACAATGCGAGGGGGGACCCTGAAAGGTGGATATGCTGATGTCTTGTTTAGAGGACAGTATAATAGAATGACTTGGTCCATGTCCATATCAAATCAAATCAGGTTTTCCATGGTCCATAGTTAGTGAGAGGTTCACTGTCAGTTTTCATATAGTTTCCCTTGGATTGTGCCATAAGCCCAGGACTTTTGTCATCCAGGACAAATAGGGAAGAGCTCTCTGGCCTGGTCCTTTGTAGATACTGCTGAGAGCACACCTGGGGCCACTGAAAGGAGATCAGCTCTCTGGTATTATCACACCTAGCTTGTCCATGGCTCCCAGGCTGGGGCACTGAGTGTGGATTACAGATTTTCACACAGCCACTGCCACCTGAGCTCTCCTGCCTGCAAGGTGCTGCCACCCGTGGAAACTTCTATTAGTCTGGGAACCAGTTCTTGCCTGGGGGTAAAGTAAGGTTGGACAACAAAGAATTTCAGCCTGGCTATCCTCGTGGAATGAGGCCACAGGAGGGGAAGAATGTTTTTCATTTTCTACTTTTATTTTTTGCTGATGAGTTGGTAGTAGGAGAAAAAAAAAAGTTAAGACACTCATTAATTTTTCCATATCACCAAATGAAAGTCTGTTTTTGCAGAGTAAATGAGGGAAATTGTGATGGGGCAAGATTAGAGTAAAACCTTGATTACCAGATTAAAGAAAATTTAGATTGCCTCAATAAGGGTGCTGGGACCTTTTCCCTAAAAGGAATGGTGAATTTTGAACAGGGGATTGATGTAATAAAATCAATGTTTCAGGTGGCTTATGGTGCTTATGGCAAAATGGAGCAGAGAGAGCATGGAATTGTTTGTTAGATAGGAAGGGTTATAGCCGGTCTTGAAATGAGATACCCTGCTGGTGGCAATATGGTTAGAAAGAAACAAAGGACGGAAGGATGGATGGATGGGTGCTATCGACTTACTGACTACTCTGTCAAAGACACAGGGCGAGTAAGACCCACAGGGTCCCTCCTGTCATAAGGCTTACCTTCTGGAGAGGAAGACAAATGATAAAGAAAACACAGATAAATGCAGAATAATTTCAGATAGTGATACATGCTTCAAAGAAAGTAAGAGAAGGTGGTGGAATAGAGGATGGCTTGGGAGGGGTGAGGGCTTCCGCTTTATATTGAATGGCCAGAAAAGGTCTTTATGAGGAGGTAATGTTCGAGCTGTGAGCCAGCTTCCTCCCTACCTTTTCGCCCTTCCCCATCCCATCAGGCATGAACACCTGCCTGTGAGCATCTTCCACCATCGCACAGTGCACATGCTGAGTATGTGTTCATTGTGCACACCTCATTTATCTTTATAAGCCTAGCACCTAGCACTGCACTTGACACGTCATTAGCACCCGGCAAAGGTTTGCTGCAAAGAGAAAGAGTCTAAAGAGAGAAGGGCAATGGGTAAAGGATGGAGCTTTGGGAAACCCCCATGGTTGGGGATGGGTACAGAAGGAAGGGGGCCGAGAAGGGAATTTAGGCACTTAATCTTCTGCTGTTCCTGCCCAGTTAGCACATCATTCTGTGCCTGCTGCACTTCCTTTCCCTTGCAGTTCCTTTATCTGTCTGAGGCTGTGCTGTTTAGTATGGTTGCCACTAGCTACATGTTTGCTGTTGAACACTTGAAATGTGACCAGCCCTAACTGAGGAATGCTGTAAGTGCAGAACATACACCAAATCTCAAAGAGTGCAAATAAAGGGTGTAAAATATCTAATAAATACATTTTATGTTGATTATGTGTTAACAAGATATTTTAGGTATACTGGGTTAAATAAATAAAAGTTGATTTCACTATTTTTACTTTTTAAATGTGGCTACTAGAAAATTTAAAACTAATACTTGACTCCCACTATTTTCCTATTGCTCATCACTGGTTTCTATCCTATGCTAGTGTATTAGTCTGTTTTTGTGCTGCTGTAACAGAATACTTGAAACTGGGTAATTTATAAAGAAAAGAGGTTTATTTGGCTCACAAGTCTGGGACAGCAGCATCTGACATGGGCCTCAGGCTGCTTCTACTCATGGTGGAAAGCGGCAGGCAGCTGTTGGGTGCGAGCAGATCACATGAGGAGAGGAAGCCAGATGGGGGAGAGAGAGAGAGAGGGGAGGTGTCAGGGTCTTTTAAACAACCAGCTCTCATGGGAACTAATAGAGGGAGAACTCATGTATTACCCCCACCCCGTAGGGAGAGCACTAATCCATTCATGAGGGCTCCACCCCCATGACTCAAACAGCTCCCAACACTGCCACATTGGGGATCAGATTTCCACATGAGTTTTGGGGGAACAACACATCCAAACTCTATCAGCTAGATAGATTAGCTTGATATCAGCTGATCATTTCTGAAACAAGTAGTACAAAGAAGAATGACAGCTGTCACTTACTACCTTTGCAACAATATGAAAATCTCAACCCATTAAGAAATAAATGGAGGCCAGATGTGGGTGTTATAACATACATTTCAAAGGCAGAGAACATGTCCAGTGTCAGACAGGTTTGGGAAATATTGATGTTTTTATTCGTAAGTAAATTCTATCACCTTTTTGGGAAGACAACTTTCAATTTTGGGGTAAACCCCCTCAATATTTACACTCAAAAGTCCTATTTCTCATTTCCTTTCTGTGTTCTTCCTACTCTTAGATGTTTCTGTCAGATGATAACTGTAAGACTTCAAGTTTTTTTTTTTTTTTCATGGTTGAGTACAATCCCCAAAGACAGTGAATGGCGCTCCAGCAGCTGATCTTGTCCTGGCCTCATGTAAGTGGTAGCGATATGAAGATGCTTAAAGAAGAAAAGCAGATGTTACTCAGATGTGCTTTTACCCTACCAATCACATTTTTGAGCTCACGGTGCCCAAATGTTAAAATTCTTTTGCAGATCCCAAATTATGGATGCACCATGTTGCTTTAATCCATTCCGTTGCAATGGCTTTATTAGATTAAACATCCTGTTGAGCGTCTCAAGAACAGTGGGATTATCACATTTCCCTTTGAAAACCCAGTAAAGACAAAATAAATGGTTAACAAAACAGAGCAAATTCAGTTTGCAGGTGTTCACAGACAAGGCAACCCCTGATAGAATCTGAGTGTCTCTATTCTTCCATGCTTGCAAAATGCCTTTTAAGCAGGCCAAAAAAAGTCTTGAGAAAAAAGAAATCATGGGGGCCAAAGTTGCTTTCCCCTCTATCTGATGTGTTGCTAATTGCATTGTGCCGACTGCAGAGACAGTGTGATGGAAATCTGAAAACTTTATTTTGTTAAGCCTTACTTTTGACTACACCCTGGGTGTGCCACAACAGTCCTTTATCATCTATATCTCCTAGAGTGTTGACTCTTAACGATTGATTTTTTTTTCTTGGCAAATCTAATTAACTATTTGAAGTATTTCATCAATCGGTACCCAGTTACCACACACACTTGGTGGGTGGCTCTTTGAGATTCTCTTAAAAACTCTGTTATGTCCCAGCACTCTAAAAATTCTTGCCTGCCAGAGCAATTTGAATTTTGTTATTAGTGTCTGCTGGAAATCATAATTCAATAAAGACTAACTCATTTAAAAATGTTTCATACTGTGCATGCATTAGGTAACTTCGGTAACTTAGGAGACACAGAAAAACATATGAATGTTCAGGTCTACACAGGAAATTGGAGCGGTACTGAACAATTTGAAGGAGTCTTTTAATATTTTTTAAGAAGCTGTAGCAAGATTAGGAGGAGTGTGTATGTGTGTATGAGTGTGTCTGTTTAAATCAGTGACACAAGTAGTCTTTTCTTTTGCTCCCCCCAAATACTAGCATTTTCCACCAATTCCAAAACGCAAGCTGGTAGGTATAAAACGACCCTCTATCAACATTTAAAATAATAATAAACATGAGCCTCTGCACACGTCTTTGTGTAATCTGCTTTCTTGACCCTGGCTTTTCCCCTTGAATAAGATTGTATCCGTCTCCTGTCGTCCTGTCTCTTTCTCTTGTTCCTTTTATGGACAGAAGATTATTGCTATAGAAAATATGGTCATGCCGTAGAGGAATGTGCCTCCTGCTCAGGGTGTTTTTTTGGACTACATCTGCAGACTGCAGCTGCTACAGCCTTGGAAAAAAGTCTGGGTCCTTATAAAACTAATTCCTGGACAATGAATTCTTCTTCACAGGACACTGTACCTTTTCACTGCTGTTTAGCACCGTCTACCGTTAGTTTTCCCTGAGGTTTATTTGCTGTCCAAGTTCACCATTTGACATATGTAGGAATATTTAAACAAAATTTTTTCCCCCAGAGAAGTTTGTTTCATCTTTGGAAGCACGGGGCTTCCTGTTGACTTCATAAGAACCCCAGAGTCTTTCCTTTTTTTCCTGTGTGCTGTTTATCTGTGCCCACCCCCTCATGTCCTTCTCTTTATTACTAGCTCCTTGCACTGTTTTTCATTTGCCTCCCAAACTGGGTTCAGAAAATATCATCCCTTGCCCACTTCCCCGTTTCTCTTCTTTATTCCAAACCTCTTCGTCTTTTGCAAAACATCAGCAGAGTCAGACTTCCAATTTCTCCTTCCCTTTTTACTATTTCAGTATGTTTTGTCCGTTCATGAGATGGAATTTCCCTTGCTCTTAAAATTAAATCTAGTGCCTAGACGGATAATAAAGTTTTTCCTAATACTGGGGGAAAATAAAAATAAATGTATTTTATTTTGGTATGTTGCCCTGTCCTCTAAACATTATGAGATACAAGACAGTTAGATTATGTGTGGTTGGTAACTTATCACCTAGAGAGATATAGTCTTATCTTTTGAACTTTTTTGTACATATCAGACTAAATCAACCTTGATTTTGTAGCTCAGCAATCAAAGGTTAAAAAATGCATGTTTTTGGAGGCCAATTATTTTCCTTCCTCTTTTAAGTTTCAAAAGCAAGTAAAGCCAAACTATCAATTGCCTATTAATGGTATTTCTTGTAAGTCTTTTAAAAAGAAGACTTAAATTGAGAAAGAAACCCAAAGTTGTTACTTTCTGATTATTACAGATGGCCATGCTAACATTTAAGCTTCTTGCCAGTTAATATTTTTATGGGGAACTTTTGGTGCCTTTTCTTTTCAAAATAATATTGGGAATGCAGTTGGTATGTTGACATTAAGCTGCATTGGGGAAAGTGGGTCCCTACTCCCTACATCTGTTCAATGTTTCTTTTGCCTTTTATTTTCTAAAGTGTTACATATGGAATACACATGTCTTTCTCTTCCAGTAACACAGGGGGAAAAAAGAGGGAAGAAATAAAAAAGAGAAAAATCACAAAGAAATCAATAAACACCTGTTATTCCCAGATCTGCAGTTATTTGGGCTCAGAAGTGCCCGCAGGCAAAGTTAAAACAAAAATCGTAGCATGTCTATACGCCTTCGTAGGTTTCTCTTAGCCTGTATGAGGGGTTTTTAAAATTTTACTTTATATTTATTTCATTTTGTTTCATCTTATTTTGTCCTGAAGTGAACTCTTCACCTGTTATTTTACTGTCCTGAATTTTTTTTTCTCTCCAATGTGTATATCCTTTTTCCCTATACCCATGTTTTGTATTCAGCGAAGTGGATTTTTTTCTCAAACCACTCCAGGATGCAGCCTGGCTTAACCCTCGCCATGTCCACAGCAGGTTTCCTAAGTTAGATTGCCCCCTGCTGCTTCTGTAACATCAAAAATAGAGCTCGAAATATGCTTGGGGTCCTACCATATAAAAGTATGTATGCAGTGATATATATTGGAACCTAACCATCTGAAAATAGGTTCAAATGTAAGTAATAATTGGTAGATGCTTCACCATGTCATGTGGAGATTTTAAACTTGAGTGTGTGTGCCCTTCCACTGAAAGTCAGCTATGAATTAGAGGGCATTGTTTTAAATAACTGAGTCATATTGCATGTTCTTTTCTTTTGTCTATTTCAGGCAATGTACTCATATAAATAGATTCTCACCCAATTGTACAATACTGTACTTTTTCTTAAAATACTGGGTGTTTTGCTGTAAACTCTGTAAGGACCATGACTTTGTTGTTGTGTCTTCAGAATAGTACCTGACACATAGAGACTTAACTGTTAATTTCATTAGATTCACTCATTCAACAAAGTGAAATAAGATCGCTCAAGTTTAATCTGCCAAATTAGTTTTTTTGGGACTTAGGATCCAGAAGAGTAAATAATGTAGTTAACATTTGGACAGAAATAACTCCCAGCAAAGGTACAGGAAATTTTTAGTAAACCCTAATGTCAGGGATGGATTCCACATTAGTGGCTTTTATTTTTGGCTTTCAGAATTTGCTTTCTTTTTGTTGCTGTTCCCTTATTACCCAGCTCACGTTTTACATATAGACCCAACTTTCTCTCCTGGGTACTCCTACATGTGTATCTCTAGGATACATCATGTATTATTCCCTTTTCTGTCACTTAGAATATCTGAAACTGGGTAATATATAAAGGAAATGAAATTTATTTCTTACAGTTTTGGAGGCTTGGAAGTTCAAAGTTCAGGGAACATCTGCTGAGGGCCTTCTTCTGGGTGGCGACTCTCTATAGTGACACAGGGTATCACATGGTGAGACTGACCTGAGCAAGAGAGCTAAGCTTCTGACTTGTTCTGCCTATAAAGCTGTCAGAACCATGCCTGTGACACCCCATTAAACCATCAACCCATTACTCCATGAACAGATCAATCCATTCATGAGGGCATAGTCCTCTCAACCCAATCACTTCTTCAAACCTCCACTTTCCAAATACCATAATAAGATTTCCCACCCTCTTAATGTTATTAAAATGGGGTCTGAGTTTCCAACACATAAAGTTTAGCCCATAGCACTACATTCAATACTTTGGTTACTGGTACTTGTCCACCATTCTATGCTAAACCTATAAGTAACTTGAGGGGAGGAACCATGTCTGATTAATTTCTGCAACTCCAGCATCATCGCAGAAGTGTCCATTTCTATTAAATAGTTAACATTGAAATACGATTCAAATATCTTCCAAAAAATAAAGCATTGAAAATGTGAAAAAAT
The DNA here is from genome assembly GCF_027409185.1 of Cynocephalus volans. Lineage (NCBI taxonomy): Eukaryota > Metazoa > Chordata > Mammalia > Dermoptera > Cynocephalidae > Cynocephalus > Cynocephalus volans. The sequence goes on along the minus strand of NC_084469.1, from coordinate 130,053,814 downwards.
GAACTAAAATGATATTGGACGTGGTGTTTAGATTGAGGGGTGTTGTAACTAAAAACAGTGGTCAGCAATGAGCTATAAAGTGACTATGGTGCTAAAGGCAAGGATTGGATAGCAGGATGAAAACATGAAATGAATCATGGTTGGCTGCCCCGATCACTCCTTCTTTCCCACTTGTAATCGTTACAGCATCTCTATGTCAATATCCTGGTATTTCTTTTTCCCTCTCCCTCCAACGATTTATGTCCACTGGGTTTGACGTTCTGAGTGACCAGCAATATGACTGGCAGCTTGATTTTAATAGCCATAAGAACTCTGAGACTTTTGGGTGGAAGGGAGGGATGTTGGCCCCCTCACTTACCTGGATACCATTAGAGAGTGTAACCATTTTCCAGACCTTTGACTTCTCTCTCACCTTAGCCTGCAAAGGGTGAGGTCCTGGGGTGTAAGTATATGTTTATCAGGATAGTGTGAAGAGAGGCCAGACTCCTCATGCTGCTGTCTGCTCAGCTGAGAAAAGTTCACTCTGTGTGGCTCCAGGGTTGTTTTCTACTACTTTGGCTTCAAATATGTGTAAATGAGGTTTATAAAAATCATGTTTGATTTTTAACTTTTTGCTTTCTAAATAAAGCAGAGCTTATTTAAAAAGAAATTCCTTTGGGACTGATTCTCCTTTCTTTTCAGCCAGAAGTAATTAGCATCCTAAAATTTCTTTTTTCTCATTATATTGTCCTCAAACAACAACAAGAAAAACAACAGTTTTACCACTGTGTGATATGTAGGGATCTTATGTGTGTGTTGCTAAAAGGATCCTTTAATTTTGCTTATCTTGAAACTTTATAAAATGGTATCCTCTTTTAGGTGTCTCCTGCAACTTGCTTTTTTTTTTTCATGGAAATTTATATATCTAAGATTTATCCATACTGTTGCATTTAGCCATACTTCACTCCTTTGCACTGTTATAAAGTATTTCATTCAATGAATGTAGCTCAGTTTTATTTATCCAGTCCCCTGCTGATGGACAGTCGTGATGCTTCCACTTTTTGCTATTCCCAATATTGCTATAAGGAACATTCTTGCACATGTGTAAACATTTCTTTAGGGTATGTGTCTAATGTGAAAAGTTCTGGGTTACAGAGTATGCACATTTTCAACTGCTTGATAATGCCAAATTATTTTCTAGGATGGTAGTACTAGTTTACATCCCCACAAGCACTGTCTAATAGTTCTTATGTCCCATATCCTTCTCAGCCCCTGCAACCATCAGACTCCTGAATTTTTGCCTGACTAGTGATCTAAGATTATATCCCACTGTGATTTTAATTTACATTTCTTTGATTACTATTGAGGTTGAGAATCTTTTCCTATGGATATTGGCCATTTATGTTTCTTCTTCTGAAAAATGCCTGTTCATGTCTTTTGCCCATTTTTCTACTAAGACATTTGTCTTTTCCTTACCATTTTGTAGAATTTTCTTATATATTCTGGATATTAACTCTTGGTTAGTTATGTGTTTGCAAATGTCTTTTTCCTTTCTGTGGCTTGCCTTTTCATGTCCTTTACAGTATTTTTTGATAAAGAGTAGTTCTTAATTTTAAAATATTCTTATGTAACAGTTTTTTGCTTCCTGGTTTGGGTTTTGAGCACCTTGTTTAAAAAATCCTTCCCTACCCTGAAGCTATAAAAGTAGTCTCCCCTTGATAGGGAATTTTAAAAATTCTAAAAATTTTAAAGTTGTGCTTTTTGTGGTAAAATCCTTAATCTTCTTACGATTGGTCTTTGTATATGGTATAAGGTAGGGATCCAAATTCATTTTTTCCTCCATGCATAACTAATTAACCCAGCACCATGCATTAACTATTCCATCCTTTCTCTACTGGTCTGCAGAGCCAACTTCCTCATCAATCAAGTTTTCATTAGTGTACGGATCTGTTTATAGGCCCTCTATCTCCATTTGTCTATTCACTCATCCTTTGCCTTTATTGGCTCTTTTTCTCTTCTGTTTTTCAAGGCTTAAATATAATTGGCCTTGAGAAACAAAACCATTGACTACAAAACCACCTTTTATAAAATTGCCTTAATGTGTAATGTTGAAAACATTAACAGTTGGAAAATATTTGTTTATATTATTATATATTCATGGCAGCTGTTTTTAGGCATATTTTTTGTGTACTTTAGTGCCAGTTTAAGTGGTTTTTGTTATCTAAATCCCTATGTCAACTATCCTATCTCTTGGTATTTTAGGTCCTTTTTTATAAGTCTTGAGTGAGTTTTTGTTATTTTGATTCATTGTCCTAAATGGGACTGTTAGAACAGTTGAGTTGTTGTTCTTTCATATCCCTATTCAGAAAATCACACAGAAATAATAAACAATGTTGCTTCCACTAATGAAAATTCAGTAGAATCTCATTATAATGCTGGTATTGGAGAATGAATATAATACTTGCTCTCTTATAGACTTGCTGGGTCATGGTGTGAGAGATGCTATGCGTGTACGGGAAGCTTGGTGACACATGATTTGATTCATTGTGACCAAATTCTTGAAGCAGTGAGATACATTATGAATGTTTGTTTATTTTTTACTATATATAAAACATTGGGAAACAAACTTCAGATTATTTTGGCAAAAATTTCCTAAAGTTGGAATTTTCCAGTAAAAGACTAATATGGCTGGTTTCAGGAGTGTTTCTTATGTGGATTTTAATCAAAGGCATACATTTTTATTTTAATTCTGTGGTAACCTGTATATACATTCTTATTCATGTCAATAAATCATAGGAAAATGGTGATTAAGGGATCTGTACATCTCAAGAGTCTAATGTAGTCATAAACTACTGAGTCTTATCTCTCTAGCTAAGATAATATGAATTGAAATTTCACTGATGTGTATAGTACTGTTCTCTTAAATCATGTGTGTGTACAGGTATAGCCGTACAGATTTCAATAGATTATGGTCTCCATGCACTATATACATATTCTATAAAAATTTATGCACCAGTTTTTGTGACTTCATGCACCACTCAGCCTTTGAGTTGAATTTAATTATTTTCTCTTGCTGAAGAGAGTGGTTTCTCCTTCAAAGCTAGTTTTGTTCCTAATTTTTTTTACTATAGTATTTGTTATTTTGTTTTATTGATCCCACAACCAGCCTTATTTTAGACATGATGGAATTACATGATCTCTGACTTAGGAGCCATCAAAGTAGAAAATCACCACTTGCTGGGTATCAAAGTATCTGGTTTTAATCCTTGGTCGAGGTGCTGTTGTTCTGGTCTGCAATCCTTTCTCACTTAAATGCGTGCCATAGCCATAAGGAAATCTAGCTGAAGTACTGTTGAATTCCCTTTGAAAGTGAAGGACAGTACTGGACATGACGAAAACCGTGTCTGATGTGCTTGGAATTTAAACTGTTAAATATGTTATGTTTCTCCTTAAAATTTCAGCTTTGCCAGAGAAATGAATGTCGGGGGAGGAAAGAGCCTAGTGGGAGGCAAATGAGCATCCTTTGGCTTTGCATAAAGGTACAGGAGCAGGAGCCCAGTCTGACTTTTCCAGTTTCAGGTATTGGTGTCCTTAGTGTAATCAAGGAAATCCAGATCCAAACAAGTGTTCTGAAGGTGGTGTCCCTGAACCAGTAGGATCAATATCGCTTGGGAACTTAGGAATTCAGATTCTCAGGCCTCACCCCAGACTTGCTGTATCAGAACCTCTAGGATCAGGCTCTGCACAAGCCCTCTTGGTGATTCGGATGCACACAAAATTTGAGACACACTGATCTAAACTATATCATTAGGTGTTTAACCAAATTTTTTTGGAAACACAAATTAAGCATTTCCATATTCATGACAGTTTATCAAACATTTTTTGTTCCTTTATCCTACTGGTAAGCAATGGAAGAAAAAGTGTTTCTAATTTTTATATCTTTTTTTTTTTTTTTTGAATTAGCATTCCTCTAGTACTTTTTCTATCCTGGCTAACTTTGTTGCTGTACAGTCTCCTGTTGTTTTTAGGTATTATAAAATTTTATTTCATTTTAACTCTATCACTTTGTTAAGAATTCAATTTTCTATGTGAAGAGCACCATATTGAGTGCTTTGCAGAAAAACAAAGAAGGAGAAAAATGATTTTTTCTTTAGGGAGAAAGAGGAAAACCTATTTAGGAGGGCACCAGTTCCTTGACTTGAAACGACTTCTCTACAATGATAATAAAATGGCACAGACTGGGAAGAGTCCCCTGAATTGGGGTAGATAAGATTAATGCATAAAATAAGGTTTTTTGTTGTCATTACATTTTTAAAAAATTGTTTTAAAATCTACATGACATAAAATTTATCATCTTAGCCATTTTCAAGTGCATAGTTCAATAGTGTTAAATACATTCATATTATTGTGCAACCAATCTCCAGAACTTTTTCATCCTATAAAACTGAAACTCTGTACTCATTAAACAACAACAACTCATTCTTTCTCCCTCCAGCCCCTCAGCAGCCACCATTCTACTCTCCATGGATTCGACTATTCCAGGTAAGTGGAATCATACAGTGTGTGTCTTTTTTGTGTGACTGGTTTATTTCACTCAGCATAACATCCTCATGGTTCTTCCATGCTGTAGCATGTTTCAGGATTTCCTTCCTTTTTCAGGCTGAGTAATATTCCATTGTGTGTATACATCACAATTGGTTTATCCATTTTTCCATCAGTGGACACTTGGGTTATGTCTACCTTTTGGCTCTTGTGAATAATGCTGCTATAAACATAGGTGTACAAATATCTCTCTGAGATCTTGCTTTCATTTTTTGGGGATGTATATCCAGAAGTGAAATTGCTGTATCATATAGTATTTCTATTTTTAATTTTTGGAGGAAGCTGTTTTCTATAGACTGTACCATTTTACATTCCCACCAAACAGTGCACAAGAGTTCCAATTTCCCCATTTCTCCACATCCTTGCCAATACTTGTTATTTTATTTTATTTTATTTTTTTGATAATAGTCATCCCCGTTGGGTGTGAAGTGATATCTCAATGTGGTTTTGATTTGCATTTCCCTAATGATTAGTGATATTGACCATCTTTTCATATGAAATGAGTTTTAAGCTAAGCTTGTAGAAAATTATGGACTTAGACTGATGAAAAGGGGACTAGGTATCTGAAGTGAGCAAAGGACCGTGAGAAAAACAGAGGGAACAATACGTTTATATTGGGGGGAAAAGACTGTATTAAAGGGGAGGGGATGGTGAGGCAGGAGAGGGGGAGAGTTGGGAGGTGCTGGTGGGGGGAGGACACTGTTTCCCACACTGAGTCCCTGACTGTTCTATCCATCATAGGAAGTTCCTGAAGAGTTTCGAGCACTGGGATTATACGATAATAGTAACTGCTATCAAGGTGCAGTATTTTGGCAGTTGTTGATTGAATCTAGTGGCCAACACTGGAGCTGAGAGAATGTTTTCCTAAGGCCTGTCATCTTCATCCATGTTTGAGGTTTTGAATGACAAATCAGTGATCTAAAGAGCGTTAAATTATGGTAAGTAGTCTTCAGAATGTTGGTGTAATTTTAAACTGTTTAAATGATCTTTGGCCTTATATTTGCCTTTTTACCTGCCACAATGGAGGCCTTAAATTAATACGTTTGCAATAACCATAAGCATTTTTTTTAAAAAAGAGCTCATCCAAGCCATTGAAAACTATTACAGCAGAGTAGGATGGGTGTGATAGGATGAAAAATGCCCTCCCGCCTCAAAGAAGATATCAGGTCCTCATCCTGGAACCGGTAAATATTGCCTTATTTGGAAAAAAAGGGTATTTACAGATATGATGATGTTAAGATTTTGAGATGGGGAGATTATGCTGGATTATCTGGGTGGGCCCTAATTGCAATCACAGTGTCCTTAGGTGGGGGTAGGGGGTGTGGCATGGAGGGAGATTTTACACACATATAAGGAGAAGGTCACAAAGATTTGAGCAGAGATAGATTTGAAGATGCTGGCCTTGAAGGTTGGGGCAATGAGACCATGAGCCAAGGAATGCTGGCAGCCACCAGAAGCTGTCATTAAAAGGCAAGGAACAGAGTCTCCTCTAGCTCTGGAGAGAGCACAGCACTACCAACACCTTGATTTTGGCCCAGTGTTACTGATTTCAGACTTCTGGCCTCCAGAACTATGAGAGAATAAGTTTCTATTGTTTTAAGCCACCAAGTTTGTGATAATTTGTTACAGTAAAGTACAGGAAACTAGTACAATGGGTGAGAACATTGCAGCCAGACTTCCTGGATGGCTCTGCCGTTGCTGGCTGTATGACCTTGTGCCTTTAACTTACCTCTCTGTTCCTGTCTGTAAAATGGGAATAATAATAGTAGAACTTACTCAACAGGGTAGTTGTGAGAACCAAATGAACTCACTTGGCCATGGTAAGCTGTATTATCATTATCACCACCACCTGCACCCACCACAACCACCATCACCCTCATCATCGTCACTGTCACCGTCACCATCACTGTCATCATCTTCTTTTCCCAGCCAATCCTCTGCTCATCAAGTTTGAATCTTTAGTTATCTTCTAATAATCACACTTCATATTCTTTAGTTGGAAGTCTTCTACTCTTCTTGTTCTCTATCTGAGCTCATGGTTTGGCCTCTTGCTGAATTTCCATCATTTTGGAAAAGTAAGGCCAATGTTGTCTTTAGCAAGAGATTGAAGGACACTGCAAAAAATCTAATTATGGCCAAGGTCACCCTGGGCAGCTGTGAGCCTTTCCTCCTCCTCCTCCTTCCCCTTCCTCCTCTCTCCCCTCCACAGCCTTCTCCTCCTCCTGCTTCCTTCTACTTTTTCTCCTTCCCCTTTCTCATTCCTCCTCCTCCTCTCTAAAGTCATCCTAAGCCCTTTCCTAATGAAGTCTAAGGTGTAGAGTCAGTTCTTGGTTATACACTCTGAAGGAAGAAGACATTGTGGTAAGAACCTCACATGTTAGATGAAGCCTTGCCTCGTTATGTGGCAGCCCAACAGGCCATGTGGCTTCTCACAATTATAAAACTCATCAAGCAGGTGACACATTTGGTCTCTAAATAATTTGAGAATTTAGATTTTGAGTAATTAATTGCATCCTTTCTTGCTTATCTCTACTCCTGTGCCTTGGGTTTGCCAAAGACCAACTTCTTGTACCTGCTAAGACCATGACTACCAGTAGGCCTGGGCTTGCCAAGAATCACCACCAGATTCCAACTCCCCAAAAGCCAACCCTCCCTACTTACTAATGCCTGAAAAGGAAGTGGGCCCCACGAGAAAAGAAAGGACCCCGAGGTCCAGAGAGCTTGGGTTCTGTAACCCCTTTAAATCTTACTGGTTTTATTTTTCTCCATTGCCCCTATGGGAGGTATTCATTTACAGAACAACTGTTAATATTGAGTGCCTATTATATGCTAGGTACATTGTTCCCAGTAATGACCAAGACATAGTCCATGCCTTCCAATCTAGTAGGGTATACGAGGTACTTCAAAAAGTTCATGGAAAAATAGAATTAAAAGGTAAAAAGGTAATACAAATCCTTCCATGAGCTTTTTGAAGTCCCCTCATATGGGCAATTGTGGAGACAATTAAAATACATACATGATGAGTCTCCCACGGGGATAGTTCAAGGTGAACACATAGGAGGCTCTTTTCAATGGCCACATTTTCACTGAAATTGAAAGTAGGACCTGATTCTTTTCTAACAAAAGCTTATCTACATTGCTCAATGCTGGGTGTTTACAGGATGTCTTTGAAAAGGCCATAATGATATGCTTTCTTAGCTACAGAGTGAATTACCGAGTATTTACTTGGCTAAAAGTAACTTGGGAACAGATTTTTCTCCTGTCACTTTGGCACACACGGGGGAGTTCTCAGAAATTCTGAAGAGGCATGGAAATGACAGATAATGAGGTCTGGATGAAATGTTTCATTGTGGTTGTCTTTTAAAAGCATTTTTTTTCTTAACTTATTAACAAAGCAGAGTTTGTTCAGAGCAACAAACATTTGTAAGTAGTAGGAAAACTACCTTTGTGAAGTAGAGCATTTTTCTGGAACTTATTTTTAAGAGAGAAGGGTTGAATCTAACAAAAGCCAGTGCTAATAGCTCCTCCGGTGGTTATCCTGTGCCTAATGTGTGACTTTGCCCTAACTCACTTTATTGTGGGAAAAATAAAATTCTGAGCATATTAGTAATGCTGTTATGGTAGTTGGCAAAGTTGTGAACAGTCATGGAAATCAGTGGAAGATAGTTAAAGGACCTATCTTTTTGTGGATGACACATCTCAGGCTGGTTACACTTATTACCTATCCCATGAATTCATGACACCTGAGCGACCTGAAGATTTAATACTATTATCAACAAGGCAACACTTCAGAATCAGATGTTCACTTTTCAACAGGAGGAAAAGGACTCGTGCTCTAAATAGAGAAAGCTTTCAGCTGAGAGCAGTAAATAAATTCTCTTATTGGCTTTAAAATCTTTGGGATTAAAAGACCTGGATATTAAATTTAAATGGATTTATGGGATGTTTGAAAGGCAGAATTTTAGGCCCAAGAAAAATCAGCTGCATATTTGGATAATTTCCAAATGAGCAGAAATGTTATTTTAGGCTTCTTTTGTTACTGGTAATTATGGTCTGCTCTTCTTGGATTTTCTATCCTGTTACACATTATGGATTTCACTCTTTATCCCCACCCTTTGGACCATTTGTTTTGCTAAACATTTCGGGCTACAGCTTCTTCTTAATGATGATGCCATTTGAGGTCAACCTATGTGCAGCCAGAGGTAGAAAAAATCCCTATATAGAATGTTTTTATTTTTATTTTTTTATTTTATTTTGTCGATATACATTGTGGTTGATTATTGCTCCCCATCACCAAAACCTCCCTCCCTCCTCTCTCCCCTCCCTCCCACCCAACAATGTCCTTTCTGTTTGCTTGTTGTATCAACTTCAAGGAATTGTAGTTGTTACATCTTCTTCGCCCCCCCTGGGTTTTGTGTGTGTGTGTGTGTGTGTGTGTGTGTGTGTGTGATTTTATTTATTTATTTTTAGCTCCCACCAATAAGTGAGAACATGTGGTATTTCTCTTTCTGTGCCTGACTCGTTTCACTTAATATAATTCTCTCAAGGTCCATCCATGTTGTTGCAAATGGCAGTATTTCATTCGTTTTTATAGCTGAGTAGTATTCCATTGTGTAGATGTACCACATTTTCCATATCCACTCATCTGATGATGGACATTTGGGCTGGTTCCAACTCTTGGCTATTGTAAAGAGTGCTGCGATGAACATTGGGGAACAGGTATACCTTCGACTTGATGATTTCCATTCCTCTGGGTATATTCCCAGCAGTGGGATAGCTGGGTCATATGGTCCTATATAGAATGTTGCAGGACCCAGAAAACCCCTCTTCACAAATAACCTTACTTTTCCCATAACATCTACTGCTATTGCCTGAATTTTTCAGTGAGTCTTTCCTTTTAGCAAACACCATTAGAAAAAATGCACATAGCTGTAAGTCACTCATGTCCTAACGCAAATCATCTCATCAGCTCTTCCCTGTCCAGGACTGGTTCTAAAAGAATGAAATTTAAATTTGAAATTACAGAGGAGCATGGTTTTGGAGTAGAAGCCCTCTGTAGAGGAGAGTAGACCTAAGTGGAGGTGATGGGAGGCTAGCTTTGCGGAGTGCTGAAAGGGGAGGTAGGAAGATACGTTCCAGTGACTTCATAGTTTCACAGTTGAACCTCACATTGGTGACCTATCATGTTGAGATTCTCATTATGGGATGGTATAACCTCCTGCTGGAACATAAGCTCTGCAAAGACAAAGTCTTTTCATTCACTGGAGTTTGTCAAGCAACTAGTACCGTGCCTGGCACAGAGCAGGTGTCAATAAATACATGTGAATGAATGAATCACCTGGTACAAAAAGGCTACGGAGAAAATGTTTTGCTCTACACTGCTATTTTTTCAGTTAATTTCCAAAATACTTTTATTTTCTTCCCCCACCCCACAAATGTTTTTAAATATAGTTCACTATAACTAGATGTAAGTACTTTCTGCCTTTTCCCCAACTACTTAAAATCCTAAGTGTCAGATGTTCTCGCAACTAAACAAGATTATAGGAATCAATCAGTCAAGTATTCATTGACCATGCATTCTGTGCCCAGAAATTTTTTTTTTTCCTGCAGGAGGTAAAAGGCCAATCTGTTAATCCATATTTTACTTTTATACTTATAGGAACTTAAGGAAAGCAATTAGGACTTTTACTATTTTGTGATGCAAATATGCATGATAAATAACAGCCATCACTTTAATCTTTCAGATTTCATTTTATGGTAGCATTATGACCATTTGTCTGATGTATTTAATTTTCTGAATTTCTGTTACATGAAAAATGGAAACAGTATTGATTTAACATCAGAAAAACGTACAGCAGCTAATATAAAAAAAGCTGCATCTAATTTTGTTAATAAACTATAAATGGTAAAATGACATACAGTTTAGATTTTGAAAGCATTGGGAACCCACATTTTTCTGTAGCATTAATTATGTAGTTTTAGTTTTGGCAGCAACATAATTCTACAGTGTGATATTTCTACTTTATTGTTTCTCAAAGTAGGCCTGAAATGTTAATGTAATATGGAAAGTTTTCCCTAGTGAAGTGTGTACTAAGCTAGGAATATGTGCTGTTTACATTACAGAGGCAACTCTTGCAGTGATATGCAGACTAGACACTAGTCATCATTACTGCCCTCAACCGTGACATAGAAAAATCTTATTAATGTCAGTTGATACACATTTGTCATTAACTACCATAAATTTAAACATAATTTGTTCTCTTTGGTTATCTCTGGTGTAATAGTCAAGAAGTTAAGTAGTTAACTCTGGAAGCTTATGGCCTTGGTTGGAATTCTGTCTCATTAGCTGTGTCATCTTTAGTTAATCATTCTGTGTCTCAGTTTCGTCATCTACAACATGGGACAATAACTATATCATCTCATAGCGTTGCTCTGATGATTACATAAGTTAAAATAAATAAATATTTAGAATAGTGACAAGAGCGTAGTCGGTGCTTGATAAATATTAATTAGAATTTCTATGGATAGATTATGAATACTCGTATTTTTGTCTTCAGAAATCTTCAGTCGAATGAAGTGGTAATATCAGAGTACTTCAAATGAGGTTTCACAGGGACAAAATATAATGAACTGTATATCTGTCTGGCATGTCAACTAAGGAGACTTAGTTTAGCTTCATGAGGTGACGTTAGACTAAGCATGGAGGGCTTCAAGTTGAGAAAAAACAGGGATCTCTTTATTGAGGAATGATGCTTCATTCAGTTTTATAGGAGCAGTGAGGGGTGGGCTGGATAAAAAAGCCAGGATTGAATCCTGAATGCATAATAGATAGCTCGGCTGTATCTTGAGGGCAGTGGGAAGCCCCGGAAGGATTTGAAGTTGGAGAGTGACACACTGGGATGAGTTTTGAGCACCACCACTGCGTGTGCAGTATAGACCGTGAAGATGGATTGCAGAGGCCTCGGAGGGTGCAGTTAAGAGCCTGGCAAGAGGCAAAGGTGAAGGCAGCCAGGCTGAACCAGGCTAGTGTACAGTGGGAGAGAGAAGTGGCAGATTTGAAATCCAGGAAGAAGATAGAATCAGTAGCAGCTAGTGATTGTCCACATGTGGTGGATGAGAAAGAGGTAAGTGTGGAGTGTGAAGTCCAGGTTCCTGGCCACAGCCGGTCAGGACATTGTGACTGCCCTGACAGGTGCCCAGTGTTCTGATGGGCTGTGGGCTTATAGGAGTCCTGTGGTCAGATGGAACTGCTGGCTGGGATGAGACAGCATCACAGGAAGGACCGAAGTACTTGGTCACCTGCTAGAGGTCAGGAGGGGTATAGAAGCAACTGTTAAAAATAGATAAGCGTGAATCTGGGGCCAGCGTCCAGGAGAGCACAGGCCATCACCCCTACACTCACAGGGTTCTATGTGGCAGTAGACAGCGTTTTAATTTTTTTTTCATCTAATGCTACTTTTTTCTAGTGGATACTGTTCTCAGAACAGCCCCTCTAGGCTTTAAATAACCTGAGCAATTCCAAACCTCTGTTGACTCCCCTTGTCTGCCCCTAGAGTCTTGGTACTAGCAGTTAAGGTTGTGACTCTATCCCTGAGACAAATTGGAGGTCATCTTCGAGATTTTCTTGGGCTGATATGTCCGGATTGCAGAGATACCCTTTATCAGCATCTTTTCCCCCTGGGGCAATGGACCCTGAGAAGCTAAAGTGGAGAGTTTTTAATTCTTATTTGTTCACACCCCATCTGTGACACATCCAGTCCTCGATACTTTCAGATTTCTTTTAAACCATTCTGCTGAAACCTGAGTTGTGATGCATTTTAGCTAGGCTTTTCTGCAAGCTTCGCTCTAGAGATGAGTTAGGTTGAACTCAGTTAAATGATAAATGTAGCTTCTAATTTCACAAAGTTCAAGTTTTACGGATCACTGAAAACTTCTATGAGAAAACACAAATCTGAATGCACAATCTGAAACACAATCTGAAAACACAAATATGAATCACAGCACCGGTGGGTGGGAATTAAAAAATTAATGTTGTTCAGAAATTAGCAATCTAATCGTTCATGAGCCAGTGAAGAATAGTAGAGTTGTTCATTTGTGTGCGTGAAATGTGAATCTTTTTTCAGTTTGCTTCATATTAGGAATTCAAGAAGAGGAAGATTCAAAGCATTTCAAAATATTGGAAACCTTCCTACGGTGATCATTATAGCAAGCCTTACCGAAAGTAAACAGATCTCGCTTGCTTCTTCAGTAGACAAACTGTGATGGTGAGAATGAAATTAGCGATGAAAGTATTAAAATATTGATAGCAATCATTCCATGTCCAGGCTTTACCAATTAATAATTAATTTTACCTTGAAGGTAGCTGTAAGAGTCAGACTTTTTTTTCCCCATGCTTTCACTAGACAAAAATGTTAGACTTTTCCCCCTCAATGCTATCAAGTCTCCAGCAAATAACTCACATTCTATGTGGTTAGAGGCTGGAATTTCCTTTGTGTGGCTTCATAAAATGAAAAAAAAAAAAAAAGTTTGTTGTGAACGGTTTAGAGAAGGTATGGACTGGTCATCTCTCTGATTTATATGTGGCACGTGTGGATTTGTATTGTGTTGCTGCTTGCTGTGTACTTCCCACAGTGTACCTGTGGTTTTTAAAATTTTCAAGGGCCATATCCAAAAGTAGAGGGAATGATCTTCATCCTCTGTGTGCTGATGATTGTAAAAAGGTTATAGATTGTTACAAAATGGGTATTTTCTCGCTGAAATAGGAAGTGTCCTATAGTTTTTCTGGCTTTTATTTCGGCAAGATAAGTTTTTATTGAACTTCTTCATGAGTGAGCAACCTTCTTGCTGTGCTGGCATTTTGGAGTTAAAAGAGGCAATGCTAAGTGCTGATCTTGTGCTGATAGTTGGTAGCAAAACTAATTTGTTTTCTACATCTAATAATTATCCATTCAGAAATCCACTGGGATGAATTTTATGTTGTATTTTAATTTTTATAAATAAAAAGTTGCTAAAACAATCACTCAACAACTATTTTCTAAATGCATGGTATGCCTTATTCTAGATAAAAGCACCCTTAAAGCGAGTTTATGTCACACTAAAGTGGTTATTAAGAATATTACTCTATTTCTCATTTTCTAAAATAGGGCAAGATATTTTTTCATCTTTGGATCTTATAGCACAATGTTTCCACTTTTACAAATTATCCATCCCTTCCAATTAAAATTGTAGGATTAATTATTTTGAGTATGTATATTTAGTCTTAGAGTCCTTCTTGACTCCAGGTTTTGGAAATTTTTCAATTTAAAGTACAACTACAGGTAAAATCTAATTTTCCTAAGCGACCTCGTTCAAGTGTCTGAAAACAGCACCTAGAACGGTGCCTGGCACACATATTTGTTGAATGATGAGTGTGCCCTAATCCTAGACTCAAGAAGCCAGGAGTTCAGCCTCAGCTGTGTGTCGAGCCACCTGCCTTCTCTGCGGTGCCTTCCTGCCTTTGTTTCAGTCTTGATGCCTCTGCTGCAACTTGACTTAGACCATTCAATCTCCTCGTTATGACCTAGCCCATAATGAGCAGTTTTCAGTTGCAATATTCATATAAGACTTGCAAGTGTTGACTATTTTGAACAGGAAGACAGAAACAGAAGGTAGTATTTTTCTTTGGATGACCACTTTTGTGAATAAAAGTGAGGCTGCTCATAGGATTCATAAGCTACTATATTTATTATTAGTAGGATTTGTGTGGCTTGTAATGTTTCTACCAACTCCTCTTCTTCTGATTCAGTGGAATAAGTGGTGAGATCCTTGCCATGAGTTCGACACATATGGTTTTCTGTAGTTACACGTGAGATTTATATGGTCATGCCAATAATTTAATTTCTACATTTTTAAGGTCAATAGATATTGTCACTTGTGAAGTGAGCCAGAATTTATAATGGTCTTTAGATGGATTTTATTTCACTCCTTACAATTACTCATGGAGAGAGTGAGAGTATCTGTGAAAACAAAGATGCACCAACAGAGTATAGTATTTATCATTTTTCCAGGTTAGGTAGAAAGCACACTTGTAGGTTATTTGTATTGGTCACAGCAGAGTTCCCAATGTAAGCTGACAAGAAATGCTATAATGTTTTATGTTCAACCTTTCAAAATCCTGTTAATTATGCATAAGATAATACTCTTCAATAACATCAAGGGTAGACGAATGAAATCATTAGTGTTATATTCCAGAGCCCCATGCACGACTATTATAACTACACATTTGAGTGCCTCCATCCCCATTTCTCAAAATCACTTTTTCATACATTATAATGTGATATCAGAAATGAATATGAACAGTATTATACAGTGGATGAAATTGTAAAAAGGACCTTAGCTTTTGAAAATGATAAACCTAGCTCATTGATGTGGAAGGGACAATTTCCTGACAGCCTATGACAATGGAAGGAGAGGTGTTGATCAACTATTTACCATTGTCTTTGTTTCATTAAATAGGGCCTCTGACAAATATGTCATCTACTGCAACATGCTTAATATGCTACCATGGCAGTGGCAGTGTAGAAAGGGATGGATCTTTGCGGTGCCATCTTCTAGGAATATGAGGTTTAGCAGGAGAAAAGTGTCATGGCTTCCTGCAAAGCAAGCCTGGTTATGATGGGATACCCAGGGTGCAGCTACACATATTCCTTGAGGTTTGAAGCATTCTAGAGAGATATTTTGAGAGGTAAGAAAAGAAATGCACCGCATACATTTAAAATGACTTAGTAAAATATGATTCACCAAAATGCACATTATTGTAATTTAGCCAAGATAGGTGGCCAATTGAATGTTCGCAAAAATGTAATTGTCTGCATGCTATTTGCAACACCCTTTCTGATAGAGCTAGCAAAGTGTACCTTTTTCTCTCAATATCCATTTGGTTAGAAATGCATCCATGACTTATAAATGATGACTCTTTTATTTTTTGGCTACTGTAAATACATGTAAGGAGTAATTTCTAATAATGTGGGACTTTCCTCCTTATTATTTTAGTTGTGAAAATTATTTTAAAATATACTATGTATTATCTTAAAATTCATTCTAAACTGTGTATTTGCTTAGAAAAAGAAGGGAAGTATAATCTTAAAAACACACATATCCAAATAGAATATAGTTCTAGTCATGCAGTTTACAGGCAGAATTTCAAAACATGAATGCAAATATTCTCTAAGTTTTCATTCTTAAAAATTAATTAATACTTTTTCAAGCTTCACTTTGCTGGTCCTACCCAGAAGCAATTAAAATACAAAAATAGATCCTGTCTATTATAGAAATACATTTTAACTGGAAAAATCCATGCTTTATATATTGGTAGATGTATTGTTGTTTTATAGTTCCATAGTACAAACATGAACCAAATTATAGAAAGGAATTTTCTCTATCTTGAATGCAAATTCCATTATTAGTAGTAAGTGTTAAATATATTTTCTCATTGAAATATTTTTTATTGGAAATTAATTGCATGTAAAATAAAAGTAATCTTTGTAAGTTCTGAGTTGTACATCCCATGTTTATCCCATGTGTAGACATCTGATATCTTCAGGACATATAATTGGTGATGTTCCTTACCTAGTCCTGACTCTAGTAGCTCTTTGACCTTAGACAAGTTAAATTATTTAAATCGCTCTGGGCCTCAGTTTCCTCATCTATAAAATAAAGCAAAAATAGTATTTTTCTCATTAAGTTATAAAGATTAAATGATTTAATGCATGTACGTAATATAGGGATTCAAATAATAAACAGTGCTGGTTATTCTAAGCTGTGCTATATTAACAAAGTGTTTAATAAGAAACACATATAATTTTTCTAATTATAAAAATAATATATTTCATTTAAAAATTTTGAAAAATACAGAGAGATATAAAGAACATAATAAAAATCATTTATCACTCCCCACAGAAATAATTGCTATTCACATTTAGTTATAAATCATTTTTCTTTCTTAGCATCTCTGCTTTCTTCTTAGTATTTGTGTAGCATGCCTTTCCTTTATTTTCAACCTTTCATGGCACTCCATGGAGTTTCTCTCTAATAAACAACATATAACTGTATTTTTATTTTGATTCAATTTGAGAGTCTCTGTCTTAAAAACCCAATTTAAATCATTTGCATTTATTGTGGTAATTGATACTTAAAATTTTTTAGTGTCTTACTTTGTGTTTTCTATTAACCATATTTTTTCATTTCTTTTTTTCTCCTTTCCTGCCTTTATTTTTTTATGTTTTCTTTATCTCCCCTGCACATCTTCTCTCTTCTACTGAATTTTAAGTTTGCATCCCATTTCAATTCTTTTAATATTTACCCTAAGCTATTTAACATATATACTTAGCTTTAGATTTTCTTAACAAAGTATAAAGTTGATGAAAATTCTATCCTGCTCTTGCATAAGACAAGAATACTAGAACTTAAAACTCACTTCCCATGTTTCATGTTATTATCATCAAGAAATCCATCATGATTTGAAACCCTCTAAATTTAGTTATTGGCTTACATTTACCAACATATGCTACGATTCTTTTGCTTTTTGTTATTTCTTGTATTCCATTCCTTCCTGTGGGATTCATTTTCCTTCTGGTAGATTACATTCTTTGGTCGTTCTTTCAGAGGGGATCTGTGCTTAGCGAGCTCTTCATTTTTATATCTTGAATGTCATTACTCTTGGGTGGATTGCTTAGCTGGATATGGTCTTCTATGTTATATTATTTTTCCTTGCTTGTCTGAAGTTACTGTTGTCTTTATGTACCTATTATTGCTGATGATAAGACTCCTGTTGGTCTGATTGTTGTTCCTTTGAAGATAGTTTATCGTTTTTTCTCTTGTAGCTTTCACTATTATTTTCTACTTTTGATTGGTGTTCTGTAGTTTCACTACAGTGTTTTAGTTGTGGCTTTGTCTTATTTAGTATGAGAGTTGATGAACTCTTTCCGTCTGAGGATTTCTATCTTTCTTCAGTTCTGGAGAATTTTTATATATTTATCCCTGTCTTCATTCTCTATAGTCTCTTTCTCTCAGATGACTCTTTATCATATGTTGGAACTTTTCTTTCTCTTCTATTTTTTTTTCATTTTTTTTTGTATTTTTAACTTCCTGTGATAATTCTAGGTAATTTCCTTAGTTTTATCTTCCAGTTTATTAAATTTTCTTTCTCCATGCCTTGTGTGTTTTAAAACATCTCATTGTTTTATTTTTCAGCAATAATGTTTTAATTCCAGGATTCTTTTTCAAATTTCCCATTTTTCATAATACTTTGTTCCTACTATGTAAAATCTGTTATCTTTTCATCTTCTTAATGGTTATAAACATTTATTTATTTATTTATTTATTTCTTTTTCGTGACCGGCACTCAGCCAGTGAGTGCACCGGCCATTCCTATATAGGATCCGAACCCGCGGCCGCTGGGAGCGTCGCCGTGCTCCCAGCGCCGCACCCTCCCGAGTGCGCCACAGGCTCGGCCCATAAACATTTATTTTAAGATTCTTTTTAGACTGATTTATTATTCAGCGTTATTTGGGCACAACCTTTAGCTCTATTTACAAACTCTCATGGCATTGGATTTTTTTTTTTATGTTCTTTGCAATCTTTTCCTTTGGGTTCATCAGCAGTTATTATATATGTATAGGTTGTGTGCTGAGTTGTAGAAGCATACTTATAGGGCAGTTTCGTGCTTTATTCTGCCATGGATGTGTGGGTTCACCAGCTTTGGACCAATTTTTATATTAATTTCTGGGTTTGGTGTTTCCATGTGGCTCAAAGAATGTTGCCCTGTACTAGTATGCTTCACAAGGTAGAGAGTTCCAAATTGTCATGGTTGACTCTACTACCTGCCCATATCTTGAAGCAAGCCTGGTCTTTAGGTAAGAGATGGGAAGAGGTTTTCTAGTTGTAGTTTGTCACCTTGTCTTCCTTTGTGGAGGAAGCCTAGGACTTTAAGGAGTCAGTCCAGGACTTACCATCTTGACTTTCTGTGTCAATGCTAAAATATACTCCTACTTCTTCCTCCGAGGGGCATAATGACTTATTTTTATGGCCCCGATGCTGCTTTGAATGTATTTTTCTTATTTTCAAAATCCAGCTGTGAACTTTGAAAAATTTCTTTAAATTTTATCTAGAATTTCTAGATGTGTTTGAAGTGGAAAGAGAGACTTCATACCTCAGCTCAATTTGCTAACTTGGCCAGAAGGGTCTCCCATTTTTTATTGTGTTATTTTTATAAAATGGGATTCTATTGTATATATTATTTTATTATTTGCTTCTTTACCACCAAGAATTTATCATGAGTCTTATCCCATTACTAAATAATCTTCTAAAACATGATTTTTTTTAGTAGTCATTTTCCACAGAATGGATGTGTTATTTATCTAGGCAACTTATTGTTGCATAAGTTGTCCCTTTTTAAAAATTTGCTATTATAAATAATGCTTCTGCAAACATCTTTATGTATGTATCTTTGTGAGCATCTCTATTGGGGCTATTTTCTTAGAGATGTAAGAATTAGTGTACAACAGGACAAGATCTTAATAATTTGAACAACTGATGAAACAGTAGGAGTGGAATGTATAATGGATAAGAATTCTGAACATTAAGAAAGAATAGGATAAAACGTTAAGAGGAAGACAAAAGTACAATGGATTAGAACTTTATACTGTTATAAACTTCAAATCTCTATTTATGTAGTTAATTTATACAACAGATATTAGAGATGTGTTGAGTATTGTAACTAATGGGAGGGAGATGAGAGATAAATAAGATGTTTTCTGTTTTTCACAAAACTATAGGTGAACTCTCGATGAAGATAAATAGAACTACAAGGAACTCTAATAAAAATACAGACATAAATAAGTACATACTAAAGGGAACAGGAAAGTGCTGTGGGATCTCAAAGAAGGATCTACTCAATCCAGTTGGAGAGGGGGCCACATCTACCTAATAAGTTATGACCCTGAAAATGAAAAAAAGCTTAAGCAACAAATGAACATGTGGTTATAGGAGGAGCAGTCGCCTCAGTTAATAATTTTGTGACTATGATTACCTTAATTAGCATTTCCTTGAATGAGTGAATGCCTTCTAACAGGGCTCACTCCCAGTCCGAATGATTTGTCACCAGGCCAACAGCCAGAATAACTCTGCCAAGGCTGTTCTTCAGCTTCCTACGGTAGCCTAGCATTCATCCCCAACCTCCTCCTTCCCTGCTTTAGGATTCCAGTTAATCCAAGTCAATCACAGTGCATTTCCCTGGCTAGTGACTGATTTAGACAGAAACATGTGATGTAATTTTGGCAGGAGGAAAATTTTGCTGGGGGCTTTCTTGAACAGGTTTATGCACCATTAGAGGGGGGAAAAGATGACAGGTCCTTCTTTCACTGGACAATGTTGGGTCTGGATGCTGTGTCTGTAGCTGTTGTACTTATCTTGCTATCAGCCTTTGGATGATATCAACACATGGGAGAAGCAATGTTAAGAAGAGGGAGAGAGGGAATCTGGAGGCTGCCATACCTAATGTTGTGAAAATAAATGCCACCATGGTTTGAATTATGTTTTCTATTACCTGAAGCCCAAATCTTCCTGACACAGGTGAGGGGAGGCTTCAGAGCTGTACCTTGGGACTCTATTGTCACCTTGGGACAATTTGTGGAGTCTACTAATGTACCTCATGCAGGGGTGGAGAAACATTCTAGGTACTTGGGCTACTTTCCTGGGTGTTGCCTTTGGACAGTTACTGGAATAACTGGATGTTTGCATTCTTATATCACAATATCTCTTTTCAAATCTTCTTTCCCAGCCTAAACGTAGGATTTTTCCAACTGATTTTTGAATGACCTTAACCAAGAGAACTATTGATACTACACAATACTGATCCATGTATTTCCTATTCAATTCCTTTGCCATGAAAATCAGGGAAAAATTGTGTAATGAGAATTATTTTTGGCCACATATAATGAAAAGCAAAAATCTCTGGTTTTCAAATGTGCTGTGATAGCTACTATTCATGGTTTCCTTTCTGCATGTTTCTCTTTGTTTCTTCTCCGTGTCTTGACCATACCTTGTCACTCACTTTCAAACTTTTTTTAATCATTGAAACTCCTTTTATTTCCAGGTGATTTCCAAATGAACAACACCTACCTCTGCTGCCAACAAGAAAGTCATAATATATTAGATTAAGTTGATTTTATAAATTTAAATTTATAATTGGAGATTATGGGTGGCATCTGCAGTTTGAGGTCAGCTGTAGCAAGTGACCTCATTTCTTTAGTTTGTATTAGATCACCTTGTTGAGAGGTCTTATTCATGATAAGTAGTCACAAATTTAAGGATTTTTGTTTTGTTGCTTAAGCAGCTTGCTTTACGATCTCTAGATTCTTAACCTAAATTAGAATGGAAAGAAATATTTTGTTCAAAGTCCTCAGGAAAGCAGTTTAACTTGGTTGTACACCTTAATGTATTGGAACTTTCAGATATGTTAAGAATGATGTATAATATTCTTGAGTGTGCATGTTTTAAAAGATCTATTTTAGAAATAAGCACTATTTAAATGAAAACATGAAAATGAGTTTTTGTAACCCCTGATATACCGCAACACAGCCTGAATTTGAAGACCACTGCTTTTTTAAAATCATTTTTTACAATTCTCACATTACATAGCAATTTTTTGTTTCCCTTGAAATGCAGGGATTGTGTCTCATTTATGTCTGTATCCCTGGTGCTCTCAGATTTAGGTGCTCAGTTTTATTTTTATGTGGCTGCCCCAACCTTAGACCAACTGAGAGCTTCCCAAGGCAATCCTCGTCCTCATAGCACAGTGCCAGCTGCAGCTACCAGATGAATTGTATTAGATTCCAGGAAATATTTCTCTGCCTATTCTGATCATCTCAGTTTATTAAAAAACCACATTAAAGGCTGGTCTTAAGATCTTATAGTGTATATATACATATTCATTTATGGTAACTTTTGTTCTCTTAATACATAAGATTAATAGATGCTCCCTGTAGAAATTTAGAAGGTACAGAAAAGCACAAAAAATAATCATTGTGAAATGTCTGCATTTCCTTCTAGTCTTTCTTCCCTGCATATATTGGTTGTATAAATGATGTCTAAATCCTGCTTTTTTCACTAGCATACTTCTCCATGCCATTAAAAGGTTTTAATAAACCTAATTTCAATTGCTTTGTGAACTATTTCATCTTATGAAAGCGCTATGGTTTATGTAACCCGTTGTTTTTTGTTAGGCATATAGTTTCTAATCTGCTTTTATAAATTATGCATTACATAAAGCTATGATACTTCTTGCAAATAATGTGTCAACTGTGTAAATATTTATTTCTTTTGGATTAATTTCTCAAAAAAGTACTGGGTCAAAGGTATAAACATTTTCAAGGCCCTTGTTATATTTTTGCTTTAGATAAATTTATAAATGTACCTATGATATTGCAGAAAGAGAAGTAGTGTCTATTTGGTCGCAGTTGAATAATTGTTGATGCCCCAGAGAAATGAACCCTCCTGTTAAGAATTTTAGAATTTACATGATGGTAAAAGCAATTGCTAAGTAAGATTTATTCAATCGGATGGATAACAGAGCCAGGCCACCAGGCTATTTAAGAGAATTGGCTTTCAGATGCTAGTTATATTTGAGTTTCAGTTCCTTGGGGATTCCAACGTCCAGGGGCTTTTGTAGCCCTGGTTTTTGCTGGGTTCACATGTCCTGAGTTTCATGTGCATCTAACCTTCCCCTAAAGAGAAAGAGACAGAGAACTTGGCCAGGGATACACTCAAGAGCCAGCACCCATTTCTTTCCTCACCGGGTGACCTTGGATTCTGGATGGAGGAGGAATACAAGCTTGATTTCTCCTCTTGATTTTGCATTAACAAAGCTTTTTAAAGGTCACATGTGTGGAAAGTCTTGATATAGTGGGAACATCATTTAGTTTCAGGGAAAGGATAATTTGTATAAAGGGAAATGTTGAAACTAAGTTCTTACGTATTTTAAACATTTAACCTATTTACCCAGAGGCAGGAATGATTTGGGGGCTTTAGAAAAAAAATCACAGACAATCTGAAACTTGTGCATTATTATTTGACTTAAAGTCATATCTTTCTTCATCTACATCATATCAGTCTAATTCAAAGAGAAACACCCAAGGGGTCTGAATGGATTTTTAAAATGTAAACAAATGGCACTTTAAAAAAACCCCCAAAAACAAATCGGCTTTTCACAGTGGTAGACTTGCAGCTGTTAACTAATCCCATAACGAGCGGTATTTACCCACAAATTTTCCAAATTAAATATGGGTATATGCAGGCCTGGCTTAAGATCCTATAATACAGACACTTTTCCTGCTAAGAAAAAAAAAAAAAAAAAAAATTAAAACCAAAAATGGCCCCAAGGATTATAAGCACTGAGGGAGAGGTAAGAATAAAAAAGCCAAAGAGAGAGGGGATATTTGTGACTCTGCAGTGTCCACTTTGGACAGAGCAGGGATAAGATTGCAGGGCTGGTTAAAAAATAATGCAAGTGCCTGAGCATTGCTTAGAAGACCTGATCTGTTATCCTGAACAAACTGTGCTTACAATATCAGGACCTGGACATTAAGAATTGCCTGAATAGCAAACACTGATGATTGCTCTTTACTAAGAGGTGTTAAAAGAAATTTTTTTTTTCAGAATTGCTGTATAATTGCTGTTTGCCCTTTCCTTTAAAATTCTTTTTCAGGTAGTGAAAGGACATTTTTAGTCTTCAGTGTAATTTGGATTCAGTTCAACACAGTTTTTGAAGACAAGAAATTAATCCTGCACTGGGCTCAAATTTAGATTGCTAGAATGACCAGCCATAGCAACTCCCCTTAGCCTGTGAATTTTTTGAGAATCCCATTAAATTTTATTCAGTAGTCCCTTACCAGCCAAATGTATTGTTTCCATGGATACAATTAATGGGGGAAAGCAATTTATAAGACTGATGTAAAAAATGAGCACTTCATCAGCCCCCCTGCTGGTCACATTTAGAGGCTGGAAGAAGGAGTCAGCTCTTGTGGGGTTGGCAGAACCTCTGTGGTGTAAAGGAGACAAAACAATGAAAGCAGGAGTCAGAAGTGTCTTTTTAAGTATAAGGAATTACCCCTAAAGACTTTATTAGCAATTGGAAAATGCCACTAATTGTGACACCTTTTCACATACTTTCTATTTACAGAATCCACTCTCTGACGACCTGACCTTAAAAAACACACAAATCAATTCCCTAAAAAAACAGATGCCTCTTCTCCTTTAGTTACTGAAACAGGTTTTAAGGTATTGGGTACGAGAAAGGTAGATCCAAGGTAGAATGAAAGCCTTGATGAAATTAACTCACTAGCTCTTCATGGTCACAAATTTCCACCAAAGCATTTAAGTTTTAGGTAGTTATGACTCAGTCATCAAAATTTCTCTGGATTAGCATTTTCATTTTTTGAAAAGCATACAGTGAAGTGAAATCAATATCAGCTCATCTCATTTTCCAAAATACTAAAGTGAAAAGAACCACAACATAATTTCCTAACCATTTGAGAAGGCTTTATTTTAACTACTCCCAGCCCAAGCCCAGAGCAGAAATCTAGAGAGATTTTGTGAAAAATTCAGAGTCCTGTTGTACGCGGTTCACAGAACATTTGAATGACTATTAAATTTTTAAAAGCCTACTCTAATTTGGGGAAAAAAATGAAACTAGAACAATTCCGTGTTCAGTTTAATATCACTGTGCAGCTTGTGACACAAAAATGTCCTTTTCCTATTTTCAATTTATTGGAAATACTGTGGCATAAGCCAACATCTACAAAAAAAATAGAGTGTGAACAAGTATATTTTAGGGTGAATAAAGTTTAATTGCTTATGAGCAAACCCGTTTAAGAAACTATTTGTTTATATTTTCAGCACCACGGCTCTAGTGTTTTTTTAAGATTGCCTAAAAGAGACTGTTAAAAAGCTGTCTTCTCCTGCAGAGGGCAGTCTGCCTCTACAAAACACACACAGTCCCTGGCAGCATTTGAGCTTAGAGAACAAGTATGTATAATTATTTTTTAAACTGTGAATGTAAATAATTCTTTTTCTTTTAGATGAGGCGATGGGGGGAAAATCTTTTTTATTAGAAAATTATAGATTGTATATAGCTGTATGCGTGTGTTTTCCTGTCACCCTTTTATGTATTGTCTTGCTGGCCAGTTTTTTTTTTTTTTTTTTTTTTTTTTTTTAAGATTGAAGGCATTTTTGAATAAGCGTTGAGCAAGAAAGATAACAAATAAGGTCCCAATTGAAAGTGGTAATCAGGAGAATAAGAGAACCATCAGGCTGGGTTGCAGATTAAAAATGTATTTATATTAAGAATTCGAGGGCCTCCAAATTGTACCACAAATGCAGTGAAAGTAAAACATACCACCTGCTATATATATTTTAAATACAGAAATTAATTTCAGTTTAAAGAGCTTTCTCTCTGCAGCAGGAGATATTTAATCTGAAAAGGGTGAGAAAATAGATATTTCTTTCAGTAATATTTCTCTCCTGTTTGATGTACATGTCTGTCTGAGAGAGGAATGAATTAAACAGAGGCAAGGAGTCCGGAGTAGAATTGGAACCTTTCAAGAAGAGGCCCTGAAATGCATGTAACTGACGCACAGATACATACACGGCAACAGAATTCCCAAACAGTTCAATCATGGTTTTCTTAGACTTTAAAGGAGACATTCCACTTTCTGCTGACATGGGAAAAGGGCTTAGGGATATTGTTAAGGCTTATTTTAAAGGTGCGTGGAAAAAAAATGATCAAGCTGCAAATGATCATTTTAATAAATCAGCTTCAGTGGGCAAAAGAAAGCACCTTCTTGTTGTAGAAATTCATAAACTCTGAAAAAAAAATTAAACGGTTTTTGTTTATTGAAAAACAAACAAAAAAAAGAAACATGTAAAACACTGCTTAAAAACACAGTAACTAATATGGGGGAAATGCTCAGAAACTTATGTCTTGGGAATATTACAGGAATCTGCAGCTCGCACCGATTTTCACGTCGTGAATGCAAGTTTTGGAAATACCTTTGAGAATTTGTCTTTTGCTGCCTGCCTGACTATTTACTTGCAATCATTTTCTCAGTTCCTTTTCTAAAGCAGTTTGGGAATGCGATTTTTGTGTCAAAATGATTTTCTGAGGTGCAATTTATTTATTTGCATCTCACTACATATGTTTTTATTAATGTGCAATTATTATACCGCAAGATAAGGTGAGCGCAAAATTTATTGTCTCTAAGTGAAGAGGAGGAACCGTCAGTGATTTAATTTTTTTAACTTATATTTTTGGAGCCGGCTCTCAAGTCTTGCAGCTTTGTAGTCTGCAATTTATGGCAGCTGCGGTCTAGCCAGGTGGAGCAAGAGTCGCAAAATGGCAGGACAATTACCGTAAGGGAGGATCACCAGAGGTCTTGCCAGTTCTCAACGTGAAATTTAATCAGGTTACATAGAGTGATGTGATCTATCTTGTTAGTCCATTTTGAGACTATTCTGAAACTATAAATTATAAGCCTTTCAAAATTTAAAACATAGGAAGATTCAGAACTGTATATACATTACTGTCCAGATGTTTATTTTTGCTGCCATGGATTTTCCATATTAGCAAGTTTATTTTAATCAAATGACCCATTCTATATTGATATTGTATATGGAATCATGGTCATTAGTGTCAACCATATAGAAAGAATTTTTTGTTTTAGCAAGTTTATTATGATCAAATAATAGCCTGTTCTATATTATATTGACAATGTTCTATCATAGGTACCAAGGCCAACATATAATTCTTCCTTTCCAGAACTATAAAACAAGCATAAAATGTTTGTGTATGTCAGATCAGCTTATCTTTGAGGGCTATTCCTCCCCATGCTGTCATTAACAGTGGGGCACTGCTTTTGCCCCTAATCTAAACAAATCTTAAAAAGTTATTTGTGTCATGTCCTTTTGTTTTAAATGAACACTACTTAAAACTCCTTGAATATTAAACAAATATGATAACAAATGTACAAAGTACTATTAAGCCTTTCAGATATTTAAAGAGTCGTAAGGTCGGATAGATTGGTTATTTTTCACTAAAAATTGAAGACTTTCAACCTGTGAAATTCATGTGTATTTTGTATCATCAATATTGATACAACTAATGAAAACTGGTGTCCCCCCCCCATATAAATGGATGGATATGTGGATATGTGCATGTGTGTGTGTGTAAATAAAATACCTAACATCCTTTTCTACAAAAAATATGCTTAGTTTCTTCCATGGCTAGTGAGGTACACCCAATCAGCTATTTGTAGATTAGAACTCTTGCCAAAATATGTTAACTTTTAGGTCTGTCAAGTGCATCATACACTCTCCAAAATCCACACAGCTCAATTTGCATTATTCCTCCTGACACCTTGGGAACAATGTGTACAGAGAAAACAATGGTAGTTTTAATGTGGTTTGAAATTTCTAAATAGTGTTCCAACTTGTCTATGTCTGAGCTATTAAGTGATCTTAATACCTTGTTTTTTTTTTTAAAGTGTTAGAGTTTTGAGTATACCTTTAAATTATGTATTAAAGTATACTGAATATTTTTTTCCCATCATCTCATGAAAATTCAGTTTCACTAACTTTCCCATTTGATTGGAAAAGCAGAAGCATTCAGCCCTGTGGTCACCCCTCTG
Source organism: Cynocephalus volans (assembly GCF_027409185.1). Classification (NCBI taxonomy): domain Eukaryota; kingdom Metazoa; phylum Chordata; class Mammalia; order Dermoptera; family Cynocephalidae; genus Cynocephalus; species Cynocephalus volans. Next base: position 130,026,515 of record NC_084469.1, on the reverse strand, counting down.
TCTTCAATCTGTATTGTACTGGGTTTTCTTGCCACCTTGCATAGCCGAGTGCAAAAAAACACAGTGGGAACTCTGATTTTTCAGCCATTCTGTATCTTTGTTGCTGCTACACTCTTAATTCTGCTTGAGTTTATAATATTTGCTTTTGCTCTTATTACACCAAAGAAATTCCTTGGAATGCCTACTCACTTTCTCCCTGTTCCTTTCATTTGCAGATGAAAGAAAAAATGCAGATTTAAAAAAAAAAAAAATAAATATGATGTGGTTAGGACCATTCATCACACTCCCTGTCTGCTGGGTCTTTGTTTCTGTTTCATGCTGTGTGCATTACATTACATTTCTGAACCTGTTGTGAGCTTTTTTTTTTTTTTTTTTTTTTTAGCATTTTCTTTTGTAGTTTATTAAAATAAAAATATTTTCAGTCAGCAGAAATCCCATTGGTTCTTCTGGAAATCTTGCCCCACAGGCCTTTGCAGGACAAGAACAGATTATCTGGGGCCTAATTCTGAGCATTGTTTTTTTATGAGGAGATCAAAAGTATAATTGTTAAAACCCAGTGTGTCCTTTTATATCTGAAAAGGAGAATTAAATTGCTGGTGGCAAAGCAATAGGGGAGAGAAGAGAGAGTGGATGCCAGGCAGGCCCTCTGGAACTGGGAGTTTGTTGTTGAAAGTAAAGGGAGAATACACTGCGGAGTGTACCCAAGTGTGAGTGCAGGTGGCAGGTGGATCACGGGACCCAGTGAGCCCAGTGGATTGGGACTTGAAAGGGAATAAATGCAGTACTATGATCTCTTTGGCCATTCAGTTTGCTGTTGTCAAATCCTTTCTTAAAGTCCCAATTTACAAATGGTGGAGACAGCACTCTGATTATAACTTAGAAGATGGAATATCAACTACTGTACAGTATAACTTTGGTCCTTTCTGGGATAAAAATCATTATATTCTCAATGGCTTTTTACTTAGACATGTGCTTGTTGACAACCTTGTTTATATCGGGACTACTCCAGCTCTTCGGCCTGTGCTTTTATTTTTAATTCAGAGGAGGGATAGCTTGAAATTGTGATTTCGTTTGAGCTAATCCCACTGTATAGATCTGATCACTAAACGGGGTGACTTGATGTGGGACTTGCGGCATGACTGTTCTAGGCTCCTGAATTTAGTGAAGTTCTAAGACCATCCCTGGAGGTCTGTCTTCCCCCAGAATATTCAGACAATTTTGAATTTTGCCAGATGACATATAGCATCTCCATGTATTTTAAGACAAAAATTCCATGAAAACATGTTCCAATTTTAATTGGGATGTTCCAAAATAGATTAAAAAAAAAAAAAAAGAATTCTGTGAATCCTGACAAAACCTAGTGGTGTAGCACGGTGGACAAATGGTTAAAACATACACTCATTGGAGTATGAAGGCGGCCCCTTTCGGCTGTCAGATGGTTTGACCAGTGTCAGGCTATCCTGACGAGAGCGGCATACCTTCATTGCATCATAAATAAAACAGACAAATGACTTTTTTTTTTCCCCCTAAGATGGAATAAGCACCACGAGAGGGGAGGGAAAAGGATTAAGTGGGGGAGGGGTGATTTGGAGGGTGTGTGGGGGGAGTGAAGAATTAGAGGGGAAAGGAAAAAAGAGAGATCCTTTCAGCCCCTCTATGAATCTCGGCATGGCAGCCGAGAACAATGAGAAAACCAGGCAATTACCTAGAATCCTGTTCCCTTATCCAGACGGAGAAAATATATTCTTGCACCAGCCTTCCTTCCCTCCCCCACCCCCACCGCCTCCTACCCTTCCCCCCGTCCATCTAATTCAGTTCTTTCGAGGAAGGCCCAGCAGATATAACAAAAGGAGAAGGGTTTCTGATGATAGGCCACTCAGGCAGGACTCGAGGGCCCAGCCTTCCACGTCTGCAGCGGGAAGCATTTTTTTTTTTTATATTCTGTGCCCTTACAGACTTTGGTAACCTCTGAAGCTGTAGCAGTGAAAAATGAGCAGAAAGGTATTTTATAGCCTTAACTCTTTTCCCGATTCCCTGAAAATCAAATGGTGAACACACTAAATCACCTGGTCCAAATGCACCAAGTCGGACATACCCCTTCAGCCTCTAGAAATTCCACCCTAAGGTGTGACTAGGAATTCTGGGCTCGGAAATGGCTTTACCCAGGAGCTGTCCTGAATTCCACAGACGATTTCTGCTGTAGTTCTTATTTCATCGTTGTGGCTCTGCACGAAGTGACCCCCTCCCCAACCTTTTCCTCTATTAGGCACCAATGAATGAAGATACTGGTTGGTTTTAGTAGAGCGACTGGAATATCGCCCCTTCTTCACTCCTGGGCTTCCCAGCCATAGCACTTAGGACACACAGAGAAGGATGAGGCACCAATAACCACCTCCTTCCATGCAGTTGGAAGTTATGCATCCTGTTATATGCTGAACAGAAGTGTTTGATTAACCAGTCTATTGAAGAATGATATTTAAGTGAGAATATGTGTTTGAATACCTGTCATTTATATTCCTAGGTGGCAAGGGTGGACCGATGTATGATTTCCTTTGCCCTATGTCCACCTCTGCTCACAATTGGCAAGACTCATTTAGCGCTGCCTTGAGTGGTGATGGTTTCCAATGCACCATTCACACACCTTGTGACTAGTAGTTCATAATGTGAGACGGCTGCCTGGGGTTAGGGTGTGGTTGGAAGCTGCTTACAAAAATTCCTCTCTGTCCTCTTTACAGTAGCTGTGCGACTTCTGTAAAGAGTGGCATACCCAGGCTTTCCCATAGCAACGCTTACTCAGGGTAGTGTTTGAAAGAGACTTGAGTTTCTTCTTGGAAAAACAATTAGCAAAATCTCAGAGGCTAGAAGATTGCCAAGACCACATCCCTACATTAGCCAAAGAACACTTGTTGGTCTTCACTGGCTTATTTAACCTTTTTTCTTTAAGTAAAATAGATTTACTGGAAAGACCATTCTTTCCAGTGGAGTGATGGTGTTTGGTTTCATAATGGTTGCACGGTGCTTTGACATCTACTGTGCCTTGAAGTGTGATTTACATCTCATATGATGTAGTTTTTACTGTATTTATTTTCACAACTTGGTTTTTAGTCATGAAGGACTGGAACCTTGGTTTAGATTCATCATCCCATAGGATCTAAAGATTTGGATTTGGAGCCTGGTTCAGATTCCAGTTTTGCTTCTTGTGCATAAGGAAATTGACGACTCCAACTTAAGCTAAGCCTCAACTTCCTTATCTATAATTTTGGGGACCAAAATTCATCAGGAGTCTGGTGAAGTTTAATAAATAAAAGCATATCATATCACTTGGTAAACTATAGAATGACTAGCAATGTTAGTTATAATTACTCCAGTATGGACTCATAAATATTTGTTGATTGAGGCTGCAGTTAAGTAACCAGAAACCTAGACTAAGCAGCCATTTTCTCAAGGGAGTTGTATTGTTTAGGACAAATTCCTAAAGATAGAGGTGAGTCTGGATAAATACTAGAAGATATGCTGGAGGATGACTGTGTTCAATTTAAAAAAGTCAGCTGAAACAACTTTAAATGGCCATATACTCGTAGAGTGTTCTCCCTTTCTTAGACTCACATCTGAATTTAACATAAGTTCCAAAACTCAGTGCTGAGACAAACCATTAAATAATTAATGAGTCCCTAGTACAATTTGTATGTTTATATAGCAGAGTCATCATTAAAATAACTAATATTCTTTACTAGTGGTTTTTCAGATGTTTAGACCAAACTAACTGAATCCCTTTAGATGCCTCTTCAGTGTCTTTTTTCTGAGATTTATATGCTACCACCTACTACAGGTGATCTTTTGTTAGGTGAAATCACCTAATATCCCCAAATTTAATTTCTTTTTTTTTATATATATATATTTTTTATTTTATTTTGTCGATATACATTGTAGCTGATTATTGCTCCCCATCACCAAGACCTCCCTCCCTTCTCCCTCCCCCCCCCAACAATGTCCTTTCTGTTTGCTTGTCGTATCAACTTCAAATAATTGTGGTTGTTATATCTTCTCCCCCCGCCCCGGTTTTGTGTGTGTGTGTGTGTGTGTGTGTGAATTTATATATTAATTTTTAGCTCCCACCAATAAGCGAGAACATGTGGTATTTCTCTTTCTGTGCCTGACTTGTTTCACTTAATATAATTCTCTCAAGGTCCATCCATGTTGTTGCAAATGGCAGTATTTCATTCGTTTTTATAGCTGAGTAGTATTCCATTGTGTAGATGTACCACATTTTCCGTATCCACTCATCTGATGATGGGCATTTGGGCTGGTTCCAACTCTTGGCTATTGTAAAGAGTGCTGCGATGAACATTGGGGAACAGGTATACCTTCGACTTGATGATTTCCATTCCTCTGGGTATATTCCCAACAGTGGGATAGCTGGGTCGTATGGTAGATCTATCTGCAATTGTTTGAGGAACCTCCATACCATTTTCCATAGAGGCTGCACCATTTTGCAGTCCCACCAACAATGTATGAGAGTTCCTTTTTCTCCGCAGCCTCGCCAGCATTTATCGTTCATAGTCTTTTGGATTTTAGCCATCCTAACTGGGGTTAGATGGTATCTCAATGTGGTTTTGATTTGCATTTCCCGGATGCTGAGTGATGTTGAGCATTTTTTCATATGTCTGTTGGCCATTTGGATATCTTCCTTAGAGAAATGCCTACTTAGCTCTTTTGCCCATTTTTTAATTGGGTTGCTTGTTTTCTTCTTGTAAAGTTGTCCCAAATTTAATTTCTATAAACTTTGTGTTTGAATAAAACTTCATCACCAATTAAGGTTTTTAATTGTCAAGATAATTGTTTTCAACCTCAACTGATTTAATTCCATGATCCAATTCACTCATCTTTTTATAATCACCCTCACTCCCACCTTTAAAATAGGGGAAGTTGTGCACTTTGTAGGCTGCAACCTGTTAGGTAGAGCCCTGGAGCTGATCAGAGTGCCTTTTACTTACAAACCTTATGTGTGAATAAAAATATATAAAATCCAGAGAAATCCCACCAGTCCATCAGAATGAAGCAAAATGACCTTTCGTGGGTGGTGGTTGTACCAAAATGCTGTCCCCTGTTTGTTTTGCTAGGGGTTGAAGAAGCCCCGGAAGAATTCCAGCCCACCCAGTCCTTAACTGCATGAATTTAAATAACTGTAAAACACTTATTGGAGTGAATAAAAAATTATCTAAAGCAATAACCCCATTTTTAAGTGTAGCATTATTATTTTAAAAGGGTATTTGATAAATCAGAGTTTTATGTGAAAGAATTGCTTTACCTTTGGAGGAAGAGCAGAAACAGAAGGAAAGCATTAAAGAGCATGTGTTAATTTAAACATACATTAACTCTTAAGATGCTCCTTGGATGCTGAGATTTGTTTTTTAAATGTTGGAGAATGACAAGTAATTCTCGGGAACATCAGAGGACAGGGGATGCTACATCATGTTATGATCATAGTTTTGTAAGTTTGTGCAAGGCTTTTCTTCAGTATGATGTAAAAGTTTGTAAGAACCTGTTGTTTGGCTGTCTGTAGGCTGTGTTTTACGTGGTACCCTTCAGCATCATTGAAACCAACCTCAGTGGTATTATTATTGCTATTTACAGTCATGTGCTGGCAATGTTAAATCCGCATGTGATTAATAAAAAAAGTGATAAAGATTTTGAAGCTATTAACAATTGGCAATATTTCTTGACGACTCAAAAAAAGGAATAGCGTGCCATTAGCCAGCCTAGATAGACTCTACAGTCTGTACCTACAGAGGTTACTGGTAATCATTTTGATAAGTCTTACTGTCTTGGCGTGTCTCTTCCCTCCACTTTCATACTATTTTCTTTCCTTTTGCTTCCTTCCTCTCTTCCTTTCCTTACCTTCCTCTTTTCTTTCCCTGTTTCCCTCTCCTCTTCTCCTTCCCTTCTTCCCTTTTCTTTCCCTTCCCTCCCCTCTCTTTCCTTCCTTCTCCACTTTTTCCTTTCCTTGTTCCTTTTCTCTGTCCCTTCTATTCTTCCTTTCCCTCCCTCTTTCCCTTCCTCCCTTTTCCCTTTTCCTCTCATTGTCATTTCTCTGTGTGAAGATGCGTTCTTCATGATCTCTCGTCTTTACTGCTTTGCAGTTATTCTGCAGTTATTGTGTGGAAATTGACCATGGCCTAGCAATCATGTGTGCACTGCTGCCAATAAACCTGCCGGCTCAGCCTCCTTCCCTCCGCGGCTCTCTCTGCCTTCCTTAGCAAGTGCTTTCCTCACTTCCACTGTCTTCTGGCTTCCACCTCAACACTCTTGTCCTCCCGCAGATACTTCCTGGGGTTCTTTTTGAAATGGATGCTAGCCTTTTGTTCCAGTCCCACTCTGAGCTGCTCGGGTCAGGCAGCTAGCAGTCTCCCTGGGGCAGTGCTGTGATGAATTTTGGCATGGCCAGCCTGTTGAACAACTCGGTCGCGGAGTGCCAGCTTCCTCAAAGATTGAAAAGCGCTGTGATGAGCTTTTTCCAAAGGCTCCACTCAAGTTTGAAATGCCAGAGATTCCCGCGGATCTCTAAATTACGTGGTAATTTAAAAAAACCATGCCTACCCAATAAAAGTGAGTTTTCTTTTCCAAGAAACATAGCTCCTCTGTGATCTTATTAGTTAAGCACTCAAAATTTCCTGGGATCCATGTTGTTTGGATTCAATAATTTTTTATTTAAAATTTTCAAGTCCTGTCAACCTTTTTATTGCTGATAGTCATGTCTCATCTTTGCTGTCATTCACAGGCTTTGTTTTCTGTAAAGTCATAATTGTTATAAAAGACTGTCAAATAATTTTTTAAAAAAACACTAGACATTTCAGAAACATTTAGAAAGTTGTCCATGTTCAGTGCAATTTGTTTTTGACGGTAGAACCATTTATTTCAGGCCAAATTATTTATCTAGCTCTGCATGTGTATGAGAAGTTGTTTGAATCAGAAGATATTTCATTTTCTTTTGTGGTAGTGGAAATTTATCTTTCAAATTATACTTTTATATCTACCTATTTGGGGTGTAATGTGGCCACCATAGAGACAAATAGTGGTCTTTAATTGGAGCTATTTACCTATTCAGAGAAGGCAATACTACTTCTGATGTTAGATAAGAATGAGAAAATATTTAAACTTAGTTTATGTGACTTAGTATGAGCATATCACATGGCCTCTGCAAATCAGAATATGTCTTTTAGCTATACTTCATCAGGAAGACCCCTACTTTCTCTAGGACCAAAGCACGGGAGAGAAGTGCATCCTGTGTGTGTGTGTGTGTGTGTGTGTGTGTGTGTGTGTGTGTTTCTGCTGAATGTGATGAGTGCTCTCTGGAAGGATAACTTGGACCAGAGTTAACAGTTCTGAAGCCGCCTTCTTATCCTTTCTGGTATTCATTAAGTTAATATACTGTCGCCTGCATGGGGCACCTCCTTTGATGGTGAGTACAGTTAAATGCCTATTTAGACGTGTCATGGACTAACCAATGCAAGGAGGTGCATGAAGTGTGGTGGGGGTGGGGGGAAGAGAAAAGAAGTATCGCTCTGTATTTTTTAACTTAAAAATGCTTCTTCTTAACAATCCTTTGCAGCTGGCAGAAGGCTAAGGTTTCTCACACTATGAAAGGAAGTCAGACCATAAATAAACCAGTCAAGCACACCTGGAAAGAATAAAATGCCTTTCTAGGCTTTACACTGTGCTTAGAATGGATGCCAGTCTGGTGAGTGCATTCAAACAGTATGGAAGAATGTGTAAATGCCACATTAGTATAAAGCCAGGGAAATGTTTCCATTTTTAATCTCCAATTTTTAAACTAATGGTTTATGGGAGAGAATATGGAAAGGCATTTTTCAAAGTTTAATATCTTGCCGTCATATTTGGGGCAACAGACTTCTTTCAAAAAGTAATGACAGAATAAGACATAAGGATATGGTACTTTCAGAACCAGAGAGAGACTAACCACCTTTCCAGAAGTTGTCACAATTTTCACATTTATGGATCTAATTCAAAGAGCAAAGATAAGCAATACATTCCTCATCTGATATGCATAAAAAGACCTCATGGAATCCAGTGATTACTACTACCTCTTTTTTAACCTCATCTCCTTTTAGGTCATTATGCTAAATTTTTCATTGCTCCATTGGTCAGACACACACTGAATACAGTTCTTATGTTGGAAATTATGGATGCATCATTTGGCTGTCAGTATATCTGTGAATTTCATCCCATCTGGTGTAGGCCTTTTGCAAATTTTAAGGTAGGGTAACTCAACCTCCGCAGAAGCTGGGCACAGCTGAAACAAGTCAGCAAACTTTTGGCTGTATTACTTTTGTCTGAAAAACGTGCTTTCACTGCCTCCCTTATCTGCCCAGTAGGGATCCTGTCTGGGCACAGGGTGGAAGGAAAGCATGCTGGGCCAGGCACGACCGTGGAATACATACTTTCTAGGTGAAGAAAAGAGAATCGGTTTTGCACAACCCATTCTTTATCCTGCTAACTTTGTCCTCAGATTCTAAAGTCCAGATGGAAAAGAAATCTTTTCTTTTTGTTTGGTCTATATCAACTTTTACAGATTAATGCCAACTGCCAGTCGATTGTTTAATACAGTTTTAAACATTTATGGGAATAGCAGGAAAGTGAAAACAAGTCTGTTTGGGTCTAGCAGATCCATAGTCATATTCTTCCCTCCTTCCAAAGTTTACTGCTTGTTGCTGCCTCCTTTTAATTGCTGAGGTTCTTCATGGTCTCCCTGCCCCATCCACGTCATTGGCACACCCTGGTATGGACGGAAACCCTGCGCTGGGGGTGGGGGTGTGGGGGGCGGGGTGGCAGGAGAGCCTGCTGAGGGATTCGCTTATAGAATGTGTATTAACCTTCTTTGACCAGGTAGCCTCTTCCCAAAACATGGGCTCTACCTCCTGTTGTGAAGCCAGAAGGGCATGGGGAAAATGAATAATTACTAAGCACCTGTTATTGGCCAGGCATTGCCAGGACCAGATGGTGCTCATATTTTTGAGTCACTGTGATTATGTCTTTGTCTGAAGGACTTTTTGGTGACTGCTTTAGGACTTCTTTAGGGAATCAGTATCTCCTTCTTAACCTTCATGGACTGATATTCCTTGATGATTGTTTTGTGCCAGATGCATTGCTAGAATTTTGCTTTACATTATACAGTTTTATATGTGTAAGGAGAGGAAAGCCTGAATATTTGACTTTTTAAAATACCAACTGAGTAAGTCCTAAAAAGAGAAGTAGAGAGGAAAGGAAAGAGAAAAAAACCTTATTGTCAATTTGGTTATTCTATGAAAAAATTAGTTGCATGTTTCGATCTTGTCTTCACTCATTCACTCACTCTCTGTTTTTATTCAATAACCGTGTACTGGATAACTTCTTTATGCAAGGTGTCCATGGTGCAATGTGGAAAAAAGGAACTACAGGCATGGTTCTTAGCCTCAGAAAATGTGTACCCTAATATCATCAATTACAGGGGTGCGTTGTAATCTTTATACATGTCAACAACTGAATTTTCTGAATCAAGATTTTTTTTGATGAAGTCAAGAAACAAATGAAAATATCTTCCTCTTGTTTTCAGAGTAATGGTAGTTTCTGCTGACCTTAAGTTAAAACAAAAAACCTCTAAACCTTCAATTTTTAAGGACATCTTTGTGCCATTAATTAAACAAATTTATGTGTTGAACATGCTTAGAGTGATTCTAAAAGAATAGTTATCTTAGCTAAAAGACTAAAACTTTAAGTTTATACTTTACTTAATTATTAATAATTGAAGCCTGGTGTCCATTTCGATGTAAGCTTGTTTGTAGACCAAATGTTGAGAATACTCTCTCCTTCTGATAAAGATGGAATTCAGCATTCATAAAGTTACCGCATATCCAAAAGAAGAGTAGCATTTTTAAGTAATATGCTGCTAGTGTTTAAACTGTTATTTTTCTGATATTATTGCTTAAATTTCCAATAGCATAAATTAGACCTTCTAATCTTTGCCTCAGCAGTAAGCAATAATTGAGGGTATTTGATGGTTTTTATGCACATGGGAGGATGTATGACATAATTCAAAAGCAGCACATCTCTGCATTCAGTTTATTTGTATTGCATTTTTTAGTTTCAATATTTTGGGGGGGGGAGGAATGGTTAAATAATATTTTCTTAAGTGACCAATAACAGAGAAACAAATTTAGTTAAGGAAGAAATGGGGATAACCTACCTTAATAAGCATTTTTTGATCTGAGTGTAGTTTATATTTTCTTTCAACAGCTATATTCAACTCTTCGTAACACTTTTGGCTGATTTTGGAAGCCATCATCTTTCTTATTTCATGATCTATTTCTTTCTTTCTGTTTTTTAAAATATGTCAAAGGATTTTTAGTTCATCTTTTAGTTCTTTTTTGGTTCAGAATCAAATGGAGAAATCAAACATGAGGGTAAAGGGGCCATATTACTGGTTTGCAAGGAATGTCATATAACACAAGTGGGTATTATATGTCATGGTGTTATATATAAATCTCTTTACCAGGTTTATAACTTTACTGTCAAAATTCACCTGAGGGTGACGCTCTGTAGGTAAAAAATCTTAATTGAAGAGAGATTTACAAAACCAAACCTTAAAGAAAACACCAGAGAGTGTTTCTGATTTTCCTAAGCACAGTGTTTGTATTTGTATTCCCTTTAATATGGCACTATGATTTTTAACACTAAATTTGACAGGCAGTAAATCTAATTATTACTGAGCTTATGAAAAAATATATAAAGTAAGAGAGCTGGCATCTAAATATTTTGCTTTTACATTCATGGAATATTTGTTAACAAAGTTGCATAAAGATTTAAAAATCATTACATATCACAGTTATACCTCTAATAAACTAATTGTATATGTTGTTTCTACTCTGTAATTAGGTGTAATTACACTAATTGCATAAACAGATGATAATCAACCCCAAATTACTTTATAAAACAGGAACATTTACACAACAATAATGTCATTAAAAAACATAAGCCCCCAAGAATGAGACAAAGCAAAAACCACCAGGAAATTCAGTTAGGGATTAAGTGTCTAGTACTGTAGGTATAATAGGGTTGCTGTCACCTTCCCATTACCCTAATGCACTCCATTCCTCTTAGATATAGTATGTTTAAATCCTGAGCTGTGAATTTCTAGGCTTTTGTGCCTTTGTCTTACCACCTTAACATTTTTAATGTAGTTTTTGTTGTGTAAATCTATATAAGTGCCATCACCCGTCATCGGTGACATCTGATGGCATGAGGCTGACCCAGTCTGCATGTATTAGGGCTTTTTGTGTTTGTGCAGTGGAACCTGCTTAAACAAATTCCAGTTGAAGGAATAAACCTGCAAAAGGAATACATTTTCCCTGTTCTGAAACAATAGCTCTGTGCCGAATGGATGCCCATGAAAAGAATAAATCACACAGAAGGATAAAGTTCTTCTCCAAAAGGCAAGAAGAAGGTAATGATGATTTTGACCTATTGAGGAAATAAATCTCATGATTTATCAGTTTAATGTACAGACCAATCTAGAACACATGCCAGGAAGCATCCTTGAAATTACTGCTAAATTTTGGGTTGTCCATAAAGAATTTTTTTTTTTTTTTGTCTTTTTCGTGGCCGGCACTCAGCCAGTGAGTGCACCGGCCATTCCTATATAGGATCCGAACCCACGGCGGGAGCGTCGCTGCGCTCCCAGTGCTGCACTCTCCCGAGTGCGCCACGGGCTCGGCCCCCATAAAGAATTTTAAATAACAAAAACAATATCAAGTACTCAACAATTTCATGAAGAAGATTGAAGTTCCAGACCAGGAAGATCCCTCTTGACATTCCTTACATAGCTCTTTGATGTTTAGCTATTCCATCCGTGTTAGATACTAGTAAACCAAATATTTGGGGGCCTGTGCCTAGAGGTGAAATCAGCACCTGTTAAAATACAGTATTTACATTGCAACTGACCTTTTGTGTTGTGTCTCTGAACAATAACTTAGGAACTCTAAATCTGTTATTAGGTATATCTTGAGTAGGATTTGCTGTTGCTGGCAATGAATTTGGGGCTTTAGAAATGTATACATCCTTGAGGTTTCAGCTCCTAATACTGGAGAGATCTATGCTACACAAAGTCTAGTGCCCACTGTCACTTTCATCTGTAGCAGAGCAATTGGAGTATATTTAAGAGCATTTAGGACTTGAGATGCCAACTCAAGTTCAACCTGAGAACTTGAAAATACTGATTTTGCATCCTGGTTTCTCCATCAATTAAAAAATGTAGTTGACAAAGTGATATAAATATCTTCACAACTGCTGGCTGCTGATATAATGTAGACATACAGGTGCTCAATAAATACTTGCTAAATGAATACATGAGTATAGGGAAAAAAAGAAAAAAAAATATTTGATAGGTTTCTCCAAAAGAGAAGGTAGAACGTAAGTTTTGTTTTGCCAAAATGCTTGGTAATGTTACTTGAATTTTTGACTAATAATACTTTATTTTCTCTTATTATAAAATAAGGGGCCGGCCTGTGGCTCACTCGGGAGAGTGCGGTGCTGATTATAAAATAATACTATAATTTTTTTGAAAATTACAAATAGGCAAAAAAGAAGAAATGGAAAGGCTTTGAGATGTAGGCCTCTTTATCACTCTCTAGAAAGCTTCCACTTCTATGGGGTATATGATTGCCATTTCTCCACGTCTTACCAGCATTGGGTGTTTTAATTTTTTAAATCTGTTAATTGTATGGATGAAGTCTTACTTTTATGCATCATCTTCAGTCCGAGAAAACTACTTTTCTTTTGATTTCTGTTTCCATTTTATTCTGTGGGATACAGTTTTGATAAATCTGTTATCGAAATCTCTTTCCTATGTTGGGGGACTTCTGCAATGTTGTGAGTCTTAGTGGTAGCCAGCCTCCCACTAGAGAAACTGAACAGTTCTAAAGCTGCCTTATGGTGAGAATAAAGGAGTGTTTCCAGGTTCTGCCCATAGGTTATCTGCAGTTCAGAGCTGAGGTGACAGTTGTAGAAAGATTGAGTTCCTGGGGCGTGGAAGCACTAGTGCTAGTCGTGGCATCTCGTGGCTGCTGATGAGTGTGTCTGCAGTATGGGCTGCCTTGTCTGGTCCTCAGCAGTGGCAGCAGAGATGTCTTCACGACAGCAGTTCTTTGCTGTGATTCTAGGCATCATTTCTAGCGTCGTGGCTTTCAACCTGGATCTTCAGCTTTCATGACAGTTCTGCGAACTAGACAATATTCTTCAATAAGTGTCCTTTTTGCTCAAATAAGCCTACATAGGTTTCTATTACTTGTGACTCTAGATGTTAATTGATAAATGGGTGCCAGGACTAGTCATATCTCATGTTGCTGGACAGTTTAAAGAAAAAGAATTATAAGCCCAAAGTTCTAAACTCTTAGCTTAGGTAGGAACTTACTGTTACAGACCAAAAGAACAACTTCTCTCGTGCAGCTGCAGATCTGAAGAAATTCGAAGTACATTTAAAGTTTGACTCCCAAGGTTGCTGAATTACCGAGTCTGTTGAATTCACGAGCAGGTATGAAAGGGTATTGACTGAGAAAGAGCGAAACCTCAGAATTGGGATGGAGACATGGTGAAGGATCAGATGATTCAGAGTACGATGAGATACCATCCCCTCATTTGTTGGCTGAAGCAGCCTTCTTGCCCTGTCTTATTTGAAAATTGGAATGACCTCCTTGCAAAGGGAATCCAGTCCTCCTTATAGCCTATTCTCATCATCATGCACCATCCTCAGACCTGTGTCTTATGATAGATCTCATTATGCTCTGGAATTACAAAATCAATATTGCAAGATTTTGCTAATTTTTATTTGCAAATGACCGGTGCACTCACTGGCTGAGTGTCGGTCATGAAATACGACAAAAACAAAAACAAAAACAAACAAAAGTCTTATGTGTGCAAATTGAATCTGAAGGCAAAAGAACAAGGAAAAAGGAGTGTAATTTTAAATTTAGCTGAGTTTATTGATATGGATTTACTTACTGTAGATTCTGGATTCAATGTTTTAGTTCAAGTGAGAGTGTTCAATGCCACACCAAGTAATCAATTGCTCAGGAAGGTAGAAATGTTCAAATGAATTTATCACGTTTGCCTAACTCTGCCATGTCCTCTGAGAGGATTCAGAAGATAATTCCTTCAGATAATTAGAAATACGTTAATGAGAGTATTCCAAGTCTCAGAAGAGTGCTGAAGTGGCTGTTTTCAATAAGCCAAGGATGCTGGTGGGAGATACAGCAAGGTTCCATGATTTCAGTGAGGTAGCATGGATCCCAGGGTGGTGGAGCCTAAGTAGCAGCTCAAAACAACTAGAGACAAGATGGATATGGTTATCATAATATGCCTTAGAGCCAGTACAATAGTGGTTTAACCAGCTTTAGTATTTGGTGTTAGCTAGGATTAAAATAGATGGGCAGCCCAACTAGGATCTACTTAATATGAGTAACTGGGAAAAATTGCATACCTGATTGTAGTGGATTGAATTATGTCCCCCCAAACTCCCTGAAGCTTGAATTGTGTCCCCCAAGTTTTATGTATTAGAAACTTGCCCCCCACTGTGACTATTAAGAGGGTGGGAAATCCTATTATGGTAATTGAAAGGTGGAGCCTTGAAGAGGTGATTGGATTGTAGGACCATGCCACAGTGAATGGATTAAAAATGGTGGTCAGGAGTGTGGTTCTGAGGACTTTAAAAGAAGAGAAAGGAGAGTCTTTCTTTTGCTTTCTCTGCTTCTACCATCTTGCAATGTGAGACCCCTGGGTCACCGTCACCACCACCAGATGGACTTTGAACTGCCCAGCCTCAGAAAATGTAGGCAATAAATTTTGTTTTCTTACAAGTCACCCAGTTCCAAGTATTTTGTTATAAGCAATAGAAATGGGGGCCGACCCCATGGCTCACTCGGGAGAGTGCGGCACTGGGAGCGCAGCAGCGCTGGGAGTGCCAAGGCCGCGGGTTCGGATCCTATATAGGGATGGCCGGTGCGCTCACTGGCTGAGCGCGGTGCAGGCGACACCAAGCCAAGGGTTATGATCCCCTTACCGGTCACACACACACACACACACACACACACACACACACACACACACACACACACACAAAAGAAATGGACTAATACAGTGATGAACCAAGACCTGACTTGAATCAACACAATAGTCATGACCTCTTAACAAAGTCCCAGATCTACTTAAGTTTACAGTTTCAGAATTCTAATTTTTTTTCTTTTTTAGCTGGCCAGTGCAGGGATCAAACCCTAGACCTTGGTGTTTTCAGCACCATACTCTAACCAACTGAGCTAACCCCCAGCTCCAGAATTCTTTAAATGAAGGGGAGGCCAAATATCCTTGAGAGGGAGAAATCTATAATAACATCTCAATTAGTAACCACAAATCTTTCTATCCTTTTCAAAGGGATCTGAGCCATTTACCAGGGTAAATGGGAACTTGGGGGAAAGGGGTATACCTAGAACTTTCAGAAAATATTAGACATAAACCCTGAGCTAACACTATTAAGTCCTGGGGACCCAGAACACACTATGGTTCTTCTGTGGGAATATTAGTTTTATAGACTTCAGGTGATGGATATTTGACCAAAATCTGTCTCATAGTAGGCCCAGTGGGACATGAAATGCATTTCTCATTTATTTCTTTAATTCATGAGTGTGTTTTTGGAATATATATCGTCAACAATGGCAGAACCCCACATGGCTTCTGACCTAAGGACCAAGTAGAAACCACTGGGATTCCTCTCACTACCAGGAGAGTAAATGAAAAGCAATACCACATGCTTGGGGAGAACTGTAGTGACAAATGTCATCATGAGCCACTTGCAGGAGGTGGAGATGTTGATTCCTATTGCTTCCTGGCAGAACTCTGTAGTAGTGATAGGTCTTGGAAAATGCTGGTGGGACATGGGGGAGGAGTTTCAAGATGGCGGCGGCTGCGCGGCTGGCGCGGAGTAGCTGAGGTGGAAAAGGTGGCCACTGGGCCTCAGGCAGCCGGGAAGCTTGTGGACCTTCCTCTGGCCATCTCTTAAGGGAGGACTGCTGCTGCTGGCCGGTCGTGGGGGCTCAACACCACTTTGCCCCCGGCAGGAGAGGCTGCCTCATTTACAGGCAACAGCTTTGAAGTGTGGAGCAGGAAAAGAACTGATTCTTAGCTGCAAAAGCGAGTCTTGAAACAGGGAACACGGCGCCAGGGCTGCTGTGGATGCAGCCAGGATCCCGGAGGCTGGGGCCGCACTGAAGGCGGCCAGCTGCCCTATTCAGGATTCGAGGTTTCAGGCCGGCATTAAAGAAGATTCCTGGGAGCGCCCGAGCGGCGCCGCGACTGAACAGCCCGAGGCGGCAGCGCCGAGAA
Source organism: Cynocephalus volans (assembly GCF_027409185.1). NCBI lineage: Eukaryota > Metazoa > Chordata > Mammalia > Dermoptera > Cynocephalidae > Cynocephalus > Cynocephalus volans. The sequence goes on along the minus strand of NC_084469.1, from coordinate 130,010,093 downwards.
CACGGAAGGCAACAAACCAGAGACAGAGCGAGCGCCCGACCTGGCACAGCACTGTGAGTGATCCCTGGCACAGCTCTGTTCGGGGGGTGGATGCCCACGCGGCTCCCGCCTGCACCACCAGGCCACTCACTGCCACGGTGCTGCCTCCATTTTCCCAGGTGCGGGCAGCTCCGCCCTGCTCGGCCATCACTGAGCCCATTTGCTTGGCCTGGCGCGGGGCTTTCCGGACCCTGCGGGCCGACCTCCTCTCCCACTCCCTCCGTGGTTCTCTGGCAGGGCTGGGGGTGTGGGGCGTCCCGACCAGTTTTGGGAGGGCTAGGAAGTACGGGCGGGCCGACTGTCACTCCACCACACCCTGGACTCCGGCCCCGGTAAACTTCCTGTTACTGGGAGGCAGATACCATCTCTGCCACCACCAGTTTGGAAAAAAGCCTAAGGAATTTCTGGTTGGGAATAGTGTGGTAGGAGAGTTCCCAGGTCCGCTTGAACCTGCCGGAGAGCAGGCTGCAGGCGGGCACTAGACTCGGTTTATACCGGGGGATACAAAGGTGAACAAGACCCGAGAAAGATCTACACAGTGCTACAAAGGCACCCACAGAGACCGGTCGTCTGTGCCTAGCAGAAACCTGGTAGACTTCCTGGGCGAGGCGGTGCTGAGCAGGGTCTTGAAGGCCCAGCTGATAGACGAGGGGTGCAGAAGACACGCCCCAGCCCAGCACAGTGTGCACAGAGGGGGGAGACGTGCGGCCAGGGAGGCGGAGACTCGACAGAAACCACACACCCGGTGGGGTCGCCACTGCACGATCTAACAGCCTGGGCCAGAGCACACGGAACGGGGAGAAGTCCTGTACAGAAAGTGAAAGCTCAACAGAGATCACACACCCTGTGGTACGTGATCCACCAGCCCAGCAGAGTACAAGCTGACCAGAAAGGTGGATCCCCGGAGAAGCCCAAGACCCGAGGCAACCACACACACAAGACACTAGAGGCCAACTGAGCAGTCACGGCGGGAGCCATACCAAATTGGCAACCACAGCAACATCCTAGTTAGTCATTAGTCTCAAACCGGTGGACTGTGAAACCTCCTGCCACAATGAATAAACACCAAAAAAAAGACACCAGAAATACAAAAAATCAAGAAAGTACACCACCAAAAGTTAATAAATCTCATACTCTAGATCCTGTAGAACAAGAAGCCCTTGAAATAACTGACAAGGAATTTCGAGTGATAATTCTAAGGAAACTGAATGAGATACAAGAAAACTCAGCTAGACATCATGATGAAATGAGGAAAAGTATACAGGATCTGAAAGAGGAAATATACAAGGAAATCAATGTCCTGAAAAAAAATGTAGCAGAACTTGCTGAACTGAAGAAGTTATTCAGCGAAATAAAAAACACAACGGAGAGTTTAACCAGCAGGCTTGTCGAAGTTGAAGAGAGAACCTCTGAACTTGAAGATGGGCTGTTTGAAATAACACAAGCAGACAAAAAGAAAGAAAAAAGAATCAAGGACATGGAAGAAAATCTGAGAGAGATATCAGACAACCTCAAGCGCTCAAATATCCGAGTCATGGGTATTCCAGAAGGGGAGGAAAATGGAGATTCCATTGAAAACATATTCAACAAAATAGTGGCAGAAAACTTCCCAGGTATAGGAAAAATCACAGATCTTCAGATCCAGGAAGCTCAACGATCTCCAAACGTATTCAACCCAAAAAGGCCTTCTCCAAGACATGTCATAGTCAAATTGGCAAAACTCAGAGACAAAGAGAGAATCTTAAAAGCTGCAAGAGAGAAGCGTCAAATCACCTATAAGGGAGCCCCAATCAGGTTAACATCAGACTTTTCATCACAAACCCTAAAAGCTAGAAAGGAATGAGATGATATTTTCAAAATACTAAAAGACAAAGATTGCCAGCCAAGAATACTCTACCCTGCAAGGCTATCCTTCCGAAATGAAGGGCATATATTTCCCAGACAAACAAAAACTGCAGGAGTTCACTACCACACGACCACCCTTATGAGAAATCCTCAAGGGAGTACTGGGTTTGGTTCCTGAAAAATAACTACCACTGCCATAAAAACCTAAGAAAAATCTAAACCCGCTAGTACAATAAAAATGGCATTCATGAAGAGAAAACAAGCTAACAAAAACACTATCTACAACCTAAGGAACCAACAAACAAAGAAACCAAACAGTAAATCAGAAAGCAAGGAACAAAAGACACCTAAGACAACCAAACAACCAATAAAATGCTAGGAATAAATCAACACCTTTCAATAACAACTCTTAATGTAAAAGGCTTAAATTCCCCAATTAAAAGACACAGACTGGCTGACTGGATCAAAAAGCAGGACCCAACTATATGCTGCCTACAAGAGACCCACCTCACCCATAAAGATTCACACAGACTAAGAGTGAAAGGATGGAAAAAGATTTACCATGCAAACAGAAAAGAAAAACGAGCTGGAGTGGCTATTCTTATATCTGACAAAATAGACTTTAAACTAAAAACCATAAAAAGAGACAATGAGGGACACTACTTAATGATAAAAGGACTGATCCATCAAGAAGACATAACAATCATAAATATGTACGCACCCAATGTTGGAGCAGCCAGATTTATAAAACAAACTCTATTAGACCTAAAGAAGGAAATAGACACTAATACCATAATAGCAGGGGACCTGAACACCCCACTGTCAATATTAGACAGATCATCTAGGCAAAGAATCAGTAGAGAAACACAAGATCTAAACAATACTCCAGACCAATTGGAATTGGCAGATATCTACAGAACATTCCACCCAACAACCTCAGAATATTCATTCTTCTCATCAGCACATGGATCATTCTCCAGGATAGATCACATATTAGGTCACAAATCAAGTCTCAATAAATTCAAAAAAATTGGAATTATCCCATGTATCTTCTCAGACCACAATGGATTAAAACTAGAAATTAATAACAAACAAAACTCTGGAAACTATACAAACACATGGAAATTAAACAGCATTCTACTTAATGACATATGGGTCCAAGAAGAAATCAAGCAGGAAATCAAAAAGTTTATTGAAACTAATGAAAACAATGATACATCATACCAAAACCTGTGGGATACTGCAAAAGCAGTATTGAGGGGAAAATTTATTGCATTAAATGCTCACTTCAGAAGAATGGAAAGATGGCAAGTGAACAACCTAACACTTCACCTTAAAGAACTAGAAAAACAAGAACAATCCAATCCTAAAGTTAGCAGACGGAAAGAAATCATTAAGATCAGAGCAGAACTGAATGAAATTGAAAACCAAAAAACAATTCAAAAGATCAACGAATCAAAAAGTTGGTTTTTTGAAAAGATAAATAAAATTGACAAACCATTAGCATGGCTAACAAAAAAAAGAAGAGAGAAGACTCAAATAACAAAAATTAGAAATGAAAAAGGCGATATTACAACTGATTCATCTGAAATACAAGGAATCATTCGAGACTACTATAAACAACTATACGCCAACAAATTTGAAAATCTGGAGGAAATGGATAAATTTCTGGACACACACAAGCTCCCAAAACTGAACCGTGAAGACGTAGAAAATTTGAACAGACCAATAACAATAAAGGAGATTGAAGCTGTTATCAGAAGGCTCCCAACAAAGAAAAGCCCAGGACCAGATGGATTCACAGCAGAATTTTACCAAACATTCAAAGAGGAATTGACACCGATTCTTTACAAACTCTTCCAAAAGATTGAAACGGACGCAAATCTCCCAAACTCATTCTATGAAGCAAACATCATCCTGATACCAAAACCAGGTAAAGATATAACCAAAAAAGAAAACTACAGGCCGATATCCTTGATGAATATAGATGCAAAAATCCTCACTAAAATACTAGCAAACAGAATACAGCAACACATACGAAAAATTATTCATCACGATCAAGTGGGATTCATCCCAGGGATGCAAGGTTGGTTCAACATACGCAAATCAATAAATGTGATACACCATATTAATAAACTCAAACACAAGGACCATATGATCATCTCTATAGATGCTGAAAAAGCATTTGATAAAGTTCAGCACTCATTCATGACAAAGACCCTCTATAAGTTAGGTATAGAGGGAAAGTATCTCAACATAATTAAAGCCATATATGCCAAACCCACTGCCAATATCATCCTGAATGGGGAAAAGCTGAAAGCTTTTCCTTTAAGAACAGGCACTAGACAAGGATGCCCACTCTCACCACTCCTATTCAACATAGTGTTGGAAGTACTAGCCAGAGCAATCAGAGAAGAGAAGGAAATAAAGGGCATCCAGATTGGAAAAGATGAAGTCAAACTGTCCCTGTTTGCAGATGACATGATCCTATATATCAAACAGCCTAAAACCTCTACAAAAAAACTGTTGGAATTGATAAATGATTTCAGCACAGTAGCAGGATACAAAATCAACACACAAAAATCAGTAGCATTTCTTTTCTCCAATAGTGAACATGCAGAAGGAGAAATCAAGAAAGCCTGCCCATTTACAATAGCCACCAAAAAAATAAAATACTTAGGAATTGAGTTAACCAAGGAGGTGAAAAATCTCTATAATGAGAACTACAAACCACTGCTGAGAGAAATTAGAGAGGATACAAGAAGATGGAAAGATATTCCATGCTCTTGGATCGGAAGAATCAACATAGTGAAAATGTCCATACTACCCAAAGTGATATACAAATTCAATGCAATCCCCATCAAAATTCCAAAGACATTTTTCTCAGAAATGGAAAAAACTATTCAGACATTTATATGGAACAATAAAAGACCACGAATAGCCAAAGCAATGCTCAGCAAAAAAAATAAAGCTGGAGGCATAACACTACCTGACTTTAAGCTATACTACAAAGGTATAATAACCAAAACAGTATGGTACTGGCATAAAAACAGACACACTGACCAATGGAATAGAATAGAGAATCCAGAAATCAACCCACACACTTACTGCCATCTGATCTTTGACAAAGGCACCAAGCCTATTCACTGGGGAAGGGACTGCCTCTTCAGCAAGTGGTGCTGGGATAACTGGATATCGATATGCAGGAGAATGAAACTAGATCCATACCTCTCACCGTATACTAAAATCAACTCAAAATGGATTAAGGATTTAAATATACACCCTGAGACAATAAAACTTCTTAAAGAAAACATAGGAGAAACACTTCAGGAAATAGGACTGGGCACAGTCTTCATGAATACGACCCCAAAAGCACGGGCAACCAAAGGAAAAATAAACAAATGGGATTATATCAAACTAAAAAGCTTCTGCACAGCAAAAGAAACAATTAAAAGAGTTAAAAGACAACCAACAGAGTGGGAGAAAATAGTTGTAAATATACATCTGACAAAGGATTAATATCCAGAATATATAAGGAACTCAAACAACTTTACAAGAAGAAAACAAGCAACCCAATTAAAAAATGGGCAAAAGAGCTAAGTAGGCATTTCTCTAAGGAAGATATCCAAATGGCCAACAGACATATGAAAAAATGCTCAACATCACTCAGCATCCGGGAAATGCAAATCAAAACCACACTGAGATACCATCTAACCCCAGTTAGGATGGCTAAAATCCAAAAGACTATGAACGATAAATGCTGGCGAGGCTGCGGAGAAAAAGGAACTCTCATACATTGTTGGTGGGACTGCAAAATGGTGCAGCCTCTATGGAAAATGGTATGGAGGTTCCTTAAACAATTGCAAATAGATCTACCATACGACCCAGCCATCCCACTGTTGGGAATATACCCAGAGGAATGGAAATCATCAAGTCGAAGGTATACCTGTTCCCCAATGTTCATCGCAGCACTCTTTACAATAGCCAAGAGTTGGAACCAGCCCAAATGCCCATCATCAGATGAGTGGATACGGAAAATGTGGTACATCTACACAATGGAATACTACTCAGCTATAAAAACGAATGAAATACTGCCATTTGCAACAACATGGATGGACCTTGAGAGAATTATATTAAGTGAAACAAGTCAGGCACAGAAAGAGAAATACCACATGTTCTCACTTATTGGAGGGAGCTAAAAATTAATATATAAATTCACACACACACACACACACACACACACATACACACACACACACACAAACGGGGGGGGGGGGGAAGAAGATATAACAACCACAATTATTTGAAGTTGATACAACAAGCAAACAGAAAGGACATTGTTGGGGGGGTGGGGGGGAGGGAGAAGGGAGGGAGGTTTTGGTGATGGGGAGCAATAATCAGCTACAATGTATATCGACAAAATAAAATTAAAAAAAAATAATAAAAAAAAAAAAAAAAGGAAAATGCTGGTGGATTGTCATAAGCTTAATAGTTGGTGACTTCAGTTAAATCAAGTGTTCCAGAAGTGCTATCTTTATTGAAGCAAATGAACATAGCCTTAACTATTGAACTTGAAAATCCTGTTTTCTCCATCTCAATAAATATAGACTATCAACAGCATTCTGGTTACACTTGGCATGGACAGTAATATAGTTTTTCCACTTTGCCTCAGAGTTATGTAAATTCTCTAGCTTTAAGCTGTGATTTAATCTCTAGGGAACATCATCATCTCATTATCCCAGAAGATATCAAGCTAGCCCATGACATTGATGACTTTCTGATGATATGATCTGGAGAACGTGAAGTAGCAGACACTCTAGATGCTTTGGCAAGACACATGCATGCCATAGAGTGGGAGATCTATCCATGACAATGTAAGGGCCTAATTGCTCAGTGAAGTGTCTGGAGTGTTCAGTGGTTTGGAACTTTTTAGGATATCATTTGCAGTTTAAATCCTCTACCATTAAGAAAGAAACACTGCACTTAGTGGGTCTGTTTTCATTTTGAAAGCAACATATACCACATTTGGCTGTGCTGCTTGAAGCCAGTGACTAGGTGTAGCAAGTGCTGTCAGAGCCTCACTCATAAATCCTTACACTTATCCCTCTCAGCACTTTAAGAAAACTTGCAAGTGCCAGAACATGCATTCTTTTTCCCAAGGATTTCTCTGACTGCTGGAGCATACTTTCTTGCCCACTGCTCAATTTGTCTTGATACACTGTGATGCTGTATAAAGCCTGTTTTTTCTCATTAGGAGGAGCGTAGCAGAAGCCTCTGGGGCTTGGGATTAAAGCCGTGTTCTCTTAGGCAATAGTCTTTATTGAGAAACAGCTCTTAACTCGCTTTAAGGTCCTTATAGAGACTAAATGTTTAATGATGACGTAGTAAATAACTATTGAACCTGAGCTGCCCATGATGCATGTTATATGGTTCACCTAGCTATATGTATTAGTTTATTTTCTGTTGCTTATAACAGAATATCTAAAACTAGGTAATTTATAAATGAAATTTATTTCTTACAGTTTTGGAGGCCTGGAAGTTAAAGGTCCAGGGAACACATCTGGTGAGGACCTTCTCCTTGGTGGGAATGCTCTGCAGGGACCTGTGGCAATACAGGTGTCACATTGCAAGAATGGTAAGAGTTCTTTCATGTGCTCTCCTTATGAAGCCACTGGCCTATGCCCATGACAATCCATTAAACTATCAACTCATTACTCCATGAACTGATCAATTCGTAGTCCTTGCAATCAAATCACCTATTAAAGGCTCAGCCTTCCAGCACCATGTTGGGGATTAAGCTCCAACGTGAGCTTAGAGAAACTTTCAAACCACAGCACCATATATGTGGGTGTACTAAATTGCAATACATTTTCAAGTAGAGGTGGTAGATATAGGATCTATGTCAAGTAGATTTTCTCAACGCACATTTATGGTCTCAAGGGGAGGTTCCTTTGACTGATTAAGGAGAAAAAAAATAGATACTTAATTACCACTGGTTCTGCATGACAAATTAACACCAATCCTAAGTAGACTATTTTAATGTTACAAATACACTCCAGGGTAGACTGGTGTCAACTTGTAAACTTTATTTCAACTGCCATTGTCAACTGGCATTGCTGAATGCTCATCCTGTTAGCTACAGCCCCTGATATGGTACCTTATCCAGTGGGATTAGCCATAACCTAAGTATATCATACTGTATCGTCAGGGAACAAAAGTAATTTTGAATTTAAATTTGCTTTCCTTTCCTGCCATGCTTTAGCCAGCTCTACCATTCTTAGACTCACTGAAGGCTTTAGTTCCCATAATGGTGTCCCACATCACATAGTTCTTGAACATGAACTCACTTTACATCAAAAGAAGTAAGGCAATGGGTGTAGCACATGGGATTCACGCAGCCTCCTTGAAGCTGCAGTGGAGTTTGTAAAATATAATTTTAGTTTTCCAGTCTCTGCAGCTCAGGAAAGCATATATAGAAAAAGGTAGGAATGGATACTAAGGGCCAAGCAACCATTTCCTGCAACTCATGCAATTACCCAGAATGGTAGAATGAGCTATTGAAGACTCTGTTATAGATTCATCAGAGACTGCCTTGTGAAGTTGAGGTGCTGTCCTATGGGACACAATTTATGCCTTGAAGTAGTGATCAACATGTGATTCTGTGTCTATCATATAAACAATATATAAGTTTGAAAACCAAGGGGAGGAAAAGGGAATAGTGTCTCTCACAGGTACAGCCAATGATCTGCTCACAAAAATTTCACTTTCTGTATTGCTCAGGGTTCAGTGTAAAGACCAAAAATCACTCTGGGTATTTTATGCAGAAAGGGCTTTAATGCAGGTAATTAGATGTTTATGAAATCATTGGAATGCTGGAGGACTGAGAATCAGGAACAATTAAGTTCAACAAAACCCCTGTGGACATAATTCTGGAATAAGGTATTTGAAATGAAGAAATGGTTAGGATGGTGAATGCCCATCAATCATATTTGGAACATTTCCCCTCAGAAACTCTGTGATCTGCTGCTTTAGAAGCTTAGCACCCAGAAGAAGATGGCTTCCATCAGAGGAACAGCAGTTACTGTATTGAATTAGAGGATTGAGCCAACCCAACTAGGCATTTCAGACTTTTTGGGCTGTTTGACAAATATGTGGAAGTTCAGGGTTGGTGTAGGAGATTGATCCTGTCAGTAAGGTCACTGCTGTGTAATAGCAACAGAGAGTATGAACCCAGGGATGCTTTGGGGGGCTGCCTTGTACTGCTCCAGCGATAAAATTTAATGAAAAACTACCTCGATACCTCAAATCCCTCAGAAATGAAGGTTCAGGTCATCATATTGGATGAAGAAACCTGGTCAGTTGAGTAGCAGAAGGAAATTGAAGAGAGCCTGGAAGGAGAAGAGGGGGGAGCAAGTACCCACCACAGCCTCGTGTCCCTCTGCAGATGACTGTAGCTTCTGCCCACATTTTCTTACCTTCTATGTCTGTGTCATGTATGTTTAAATATCTTAAATTTTCATTTCTTCTCCTCTTCCTTTTACCCACCATCTTATATTGTACATGTTAGTGATTATTAACTTTACAGTTTAGTCTATAGATTACAGAATATTGAGAAGTGACAGTACTAGAGAAGATCTTAGTCTTATGGCTGGATGTATGAACTGAAAGGCCTTTGGGTTTTCTACCACTGGAGGGTGAAAGGAATGCTTTTAGATTAGATAAGGATGGCTGTATTATCATTATGGTTTGTATTGGGGGTGGGGGGTGGCAGAAAAAGTATGAGGAAGAAAAACATATGTTGGTGCGAGGCAATCAAAGGGTGGTCTTTCAGTGAACATTGGTCAGCCTTTTTGGTCACCCAGTATCTGAACCTCCTTTCCATGTTTTGGTTTCTCCCTCATCTTATGAGTCTTGTTGCAGGCAGTCCCTATCCCTTGCTGAAAAAACTGAAAATGCTAGCTTTTTCACTTTTGTGTCTTTAGCCCTCTCTTATGGCTGGAGTGCAAGCACATCGTCTAGATCCAGAGACGACCCCAAGAGTCACAGGAAGGCATATCCTCAAGGTGATCTCAGTGGTAGAAGCACTGGCTGCAGAAAGATTGTGTTCCTGGCTCAGCAATGCTGGTGCATTCATGAGAACACCCATGCTCCCTGCTTGTATTCTCTAGTGCTCTTAGTGACAGAAGTAGTGTCCTCTCTCCACTGGTTCTGGGGTGTGATTTTGGGAGTCTTTTTATCTGTATTGCCTCAAATCTGGCTCTCTAGCCTTCCTGGGGATTGTGTGCATTACCTACTATCCTTTTTCCTTTTTCATCAGCCATGGCTGGTTTCTATTGCTTCCCACTAGGAAAACCAATCTTTTCAATGATATAATGAAAGTAGCACTGGACTTGTAGGCAAAAGCCTGGGTTGGAAACAGGAGCTGCCACTTAGTGGCCAAGTAATGTGGAGCATATTATTTAACCTCTCTGATTCACAGTTTCCTGACCTGTAAACCATTCAGCATCAAGATTAAATGAGCTCATATGTGCAAATGTTCTTAGACCTGTGTCTGTCACATCTTTTTATTGTTGTCTTCATTTTAAATAACCAGCACAATGGGAATATTCAGTGTGTGAGCAGAGTATCTGTGCTTTTGTTGTAGCATATGACTATATTTAATATTACTTTTAATAAAACGTCCTGGAAAAAAATATGTTGTCTTGCTTGTTCCTAAGAGTGTATAAAGTTATGGAGTTGCAGTTGGCAATTCTGAATGCGAGAGTTCTTTACTTTCTGTTCAAGCACTTTTATAGCACATAGTTCAAATTTCTGAAGGTAATCCTGGGAACTGCAGAGTAGCAAGATGTGCTTTTATATCTAATCAGTGTTAGAAAGTTTAATAAAGTTGGTGACTATATTAAGTATGCTGTTTGTGGTGAAAGGCAGCTTGTTTATTTTTTAAATTAAATTATTTTATTCTTAGGAAGGAATGTTATATATAGAAGGTGTAAATAATAATTAAATGAACACCTATATACCCGTCATTCAACTGAAGCATCTTGTGTAACTCTCCCCAAATTGTCTTCTCTGCCTTCCTTCCCACAGTATGCATGAAAAATACTTGGAAGTATGTACAACAGTGTTAGCATAGGCAGGAATCATGGGGTATTTTCACTTTCTTCATTTCTTTGTAGTTTGAATTTTTTAGGAGCATGAATTTTTCCATTTAGGGAAAATAATACTTTAAAAATGAAAAAGATCAATCATATTAAAATTGTATGGGAGCAATAGAAATTAACTAATGAATTGGAAAACAAATACATTAGACTTGCTAAATGAATACATTAAGTTTCAGAAGTACATTAGCAACAATTATTTGGACAATGAATAGTTTTTCTGGTTTAAATGTTCATTGTAATTTGTAGTAATTAAAAGGTTGGACCTTGGAGTCAGAGGGTGTAGTTTCAAACCCTGTTTCAACTCTTACTAGCTGTATGGTCTTGAGCAAACCACATAGCCCCTTTGTGCTTCAGTTTCCTTGATAATTATGGAATCAATCCTAATATAAGATGGCGTGAGGATTAGATGGCTAATTGCTTAGAAAAGCGGTGCATAACTAGTATGTATGTATATACAAGGATTGGAATTCTGGGAAATGTAGTTCAGTCTCACCAAATAGACTCATTACAAAGCCATCACACTCTTCTATTCAATTATTTGCTTATTTAAAAACTCTTATTATATGGAGAATTCTTCCTGGCCTTCTGATTGATTCATTCATTTAGTTTTCAGTAGTTTCCATTCTGCCCTTCACTGCCTCTATGAAATACATCCCACCTGCTTTTTTAAATTTCAAAGAATTCATGTTTGTTCTCACATTTCTGCCTTGGACATAGTATGAAACAGTGAGAAATAAAGACATAGAAAAAAAGAAAGAAAATTTAAAAGGACTACTGAAAAGCAAATAAGAAATGGAGAACTGATTAGGTAGTAGAAGGACTGTTGGTCAGTTCAGTGCAGCTTTTTGTGGAAACCCTACAGGTGATACTTGTTTTTCTGGGTTTTTCCATAAACCAGATACGTGAAATAGCTTACCTGCTGGTTTTGGTATGAAAAATGTCTAATATTAGAATGCATTTACATTGCAGGACCATAACATACCATGATATTTTATGTATAGGTGATGACCTGATGAAAGATTTTGGAGTTTATTGTTGTCTTCAACCATCAAAGGAATCTTTTATAAGTTACATTTAGAATGTATTACACTCATGTCAAGCACTTTTGTCAATAGTTTTAATATTTATAGCCATGGGGCAATATTATTAAGTAGATCGATTGTGTTGTAAAGTGGTGTATTCTTAAATAACTTATTTCCTAACACCAGTAGGTGGAGATCATCTGATAAGAGTGACTCTTCAGGTAATCAGAAATTACCTGGTCAAGGAATTCTGATAATTGATAAATTCATTTTAAAACAATTATATGAAGCATTTGTACATTACATCACTGTGGAGAAAACCATTTATAAAGCCTGCACAGCAATAATTTGTTGAATTTTAGAGAAGAACATGGCAGCCAGATGCTATAGTTTAAATGTCCTCCCTAAAACTCATGTAAAAACTTAATTGGCATTGTAACAATATTAAGAGGTAGGGACTTTAAGAGTTGTTTAGGTCATGAGGGCAGAGCCTTAGTTCTGTTAAGAAGGGAGTGGGTTTATCATAGGAGTGAGTTTCTGATAAAAGGATGAGTTCAAACCACTTCCCTCTTTGTCCTGCTTGCTCATTGCGCTTCCACCATGATTTGATGTAGCAAGAAAGCTCTCACCAGATGCAACCCCTGAATATTGGAATTCCTAGGCTCTAGGACTGTGAGCCAAATAAACTTCTGTTCTTTATGAATTACCCAGACTGGGGTATCCTGGTATAACAAGAGAAAGTGAACTAAAATAGAAAATTGGTATTGAGAAGTGGAACTGTTGTCAAAACAAATACCAGAAAATGTGGAAGCAGTTCTGGAATTGGGCTATGGGTAGAAGATAAAAGAATTTGGAGGAACAAGATAGAAAAAGCCTGTATTGTCATTAACAGAGCATAAGGGTAATTCTGGTGAGGGCTCTGAAGAAGAGATCTGTAGTGAAAGCCTGAATCCCAGGGATTACCTAAGGGATTGTGACTAAAATGCTGGTAGATACAAGGACAGTAAAGGTCATTATGATGAGGCCTCAGATGGAGATGAGGAACAAGATATTGGAAACTGGAGTAAAGGCCATCCTTGTTATAAAATAGCAAAAACCTTGGCTGAATTGTGTTCATGTGCTAGTACTTTGTGGAATGCAGAACTTAAGAGTGATGAACTAGGATATCTGGTGGAAGAAATATCTAAGCAGCAAAGCATACAGTGAGATGGGAGAGCAAAGAAATGACTTAAAGATGGAATTTATAATTAAAAGGGGAACAGAACAGAAATATTCAGAAAATTCACAGCCTGGTCATGTAAAAAGTGAAAAAATATGTTCAAAAGAGAATTCTAAGGGTATGGTCAAGGAACTATTTGCTAAATAGATTACTATGGATAAAAGGGAGCCAGGTGCTAGTCATCAAGACAATGGGAGAAAGACCCCAAAGGCATTTCAGAGATCTTTGAGGCTGCCCCTTCCATTACAGGCCCAGAGCTCTAGGAAGGCAGAATGACTTGGGGGGATAGGCCAAGCCTCACTGCTTACGGCCACCTTGGGACTCTGCTCCCTGCATTCCACCATAGTGCTCCTCAGTCACCCCAGCCATAGCTCAAGAGGCTTCAGGTGTACCTTGGGCCATCACTCTAGAGGGCACAAGTGGTGAGCTTTGGTGGCCTGCATGTGGTAAGTCTGTAAGCTTGCAGAAGGCAAGAGCTGTGGAGGCATGGTTTTTCCACCTAGATTTCAAAGGATGTCACAGGTAGCTTGGGGGCCCAGACAAAAACTTGCCACAGAGAGTACCCACTAGGGCAAAGCCTAGTGGAGCCATGGAAGCAGAGCCACTGCTGATACCACAGAACTGTAAGACCACCAGTGGGTAACTCCAACCCAAGAGAGCTGCTGGGTAGACTGAGCTCAGCAAAGCCATAGGACAGGGGCTGATCAAGGCCTTGGGGGCCCTACCCCTGCCCTAGTGTCCCCAGGATGTGGGACATGGAATCAAAGGAGATTATTCTCCAGCTTTAAGACTTAATGTTGTTTTTTCTGTTGGGTTTTGGACTTAATTGGAACCAGTTTCCCCTATTTCTCCTTTTTGAAATGGCAATGTCTATCCTATGCTTGTCCCACCATTGTATTTTGGAAGTAGATAGCTTGTTTTAATTTCAGAGGCTTACTGCTGGAGAGAAATTGCCTCAGGGTGAACTGTGCTTTGAGTCTCACCAAAATCTGATTTAGATGAGACTCTTTACTTTGGACTTTTGAGTTGATGCTGGAATAAGTTAAGACTTTTGTGGATATTGGAATGGGATGAATATGTTTTGTATTTGAGAAGGATATGAGTTTTGGGGGTCCAGCAGTAGAATGCTATTGTTTGAATGTTCCCTCCAAAACCCATGTGGAAACTTAACTGTTAAGAGGTGGGGCATTCAAGAGGTGATTAGGTCATGAGGGCTGCACTCTCATGAATGGTTTAATGCTATTATTTTGGGAGTGGGTTAGTTATCATGGGAGTGGGTTTCCAATAAAAAGGATGAGTTCGACCCACTTCCATCTCTGTCTTGTTGCTCACTTGCTCTTCTGCTGTGTTATCAAGCAGCAAGAGACCCAGATGCTGGCCTTTTGATATTGGACTTCTCAGCCTCCAGAATCATGAGCCCAGTAAATTTCTGTTCTCTATAAATTATCCAGTCTGTTGTATTTTGTTATAGCTTCTTTGGAATGTAGTTCAGTAAGAGAAAAGCAGACATATGGAAGAGAGTTTTAGAATATTTATTCCCTTTCACAAACAACACATTTCCAAGGTAAAAATGTTTGACTATGGCTACGTATTTTTTGGCATCCTTGCCATTTCCCTAGTAGCTGATGAGTTACATAATTTCTTTCCCCAGCTCTTTGTCAGGAAGGGTATAACATGAAGATTAAATGGTATTTCTCAGACAGGAGGGAAGCAACCATGTGTCAGACAGCTTTGCTACCATTCTCTCTCTTTTTTTGCTCAGCTGGATACCCATGTATAAGAGCAAATACGTTACATGGTGGCTTGCCATGGTGTTCTCAAAGAATGTGTTGTGTTTTGTTCATAGTCTTAAGTTAATCAAGGAAGTCATTTCAATACAGCTTGACAATGCAAACAGAACTATTATATGGCTCACAGGAAATTTTTTTAAATTGTGATTTTTCTAGGAAGCAGACAGGATTCCGGGTTAGAAGGGTTACCTGTTTCTGAAAAATGTTGGGAGACAAAGCAGGGTTTTCAGGCAACAAAATTAATGTGGATTTGAAGTAAATGAAAAGAGGGAATATCAAAATGCCTGAAAGTGTTTTGAATGTCCCAGAGCATGTGCGCTTATTTATATTCCATTGTTTGTGACATAGCATGTGATGTCACCGAGTACTGATCCCTGGAGGGGAATGTAACGGTACCCAATGTTCACTGTAGTGTGATGGACTGTGCCAAAAGTTTAAAGAGAAACACATGATTCCTGGATTGCTCCAATATCTAATTAGATGCTGAGTAGTGGGAGAATATTGAATAATAAGAGCAGGAAAAAAAATCTGGCATGTCTTTTGTTGAAATTCAATCCCCTCGTTTCCCCCACTACATTCTCTGCAGCAGTCTGAAAACTTTTCAATCACTTTTTTAAAGGATGCAGTGAATTTTATCACAATTTTGTCAATCAAAACCACATGTGCTTGCTCCATTGATGACAGAGAATAACAAAATCATATTTGTTAAGACCAAAACTTAGGTAATAAATAAGTGGGATGCAATGTGAAATCTGGTGTTCTTTAAAAAAGAAACAATGAATGTTGCCTAAAAATTTAATTTGAAGAGTAAAATGAACTTTTTGAAGAAAAACCATATCAAGTTGCATTTGTGGCTCAATGACTTGTTTCCCCCATGAGACTAATTCTATTTTTCTGTCATGACACCATAACACTCACCACGAATGGTCCTGCAAAATACCTAGCATGAAAATAAGAATGCTCCTGCAAACTTCCCAAATTTAGTGAAAGAGACTAAGGTTCCCAAGTGTGGGTATGGTCATGACCTTGTTTCAGAGCAGGGGTCATCAAACTATTGACCACAGGCCAAATGTGGACCAATGCCTATTTTTGCGAATAAAGTTTTATTAGAACACAGCCATGCCCATTCATTTACATGTTGTCTATAGCTGCTTTCATGGTACAATTGCAGAACTGAGTGGTTGTGAAGGAGACTGAGTGGTCCACAAAGCCTAAAATATTTTTTATCTGACCTTTCCCAAACATATTAATAACCCCTCTTTTAGGTGATCAAGGATATTCAGACGAAATACAATCATAATAACTGGCTGCTGGGGAATAGGATTAAAAAGAATTGTGGTAACTTAAGACACATTTCCTTCTGATTCTTGTGCCATGACATTGTTTTGTTTTTCCATGGTAGAAGGAAGACTGATCCTGAGTACATGACAAAGGTCATCAGCAGCCACTGTAAGATCTCCACTCTACATTACTGAAATTATTTGCTCTTGGTTTTGGCTTTGGTGAGTAGCCAGACTTCTTTGTATACCCCGTTGCCCACATCCTGGTTATGTAAGGGCCTGGCTGCAACCTAAGTGCATAGTAGCTGCTTTAAGGAGCACGGAAGCTTCAAGTTCCTCCTCTGACATCATCATTGTGGAATGATTTGTCTTAGCACTTTTATCCCAGGGTAGTTAAGAACCATTCATAGCCTTGCCTTTGGAAAGTGATGAATGTTAGGGTGTCATTTTGTCTGCTTTTATTTTTAGCTTTGGAACCCGTTTGATTTTCGGAATGCTATCAATTTTAATATGATTGCACAAAGAGAACAAAAGAAATGTAATTGTATCTTGAACAAGATCTTTGATCACTTAATTGATGAATTAAAGACTCTCAAAGGCTGTGCACCAGGCGGAATGCTTCAGATTTACTGGTAATTTTAGAAGTGCTTTGTTATTAGTTCCTGATTTCCAGCCATCCTGCAAAAGGTATTTCAAAATGTATATTAAAGTCAAAACCAGGCTGTCTCCCTTCTCCAATGGCTACAGAGCTCCAGGGAACTTTTCTAGGAAGGCAATGTCAGGATATTTGGAAAGGTTAATTCATCTCTAGGTGATAGGAACCAGGTTGTGTCTATTTGAACTAAAAGAATGAAGGAGGAGGGAAACATAAATGAGACATTGGGGGGCAAAAAAAAAAAAAAAGGCTACATAACCAGAAAAAAATAACCATGAAATGTGTAAGGCCTGTGGGCCTTTGCTTAAAAGAAATCAGGCTGGGGGTAGTTAAGAATTTTAATGGTAATGTAAAAGGTCTCTACTCTGATTAGATATTTTCAGGTGATTAATGTTCCCTGCCATCCACTGCATCATTGCTGCTCAGTGTGGAGATGGTAATAATTTTAGCAGACTGGTTTGATTTTGTGTTTTGCTTATCTAACAAAGCTGAGATGGCAAGTCGATTTCTCAGCAGCCTCTACCAGCTCGAGCTTGTTTGTATATCTGGATTACAGAACGTCTTTTGAATTTACCTCGTCACTCAGAAAATAAGCTGAATCTGTTATGTCCAGGGAAATCCCTAGACACTGGGGACTCCTGGTGTTTTTGTGCTTTGCAGCATGAAGAGAGAAGGGGAAACGTGGCTGGCATGAGCCACCCATGCATCTTGGAGGCAGAATAACAGAAATAGAGTTCTTTATTGTGCATGTACCCATGGCCAAGATGTTGAATTATTTTTAACTTGGAGACCAACATTTAACTGGAGCATCTTCACCTGATTTTAGGGAGGCAGTACAAAGAACACTGAATTTGTGAGCCAGAGTCTTGCATTGCAGTGCTGATATTTTATGAATACATATTCAGAATCCCTCTTTAATTTTTCATGTGCTGGAGTCTTAGTCCATTTGGGCTGCTATAACAAAAAACCATAAACTGGATATTTTATAAATTTATTTCTCACAGTTCTGGAGGCTGGGAAGTCTAAGATCAAGGCAGATTTGTGTGTCTGGGGAGGGCCCCCTTCCTCACAGATGATGCCTTCTTGATGTATCCTCACCTGGGGGAAGGGGCAGTGGGTCTCTGTCAGTCCTTTTCTGTAAGGGCACTGTATTAGTCTGTTTCTGTTGCTTATAGCAAAATACTTGAAACTGGGTGATTTATAAAGAAAACAAAATTTATTGCTTACAGTTTCTGAGGTTGGGAAGTCCGATGTCCAGGGAACACATCTGGTGAGAGCCTTGGTGGTGGCAACAGTAACTGTAGAGTATCACATTGTGAAAATGGTGGAGCACCGAGAGACACTAACCACCTTATTCACTCTCCTTTTAAAGCCCTCCAATCCATGCCCCTGACCACCATTATCAATCCATTCATTACAGCATGGTTCTACAATCTAATTGCCTCTTCAAGGACCCACCTTTCAATTACCATAGTAGGATTTCCCACCCTCAACAGTGGGAATTAAGCTTCTCATATATGAACATTGGGAGACGCGGTTCAATCAACCCACAATAGGCACTAATCCCATTCATGAGAGTGAAGCCCTCTCAAAGGTCCAACTTCCTAATACCATTACCTCGATGTTTAGGATTTCAACATATGAACTTTGGGGAGACACAAGCATTCAGACCATAGTAGCTGGGTATATGAACGGCCACATTTATCAATGGCAGAAACACACAGCTACAGAGCTTATTAGATTGTTTTCTTAGCGAGGCCCATGAAGTAGGTTATTCTGATATTGAGGAGGAAAAAGGAATTAGATAAATGTGGCATGCCCAGACCCCTGTTAAATAGTTAAGACACACCTGGAAATTTGAGTTTAATTTTGGGGACCAAATTTTAAGAGGCAATTGCAAATTAGAATATGCCCAGAATGGCGAGAGAACTTGAAACCAGGTGTTCATTCAGTGAAATTCTGAGTATTTATCATGTGCCAAATACTGTACAAGCCACTGAAAACACAGCAGTAAAAGACAAATACAGAAACTACCTTCATGGAGCTTACAGTGCAAAGGGGAACATGGAATAGTTAAACACACACAAAAACTAGCTAGCTAACTAGTTAGCAACTCATGAGGGAGCTATGATAAATAGGTAGGGGTGGGTGGGTTCTAATTTAGAGAGTGTCAGAGACAGTATCTCTGAAGAAATGATATTTAAACCAAGGGCTGAAGGGTGGGGAGAAGCAGGTGAAGAGCATTCTGGAAGAGTGTAACAGTTCTGCAGTGGGGAGAAACTTGGCATGTGGTGGACTGAAAGGACTGAAAGCAGGCTGCTGTCTCTCTAACGGAGGTAAGGAGAGAGTGTCAGAGAGGAAGGCTTGGGTCAAATCATCCAAGGTTTGAAGGGCCATGGGTAGGAGGTGGAAATTTTCTCCAGGTGTCACAGGAAGCCACTGAGAGTTTCAAGCAAGGGAGTGACATGATCTACTTGACCCTTTAGAAAGACTGCTTTTGGCTCCCAGATGAAGAATGGCTGAAGAGAGGAGAGCATGGAAGGGGGCAGGGGGCATTTAACAGAGTACACTAGCTCAGGCTGCAAATGATCATGGCATCCGAAGTGAAGAAATGTGTATGAATTCACTCACGTACATTGAAAAAAATCAATAGCTCTTGTGTTGGATTGCAGGTGGGATGAAGGCTGGTGAGGAATCAGACATGACTTTCAGGTGGCTGCCATTGGTAAGATGGGGAAGAACACATCTGAGGGGTAGAACAGGGAAACGAAGAGGTGTGACTGGAGGACCTGGAGGTGTTTCGTCTGGGGACGTGAAAACTCTCAGGAAAAGAAGTGCTTATAATCATCTTTCAATCAATGGTTTGTAGCTATCTGCGAGTTACAGATTCTTTTAGAAGCCGATGATAGCTTATGACTCTCTCTACAAAAACAGGCTTATATATGCAGTACTGAATATAATTTTAAGAGATTCAGGACCATCTAAAGCTGATCCATGGGTTGTTCATGGACCCTGGCTTAAAAACCGCTCTTTTGAATATGTGAGGTGCTGCCTTATGGAAAAGGAATTGGCCTAGAATCAGCATTGTTCATTAGGCAAGCTGAATTCAAGTCCCTTAAATTTGCTGGGTTTTAAATTCCCAACTGAATAGATAAGATTAATAATGCCCATTTTATCAGTTTACATAGGTGTTCTAAGATTTAAGGAGACAGTGCTATCTTAATTACCATCACTCTGTAATTGCTAATATTTTTAACAAATGAACCCACACAGAGCTAAATATAGCTTGGATGAAGAGGAACTTTTAATAATTGTGGCTGTCTATTGGGAGAATGGGCTACCTGGTGAAATGGTGATTCATAAAATAGCTCAAGCAGGATATGAATGATATCTGTCTTACTCATAATGAGGTGAGGTGTGTTGCACTAGATGACCTCTAAAACCTTACCCCATGGATGATCGTCACCCAAGCCTAACTACATGTAAATTTGTAAAGCCCAGTGGGGAAGTAACGTGTACTACGTAGTGCTAAATAAAGCACTTAATAAATAACTGAGTTAAACTGGCAGACAGTGTTGGATGGTTGTTCCAATCCCAATCTGCAGACCTTTTTCTTATAATCACCTTCACGTAAGGGTGGCCCTATGACAGACATTCTACCCAAAGAGCAAGCAGAAGTTTCTGGTAAAGCTTCTGTTTTTCTGATAAAAAGTGGCAGACCTAACCAGCAGGCATGTTTTAAACTGTTCTTTCACGTTTGCCTTCTTCTGTCCTGGAATATGGAAGTGTTGCCAAGAAATGAAGCAGCCATCTTGTGATCATGAAATAACAAGCTATCAGACGAAGGTGGAGAATCCTAGAGATGTTTTCATTTTCTTGAATATGTACCTAAGAGAATCGTGGGGTCATTTGGTAGCTCGATGTTACAACCTTTTGAGGAACTGCAAAACTGTTTTCCACAGTGGCTGCACCATTTTACATTTACACAAGTTTTCCACATGCTCGCCAATGCCCTTTTTTGGGGTGCAAGGGTATTTATTTATGTATTTATTTATTTATTGGTACTTGAATCTCTCTCTTTTTTAAAATTGAAACATAATTGAGTGTACATATTTGTGGGATACAGAGTTGACTGTGAGTATTTGGCCAACACTTTTTGATTGTAGACATCCTACTGGGCGTAAAATGGTCCCTAATTGTGGTTTTGATTTGCATTTGCATAATGACTAATGAAGGTGAGCATCATTTAATATGCTTATTGGCCATGTCTGTTCAGATCCTTTGCCATTTTTTAATCAGATTGTCTTTTTGTTATTGAGTCATAATAGTTCTTTATATATTCTAGTTATAAGCCCTTATCAGATATTTTATTTGCAAGTATTTTCTCCCATTATATGGGTTGTCTTTTCACCTTCTTGATGGTATCATTTGTAGTGCAAAGGTTTTACATTTTTATGTAGTCCAGTTTGTCTACTTTTTTCTTTTGTCCTTGCGTTTTTGATATTGTATCCAGGAAAACTTTGCCTAATCCTAGATCATGAAGATTTACTCCTGTGTTTTCTTCTAAGAGTTTTATTGTATTAATTAGCTTTTACATTTAGGTCTGTGATCCGTTTTGAGTTTTTTTTTCTTTTTTTGCACAGCTATGTAATTGTCCCAACACCATTTGTTGAAAGGACCATTCTTTCCCCGTTAAATTGTTTTGACAATCTTGTCAAAAATTAGTTGACCGTAAATGTCAGGGTTTATTTCTAGACTCTCAGTTTTATTCCATTGATCTACCTGTCTATCTTTATGCCAGTACCACAATGTTTTGATTACTATAGCGTTATAGTAAGGTTTGAAATTAGAAAGTGATAGTCTCCCAACTTTTTTCCTTTTCAAGATGGCTTTGGCTATTTTGGATCTTTGCTATTCCATTGGAATTTTAGGATCAACTTGTCAATTTCTGCAAAGAGCCAGCTGAGATTTTGATAGGAATTGTGTTGGATCTGTAGATTAATTTAGTGAGTATTTCCATTTTAACAATATTGTCCAATCCATGAACATGGAACATCTTTTCACTAGATTTTCTTTATGTTAGCAAAGTGTTGTAGTTTACAGTCACTGAGCTTTGCATTTCCTTTGTTAAATTTGTTCTTAGTTATTTTATTCTTTTTGATGCTATGGTAAATGGAATTATTTTCTTAATTTTATCTTTGCAGTGTTTAAGTATATGAAAATACAATTGATTTTCTTATACTTATCTTGAATCCTGCAACCTTGCTGATCTTATTTATTAGTGCTAATTTTTTTTAGTGAATTCTTTAGGATTTTCTGTATACAAGATCATGTCATCTGTGAATAAAGATAATTTTACTTTTCCCTTTTTAACCTACATACCTTTTATTTCTTTTTCTTGCCTAATTTCCCTGGGTAAAATCTCCAGTATAATACTGAATAGAAGTGGTGAGACTAGACATTCTTGTTTTGTTCCTGATCTTAGGGAGAAAGCATTCAGTCTTTTATCATATTAAGTATGATGTTAGCTGTGGGTATTTTTGTAGATGCCCTTTATCAAGTTGAATAATTTTCTACTATTTCTAGTTTGTTGAGTGTTCTTTTCATGAAGGGGTGTTGAATTTTGTCAAATGCTGTTACACTGTGTATTGAAATGATGACATATTTTTTGTCCTTTATTCTGGTAGTGTGATGCAGTACATTAATTGATTTTTATTTATTTTTCTATTTAAATTTTTTTCTTTATTTTTATACCAGTTTTAGTTTTACAGAAAAATTGAGTACAAAGTACAGATACTTCCCATACCCTCTCCACATATACATACGCAGTTTCTTCTATTACTGACATATCACATTAGTGTGGTACATGTGTTAAAATTATGAATCAATATTGATATATTATTATTAACTTAATTTTACAGTAGCATTCTGTCTTTGTATCGTATGGTTCTATGGATTTTGCCAAATGCATAATGTCATGTACTCATCATTACAGTATCATACAGAATGTTTTGCTACCCTAAAAATCCTCTGTGCTCCACCTATTCATTTCTCCCTCCCTCCCTCATCCCCTGAAACCCTGGCAACTACTGATTTTTTCTCATTACCTCAGACATTTATCACTTCTTTGTGTTGGAAACATTAAAAATCCTCCCTTCTAGCTAATTGAAATTATACAATAAATTGTTGTTAATTATAGTCACCCTACAGTGTGATAGAACATTACATTGTAATAGTGCATCCTGGAGTAAATTCCACTTGGTCATGGAGTATATTCCTTCTTATGTGTTGCTGGATTTAGTTTGCTAGTATTTTGTTGAGAATTTTTGTGTCTATATTCATAGGGGATATAGGCCATAGTTTTTTTTTTTTTTTTCCTTGTGATGTATTTTTCTGGTTTTTATATCAGGGTAACATTGGTCTTATAGAATTAGTGGAGATGTGTTCCCTGCTCTAGTATTTTTTTGGAAGTGTTTGTGAGGAATTGGTATTAATTCTTTCATGAGTGTTTGGTAGAATTAACCAGTGAAAGCATGTGGGCCTGGGCTTTTCTTTTGTGGGAAGTTTTAAAATTACTAATTTGTTCTCTTTACTTTTTATATGTCTATTTGGATATTCTATTTTCTTCTGCAGTCCATTTTGGTGCCCTGTGTTTTTCTAGGACTTTGTCCATTTAATCTAAGTTACCTAATTTGTCAGTATACAGCTGTTCACAGTATTCCCTTAAAACCTTTTTTTATTTCTGTAAGATTGGTAGCAATGTTCTTTATGTTATTCTGATTTTAGTAACTGTGCCTTTTCTGTTTTTTTCTTGGCCAGTATAGCTAAAGTTTTATCAATTTTGTTGATCTTTTAAACAACTTTGGTTTTGTTGATTTTTCTTTATTTTTCAAAATTCTCTATTTTCAGTCTAGTCTTTATTATTTCCTTCCCTTATTATTTACTAAGTTTTAGTATAGTTTGTTTTCTTTTTCTGTTTTCTTAAAGCAGAAGGTTAGGTTATTGATGTGAGACCTTTTTTCTTTTATAATAAAGGTGTTTACAGCTATAAATTTTCTTCTGAGTACTGCTTTAGCTGCATCCTGTAATTTTTGGTATGTTGAATTTTTGTTTTCATTTATCTCAAAGTAGTTTCTAATGCTCCTTGTGATTTCTTCTTTAGTCTATTAGTTATTTAGGAGTATGCTGTTTAATTTCCACATTCTTTAAATTTCTCAAATTTTCTTCTGTTACCAATTTCTAATTTAATTCCATTGTGGTCAGAGAACATACTTTGTATGATTTTAATCTTTTAAAATTTGTTGAGGTTTGTTTTATGGTCTAGCATATGGTCTCTCTCGAAGAATGTTCCATGTGTACTTGAGAAGAATGTGAATTCAGTTGCTGTTTGGTGGAGTGTTCTATTGATGTTTGGTATTTGTATTTCATTCATAGTGTTGTTCAAATATCTTTGCTTGTTGATATTCTATCCATAATTGAAGATGGGGTATTAAAGACTCCCTTTATTGTTTTGAATTTTCTATTTTTCCTTTTAATTCTATAAAAATGGAGTTTTTGCTTCACATACTTTGGGGCTCTGTTGTTAGGCACACATATGTTTATTAATGTTATATATTCCTGTTGTAGTGTTCCTTTTATCATTATGAAATATCTCTATTTATCGTCAGTAACCTTTTTTGTTTGTTTGTTTGTTTTAAAGTCAACTTGGTCTGATATTAGCATAGCTTTTCTAGCTCTTTTATTGTTGTCATGTGCATGATATATCTTTTTCCATTATTTTACTTTCAGCCTGTATCATTGAATTTAAATTTTGTCTCCTGCAGACAGAATATAATTAGGTCTAGTTTACAAAAACTCAATTTGACAATTTCTGCCTTTTGATTTAGTTCATTCACTCTTAATATTATTAGTATGGTTGGAATTACATTGCCATGTTGATTTTTGTTTTTCATGTGCTTCATGTGTTTTTTGTTTCTCTATCCCTCCTTAACGGTATTCTTCTGTGCTAAATAGATATTTTCTAGTATAACATTTTAATCCCATTGGAAACTTTTAAATTATATTTGTTTGAGTTATTTTGTTAGTATTTGCTTTAGGGCTTAAAGTTATACATCTGAAATTATCAGAATCTACTTCAGATTTATACTGATTTCATTTCAATAAAATCTAAAAACTTTACTCCTATATTGGTACATTTCCTGCTCCTCTTTTATTTGCTATAATTGTTATACATATTATGTCTATAAATGTTATAAGCCCAACACTGTATTTTTATAATTATTACTTTACTTAATCATATGTCCTTTAAAGAAGCTGAGAGAAGAAAGTAGAGCAATATATATTTATAGAGTCTGTTATATTCTTATTTACTCTTTTTGGTTCTCTTTATTTGTTTTTTAATGTGGATTTGAATTACACTCTGATGTTATTTCCTTACTCAGTATAAGTTTGTTCCCAGCTGCCTCCTTTGTACTGCTATTGTCAAATATATTACATTTTTATGTTATAGGCCCAACAATACAATTATATATAAATATATCTGTTTTATGAAATTGCTTTTTAAATCAGTTAAGAGAAAAAAAGATACAGTTATATTGTCTTTTGCAATCCCCTACATAGTTACGTTTACTGCCACTCTTTGTTTTTTGTGTGAATTTGAATTACTGTCTGGTGTCACATGCTTTCAGCCTAAAAAACTTGATTTAGTATTTCTTGTAAGGTAGGACTCCTGGCAGCAAATTATCTCAGTTTTTGTTCATCTTTGAATATCTTTTTTACCTTTTTTTTTTAAAGTATAGTTTTGCTGGATATAAGATTATTGGTTGAGAGATATTTACTTTCAGCACTTTAAATATGTCATCTTATCGTCTTCTAGCCTCCATTGTTTCTAATGTGAAGTCAGATCTTAATCATGTTAGGGTTTCCTTGTACATGAGGAGTTGTTTTTCTTTGCTGAACTTGAGATGTTTTCTTTATATTTGGATCTCAATATTTTGATTATGATGTGTCTGGGTCTGGACCTCTTTAAGTTTATTCTACAGCTGGTTGAGCTTCTTCAACCAGTTTGGGAAGTTTTCAGCCATTATTTCTTTGAATATTGTTTCTGTCCTCTTCTCTCTCATCTCTCCTTTTGGTAGCCCATTATATGTATGTTTGTGCACCTCATGGTGTCTTGAATTTCTTGGAGGTTCTTTTCATTTTAAATTATTTTTTCTCTGCTCTTCAGATTGCATAATATCTATTAATCTCTCTTCACATTTGCAGGTTCTTTCTTCTGCCAGTCTACTGCTGAGCCCCTGTAATGAATATTTCATTTCAGTTATTGTAGTTTTCAACTCCAGAATTTTCATTTCGTTCTTTGCAATAGTTTTTATCTCTTTATAGATATTCTTCATTTTATGAATCATTGTCATCTTACCTTTTAATTTGTTAAGACTGATTTCCACTACTTTTAGAACATATTCATTATAGCTGTTTGAAGTCTTTTACCCCCTGCATAAGGGTCAAACTTCCTTTTTTCTTTGCATTTCTCATAATTTTGGGGAGAAGGGACTCCGATAATGGAGCAACTCCCCCCTCTTGGTGGTTTTTGTTCTTGTGTGCTTGGTCCTTTGTTTATTTGTTTAGTGACTTGTCTGAAATAATTTTGTAAAGTTTATTTCTCTTGTAGTGTGCATCTTCTGATAGTTCTGCTGAGATTCACCTTCTGCAACCCCTTTTAAAAAATCTTTTCACCTGGTTACTTAGAGGTTGCCCCTAGCTTAGAGCAGATGATTGTTCATTTGGTATTTGGTTAGAGGTTGGGTTCAAGCCGCTGGGCTAGTGAGGTTCCCACCCTAGTTGATGAGTCTGTGTGTAGTTTGGGGAATACTTTCAAGTCTGCCCCAAGCCTGGTTCTGACTGCTCCTGAGTTGGTATAGCCTGGAGCATGCTCATAGCCTTCTCAATCCTCAGAGTTGACTGTGATTCTAAGAGGCCTCCTCTTGGATTTCTCTTTCCTTAGTTCCTTCTATTAAACCTTTGGCTGCACTGACAATTTGCTTGTATGATGGGGATACCAGTGTTCTTTCAATGCTTCTCCACCAAGATCTCCATTGTTTCCAATAAGGACCATAGCTCAGCACAGGGATCTAGTGGCTGAGATCTTCCTGCCAGAAAGGCAACTTTATCTTGGGAAGTATTTTACACCTCAGTTAGGGTCTTCTATTTGCTTGTTTTCTACCTTGGGCTTAGTTCTTGCCTTGAGGTGAATCATATATAATTCATTTCACCTAAAAATCAGCAAATTTCCTCAACTTTGAGTGCCTTGAGTCTGCCACTGTCATTGCTTTATTCCACTCATTTATCTTTTATGAATGTTTTTGTTCCTGCATATTTTCTTGAACTCCCAGATACCTGCCTTGCTCTGTCTTATAGTCCTATGGTCTTCTCAAGCCTAGCATTGAACTTAAATCTTTGTGTCTGTTCAAAATCCTATGTTATTTCAAGTTCAGTAAGGATTTTTGAGGTCTTAGATTCAAAGTGAATTTTCAAAATCTCCTTGGCACAGTCCAGCTTCTATTCTTTTTCTATGCCACTTTGCTTATTGCTGGACCTTGTCCCTCTTTCCTCATTCCACATCACCAGAGAAGCATGGCTGCAGTGTGTGGCAGACCTTTAGTGAAAGTCTGAGGGAGAATGAGGGTAATTATACTGCACAGTGGGGAATAGTTAAAATTATATACTGATGCTCACTCTTTATAAATATTCCTTGGTCACCTGAGGATTTCCCACTGGCCATTTTTCTGCTTAAGCCCAGCCATGTTGCTGGCTTGCTGTTGATCTCTCTCTCTTTCTTAATTCCTTTGTCCATATTTTTTCTTGTCTCCATCCTAGGGTCCCTAAGCCCTCTCTCCCCTTCTGCCTTTCCCCCCCTTCCTGAGTGTTGATGTTTTTTTTATTGTGACAAAATATACATAATATAAAATTTACCATTTTCGCTATTTTTAAGTGTACAATTATGTGGCAATAAGGATATTCACAATACTATGCAACTAGAACCTGTATCTTTTTCCAGTATGCAACTTTTCTACCATCCTAAGGAAAAACCCTGTATCCATTAAACAATAACTTCTCATTTTCCCCACTCTCAGCTCCTGATAACCACTATTGTATTCTATCTCTATGAATTTGCCTATTTTAGATATCTCATTTAAGTGGAATCATACAATATTGGTCCTTTTGTGTCCTTTTGGCTTATTTCACTTAGCATAATGTTCCATGTTGTAGCATGAATCACAATTTCATTCCTTTTTAAGGCTGAATGATGTTCTGCTGTGTGTATTTACCACATTTTGTGTATTTATCTGTTGGTGAACATTTGGGTTATTTCTACCTTTTGGGTATTGTTAATAATGTTATGAATATTAGTGTACAGGTATCTGTTTGAGTTCCTACTTTCAATTCTTTGGGGTATATATCTAGAAGTAGAGTTGTTGGGTCATATGGTAATTCTGTTTAACTTTTTAAGGAATTACTGTTTTCTACAGTGGCGGCACCATTTTACATTTCCACCAACAATGCACAGGGTTCAAATATGTTAACATCCTCACCAACACTTGGTTATTTTCTGTTCTTTTCATAATTGCCATGCTAATGGGTATGAAGAGTCCTGCCCATTTTTAATTACCCCTCCCTTGACCATTGTCAGGGGATGAATGAAGATTTCCTCTACTTTATTAGGAAGAGCAAATTCTCTGAGATAATTTTTTTTTTTTCTGAATCTCATTTTATAGATTAAAAAGATAGAAAGGAAGGGCACTACTTTTTATTGATCAATTACTATTCTGGCCACTTTACAAAATTTTTCTCATATAATCTTCATGACCACTGTGTCAACATATATTATTATTGTCATTTTACAGCTGAGGAGACTGGGATCACAGGTGCTAAATGAGTAGTCCAGAGTCATACCAAGAAAAGCACAACAGTGGCTCAAATCTCATTTTCTTTCTACCACCAATGTTAATTTATAGAAATTCTTAATCTTGAAACTATAAATCTGTGCTGTCCAATATGGTATGCCATTAGCCACATGGGACTATTTAAACTTAAGTTAATTAAAATGAAATAAAATTCAAAAATCGTTTCCTCAGTGTATTAGTCCATTTTCTGTTGCTCGTAACAATACCTGAAACTGGGTAATTTATAAAGAAACGAAACTTATTTCTTACAGTTTTGGAGGCCGGGAAGTTTAAGGTTCAGGGAGTACATCTGGTGAGGGCCTTCCTCCTGGTGGTAACTCTCTACAAAGTCCCCTGGCAATGCAGGATATGCCATGGAGAAAATATCAAGAGTGCTTTAATATATTCACTTGCTCTCCTTATAAATCTGTGAATGCCACTCCCATGACAACCCACTGAGCCATTATCCCGTCAATCCATAAATGGATGAACCCATTCATGAAGACACAGTCCTCAGGATTCAATCACCTCTTAAAGGCCCCACCTTTCAAATACCATATTGGAAACTACGTTTCCACATTAGCTTGGAGGGGACAGACATTTAACCCATAGCACTCAGTTGCACCAGCCACATTTCAGGTGCTCACTAGCCACCTGTGGCTAGTGGCCGCTGTTTTGGACAGTAGACCTATGGAACATTTCCATCATTACAGAAGTTCTGTTGAGCAGACTGCTAGAAGGCCTGTGCCAAATGTCTAATATCTGTCTTACACGTGCATATGCCGAAGAATGAACAAAAAGGTGGAATCGAGAAAATGAGGTAGCAGAACAGAAAGCAATGCCAATAAATCTGTTACTTGCTTTGTTTATGTGGGTGAAGCAAATTACTATTTAGTGTATATAGATCATGGCAGAAGAAAAAAATCTCCCTTCATTGCAGCATATGGAAAGTAACAGAAGGCAGTTGTGGGAAGGTTGTATTGGTAGTTAGTGAATAAGCATTTGAGTGTCCATAGAATGCCTAGTTTTATACCAGGTGCTTGGGGGTACATATTAAAAATAGACTCGGTCTAGTGCACGGTTTGTGGATCCTGTGATTTTTCAGAACTCCCAGAAAAGCTGACTAAGTATTGTCTCACATGCTGCATGAGAACCATGCAGATAAAAACCATTCATACCATCAACAGTTATACAGAATATTGGCTATTATTTGCTACCTCAACAAATGTGGGAGATGGATGGCCTCAGGCAAAATAGTATTTTACACATGGTTTCTCCAAAGCCCTGTGCATATTGAGAGCTCTTCTCAAAATGTTTGCATTTATTCTTCCAAAAAGAAATTTGCATGACATTTTTGAATTGCTCTGTCTAGAAAGCAAATCCTGGCTTTTCATATTTAAATTCAAAGCTTTCTGATGTAAAATCTGCCAGGAAAATGTATATTCCAAATTAGATGGTTCTTAGAGCACAGCAGACTTTTTTTGACCATGAAAATAATTTGGGGGAAAAATTCCTAACATCCTGTTATCCTTCTTTCTTTCTTGAGAAAACCGTTGCTGGTGACTCAAGGGTCTGTCTAGTCTTCTACTTGCAGAAATTGAGACTGGATTCCATTTTGATGTGACTGCCCAGAGACACAGATACATGCAGTTATTGGCTAGCCACCTGATGTCACAGTTGTTCCATATAAAGGCCATTAATAGAGTTTTTGACAGTAGTAGCAAAAAAAAAAAAAAATCTTGACTTTTAATGGTAGTTCATAATCAACATAATTTAGTAAAGATTGTTGAACTACTCAGATTGAATGAAAGAACTCCTGGTAAAATCTCTTAGATTCACCTTCCAAATTGACTGCATTGGACATCATCCCTGATGAATATCAATTCCTCTGAGCACTTAGCTTGCTCTTTATCTAAAATACTGGTGTTTGTAGGAGGAAATTGTACCCTCAGCAGCCTCCTTTTGAATGAATGTAAAAGTTTTTGTGTTAGCTATGTATAGTTGGTTTTCAGCAACATGCTAATATCCAGTTGGAATCAGAAGTGGAAGGTCTAGTTAATATGGTGGGTAAACAAAAGCCTTCTTTTGATATTGCAATTGACATGGTTGACTTGGCAATCATACCTATTTCTACCTGAAGAAGTCAGGGTTCCTTTTGCTATGAGTTTGAAGGTCAAGGAGAAAGTATTTTGTTTAGCCCTTTGACATTGAGGTGGACTAGTCTCTCAACCATCCAAGACAAATAGTTGCATCACTTCTCCTTGAAGATTTTCAGAAGGGGAGCCAGTATAGCCTTGCTCAAAAGGGGTATCAGGCTTGCATAAGACTCACAGGTATAATCCTTTGAATTTTTTCATTTTCGGGCCCAACTTTTCTAGGCCAGTTGTCTGTGAACAATTGCTCAGCACTTTTCCCTCTAAAACTCTGCAACAAGTTAAAAAAAATTATAGTTCTACCTAGGTGTGTATATATATATGTATCACTATCTAGGTGTGTGTGTGTATATATACACTATATATAGATATATAAATGTACACTTATATGTATATATGTACTCTCCATTGTAGAGTACCTATCATGTCTAATTATAATGTGGCTAGTCTCAAGCAACAGCTAGATTGTTGCAGTAATATTCCTGACTTCTTCTGGCTGTACCCACACCGGCTCTGGACTTAGCTGTGTGACTTGCTTTGACCAATGGTACAACAGCCAATGTGACACAAGCAGAGGCTTGAAAAGAGCCTGTACATTTAAGCTTTTCTCTCTCTTCTCACTCTTTGGGACTCTTGAGACCACCATGTGAAGAAGCGGGGGCTAGAGGATGAGAGACCACATGGAGCAGAGCCGTCCCAGCTGAGGTCCTGAACCGGCAACCACCAGACATGGGAAGAAGGCAATTTGTCCTCTTCAGCCAATTCACCAGCTGAATTCAAAGATCAGCCAGAATATTCCAAGGAAGCTGCACCACCTGGCTAACCCACAGAATATCCAAAGAACCACATTTTGGGTTTATTGATCTGTGTTATTTGTTTGATATTACCTATTTTCTGCATTTATTTGTTTTGTTTCTTTCCCTCTACTCCCTTTAGGTTCTTCTTTTTCTACCTTCTTGAATTGGATGCTTATCTTATTAATTTTCAGTCTTTTAAAGAAGAAACCTTGCTTTAGAGGTAGCATTGAAAGGATTTGGTGGTGGATTGGATGTGGGGAATAAGGGAGCCAGAGGCATCAGAAATGATGCCAGGTTTTGGAATGCATTTAGATTGGCTTTTGCTTGCTCTACAGATCCCAGATGGATGGACCTCATTTGATTCAGTTCACATTTAACAAGGTCTTTTAAATCTCCTGCTGGTATCACAGGTTTAGGTAGCTTTGCTATCTCTTTGTAAGATGAGCCTAATGATAGTACTGACCTCATAGTATTGAAAATTAAATGTGATAACATATGTAAATCACTCAACATACATACTGTTTGTTATTATAATAACAATTTTTATTAGGCAGACATATAGCAGCTTCAGCATGGAAATTTTCACTGAGGACCATAATTAACCTGGCAGGGCCTCCCACTAACATGGGAAACAAAGGTTCAGTGTTAAGTTCATCGAAATTCATCCCCAGCCTACCTCAGGCCTGCCAAACTCATTTGCTCTTGATTCATTACCTTGTTTGTATTTTATATTTAAACCATGTCCTTGTCATATTCATTAGATCTTGTCCCTTGATATCACTGTGCAGTGGTTCGTCATGATCTCTTTCTGTTCTGAACATTAAGAAATGGAGCTCTTGAGGGGTCCACAGAGTCAGGAATCACATTTAAATTATAAATCTGTATTCTGCATTATTGTTTAAGCTTCTGAAGATTTGATTTCTCCTGAAAATTTCCCAAGTCATTTAATACATGAAATGAATAGTTTTTCAAAAAATCTTTATTTTTATTGAGCAGGGTTTGACGCGTGTCCCTCTGGACAGTTTTTGACCATCTCTCATGTCCTATCCAATTAGGAACTGGGAGTGTCTGGAGAAAAGGCAGGCTGATGGTCCCCATCGCCAACTTTTGTGGCACCTGCTGCCCTGTCCTGGAGAGGCTTTCTTGGCTCTTTGTTCTAGAATTCCATTACCATTCAATTCTCTTAAGCTGTAAGAGAAAGTTACTCTTCTTTCTGTTGTAAGAGATGATTTTCCTTTTCTCTCTCAATAATTATAGTTCTTTAATTTAACGCATGGCACAAGCATGAGGTCTTATATTTGTATCTATCTTTAGTGCCTTTTATAATTAGCTCTTCCCCTGCTTCCAACAGGAGTGCCCCTACTTCTCTTTGAGGTAGATGGAAGGTGTGCCTCGCTTTGGGCCGTGTGACTGCAGCAGTATATTGGATGGTGCTGAGTGCCCTGTTGGTGCCCAACAAACAAGCTCTAATGCTGATGAGAATGAGCAGGCAAGGGAGAGCCATCCCTCACTCCCTCTGTGCTATGGAACTGAGCAGAGTCACATTGGTACAGAAGGCAAACCTGTGCCATCGGCGTGGACGTCTGGGTATTGCACAGGGCACAGACTGCTTTAGTTAAGTCTTGCTGAGAGTAGAATACCACCACACCCCACCTTTGGCTATTGTGTGTGATTATTGCTGGCCAAAAGAACACAGTTTATCTATCCTGCTGACCTGTTACAGAATTTCTGGCTTGGTTTGTTGGTCTTTTATATGGCACTGAAAAGGTGGCTGGCAGGGACACCTCCACTATGTAGCATAGCTAAAGCCCTTCCTGGTTTTGGCACATGCACTTTAACCTTGCTTCAAGTAGGATCTCTCTTGGAAGCACAAGTTTGAAATGCAGAAATATTCAGTGATTTATTTTATCTTTGGGTCTATGAACAGCAACCGACCCATAAAAGGAGAAACTTAATAATTCCAAAAAACATTTCCGTGCACTAATATGGCCTCCCGCCATTTTGAATTTGTGGAGTGCAGAATTGAGTTTCTTTCCCTGGTTTTGCAAATTTCTTCACCATTTGCTGCTCCCTTGATAGAAACTATAAATCGTCTTACGTTGAATAAGGTGGCTGATTTTATTCCATTTCTAAAAAAAATTTAGGTTTTGCACTTTACCACTTAAAGGCGCTCCACATGTCACTCACACAGAGCATTTCCAGTTGAATGGGAACTACTAAGAACTCTGTTTTTTAACAGAGAAGACCGTGTTCTATCATAACAGTAACTGCTGCCACTGAAGTAATTTTGAGATGCCGTGGTTAGCTTTCAGTCTCAGGTGCCACAAATACAAGAGCCTTATTCTCCAAGTGCTTTAAGGAAAAACTGTGATTACAGTTTCTTCCATGGCAGCCTCAATTTAGAACCTGAAAATTTTTTTTAAAAGCACCTTCCAGATTTGAGTGGAGGAAGGAAATTCCATCTGGGCAGTTCTGTGCAGGATCTGGGAGTTGTGCTAATGGGGAAGGGAGCTGGGAGGGGAGATTCTTACGGTTGGAAGAAATAACTACTTAAAGCAAATGCTAATGATTTAAAATGTTATTCCTTCTGTGCTTTTAGAAAAAAATAAAATTAAAGTAATAAAGGCTCACAGCCTGTACCTCATCTCCAGTCACTCTGCTGAAGTTCCCAAGGGAGTCTCAGCTCCCCTCTCCTCCCTTTAGAAATGGTGGACCTGGAACCACTTACAGGAGAGGTTTAATAAGAGGCAAATGTGTTTTATATTTTGTATCTTGTTAAGTGAAAAAAGATGGATTCTCGCAAGTAGTCTCTTGGTGCAGGTTTGAGTGGTCTGTGCAGGCAAACGTGGGGATACTTCACCAGCTAGCATCTCTGTTCTGGTCCCCCATGGCTACTTAAAATCCCTCCTCCCAGGCTGTCCCCCACCCCCACCCCACCCTAGAGCCAGCAGAGATAAAATTGCTTCATTTGTAGAATGAATCTGCAGATCCAGGAAACTTGTTTCTATCTGATTTGCTGATAATTTACTCTTCATTTGATTTGGGTTGTTGGGGAGGGGGGAGAGAGAGGAAAGAAAAAACCTGTTTCAGCTCACATAGCCCTTTCTCAAGGAAGGAGGGATTGCTGTGAAGGTTGGAGAAAATTGTGATTGAAAGCAACTGAGAAAATTAATAAAGATTTATGCAAAGGTTGCACATTTATTGGAGGAAAAACGGGAAACCTTGCACCTGTGATGAAGTGATGGGGGAAATCTTAAAGTAACTCATTGGAAACTGGGTGAAGGGGAATGATTTTTTAAAAATGTATTTTATCTTAGATGTATAATTTTACAATGAGACACATTCCCTTTCTGGTAATATTTTTAATGACCTTTGGGTGCCAGATAGTGCCATTCTTGCTGTCTGCTTTCACTATTCAGCGTTGAGGAAGCCCATTATATCTGTCTTTGATCCGGAGATCGGCATTGCTAAAACTGATGGCCACAATTAAAGACAGTCCTGTTGAAAACCTGACCTCTGTCTGCTCTCAACTGCATGTAAACTTTT
Organism: Cynocephalus volans; assembly: GCF_027409185.1. Classification (NCBI taxonomy): domain Eukaryota; kingdom Metazoa; phylum Chordata; class Mammalia; order Dermoptera; family Cynocephalidae; genus Cynocephalus; species Cynocephalus volans. Next base: position 129,974,644 of record NC_084469.1, on the reverse strand, counting down.
CAATATGGATGTAATTTGGTATTAAATTACCCATGCTTTATTGCTTTTTAGTACAGCCCTGTCTGTTGCCTTTTAAAGATAAAGGTAACATAAAAGAAAAATTGTGGTGTGTCTGCATAATTATGTAATTATAAACTTGTTTTCCTACATTCAAAAAACCCTTTGTGTGTGTGTGCATCTATTGAAAAGCAATAGGTTGGTAGGATTGGAGAAGAAGCCCTTATGTTTTTTTTCTCCTGATCTGTTCAACTTAGATATACACTGTACAGGATAAGTCAGTGTATTTAACTATTGTAATCTTGGCTTGCTATACTTATTTTTTAGAATTGGCCAAACCAGAATGGTATATACCAGGGCTCTGAGGCAAAACCTACCTGTTCTGTCAAAGATTGAGCCCATCATAGCAACATGTAGTATCCCAAATGTCTAGAACGAGCTCTTGGATTATTTAAACCTCACTATGCGTGAAGTTAAAAGTGATGGCTGTGATTTTCACCTTAACGTTCTTATTTGTGGCAAATTCTGCTGAGGGGAACCAAGAGGAAGCTGAAGAGGCTGGAGCAGATTCCCTTTGATATTACAGAGCTGCCTGCACCTCTCAATTCCACTACCTACTGCTCCGTGTTTTCAGCCTCAAAGAGTGTAAGCTATCATTAGAGTTTGATATAGGTTTCTAGAATGTCATTTGCTGAATGGAGACAGAATATCTGTTTAGAGGGGTAGTTGTAATCACAATCCCATCCTAAAATTTGAAGGAAGAAACACTCTCAGGCCTCTGGAAATGTGTAATAATTCTGAGTATAAGTGGAAAATTTTGAGCTTGGTTCCTCTTGTTAAATGTTCCATGGTGAGATTTTTCTAGCAGAACCGCATAAAAAGCCAAGCAGATAAAAAACTGGTATCAAGATAAACAACCTAAGGGAAGCCAAACAGGCTGCTCTAGATACCTTAAAGCATAAGAAAGCAAAGGTTTCAATTTGCTTTCCCTGGGGGCAGGGAAAGTGTCTGCAGAACAGAGGCCAGCCCATCTCACCTCCCTTGCTGGAGCCCCCATCAAGTCATGTGTCTGGTCCACCGCTCCCATAGACTGATCCTCTGAGCATGCTGGAGGATTGCAGCCTGACCCATGTTGTAATTCATCTGGTTGTTCTATAAAAATTGCATCCTGTGGAAAACATATGCTCAATACACTTTTTTTGGATCTCATGCAAAGAGGTGATTCCAGAATATCGAGGAAATGTTGAAAATAGATTCCATGCTAGATTTAATTTTTCTCCCCCCCCCAGCACAGCTTGCTTTAGGGACTTGAACTAAAGAGAAGTTTCAGCTTCAGGTAACCCTTTGTCCAGCTACTGTTAGAATAGGGCTCTTTCTTCTTTTTCATTTCTCCACTGTGAACTGTCTTTCCTCCAATGTTGCTGATAGAAGTGATAAGACGGCTGGTGCATTAGACACAGAGGGAGTTTAGGGATGAACTATGGAGCTGGGTCTGAGCTGTCCAAGATGGTAGCCACTAGTGCATGTGGCCATTGATATTCTAATTAATTAAATAAAAAAATTTAAATTTTATTTCCTCAGTCCTACCCCCTACCTTTCAAGTGGTCATGGGGCTAGTGGGTACCATCTTAGATAATGCAGATATGGAACATTTTTCATCATTGTAGAAAATTCTACTGGACAGAGCTGGGCTAGTTAGACCTGGAATCTCAACTCCAATTTCACCTTGGCCAAGTCACTGCACCTAATTTTATTCATCTGTAAGATAGGAGTAATAATAATACCTACTTCTCAAGATAATTGTTGGGATGATTAAATGACGTAATCCTTGCAGAGCACTTAGAAGATCTAGAATGCTGTTGTCCAGTAGAACTTTGTGCAGTGATAGAAATGTTCCATATGTGCAGTGTCCAATATAGTCACCACTAGTCACAGGTGGCTTTTGAGCACTGAAGGTGTGGCTAGTGTGACTGAGAAACTGAAATTTTAATTTTGTTTACTTTTAACTAATTAAAAATAAAATTGGATTATTCACATGGGGATAGCGGCTACTGTACTAGACAGTACAGGTTTAGAATAGAGCAGTTGCCCCGTAAACATTAGCTTTTATTTCTAATGGGCCTTCCACCAACTTGCAGAAGGTGAACAGTGATACATCACAGGTTTGTTTTGAGGTTTGTATGAGAGAATGTTCACAAAAGCACTATTAGTTATGATTTAAACATATTTTGTCACAGTGTATTATACTTATTTACAAACCCAAGGCTGATAGAAACAGTAAAGTTGTGAACAGAAATCATAAGGTATTATGAAATAATAAAGGACCAAAAAAATACAGTTGTCTTCTGTTTCAATGCTCCAATAAGTGTGAATTCTAGGGAAGTTAAAAAGTATACATTAGTTTAGAAGACTAGTGAGAGCATCACTATTTTTCTTTTTGTCCCCCTTAGTTTTATGTTGCTGTTATATTATGGCCAACTTTGAGATTTAAAAAAGGGCCATTGGATCAGCTAAGTTACTTTCTAGTACAGTATTGGATATTGAACCTGGCAGTATTCTTGCTTATTTTTGCATATAGCCACAGGTTTGGGGAAAACCAACCCTTTCTTTTTAAAGGCAGCTGCTTGAAGCTGTATAATGGAAGAGTCTCAATGGTTCTAAAATACGTGAGTTTGGCCAAATCTGCAAGACAAGCAGAACTGCTTTTGATTTTTTTATTTGCAGAATTCGTTTGGAGCACTGTCTACAAAATTCCACTTCACGTTTGATTGTGTGTTCTTTCTTACGTTAGTTTGTGGGAGTTTGTCCTGCCATGCCAACTAAATCGTAAGCTTCCTGAAGACAAAGCCCAAGGTTTTATACTCACCCCGCATCTAGCACAGTGCTGGTAGGTAGGTATTGTATAAATACTTTTTGACTTATTATTGATTTTTCTCTACTGCCTTTTCTTATAACACCAGATTTTATTATGCAGTTGTGACACAGTGAATACATGCAAGGCTCTTTGTGGTAATAATGATTCTGTATTTATTTATACTCACAAAACCTCTGATGATTCTGCTGCTGCATCCCAAGGACTCTGACAGTTGTGGACCACTGACTTTAGAAAAATCAGATTGCTTTAGGTTGTCAGCATCGCCTATAACCACTCTTTAAAGATCATCACTTATTTCACCAGTGTACTTTTTAATCTTATAAAAAATATTTCATTTTATCCTGAAACAGTTGGTAAAAATTATAGTGTCTATTTAAAAAAATTATCTATTAAAATTAAGTATGTAAGAGAGGCTGCACTTTGGGATAACTTTAAAAGATTCAGTTTTGTAAAAAGATCTGAGCATAATTTAGCTCCTTCTACTAAAATACCCCACCAAATATCTCGGTCTGTATCCATTTTAATATTTCTTCTCTTAAAAAATGTTTTGGAAAAACCTAAAAAGCCAATTGTAAGAGAAGTGTGCCTACTCGAATAGACTTGGACCTAACGTAGAATTTTAGAGTTGAAAGGGACCTTAGAGCTCAAATGGTCTGGTACTACAGAGGTTAATTAACTGACTCACGATTATGCACAGCCCAGATCAGGTTCAATTCAACTTTGAAGGGCCCCCTTTACTTGCCAGTGTAGACACAAGACATGATTCACTTAAATAAAAATGCATCCTGAGCTCAGTGCTAGTTTAACCCCAATTGTTACAATTGTGCTACCTCGTGGGCCCTCTGCTACATTTTTATTGATCCCTAACTCCTCATTGAGATTATTTTATTTAAATGTCATCACCCAGCTCTAAAATATGCTTTCAAAATAACCATGGTGGCCATGGGATACAAAGTATCAGGAGAAAAAAAGGAAGCAGTAGAAGCCAACTTCTGTTTGATATGTAGACACGTTTCAGTCCACTGGGACCCTGGTGGGGGTACTGAGTCAGGCTTTACAACCAGGCCTGGACATCCCAGCTGTGCACAGCATTCAGAGGGGGACTGCCATCACCACTGGCAGGGTTGTGCCTTGGAGGCATTTGGGTCATTGGTGGAGTAGGATCAGAGAAAAGGTATAAAAAGTGAGATGAAGCAAAGGGGTCTATAAACTAAAGTCTTATGATGCAAGGTGGGGTGGGGCAGGCTCCTGGCATTAGACAGAGAGAAGATCAGAGTCAGTTAATAAGTTTGGGGTGCTGGCGACTGAAACCAGATCACTGGTCCCTGTCAGCTGGAGAGGGGCGTTATCCCAGGTGGATGGCGACCTGGTCAGCTCTGTTGCAGCGTGTGCCTTAGTATTCATTTCTCTCCACTGCTGTTCACTTTTTTCAATCCTTTGTCAAAAGACAGTGAAGGGTCGGCCTTTTCTCCCCCATGCTGATCCAGGTAAAGGCAGAGACTGATGGTGCCAGCCTTAATTCCCCAAAGAAAAGGAGATCCAGATTTATGTGAATACCTTTAGTTCTGAAACAAGAAAAGATAAAACAGGTGGCATTCATGTATTCATGAAGCAGGCAGCGTGTGTACTGGCCAATTCTGTACAAATTCACTTATTGTTCCATCCCTCTTATTTCTGAAGATCCTGTGCTCATTCCCTCAATAACATAAAAGCCTTTTTAGCACAACTGAATTTTCACATTTAAAACTAGATATCCACAGTTCAAAAATGCCCTTTGTGTGTGTGTGTGTGTGTGTGTGTGTGTGTGTGTGTGTGTGTGTGTATGTGCAACAAGTTGATTAAAAGATCAGCGTGATTCCACTGGGAACAAAAGTTTTCTTTTTTTCTTTTTCTGGTATATGAGATTTTCTATCAGTGAAACTAAAGGACATCTTCCAGCTAGGAGAATTGTGGTCACAGGTCACAATTTTGACATCTTGATAAAGATGGTGATCTGTGACAAGCACCCAATTTTCCTTTCTTGGTTTGCATCACTAGTCTTGCCTTTTCATTGATAGGTGTTCTCTTTTAGATAACTGGAATGAAAACTTTTATGGGGACTGTGAAAAAACTATGTCTAGGACAGTGGTCCTCAAATATTTGTGTGTCCATAAATCACTCAGGGGACCTGCTAAAAGAAGGAGGCAGGTTGTGATTTAGTAGGTCTGGAATGCAGCCCAGGAATCTAATTTATACAAGGAGCCCAAATGATTCTGATCTGTGGTCATACTTGGAAGGGTATTGGTCTAGGACAAGGGTGGGCAGGCTACCACCTGTAGGCCAAATCTAGCCCATTGCCTGTTTTTGTAAATAAAATTTTATTGAAACAGCCACTCATTCATTTTTGTGTTGTCTATTGCTGCTTTTACGCTACATACGTACCTGGTAGATACAGGATGGTGGAGTTACATAGCCACAACAGAGACTGTATAGCCCACAAAACTTAATATATTTACCATCTGGCTCTTTACTGAAAAATTTGCTGACCCCTGGTCTAAGAAAAAGAGATATTTTTCAACTTGTTGATGTAGATCCACATGTATTTGTGTGTGTCCGTGCATGCGTGTGTGTGTGTGTGGTGTGTGTGTGTGTGTGTTCTGAAGCTGGTTTTATTACACATTAGCCTTGTGGCCATGCCAAAGTAACTTAAGCTCTTTAAACCTCAGTTTCCTAATCTGTGAAAAGGGGAAGATAGCATTACCTACTCATGGGGTTGGGAAGATGCTAAGAGACCATGCAAGTGAGGTGCTTGATATTGAGTATGGCACAAATCAAGTACCCAGTGGATGTTGGCTCTTATTATCATTGACATCCTCACAAGTGTTGTGTGTTGCTGCTGAGCTGCAGGATATTGAAGTCAACAGATTTTGCCACCATGGCTGTTTCAGCCCCTTGGGATAACAATGTTCAGGACTCTGGATAGCCCAGACCCTGAGCCTGTCGATTGTGAACCAGGCATTTTTGGAGGCATGATCTTCTCTTATTAAGTGTCATTTCCAATTTTCCCCTTGAATACACAATTTCAAGGAGGTGCCTGTATCTTTGGAAGTGGTTATTCCAATCTCCTTTGAAAAATATTACTTAATTGTAGCCATGAAACCCCATTCCCCATCAAAAGTTCCATCAAACATCAGAACCAATGTATGGCAAATTAAGATAAGGACTGTGAGGAACCTGTGTGTCTTGTTATGCTTTCTTCAATCAACAGTGAATCACTGATAGTAGAAGTGATATAAATGCATATTTTTATGCATGTGGAAACATCTGCCCATAATCCAATGGTTATTTTCTTGCTGCTCTGTTTATAAACCATGGAATGAGTGGTTAAAAAAAAAAAAAAAAGAATAACTGAAAACACAGAAGATATAGGTTAAATGCTATCTTGGCTTATTTAGAGAAGAGACTGAATTTGTCCTTGAATGAGGAAAGAACAAATAAAAGACATCGCTATCATCATCACAAATTTCTCCTGTACCTGCTAACACGTGTGTGTCTCCAGGAGCAGCCCTCCACTGTCTTCTAAGTCAGTGATTCTCGGTGAGGAATGATTTTTGCCTCCCAAATAAGGACATTTTGGTTTTCACAACTAGGGATGGGGGAGGGGCCGGAGTGCAAGCGGTATCTAGTCATAGAGGCCAGAGATGCTGCTGAACGTCCTGCAATGCCCCAGACAGCCCCCACCCACACCACAGTGGAGATCTGGTCCAAAATGTTCATAGTGCTGCTGTTGAGAAGTCCTGATTCCTGGGGAGAAGAATCCAACTCCTCCAGTTGCTGGAGTGGCTCCTGACATAGGTACCAGGTGATCAGTAATTATAACCCATTTCTTGCCTTGAGTCCAAATCCAAAATCTTCTTCCCCTTGGCAGCCTTATTGTCCTTGGTAGCAAGAAAGTATGTGCTTCCTGATTAAAAGCAGTTTAAAAAAGTAAACCATATCCACCTGGAAAGGTTATAACAAAAGGAATGATTTAATCAGGGTATGGTCCATAGAATTTTGGAGATGAATGAGTCTTTACCTTCCTGGTCATCTAGTCCAGCATATCACAGTGATTCAAGATGATTTTGAGTCGCTTACAGCCAAACATTATTTTTAATTTTAACCATTGCATATTTAGTTTAATATAATATTTATTTTAATTATTACATATATTAGTGTATTAAATATGCAACTTAAAATGAGAAACAAAAATTTACATTAATAGTGTTAAATAAAATAAATATTAGGAAAATGTAATTGACATTAAAAATTTCTTAAATATGTTTAGTAAACATTTAAGTTTTAAAAAGTGAGTTGTTTCAAGAAGAAATATTAGGTAGCATTTCAGTGGTGTAGCATATGGCAAAGCCATGAAGGTGACATTAAAATTTCTGAAATCTGCAAAACTCTAATGTAGCTCACCCTTCCTGTTTTCTCACAGAACAGTGATAATGGATAATAATAATAATGATGATGGTTTAGAAAGCACTGTTCCACTTACCTGTTACCGTGAAATAAAACATCACAATGTTTAGGGGCTTAAAATAATGGTAACATTTACTTTGCTCATGAATCTACAGTTTGGGCAGGGCGTTATGGGGACAGCTGATGTCTGCTCCACTAAGCCTCAGTTGGGATGGCTGGAAGGCTGGGGCAGGATCTTTCCAAGGCTTGCTCACTCACATGCCTGGTGGTTGATGCTAGCTGTCAGCTGGGACCTCAGCTGGGATTGTGGCCACAGCATCTACATATAGCCTCTCTCCATGTGGTGTTTGGCTTCCTTGCAACATGGCGGCTGGATCCCAAGGGTGAGTGTCCAAGACAAATGCCAGGCAAAAGCTCTATTTCCTTACATGACTTAGCTTAGATATCATGCAGCATCACTACCATCATGGTCGCAGAAGATAGAGACATAGACTCCACCTCTCAGTGGAGTGTTAATGTCACATGGTAAGAATAACATGTGGGATGGGATATATCTCTGGAAAAAATAGTATCCCCTTAGCACCATTATGTACATTAGTATCATCTACTTGTTGCAGTCATCTTGTGTGAATCCTTTGATCACCATTCCCACACCCTCCATTTTCCATGTAATGGAAATTGAGGCTCAGAGAGCTTGAGTGACATGCTCATTAATGCTTAGCTAGTTTGTGACTAAAACAAAGTTAAAGTAATTTTGAGTCCAGAGAGAACATTCTTTATTGGTTGCCGAGTTCACAGAGGTCCTTCTCCCACCCCCTTAACAGGATGGATGGCTTTCCTCCACCTGGGACCACCATTGTGCAGTTCTGCAAGGGGCTGAGAAACCCCTTAAAAACAAAAATTCCCATCAAAGCTTCCACCAAATGTCATCAAATCCTGAGATAGTTTAGTGAGAGGCTATTTTCTGTTTTTGGCTTAGTCAACAAGCTTAATTTCCTTTGGGTACTAAAACTAGAAGGTCAGAATTATTTTCCTGGTCAGCCTAATGTAGAGATAATTGTATTACAACATTTTCTTGAGTTTTTAGAACTTTTAAAAGTTTTTAATTATTATATATTTAAAATATTATACTCACTACCTACCACTTAGCTTTAACAGATCTTTGCCATATTTATTGTTTCACTTAAAAAAATAGAGCATTACAGACATCTAAATCCCCTCTCTCCTTCCCTAGAGGTAACTACTATTCGAATTTTGTTTATATCATTTTCAAGAGTGTTTGAATTCTTGCTACAAATGTATATACCTAGAAATAATATATAATGTTTTAAATATATATGTTACTACATTTTGTTCAGTATTTTATTTTGGGGATTTATCTGTGTTTAAACTTTTAGAAATAGTTTTTTCATTTATTTTATCTGCTGTATAGAATTCCAGTGAATGAATAAACCAGTTTATTCATGTGTTCCTATCTAGATGTACAGATTTTTTCTGCTTTTTCTGTTATGATGAGCATGACTGAGTGAACATCCGTATTACATGCCTCTCTGAGCCTGTGCAGTTATTTCTCTAGGGTTGGTCTTAGAAATAGAGTATGCATATTTTCATGTTTATAAGAATTGCCAAATGTTCCCCAAATTTCTTTCCCCCAAATGTTCTCACATATAAAAGTTTTAATTCCTCCCTTTCCTTGCTGACTTCATATTATTAGGCATATTTTTTCTTAACCAATATGATGGGATGGGCTTTAGATAGCATTTTATTATTGTTTTAATTTGCATTTCTACTAATGAGTTTGAATGTCTTTTCATAAGCTTACTGCTCATGTGGGCTTCTTTTGTTAATTGACTGTTCATTTGCTTTGCCCATTTTTTCTATCAAGTATCTTTTTCTTATAAATGTGTAGGATTCTTTATACATTCTTGATCACAATACTTTGTTAACCACACGTGTGGCAAATATCTTCATCTGGTCCATGGCTTTTTACTTCGTTCATGGCATATTTTGTCATATAGAAGTTTAAATTTAGTGCAACCAAAAGTATCAGCCTTTTGCTTTATGGTTTGTACTTTTTGTGTATTTGTTTCAGAAATTCTTTCCTATTGGGTTGCTGTAAGAATATTCTCCCATGTTTTATTTTTCAAGTTGGATGATTTTGCATTCACATGTTTATATTTTAATATGCATACAATTTATTTTATTTTATTTTTTTGCATTTTGGGAGAAAGTGATCTAGTTTTTTACTTTTCTTAATGCATGGTTGATTGTGCCAGCACCATTAGTTGAATAGACCATCATTTTTCTCCTGTTGATTTGCAATGCAGCTCTGCCTTTTAGCAGATTCCTATATGTCTGTGAGACTGTCATAAGCCATGTAAGACATGTCTATCTCTATGTTCATATTAGGTGGTTGTAATTACTATAGCTTTCTAATAAGTCCTCATATTTGGTGAGATAAGATCTCTCCCTCCCCCCACCTTTTCCTAAAAATTGTCCTGGCTATTCTTGACTCTGCTTCTATGTAAATATTAGAATAAGTTTGTCAGTTGCTAAGAAATACCCTGTTGGGGTTTTGATTGGTATTGTATTTAATTCCTAGGATATTTTAGTTTTAAATTTTTAAATTTTTAAAATTTTTTTATTTTAACTTCTCAATATACATTGTAGTTGATTTTTGTGACCCTTTACCCGTTCCTCTTTCCCACCTCCCTCTCTCCCCTCCCCCCCACATCATATCTGTTCACTTAACAAGTTCAAGGGATTGTTGTGATTGTTATATCTTCTCCCCCCACCCTTTATTTGTTTGTGTGTTTATTTATTTATTTATTTTTAGCTCCCACAAATAAGTGAGAACATGTGGTATTTCTCTTTCTGTGCCTGACTTGTTTCACTTAATATAATTTTCTCTAAGTCCATCTGTGTTGTTGCGAATGATAGTATTTCGTTCTTTTTTATAGCACAGTAGTATTCCATTGTGTAGATGTATCATAGTTTCCTTATCCGCTCATCAGATGATGGACATTTGGGCTGGTTCCAACTCTTGGCTATTGTAAACAGTGCTGCAATAAACATTGGGGTACAGGTATCCCTTAAACAAGATGATTTCCATTCCTCTGGGTGTATTCCCAACAGTGGAATAGCTGGGTCACATGGTAGACCTATCTGTAAGTGTTTGAGGAACCCCCAAACCATTTTCCATAAAGGCTGCACCATTTTGCAGTCCCACCAACAGTGTGCGAGAGTTCCTTTTTCTCCACAACCTCTCCAGCACTTATCGTTCTCAGTCTTTTGGATGTTAGCCATCCTGACGGGAGTGAGATGGTATCTCAAAGTGGTCTTGATTTGCATTTCCTGGATGCTGAGCATTTTTTCATGTGTCTGTGGGCCATTCGTATGTCTTCCTTTGAGAAGTGTCTGTTCAGCAATACAGCAAAAAACCAAATAGCCCAATTAAAAAATGGGCAAAGGGGCTGAATAGGCCTTTCTCAAAGGAAGATATACGAATGGCCAACAGACTCATAGGTTACTTTAAGGTGGATTTCCATCTTAAAACAGAGTCTTGCCATCCATGAACAAAGTGTGGCTCTCCATGTATTCAGATCTTTCAGTGAGACTTGAAGACTCTCTCCTCTGGCGATTGTATGTGGGAATCAGTCAAACATGCTTTTCTGGAAGTGCACACTGGCTTCTCTCAAGCCCTTCTGTCTCCTGAGCCCAGCAAAGATTCTCCCTTGTCCATGCTCTGCTCGCCACAGATGAGGGCACTGTGAGTTTGGGGATCCTCAACCCTGCTTCTAATCAGCCCATTGCTTAGGGCTTAGCTGCTGGAGTCGGCTGCTATGGAGTAAACAATAGAGGAGTAGGAGGTGTGGGCTAAGACCTAGGCAGCAGATCTGAGGAAGAGACCTGGGGACCCCATCCTTGCGAGTGAACAATTATCTCCTGGGCTCAGTTTCTTTCTGTGTTCTATGTTCTACATATCTGTGTTGTGGAACATGATCTCTGAACTAAATTGCGGCGTTCAAATCCCATTTCCACCACTTTGTAGCCCAGGAAAGTTGGTAAACCTACTTGTACCTGAGTTTCTTCCTTTGTTAAGTAGGGAACATCATGGGGTTGTGGTGAGGAGTAAAAGAGGTGATATCATTAAAGTGCTGAGAACAGTGTTATGCTCTTTGGGGGTTATCTGCTGCTGCATTATCACTGTTATTAGTGTGATTATTACAATTGTATTGAACCATAAAGATTCAACTTGATTTTTTTTTTTTTTTTACCTGTGCTTTCTCTTGAAATGAACTTCCAGGGACAGACTCTGTCTTACCTGTTGGAGGAGGACTGTATCCATTAGCAGGTTCAAGGTTCTTAACTTACCTGTAGCAAAGCAACTGTTTAATCTTGTTTAAGCCAATGATTTTCAAACTCACCTGTCCATTGAACTCCCTCTTTTTCTAAAGAATACCTGTTAACATCAGTGTAATAAGTTTTCCATAGAATTCAATTTGAGGAATAGTCCTTGGAAAAATTAAATACAGTACAAGAAGAATTATACATAGTACAGACATCTAGTACAGGACATCCCAAGAAGATATATTCTTAATGGAGGATTTGAAAATAGAGGTCAGCTAAAGCATAGAGACTGGCATTAGTAGGAAGTTTCTGATCGGTAAAAATTCCTTTAAGCATATCAAAAAATCTATATCATACATTAACCAAATAGCTCCCACTGATTGCAAATACATTCAGATAACTATGCCATTGAAAAAGGGGGAAGTAGTTGGTCTTTTAAAAATTTTTCTTTATTCTTTTCAAGTAAAAGTGTCCTATTTTTGGTGCCTTTATTGAAGCCCAGTGCCAAGGTAAAATTGGATTCATTTTGTAGAAGCCCTATTGAACTTTTTTCTGAAGGTAGGAAGGCTAGTTTATTGGTATTTGTCATACCTCAATTGCTGCCTGTTTTTGTTTCTTCAAGTAACTCAAATTGCAACTGAGAGTGGTATTTGGGGAATTTTGGGAACACCATTGAGAGGTATACTGACTTTCCCTATCCCCTTTCCCCCTCATACGTATTTTTTTAGTTTTGTAAGCCATCTTCCTACCAAAAACAGCCCATGAAAACGTTTGACTAGTTAATTGTTCTGAATCAAGAACAAAATGTAAATACAAAGCAAAGAGGAAGAGGCTCCGTGCTGCCCACCTGCCCTGCATTTGGTTTTCTAGCAGTGCACTCTCACGGTCTCTCCGCTCTCAGTGGAGTTGAGGGAAAAGTCGATTATGCTAGGTTTTGACCATATCATTTGCTCTTTATGTGAATATCTCCTTTCTTTTCCTGAAAGGTCCTTTCTTAGGATAGCTTCCCCCATCCCTCCCCAACCCCACATTTCCCCCCCATGACACTTTTTATTGCAATAAGATGGCACCTCACTGAGGGCCTCTGAAGTTGGAAGCTGCTGGGGTAGAGACATGGAGGGAATGTGTAACAAAGAAGGGACTACAGCTGAGAAGTAAACTTTCTGGGTATGGCCATTGGTCTTCTCAATGATTCATCACCTTGATGCAGATTATGTCCATTGAAGTGTTGTATCAGATAAAGTCAGCAATAAAACCCAGATGATTTGTAATATGTAAAACCCAGATAAATTATAATATCTCCAGTTCACAATTTTTAGAATAAAATTTCTAGTTTTAGTTCAGTGCACTTCTAGAATCTTAAAAACAATTGATAGCCTTGGTTTCCATGGCTTACTACTTTCAACACACTCATGCTAAATAAGATGTCTTAGATTAACTTGAATTAGGAACATTTTGTTGTTTTACAGTTTTATGAAGGAAGTTTTTATAAATGTTTTATCTCATATATTTCTTTTAAAATAAACTTCATATAACCAATTTATAACCTATGAATTACTTAGAAATCAAGTGAAAGTAATGACTTGGTTTATGTGTCTAATACATATTTTTATGGCACTTAATCACCATTATATTTAAACAGAAACAAAATACAAGGCTTGTTTTTCATTAAAAAAAGAAAGGAACCAGTAACACTTGCAATATGTAAACATTGTTGCCTGGCAAATTATAATCAGATTGCTATTGGATTGCATGTCACATTGTGCTAATGCTAAAAGACCATTTTCCAGTGATGTCATTACAGGTTATTGAGTAGACAGGATCTGTTACTATTAAAAGATGCTGCGCTAACAATTTGCAACAGATCAAGGGGTAACTTGACTGGGGTACGACTGGCTAGAATTGTAAAGAAGCATTTTTTGTTTTAATTGACAAAAACTTTCAAATGTTAGATTTCTAACTCTGGGACAAGATTCATTAGACACAGAGCATTTTATTACTTTAAAAAGTATCTTCCATGCTGCCAAATTCATTTCTCTATGTACAGTTGACTTTACAGTAGGATCAAGTGGAGAAGCTGAGCCTCACGGAAGAAAGCTTTTGTCTTCGTGCATGTCTCTGCTATCATTACAAAGATACAATAAGAAGTGAAAAGCCACACAAACGGTTTTTAAAGCAAATGCTTCTTATTTTACACACTTGCTGTTTTCTACGGCACTATGTGAATGTCCTTGGACTGGTTTCATTGGATGACACTGATGTGTCCACTAGTGGGCGCTGCAGTGCTTTCGACATTCTGTATATTTTTGTCAGGCACAGTATTAAAAATTGAGTGGTGAATTTCCTTCCCTTTAGAGCTACTGTCCTATCAAGAAAGACACCAAAAATACATTTGGATGATTATATCCACTGAAATTATTTACTAAAATTTTAGAACAGACTAGCATGCTTGAGATTGCCACTCAGTTTTTCAGCCATTTGTTTATATTTGTGAATTGTCACACGTATTCCTGTTTGACAGGCATACAGTTTGAAGTTCACGTTATGCAGAAAAGGAAAGGTACTTAATGCCATAGTCCAAATTAACAATATTTATTAGGATGAAATCCTGCCTTTTCCTATTAAGGAAAAACATTTAACATGTTTGGTTTATGTAGTTTTGAGTATGTGGAGGCGTAGTTATGTCTAAGACGTCTATTTGATGTTTAGGGAAGAATTTGATGCTTTAATAAGGGGATCCTCTGTCTCCCTCATCCATCATCCACCATCCTCATCCATCCATACACCACTGTAAATTTGTCAGAGCCTTTTCCATATTCAGTACTTGTATAAATAATGGCTGCCGTGATTTGAAAAAAGGGAAATGTGCATTTTCTGGCTATGCTATATATCTGATCACAGTCATGGCGACATCTCATAGTTTTTGTTCTGCATTGCTCACCCTCAGCGCATATAATTTAAGCCCCAGAGCAAAAGGACATTTTTGTATGTTGACCCTCACTGTGGTTAGTACTTGCCAAAATGAAATTAGTTTAGGGGGCTTTTTCTACAGCACACGAAACAGCCTTTGCTCCATCACTATGCTTTTATCATTGCCTATAGCCTCTTCCTTCTCTCCTTTGCTATCTTAGGGATTATGCAGGTTCTCTGCAATATTCTGAAATTAATCAAAGCAAGCAAAACCCCATGCCTTATTATCTATCATAAGAAGAGAGTGGTTTCTGCAATCCAGACAGCTTTGTGATGTTGTCCAGTTGTGTAACTTGAATTTTATTATCTTTAAAAAAAAGGTTCTGGTTTTTACACAATGAAGCCTTTTCATGTTAAACTTGTATGAGCAATGGATCGCTCCATGTGAGTATGACAAAGGATATGAATTTAACTGATAGGCTGTTTCCTTTATTTAAATAAGGAACGGATCTGCGAACAATGTCCATTTCTTTCTTTGATTTTAAGCTTAGCAGAACAGCCATATGTCCCTAATGCAGTTGGGGCCATGGAAGCTTTCTATGCAATGAGATAGGAGCAAACTTAGAGGATGCTTATCCAGTCTGGATCTTGTGTTCTATCTCATCTTTTTATAATCATGCTCTGCAAATTATTATTATTTTTTCACTAAATTAGTGGCCATTGTACAGATTGCAGACACTTAGTTTGATTGAAAGTAATAAAAGGAGATTATCCACTGGGTTGGTTGAGTGAAGGTTCTGATTTGACCCACTGCCTGGAGAGAAAAGAATTAATCTTATAAACCCGACTCACTTCTGTCATGCTTTGAAAAACTGCCAGGAATGCATTAGATCCCTTTTGTCTTTAGTCCAGTGAAAGCTAAAGGTGGGAGGGACAGATCCAATGTATGAACCAAATAGATGGTGGCCTGCATGTTACACTTTGATTGGTATCTCGAACTATGATGGAGGCTTTATTTTTCTTTCTCCATGCCTGTAAATTCCTACCATTGCAATCTTTTAGTACTAAGTATACTCTTTGTGCCAGATACTGATTTAGATTCTATGTTTAGAATCTAAACATTTACATATGTTCTTGTGTCTTATCCTTATGAAATTATTATGCCAATATTATGGATGTGGAAACAGGTACAAGGAGATGAGGTACAAGATCCCACAGCTAATAGGTAGTCACTTGAAATTCAAATCCTGGCTTTATTTTCCCTGCCAAAGCACTTGCTTGTAAACACCATGTTTCCTGCCTCCTCTAAGATAGCCAAGGTGGAGACATTATCTCCAGGAGACCAGAGTGAGATCACACAGCATGTCTCACATCAGGCTGGCACAGGGAAGCACTCAGAACAAATGAACGAATGAGCTGATGTTGAGGAGAGAACCTTTTGTCGCTTTTAGGAGACAGCATGGTGAACTTGAAAGAGCAAAGGCTTTGGAGCCAGCCAGACTGGGGTGTGTGTGTCCTGACTCTTCCCTCTGTTGTTTCTGTGACTAGGAGCACGTTACAGTACTAACCCCTCTGAGCCTCTGTTTCTGTCTCCATCACCTTCCTCCTAGGTTGTTGGGCACATGAGGGAAGATGGCCTGGTGACTGTGGATGGCAGATACTAGCATGGCGGTCTGTCCAAACCTGTGTTGAGCTGCACTGGGTGGAAGGTTGGAGGCTGGGGATGGTATTTGGCACCATGAAGAAGGCAGAGCAAGCCCCGAGGAGCAGCTTCCTGTGTTTCATATTGCAGTAATCTTAAAGTATCTAATCCAAATGGACATTCCCAATGTAGAGTCAACAAATAGTGGGACATCAAACCTACCTCAGTAACCTTTGAACCCTAAAACGACAACCTTTCTCCAAAGTATTTTCAGGATATGCTTCAGGCAAAATGGTATTATCACCTCTGATCTTTATTTTAGCTGTTAATTACCAGTGAGCGTCTGAGACATCACCAAACATTCAATACCATTCTTGCTCATTTCTATTTATGGGGCCACCCTGGTTTGATGGAGAAGGCACTGGACAAGCACCTCTTGCATCCATTTCTCTCTTCTGTTGTATTTTGATTTCTATCCTGTTGTGCGGAAAAAAGTGAGAGAGATGGAGAGAAAACGAAACAAAACAAAAAATGATTGTGCTAGAACTGTTGGTGAGAACTTAAATGAGTACAGCCATTATGGAAAACAGTATGAACATTCCTTAAAAAATTAAAAGTAGAACTACCATGTGATCCAGCAATTCCACTAGGTATATATTTAAAGGAAATGAAATTAGTATGTCAAAGAGATATTTGCACTCGCATGTTATTTACAGTAGCCAGTGTATAAAATCAACCTAAGTGTCCGTCATGGATGAATGGGTTAAAAAAATGCGGTATGTACACAATGGAATACTATTTAACCTTAAAAAGAAGGAAATCTTGTCATTTGTGACAACATGGATGAACCTGGAGGACATTATGTTAAGTAAAATAAGCCAGGCACAGAAAGACAAACACCATATGATCTCACTTGTATGTAGAATCTAAATAAACTGAACTCATAGAAGTAGAGAGTAGACGGGTGGTGGCCAGGGGCTTGTGGGGGGTGGAGGGTTGGGGAGATGCAGGTTGAAGGATACAAACTTTTATTAGACAGGAGGACTAAGTTCAAGAGATCTATTGTACAACACGGTTATTGTACAGCTATAGTTAATAACAATGTATTATATTTTTAAAATCACTGAGAGTAGATTTTAAGTGTTCTCACCATAAAAAAGTATGTGAGATGATGTATATGTTAATTAGCTTGGTTGAGCCATTCTACAATGCATACATATTTCAAAACAACCTGTACACAATAATACATATACTTTCATCAATTAAAAAGAAGAAAGGTGCTGGAAATAGTTCCTTTCATTCAAATTTTTCAGTTCATTCTGTTTGTCTGAGGGTGTTTTCCTTTGATCTTTGACCTTTTGCTGTCATTTTTGTTAGTCATTGCAATCCATTTTCCCAGAGTTGCCCTTTTTTTATTTTTGAAATCTGATAGGATTGAATGAAGGAGGAAAAAGGAAAGAGTAAGAAGTAAGGAGGGCAAGAGAATAAACGAAGTGGGACCAGCCTGGGAGGGGACTCTGAAGGCCCTGTATGTGCAGGTTAGCATGCTAAGGGCTCTTCTGTGGCTTGAGCCCAGATATTTGGAGAGAGATGACTGTGGGACCTCTGCAAGCCTGGTGTGTGTGTGTGTGTGTGTGTGTGTGTGTGTGTGTGTGCGTGCGCTCAGAATTTAATGAGTTTCTTCCCACCTTACCTGTATTTAGGGATGCCTTTATTACCCACTAGTGGCATAAGATGGCACAATCATAGTATCTTGTCTACCTGGCTCCAAGTCAGTTCCAACAATTCTTGACATTTTGTTATTCAGGTAATTTCAACCTAAAGAAAACCAGTCCACCACTGCTTCTCTGGCAGAGAAACGTGCGCGCTTTCTCTGACCCAGGGCTTTAGATATAAAAGAACTGGTAACTGGGAGGTTAAGGACTAAATCTGGTTTTGTTTGCTTTGTAAGTCTAAAAAGGTTTTTGTCTAGTGTCTGGACAAAACTCGAGGGGGTTAAGATCGTGGTTGGAGGGAGCGATTTCGTACCCTCTTGATTTCTGACTTTCAGGCTGTTGGGGCTGCCCCTTCCTGTCCCTGTGCCACTGCTCATAGGGGGAGGTGTGAACACTTTGCAGAGCCCCTTTAGCATCTGGCTAGGGTTTTGCCTGACAGCCATGAGAGGGTTCTCATTGCATGAAAACCTCATCTGTTTCTTCCCTTCTTGTCCCCTCTGAGGGAAGGAATTAGACAAGAAAGGAATGAGAGGAAAGTCCCTGGAGTCAGGCTGTGGACCCTTTTCCCTGGATCCCCTCTTGCCTTTTGTCTCAGCCAGAGTCAAGCTACTGGTCTGCAAGTTGTTCTGCAGATGGCTCCGCCGCAGACATCCAGCTGGGCTGATTTAACCCGCCAAGTGTTTGTGTTTGTGTTTGACAGCCAAGACAGGGAGCAGGAAAGCTGTTTTCATTGGGATCAGCCTCAGTTGTTTCTCCAAAAGCAGTTCATTGAATGGCTCTGCTGCTTTCTGGAGCTATCGTGCCATGAAGTGAAGTTTGGATGAAGGACAGATGTATTATCTAGGAAGGAATCCTGGTTCTTCTTCCAAAAAATGTTCAGTCATCGCATGTGCCAACAAACAGAACTACTCTCCAATGTTCGGTTTATGTCGAGACTATTTCTGGGGGAGGGGAACCCCCCCAAAACAAAAACCCTATGATATTCATCCTCCTTTGTTCTAAAGCAAGGAAGTAGCAAGTGTCAGTTAATATCCGTTTTATTGATGAGGAAATAGAGGCATCGAGAAGTGAAGCAGTTCAGTCCTTCTCAAACTTGGGTGCATTTATGAAGTACCTAGGGATCTTGTTGAAAACGCAGATTTTGATTCAGTAGTCTAGAGGGAACACCTGAGAATCGTATTTCTAACATGTGCCGTGGTGGTACCGATGCTATTGGTCTGTGACCCATACTTGGAGTTTCAAAGATGCGATCATCTAGGCACACGGTGAGTTAGTGTGCAATGTGATAGATTACACTACTTGCCTATGTTCCCAGGAAGCAAAATAGTAGTCTTCTAATAAAGACTATATCTAAATTATTTCAAAACAGTTAAAATATGAAGCATACCATTTACTGGTTGTTCTGACCATATGGCGTAAAACAACCAGATGGACAGGTTTGGTTTTCAGTGAAATCAGTTAGTTAGACTTGGTTTCCTGCAGCCATAACTATAGCCTGCCTGAGATAACAGAGGCATGAGACATTGGATCCAAGCATCAGAAACTCAGTAGTGCTTAGAACAGAAGGCAGTTGCCAGCTTGTAAATTCTTGTTTTATTCCAACTAAAGCCCATAAATCGTGTGTGTGTGTGTGTGTGTGTGTGTGTGTGTGTGTGTGTGTACAGTGTTACTCTGTGTCTAACTGCACTTCTGTTGTCTATTTCCTTACAGCATGTTATCAGAACAGTGTTGGCAAAAGGCAATCTTTCCCATGTGCTGCTACTCACAAGGATTTCACAATTTGGTGATGACTCACACATCTGTGTGGAAATATATGCTACTACACCCTCAGCTGCAGTAGTTTATGCCTTTCTCCCCTCCAGAATATGATTACCCAGAAGTATGTAATAATCATCTAATGGGGAACAGGTGTGGGAAGAAACAGTTATTTCAAACAAAGGGAATGGATGTAAATTGCAGCATGAAAGATTCAGGTTAGACATCCACATGGAGGGAAAATTCTCTTCTGCCAGTAAGAGCAGTGAAACATTGGGACACAGGATGAAAGCAGAGTTGTGGAACATTCTCAGGGCATTTGAAAGAAAAGGGTAGGTGGATTTATTTCAATGCTTCCTATATAGCTCCTCTCAGAGGGAGGCAAATGAATTGTGCAGTGGCTGGAGATCATTTTTAGTTCTGTGATTCATGAGAGCTGAATTCTGGGGACATCTGATTGAAAACCATGTCAGAGAGCCACATATTCCACAGATCCTTTCTAATCATCCTAATTGATACTGGGGTGCCTTTTTTTTTTGGCACTGGGAGGGGGGTGAAATAAATATAAGTCCAGTTTCATGTTATGTCTTTTTCATTGAATGATTTTCATCCACACCTTCAATGATAATAGAAATGGTCTTTTCTAGGGGTTTAAAAACACATTACAGAATCATCTGAAATACTCAAGGGATCCAAAAGATCTTTGGATACTCTTTCTCTCAGTATTATTTGAATCTTCTAACTTTTAATAGTCAACACAGTTGTCCTTTATTTCCTTTCTAATTGGAATTTTAACTAGGAATGCTACAGGCATCGACTTTCCTAATTTTGGATGATCTGGTGTACTAAGCAATGATAAAGGGTGTTCACACTTTGGTCCAAAATTACTAAACTGCCATAATTTTTGGCATCATTCCATATTAAAACCTATGTCTTTAGAGAGAGTGACAGTGCCTAAAAATAATGGAGATTAAACTTCCCCAGCTTTTCAGAGAATCCTGAAAATAAAATACTATGTGTCTTCTAAGTGACTAATGGTGTCTTCTTATAAACAGCATCATAAGATCACACACACATGGACACACATGCACAATCACATAAAGATGAGAAATGGGCATTTGAGATACTGATGAATATTTTCTAGGTCCATTATATACAGGGTCAGCAGCGGTGTATGTTCAATAAAATTCACAGCAGGCAGATAGGAACGTGGAGAAATTCTATAGACCTTTGGGAGCCAGATAACACAAATATCAAGAAGGTGAGCAAACTTACAGATTTTGAAAGCAAGAACAAGGAAGGTGGGGGGAAAAAAGATGGGGAACTTGATAGTCAGCAGTGACAGGCCTGTATTTTCAAGAGTGTCACATGGGGGGATTTATGGTACCTGGATTCCATACTTTTTTCTATTGTTGTCTCTATCCCCATCACAGAATCGACCCCTCAATGTGTTGATCAATCAATCAGGCAAGATCTGGATGAGAAAAGTGTATACTGTGCTGGTGATTGTTTTTGGTTATTAAATCCAAGTTAGCTAAAACTGAGTCAACACCACAATTCATTCTCATCAGCTTGTCAGATTACTAATCCAGTGAGATTGATCAGTGTTTGGAAAGAAAAGAGATGAAAAAACTTTGTTCCTAGAACATTTTTTTAATTCCACAAAGTCCCAGCAGTTTGGATTTCATGGATCATTAAATTTCAAAATTTTGGTAATTAAAAATTTTCCAGGAAAGATGTTTTCAAATTAAAAAATGAAACCTAACAAATAGAAAACAAATTAACCAACTATCATTTATTATAACCATCATTTCATAAAAGAAAAGACACTTGAACACAAAGTGTAAGAAGGAGATAATCTCAGAAAAAAAGGATTGCTGATATGTAAAGCAAATTTAGCTTTATGACAAGTTAGTGAAGACCAGTGAAAATTTCATCACAGACCAGCCCTGGCCAACCGATCAGCATGTGGGAACTACTTCCAGGAAAACCAACTGCTTATGTAGAAGTGGGTCTGCTCGAGGGGAGGGGGTGACTTCTGAAGATCCCTTGGACTTTGGCTCTTGGTGATCTTCACCGAGAAGACAGATAGGCCATCAAAAATGAGAAATGTAGGGATATTTTTGTAAAAATGTCCTCATAAATGAAAGTTCACATTATTTTGACTGAGCCATGCTTGGAGAATTTCCCAGTACCCAATTTATTTTTTGATCGTTTCTCCAAGATTTAGCAACTCTGTGTTCCTTTAATATATAGAAAGATATATGAAAGCTGCTTTTTTTGAGGAAGTGACATTACATCTAATCTAAACGCTGCTGTTTTCCATTGTTACAAACATGAGATGACTTAGCGATTTCACTACAGCAACTTATGTGTCATGATGTTTGAAATGAGAGATCTTCCGATTACTATTTGATAACTCTTAGTTATAACTCTTAACTCTTCTTGTGCAATGTGTAAAGCTTCCTGAACCAAGAAGCCTTGGTTGAGAGGAAATGGGATGCACACCAATACCTGAGTACTGGACAATCAGTTGTGAACGCCTAGACAAGTCCAAGCATTATATACCTGCCTTTCGTTTTGAACCTCACTTATGGATAAAAGTCCAATTTTTCACCTAGATTTTGTGTTTGAAAACAAATACTGGGAATGAGGTAAATGTCCCAGAACTAAGCTCCATTTCAACATGATTGTTTGTAGCAATTGTTTTGCATAAGAAAGTCTGGGCCTGACTTGGTCGTGATCACACAGAACAATCCAGGAGGAGAGACTGAATACTTTGTAGAGGAGAGAGGGGGAGGGAAGGGTCTGGGGAGGGATGCAAGATGAAGTGCAGATGTCTGAGAAAGGGTATAACAGGACCCAGAAGTGGAAAATGGAGGAAGATGACAGAATTGAAAGGTACAACAGTATTTCAGATAAAACTTTATGGATTCCTTCCAGCGCTCTGTGGATTGCAGTTGGCGCTCCGTCATTGGTTTTGTGTGTAATGTGTTCCACAGCCGTGAGGAGATGCCAGATGTGGGGTGGTGCGCGTTGCGTTCTTTGGACGGTGCTCATGAGAGCCGGCACGTGTTTGCTTTCCTACATTTGCAATCAGCTACAGCTTCGAGGGGCCCAGGCTTCATAAGGGCCTCTTCTGGGTTCATTGCAACAGGGGCTCTCCTGTGGTGTGCTGTGATCGTAATTTTGACAAAGAAGATGTTGCTGAAAACATTTGCTTATTTAAATATTACATGGGTGTTACCCACAGAGAGCCTGCTCTGGTTTTAGGCTTGAATCCCTGAAAACTCTTGTCTTTCTTGATTCAACCCTTACAGCTTGTGCTGCTTTGGCTTACAGGAAAATTAAAAAGGTCAAGCATCATTGAGTTGACCTCAAAGTAATAAACAATTAATCTAAAGATCACAGTGTAGTCCTTTTATTAAGCTCTTTTTTGTTTGCTTTTGTGTTTTTGGCCGGCTATATGAAGGCGTTCAAGTACTGGGGTCTTTGTGATGTTGTTTCTTTCCTCCACTTGTGCTAATACAGATATTAAGTCTAATAGTATCTACTTAGCATAAACAAGAAGATAAAAATGATTTCTATGATTGAAATGTTTGTTATGTGGCATTAAGCATCTTCCAACTCCCATGCGTTTTGCATTTTAATCCACTCGGTGCTTGGTTTGGGGATTGCTAGATTAGTTTTAATCCCCTGTCTAATAGTGGAGTAGTGGTGAGATTTATTACACAGGCAGGGTTTGGTTCTTGGATTTAAGAGGGCTCACGTGCCCTCTTCATGCATATTAAATTTAGGAAACCACCAGTTCAGTATAAAAGGTTGGGGAGACATCCTTTATCTCAGAATGGTTCTCTTTAGGCACACAAAGTACAGACAGCATTTATTGCATTAATGAAAAGAAAATTGATTACAAGTGTTTCTCTCTTTTGGGGTCAGACTAATGTTCTCAGAATCTGTTTTTTTTCCCTCTTAAAATGTGCTCCACCATCATTTCAAAGTATTCTACATGTTTTCTTTATTTCTTGAGAGGCCAGCTCTAAGGAAAAGATAAATACCTTATTATATAATGGGTTCTTCTCTAGGAAATGGAGAGATTGAATACTATCCAACCAGGGGAATAAATATTTTCAAAAACCACAGAAAAATAGGATAGTTCATTATTCCTGGGGAGTCTAACAATTGCCAATTTTTTTCCAAATCGATATAAAAAATCTGTTATTTAAAATATTGGATGTTTATTATTATTATTCTAATATTTGCTTTGTTTCACGTGATGTGAAAAGCAAAAATGTAAGATTCTGGTTAATGGAAAACTTAAAATCAGAATACTGTGATCTTCACATTTTTGTGATTAACACATAGAAGTAGTGCTGGGGCACGGCTTGTAGTGGGAGCTTAGATTTTCTCCTTTTGTTCCTCCTAACTAATTTCACTGTCGGGAAAAGAATGGAATATATTATGTAATAAGTGACGAATAGACAGGTACTCAGAATGACTTGGTTTATTGGGTGGAAATTCAGATTTTTATGGTGTGAAAATACCATCCAATGTTTTGAATGAATTTTACCCACAGAACTTCAACTTCTGTCTGATGAATTAAATTTAGCCTGTAACCCAGAAAATCTTATTTAGTTTGTCTTTCAAGGCTGTTTTTCTCCCCATTAAGGTCTGATCCTCTAAAGCAAGTAGTCAGTAGTCTCCTGATAAAAACAAAGAGTTGCTCAAATGAGGGCAAAATGGTTTACCTTAGTTAAGAGCCATAGGTAAAATTTACAAGACAATGTTTTCTCTTTCTGATTTGAGAGTTCAAGAAAGCCCTTCTGTGTTCTTCAAAGTTTGACTTTGGGCTTTGTTTCCAAATTTATATTTTATTCATTAAATTTGTTTGCCTCTAGCTATGAATATAAGTAACCCAAAGTAATTGTAATTGGTTTCCTTGAGAGAAAAGAAAAGAAAGAAACATTCTCTTGGAATGCTACTAATGCTATGATTTTAAATCACACTTAATGTGACTTTTAATATATACATTTAATAATATAAGTAAATGGACTTCATGGTAATTTTATCAAATTTGAACCCCTAGTCCAACTTTTTAACATCTCTGCACTTCAGGTGTGAATAAACTGTCAGATTTGATCCTCTAAGGAAACTTTTGACTCTAGGATTTTGTGATCCTATGAGCTAATGTCAGACAGAAACCTACACACCTATTAAATTTCCATTTTGTAAACTCAGCCAATTAAAGTTTTGAACTATCTCTTAATATGATAGTAATATTTTCTCTTGCATTTCATTAACATCTAAATGTTAGCTCCATGAGGGCAGGGACATTGTCTGTCTGGTTCATTGTGGCTTCCCCAGAGCTTGGAATAGATTCCATGACATGTCACATTTAATAAGTGAGTAAGTTAATAGGTGGATGTATGGATGGATAGATGGGATGGATGGATCTATGGAGAAGAGATGTCCAAGTCTCTTCTTAATAAGTTCTCAGACAGCAACTTCTTGATGGACTCTACATACTTAGAGAACTTGTTCATTTTAAACATTAGGGAGTGCAATCCATGGTTAACTAGATTATACGAAGGGTATGGTACTGAGGTTGGGGGGAGGGGTTTGAATCTGGGGGCCAAAATTGGAGTATAATGTATTTCCATGATATATATGTATATGTATATATATATACTAATAAATATATGTTATACATTATATATAATCATCCATACATGTATATATAAATAAAAATATAGTCAGTCACAGAGGCAAAGATAGCCAAAATAGACATTTTTGACATTTTTGAGAGAAAAGTTTTAGGTGACTATTTATTTTTAAATAAATATAGTGTTAATATACCATAGAGCAGTGCTTTTCAAATTTAAGGTGTATATGGATCACCTGGGGATATTAAAATATAGAATTTGAACCAATAGTTCTTGTGCGGGGCCCAAGATTCTGTGTTTCTAACAAATTCCCAAGTGACACTGATGTAGCTGGTCCGTGGACTACATTTTGAATATCAAGGCTCTAGCAAACCCACTATGTGCCATTTATGCATGCATTTATTAAAATCAACCAGAAAATCCTATCAACATTTCAAAGCCATATGAAATACACCTCCTACAAGAAGTGTTCCTAAATAAATCACTGAAATATTTATTGTGCGTTTGCTATTAAAGACCAGTAACTGTGTTCTTTGTCTATTACAATTCCTGTGCTGTATTATAGTTTGGAGGGTGCCTATTTGTTACCCATCGTGAACTCCTTGAAGACAGGAATGATGTCTTAAATCACTATTTGCCTAATTTTAAAAAGTTCACAATCTTTGGGAAACATCAGGAATATAACTTTCTATACTAGATTGCAGTGAGGGCTATGATGCACTATAAAGTACTATGGGAGCAACGAATTCTAATTTTTGATTGTGAAATATGTTATGAAAATAAAAGAATATAGAATATGCAGCAACTTAAATATGAGTAATATACATCCAACTATCCATTTTATGTATACGTGTGTCCCCTGCCCCATTCCCTGGAGGTAGATAGTATCTTCTGTTAATTATTTCTTTGATTTTGTATACATTTTTACAGTACATGTAAGTATCCATAAACAATGTATGATTTTGTTTTGCATTGTTTTTGCAATTTATATAAATAGAATTATACAGCGTGTATTCTTCTATGAATTACCTCATTTTATGGTTTAACAATATATGTTTGAGATTTACTGATGCTACTACATGCAGCTAATAATTCATTCAAATTAATCGTTGTATGTTACTCTTTTATTAACAGACTACAATTTATCCATTCTATTGTTAACAGGCATTTGGATTGTTTCTTTTTTTATTATTTATAAAAAAATATTCTTGTGCATGTCTTCTGGTTACATAGGCAAAGGTTTCTCTAAGGTATATGTGTTATGAACGTGGGTGACACATATCTATTTGAGACTCTGCTTTCAGTTCTTTTGAATATATACTCAGAGGTGGAATTGCTGGATCATACGGCATCTCTATTTCTAATTTTTTGAGCAACTGCCATACTGTTTTGCATAATGCCTGCACATTTTATATTTCCACTAACAGTGCACAAAGATTCCAATTTCTCCACATCCTTGCCAGCATTTGTTACTATATATATGTACATATACATAAGTGTGTGTGTGTATATACACACTTATATATATATACACACACTTATACATACACACACACATATACATACATATCCTGATGGCTGTGAGGTGATAGAGATCTCATTGTGGTTTTGATTTGTATTTTCATAATGATTAATGATGTCAAACATCTTTTCCTGTGCTTGTTGGCCATTTGTATATCTTCTTTGGAGAAATGCTCATTTAAATCCTTTGCCCATTTTAAATCAGGTTATGTGTTTTGTTGTTGAGTTGTAGGAGTTCTTTATATTTTCTGGATATTAACTCCTTATCAGAGATAGGATTTGCAAGTATTTTCTCCTGTTCGGTAGGTTGCATTTCACCTGTTGACTGTGTCCTTTGATGCATAGTTGTTTTACATTTAGATGTAGTTCAATTTATCTATTTTTACTTTTGTTGCCTATGCTTTTGGTATTGTCTTCAAGAAATCATTGCCAAATCCAATGTCATGAGGCCTCTCCCTTATGTTTTTTCCTAAGAGTTTTATAGTTTTAGGTCTTACATTTAGGTCTTTGGTCCATTTGGAGGTAATTGTGTATATGCAGTAGGGTAAGGGTCCAACTTAATTCTTTCACATTAGGTATCTAGTTTTCCCAGCACTGCGTATAGAAAAGGCAAGTCTTTTCCCTACTGAATAGTCAGCACCCTTGTCAAAAATCATTTGACCATGTATGCAAGAGTTTATTTCTGGACTCTCTATTCTATTCCATTGGTCTATATGTTAGTCTTCATGCCAGTATCACACAGGTTTTAATACTGTAGCTCTCTAATAAGTTTTGAAATCATGAAATATGAGATGTCCAGTGTTGACCTTTTTCAAGATTGTTTTGGCTATTCAGGGTCCTTGAGATTCCATATGAACTGTAGGATGACTTTTTCTATTTCCGTAAAAAATGCCATTGGGATTTTGATAGGGATTGCATTGACTCTGTAAAGTGCTTTGGATAGCACTGATATTTTAGGTCTCCCAATCCATGAACATGGGTTGTATTTGCATTTATAGTGTCTTTAATTTCTTTCAGCAGCAACTGGTGGTTTTTGGCATACAATTCCTTTGTCTCCTTGGTTAAGTTTATTCCTAAGTATTTTATTCTTTTTGATGCTACTGTAAATGGAATTATTTTCTTAATTTCCATTTTAGAGTCTTCAATTGTTAGTGTATAGAAACACAACTTATTGTTGTGTTTTGATTTTGTATCCTGCAACTCTGCTGAGTTCATTTATTCATATGTGTGCACACATGTATGATCTTTAGGGTTTTCTATGTATAAGATCATGTCACCTGTAAATAGGGATAATTTTATTTCCTTTCGAATTTGGATGTCTTTTTATTTCTTTTTCTTGCCTAATTGCTCTGGCTAGGAATTCCACTACTATGTTAATAAGTGGCAAAATTTGGCATTCTTGTCTTGGTCCTGATCCTAGAGGAAAACCTTTTTGGTCTTTCACCATTGAATGTATGTTAGCTGTGAGCTTTTCATAAACAGACTTTATTATGGTATGGTAATTTCCTTATATCCCAAGTTTGTTGAGTGTTTTTTTATCATGAAAGGGTATTGTATTTTGTCAGATGCTTTTTCCACATCAATTGAGAGTATCATGTTTTTTTCCCCGACCATTCTATTAATGCTTTGTATATTCTGCCCAGCTTTCTACTTGTTTATACTCGGGGGAGAGGTAAGTCTGATAGCAATAATTCTACACAGCCAGAAGCCTCTGGACTTTGAATTTTTTCTAAAATTTTTTTCATGTCAATTATTAACTATTAATAATAATCTTGAATTCAGTTTTTTGGTCATGTTGGTATATTTGGATATATTTTCCTCATCTTCTTTCTGTTTTCTGTTTGTCTTGCAATTTCCTTGCTCCTTTTTCATTCTTTTTGCTTCATTTTTTTCCTGATTAATTGCACTTTTTTGTTGCTGTTTATTTCTGTAGCTAAATAATATCATCCATTAAGTATTTTATTTCAACAGCCATATTTTAGTGTCATGAGTTTCATTATTTTTCTTTCAAATGTACCTGCTAATTCCTGATACACTCTTGTTGCTTTTTAAATTATTTTAATTGTGCTTTTATTTCTTTAAACATTTTTTTTTTTGGTCTGTAGATGCTCTCTCTTCTATATCTGAAAGTCCCAATGTTTACATTTTTGAGGGTTTAACTCTCATGTTTGTTGCTTCTGGGGCTCCCATTCAGTGTCTTATCTTCTAATGTGCTATTGATATTTCATTGTGAGCCCCACTTCTTGATCTCAATGGGTGGGAGTGCTCAAGACCTAATTTGTGGATATATTTCTTCAGAAAACATGTTCTTATTTCTGTAGCCAAGAGATGCCCTTTATCTGGCACCAATCTTGGTGTTCTTAGTTTAGTGCAGAAGTCTGAGGCTCACCTTCTTTCCTTGTTGGTTCAAGTCTCAGTATATTGATAGGGATGCTTCAGTTGGCATTGCTTTTAGGGTAACATTACTCCACCTCACTATCTGTTGCTCTGGCTCCAGCTAAAGGTATGTGGTGGAGAGTGTGAAGCTCTGGATCCTTTGAGACCTTCTGTATGACATGTGAGATCAATGACGTCTTAAGAATGTGTCCCATTCGGAATATAGTTGTTCTGAATTATGGGCTTCCTTAGGGCTTTTGGATAACTATAATGCTAGAAGGGGAAATCATATAGTTTCTTTTCAAATATTTCTTTTAAAAACTAATTGTTGCTAGTGTAAAGAAATGCATGTAGTTTATCTTTTAATTCAACTATTTTATCTCTCAGTTCTTTTGGAATTTCTCTGTACAGAATCTTCTCTCTTACTCATGTCAAAATTCTTTCTTTCTTTCCAATTCTTACAGTTTTTATTTTATTTTATTTTCTTACTGTATTGAAGAAAATGTCTAGTACAATGATGAATGAAAGATGTGATAGTGTACATCCTGGTCTTGTTCCTGATCTTCCAGGGGATGCTTTCAATGTCTCACCCCTAAGTAGAGTGTTTGCTGCAGTGTGTGTGTGTGTGTGTGTGTGTGTGTGTGTGTGTGTGTGTAAAACAATTAATTCTTACCAGACAGGTTGGAGAGAACTTTGTAAGATTTAAATTTTATTCTGAAAATTGAGTAGGTTTAGATATATCATAGCCATGTGGCATATACTAACTAGATTATATCTGTTAATGAAAGAAAAGGTTGGAAGTGTTAATAAAAATTTTATTTAGTTATTTATTTTTTATTGAATCGTAATTGATTATACATATTTTTGGGATTCAATGCTGACATATGTTGATCAAATAAATATTACTAGTATGTATATTGTTATAAATTGTACTTATTCTTTATTCCCCTTGTCCAATCTCTCCCTGTCCCCCTCTCCCTACCCCCTCCCACTACTGATAACCCTAGATTTCTTCTCTCCTTCTGAAAAGTAATGGTTACTCTGTTGATTTGTTGCCTAGATGATCTGTCCAATGCTGAGAGGTGTGTTCAGGTCCCCCAATATTATCATAGAGCAGATGCTTCTTCTGTCATTCTGGAATGGGCTTTGTAAAGAGACATCCTGTTTATTCTTTTTTTGGTCTTGGCTGGTGACTCTCCTTGTGTCAATGTACTCCAGATGTCTAGACACTTTTGTGGCAGTTGTGATTACTGTGGTGGGCCACCTGCATGAAGGTGATGATTTTGGCATGCTCCTTGGTGCTGGTGGTGTGCCTGGTTGTGGTCAGGGGGTCCAGTCCCTGGCTCGATGCCCCAGACCCCCAGGTGGGGCTCTGCGGTGCTGGTGCTGTGCCTGGTGTGGGTGGGGGGTCGGGTCCACGGCTCCCTGCCCCAGGCCCCCAGGTGGGTTCCTGAGGCACTGGTGGGGTGCCTGCGCCGGAACTAATTTTTTGTCCTTTGCTTACTTCTAAATGGGGAACTTCCTGGGGGAACCAGTACTTGAGCTGTGTGGTTGAGCTAAATTGCTGCTTTGCTGCTGTTTCCCTAGGGAAGGTTTTTTGTGTAGCTCAGAGTTTAACGGTTGACCTTATAGGTACTTCTGGCTCTCCAGAGACCTGGTGCACCTGGATTGTGTGCACCACAATCTGATCTGGGCCTGAGTCTCTTCATCAAACTGCACCCCATGCAATTCTGCATTCCCGACCAGTCTCCTCTGTGTGGTCCTGTGCTGATTGAAGGGCGGGTTGGTTGTCCTTGCTGTGCCCCAGTGTTCTCCCAATGGCCCCATCTCCCCCACTGCCCGTGCTCCAAACACTTCCCGTGGGACGGGCCCTGTGCTGGTCCCTTGCAATGACTCACTGGCCTCTGAGTGGCTCCCCATTTTCAGCTGTTCTGGCTTCTCACTCCTGCATGGGTCCATGGGAACCCTATTAGTGGTCTTGCTGTGCCGGGGGCCACCAAGGCCCCCTTCTCCCCTGCTGCCTCCAAGCAACTCCATCCGAAGGGCACAGCTGCAGCTTCTGCCAGGTCCTGCTCCGCGTGCTCAGCAGCTCCAGCCTTAAAGCAGCTGTGGCCCGAAACACTCCGAGCAATTTTTTCTTTCTCTCATGTGGCTTCTCCCCGCTTCATGAACTCTGTAGATCTCGCCTCCTCTTCCCCTGAGCTCCAGCAGCCCCAGCTTGGCTGTCATTGCTTTTTTAAAGTTGTAAATTGATTGATTTGTGGGAGAGAGTGATGCTGGGGACCATCTATTCTGCCATCTTGATCGGAACTCCCCCAATTTTTAGTCTTGTGTTTGCCTATTCTTCATTCACTCATGTATATATCCAAGCATAACAAAGCTAAAGCCATGGTTTTTGTTTCCCTGCTGCCTTTGTAGTTGATATATGTATGGCCTTTCTGTATGTACAATTCTGATCTCTGGCAAAATTAATAGTGTAGTACAACTCAAAGAACATTCATGAAATTAGGGTCCTTCAGAGAGGAGTAGAGATGGGGTGTTTATTAAATTTTACTTTCTGTTATCAAAGTTTCTTCTTTTTCTGAGTTATCCTGATCAGGAAGAGATACATTCCAGTCTTTAGCAATAAGAACCTCATCAGCTCTTAAGCTCTGTGAGTCTAGGAGATATTCTATAGGAGATGTGTGCTATTTAGGGATACATGCTTAGGTCTCAATCACCCTTATTGTAGAATGTACTTCCCTCCCTCCATGAGTTACCATGTAGTTCTTCATGCTACCCACCCCCTTTAACTGTTGATTGGATGAGGGTGCGCATTGGCCTAAATATGTTTTATTTCCTGAAAATTAGGAATCGTAACTCAGATAAAGCTGGACATTTTCTCTTGAAGCAGGTATACCTGAACCATGTATATTCTGTAGCTATGGCATGGCTATCTGCACCCTTATGGGAACTGTAGATGAGAAGGTGATTATGAAAAGAGAAGAGAAGTTGAGATGGGTGATGGGAAGAAAGGACTGCCAGGATTTCTGACAGCATTCCTCTTCTTTATTCCAGTTACTTTCTGAACCTAGCTGCCTTACAACCTTTGGGTTCCATGAAACACTCTTATATCCTCATAATGACTTTTCTCTCTTTGCGAAGGCATGGTGGGCCACTGTCATTGGTAGCTAACATACCAGTATTTAAAGTCTAGTTTTATTGCAAATTAACTATGGGACCCTGAGCAAGTTACTGAACCCCTCTAACCCTCAGTTCCTGCATCTACAAAATAGGGATAATGACTTCTACTTTGCAAAGTTCTTGTGAAGATTTTAGCTAATGAATGTAGAACTGGCTGTCTTCTTGATAAATAACTGTTATTACTTTTAAAATTCTTTTCCTTGTCTGATTTAATATCTGATAATGTGTTGTTTGCATTTCTTATCACATGTCCTATTCTGCCTTGTGTTATTGCTTCTTGGATATTGGCCCTGTCTTCCTATTAGATTTCAAGCTTCCTGACAGGATGAATTCTAACATGTGCTTCTCTATACCCTAGCATAGAAACATTCCCAGAGTTTGTTCTCAATAAATGTTTATTGGATGGGATAATTACTTTGGGGGATCTCTTGTCAGGGAAAACCAGAAGAGCCCAGAGTAGACCACTTTACCTATCATCTATTATCACTATCTTTGTAAAGCTATCCAATCACAAACTCTGATATCTTTCATTGCAGAAAGGACTCTTCTTAAGTGAACAGTTTTGCCCCTCTGATAGGCTCCTGAAGACTCTATATTGTTTTAGTCATAATTTTACAGGTCAAATTCTATAAGGAAATCCAATATATAAAACAGATATAAGCAGAGGCTTTGTGGCTAGGCAGGAAAAAGAGGCCCTGAGCCCCATATCCAATCCTCATGGTAGATGCCAAGGCACCTTAGGGCTCTGTGGAAAACATTTTAAAAACCATTACTTTGGATTATCTAGAATAGTCTGGGCAACCAATAGCTATCACAGGTTTTTACAGAATTAAAAAAAAATGTGAAAATAGAGAAGAGAGATGCTATAACTGTTCCCAGACTGATTATGAAGGTTTTAGAAAGCATTAGAGGATTGTTGTCAAGCCTGTTATAATTGATGGTGTGGGGATTTTGGGGCATTATAACAATCACGAGTGGTTTTGGTGAGGTAAAATGGAAAATATTCTAGCTTTGATGTCAAAAGGCATGGTTTGGGTTCTTTTTCTTTTTCTTTTTCTTACTGACCATGTGACTTTAAACAACTCTATAACCTCACCAAGTCACTACTATAAATTGGGAATAACCATCCCACTACTTCACAGATCTCTGAGCTCAAATGAGACACAAATAAAATGATTTCATAATCTGAAAAAAGTAGTACTATATGAGGATACTTGAAAAAGTTTGTGGAAAAATAGAATTAAAAGATAATACAAATCTTTCCATGAACTTTTTGAAGTACCCTCACATAGATACCAGACACTTTTAGTAACAGGATTAAGGGAATAAAGAGGGAAAATACAGTACATGCAATTAATAATTTCCCTAATATCTCAGCTTTTTTGATCTTGTGACATGGTATGCACATATTCCTTATTGTTTCCACCAAGATAAAAAACCAAATAACTTTAGTATCCATTAAGATCCTCTTATTAGTCTGAAGTTTCTTGTTTCTCCAGATCTTTACATTATTGGAATATCTTTCATATTAACCAGGCATTAAAAGCACATTGTGAACTTCCACTTCTGAAAAAATGAAATAAACGTATTTTTATCTGTTCTTCCCAGTAAATACAGCTAAAAATCCTGAGCATTATATACAAAACAGACATGAGAAGACTCTGAAAGGTGGAAAGAAGGTAGACATGCTAGGGACATTGGGATCTAAGGGATGACATGGTAATGAGTTTTCTGGGTTTTCTTTTTGCTTTTGATGGGACTAGAGAAGCTGGCAACCTGGAGATGCCAAAGGGCACAGACAAAAAGGGTCCCAGGAAAAGACTGCTCTCTCTAGCCAAAGAACCAGGAAAGGGACAGCCTAGCAAGACAGAAAACTTTCAGACAGTGTATTAGTTTGACAGAGCTGCTATAACAAAGTACCACAGACTGGGTGACTTAAACAACAGAAATTTATTGTCTCACAGTTCTAGAAGCTAGAAGTCCAAAATTAAGGTGTCTGTAGGGTTGGTTCCTTTTAAGGGTTGTGAGGGAAGGATCTGTTCCAGGACTCTCTCCTTGGCTTGTTGGTGGATGTCTTCTACCTATGTCTCTTCACACTGTCATTCACCTATGTTTCTGTGTCCAAAACTTCCATTTTTATAAGGACACCAGTCATTTTGGATTAGGGCCTACCCTCATGACCTCATTATAACTGATCACCTCTGTAAAGACCCTATATTCAAATAAAGTCACATTGTGAGGTACTGGAGTTTAGGACTTCAACATATTAATTTTGGATGACACAATTCAATCTATAACAATAACTGCTCTAGTCTAGCCAAATATCACAGAAAAACTTTGGCCTTACCCCATTTCCCACCGGCAAAGACTGAGTAGACAGCTCATGCTTCTGTCCTTGCCAAGTTATGACAAGGTGCCCCGAACCCTCTGCCCATTCCTCATTAGTGAAGACTGTTTGGGGAGCCTGGACTTCCACTTCTTCTCACTCCTCCTGGTAGTGGTATCAGAGGAGGCATAGCAGAAAGGATTTCCACCAGTGTTCAACCGTAAAAAGGTGTCAGTGGAGCCATGTGAGAAGTAATAAGGCTCCCCTCTTCTTCCCAGGCAGCGTGGATCAGTGGAAGCCTTGTGGGAAGTCTTAACTCACTCATGCCCAGCAGCAACAAGGAACTCTCTGGATGTCAGTGGAGGCTGAGCAGAGAACCTGGGCTTCTACCCTCATCTGGCAGTAATGACATGGCATTCTTCCCCTGCTGGAGTAGTGTCAGAAGAGTCCTACTAAAACAAAAGATTTAAATAAGATCCAGAGTCTTATAACATAATATCCAAAATGTCTAGGTATCAATAAAAATTTTTTTATCATACTAAGAACCAGGAAGAACTCAAATGAGAAAAATCAATCAACAGACACCACCACTAAGGTGACAGAAGTTAGAATTATCTGACAAGTATTTTAAAGCAGCCATCCTAAAAATGCTTCAGTGAGCAATTATGAACATATGTGAAACAAATGAAAATGTGGAAAATCTCAGCAAAATAATAATAATGATAATAATAAAAAGAAGAACGAAATAAAAATTTTGGAACTAAAAAATACAACAATGGAAACAAAAAAAACCTCAATGGATGGGCCCAGTATAATAACAGAGAGAGGAGAGGAAAAAAAATCACTAAATTTGAGAATATTCATAGAATATAGAAATTACTCAGTCTGAACAACAGAGAGAAAAGAGACTGAAAAAATAAATAAAACCTCAGGGACAGGTGGGACTATACCAAAAGATCTACCGTTCAGGTCACTGAAGTCCCAGAGGAGAAGATAATAAGAGGGGGGCTGAAAAAGCAATCAAACAAAGGAATAATAAAAATTTCCCAGATTTGACAAAAGATATAAACCTACAGACTCAAGAGGCTGAGTGAACCTTGGACAGGATAAACCCAAATAAATCCACATTAAGGCACATCATAGCTAAACTTTTGAAAGCTAAAGACAAAGGAAAGAAACTTGAAAGCAGCCAGAGAGGAACTATGCATTATCTATAAGAAAAACAATTTGAATGACAATATTTTTCATCTAAAACTATGAAGCTGATAATAAAGTCACAAGAGATTTTTTCAAGTTCTTAAACAAAAGA
The DNA here is from genome assembly GCF_027409185.1 of Cynocephalus volans. Lineage (NCBI taxonomy): Eukaryota > Metazoa > Chordata > Mammalia > Dermoptera > Cynocephalidae > Cynocephalus > Cynocephalus volans. Next base: position 129,938,579 of record NC_084469.1, on the reverse strand, counting down.
GCAGTCACCCCAAATTCTATTTCTAGTGAAAATGTCTGTCAAGAATAAAGAAAAAAAAAATCAAGATATTCTCAGACAAAGAAAAACTAAGAAAATTTTTTGCTAGCAGACCTATCCTAAAAGCATAGCTGAAGGAATTTTCTAAACAGAAAGGGGTGGGGGTGGGGGTGGGGAAAAATCTTGGAACATCAGGAAGGAAGAAAGAACAACAGCAAAAATATAAGCATAAATACAATAGACTTTCCTTAACCTCTTTAATTTTGTAAATTATGTTTGATGGTCGAAGCAAAAAAATTTATAGCACTGTCCAGTATATTTCTCAGTTATGTAGGCATTTTTTACAAATGAAAAGGCTAAAGGGATATAATGCCACATAAAGTTGCTAAATTTCATTTCACAGTAAAATGTCTATATCAGCAGAATGTGGCAAATTATGTATAATACATAGAACATATACTAAAATATCATAAAAGTAGATACACTCCAAAAAATAACAACAAAGTAAATATAAATTAACAATATATTCTAAAAATTGTTCAAGTAACTTACAGGAAAGCAGGCAAAAGAAACCAGAGAAACAAAGAAAAATAATCCAGTGAGAATAAGCAGAAAACATAAAATAAAATGGCAGACTTAAGTCATATCACATCAATAATTACATTAAATGTAAATTGTCTAAATATACCAATAAAAAGATAGAGATTGGCAGAGTTGATGTAAAGCAGAAAAAACCCACATTACCAAACTACACGCTGCCGAAAAGAAACTCATTAGTATATGATATACATGGGTTGAAAGTAAAAGGATGGAAAAAGATATACCATGCAAACATTAATCAAAGGATAGAAGGAATGGCTAAATTAATATTGGATAAAGTAGATTTGGGGCAAATAAAATTATTAGCAACAGAGAGGCATATTACACAATAATAAAAGGATCAGTCCACCAAGATGACACAGTGATCCTGAATGTGTAGATACTGAACAGCACAGCTACAAAATGTTTGAAGCAAAAACTGATGGCACTGAAATGAGAAATAGACACATAAACAATTGTAGTCAGAGACTTCAACACCTCTCTTTCAATGGTTAATAGAACAACTAGACAGAAGATTGGCAAGGATATAAAAGAACCCAATACCATTATCCAACAGGATCTAATTGACTTTATAGAATGCTCTACTTGACAATAGTAGAATACTCATTCTTTCCAAGTGTCTATAGAATATATGCCAAGATAGACCATATTCTGGGCCATAAAACAAACCTCAACCAATTTGAAAGAATTTAAATTGTACAGTCTGTCTGTATGTATACAGTGTGTTCTAACTAAACAAGCTTTTTCTAAATAATCAATTGGTTAAAGAAAAAGTCTTGAGGGAAATTAAGAAAAAATACGTACAATTGAATGAAAATAAAAGTATAGCATATCAAAACTTGTAGCATATAGCTGAGGCAATGCTGAGAGGAAAGATTATAGCACTAAATGCTTACATTAGAAAAAAGGAAGAATCTCAAATTAATAATCTAAGCTCCCACCTCAATGAACTAGCAGCAGCAGCAGATCAAAATAAATCCAAAGAAAGCAGAAGGAAGGAAATAATAAAGATATGAGCAAAAATCAATGAAATAAAAAACAGTAAAATAGAGAAAATCAATAAAACAAAAAGCCGGTTCATTGAAAAAAATCAATAAAATTGACAAACCTCTAGCAAGACTGACAAAGGCAAAGAGAGAGAAGACACAAATTACTAATATCAAGAATGAAACAAGGGCTGTCACTAGACCTCACAGACATCGTCAGCATTATAAGAAAATAGTATGAACAACTCTCTACACATAAATTTGATAACAAACTACTAAAACTCATTATGAAATAGATAATTTGAGTGGTTGTTTAACTCTTAAGGAAATTGAATCAATACTTTAGAACCTTCTGAAAAAGAAATCTCCAGGCCCTGATAGTTTCACTGCATAATTCTACCAAATACTTAAGGATGAATTGACTTCAGTTTTACATAATCTCTTATGGAAATAGAAGAGGAAGGAACACTTACCAATCCTAGCAAATTATTCTATGAAGCCAGTACTATCCAGATATCAAATTCAGAAAAAGGCAGTACCACAAAAAAAAAAAAAGAAAGAAAATTACAGATCAGTATCCCTCATGAATATAGATATAAAATTCCTAACAAAATACTAAGAAATAGAATTCAACAGTATATAAAAAGAATAATGCACCACATCCAACTAGGGTTCATTCCAGAGATGTAAGACTGATTTAAAATTTGAAAATCAATCAATCCAATCCACTATATTAACAGTTTAAAGAAGAAAAATAGCATGATTAATCAATTAGTGTAGAAAAAAAAGAAAAAAATTAGTGTAGACAGAACATTTTATCAAATTTAATACCCATTCATGATAAATAAAATGTATACAACTGGGAATAGAGGGGAACTTCTTCAATTTGATAAAGAATATCTACAAGAAACCTACAGCTAACAACATACTTAATGATGAAAGACTGAATACTTTCCCCCTAAGATCAGGAACAGGACAAGGTAGCCCACACTAACTACTACTACTCAACAATTGTACTATAAGTTATAGGCAAGGTAATAAGTCAAGAAAAGGAAACAAAAAGCATATAAATCAGAAAGGAAGAAATAAAACTTTCCCTATTTACAGGTGACATGATTGCCTATGTAGAATATTTCGAGGAATCTATTAGAAAAACCCCTTAGAACCAGTAAGTGAATTCAGCATGATCTCTGGATGCAAGATCATCACACAAAATCAATTGTATTTCTGTGTAGTAGCAATGAACATGCAGAAACTGAAATTTAAAATATAATACCATTAAGTGAATGAAAAGACATGCCACAGACTGGGGGAAAATATTTGCAAAACACATAACTGGTAAAGGTTTGGTATCCAAAATATTTGAAGAACTCCTAAAACTCAATGAGAAAACAAACAACCCAATTAAAAAATGGGCAAAAGGTCTGAACAGACACCTCAGCAAAGGAGGTATAGAGATAGCAGATAAGCATGAAAAGATGCTGAGCATTATTAAGGAATGTCATTAGGGAATTCCAAATTAAAAGGACAATGAGATGCCACTACACACCTATTAGAATGACTAAAATCCCAAACACCAAATGCTGGTGAAAATGTGAAGCAGCAGAAACTCTTGTCCTTTTCTGGTGGGATTACAAGATGGTGCAGCCACTTCAGATAACAGTTTGGTAGTTTCATACAAAACCAAATATAGTCTTATCATATGATCCAACAATCACATTCCTTGGTGTTTACCCAAAGGAGCCGAAAACTTGCATCCACATGAAAAACTGCACACAAATGTTTTTAGCAGCTTTATTCATAGTTGCCCAAACTTGGAAGCAACCAAGATGTCCTTCAACAGGTCAGTGGATAAACTGGTACATCCATACAATGAAACATTATTCAACTATGAAAAAAAAAAAAGGAGTTTTCACACAATAAAAAAACGTGCAGAAATCTTAAATGCATATTGCTAAATGGAAGAAACCAGTGTGATTTTCATGTTATTTGATTTCAACCATGTGATGTCCTGGAAAAGGCAAAACTATGAGACAGTGAAAGTATCAGTGGTTGCCAGGGGCTGTGGACAGGAGGGAGGGATAAGGGGAGTGCAGGGGATTTTTATGGCAATGAAACTACTCTGTATGATGCTATAATGGTGGATACATTTTTCAAAACCAATGTTCATCGCAGCACTCTTTACAATAGCCAAGAGTTGGAACCAGCCCAAATGCCCATCATCAGATGAGTGGATACGGAAAATGTGGTATATCTACACAATGGAATACTACTCAGCTATAAAAACGAATGAAATACTGCCATTTGCAACAACATGGATGGACCTTGAGAGAATTATATTAAGTGAAACAAGTCAGGCACAGAAAGAGAAATACCACATGTTCTCACTTATTGGTGGGAGCTAAAAATTAATATATAAATTCACACACACACACACACACACACACACACACACACACACACACACACACACACACACACACAAACCGGGGGGGGGGAGAAGATATAACAACCACAATTATTTGAAGTTGATACAACAGGCAAACAGAAAGGACATTGTTGGGGGGGAGGGGGGAGGGAGAAGGGAGGGAGGTTTTGGTGATGGGGAGCAATAATCAGCTACAATGTATATCGACAAAATAAAATTAAAAAAAAAAATGAAAAAACAAACAAACAAACCAAAAAAAAAAAACGAATGTACCACACAAACAGTGAGCTGTAATGTAAACTATGGACTTTAGCTAATAATGATGTATCAATATTGGCTCATCAAATGTAACAAATACGGTACAACACTAATATGTTAGTGTTAATGTAATAAGATTTTAATAGGTGAAGCTGGAAGAGGTGAGGGGGCATATGGAAATTCTCTGTACTTTCTGCTCAATTTTTCTGTAAACCTCAAGCTGCTTAAAAATAGTCTACTGACTAAAAAAAAATACCATTTATAATTTACGGAAAATGAAATACTTAGGTGTACATCCAACAAAACATTTAAAGAACTTGTATGCTGAAAACTGTAAAACACTGATTAAAAAAATCAAAGGTCTAAATAAATGCAGAGATTTATGAGGGTACTTCAAAAAGTTCATGGAAAGATTTTTATTATCTTTTAATTCTGTTTTTCCATGAACTTTTTGAAGTACCGTCATACTGTGTTCATGGATTCAAAGATTCAACATAGTAAAGATGTCAGTTCTTCCCAATTTGATCTACAGGTATAATGCAATTACTATCAAAATCCCAACAAGATTTTGTTGATAAAGATGATTATTCTAAAATGTATTTGAAAAGGCAAAGAAACTAGAGTAGCTATAACAATTTTGAAAAAAAAAAAAGTGCAATTGGTCTACCCAATTTCCAGACACATGATAAAAATGACATAGAGTATTCACACACATTGCACCAATGTCAAATTCCTGGATTTGATATTATACTCTAATTATGTAAGATTTAACCTTTGGGGAAACCAGGTAGAGTGTATTTGACTACCTTTGCAATTTTCTGTGAGTTTATACATATTTCAAAAATAAAAGCTTACATTTTTGGAGGGGATGGATATGTTTTATAGCATTGATATGATGATGGTTTCATGGGTATATGCTTATTGCCAAACTTTCTGAGTTTATATACATTAAATATGTACAGCTTTTTATTGTGTCCATCATACCTGAATAAAAGAAAAAGTTTCAAGGACAAAACAACAAGCACATTGCAACTGTGCCAGTTGTTTGGTGGTTAGCTCTCAGCCCTTGCTCTTATCCTTCTGTATTCTGTTTTTATGTGTGGCAGGGGTGCCAGGGCCTTTCAAGTGAACTTTCCCAAATTCCTCTGTCAACTGGTTTCAAGTTAGCTCCTACCAATTGGTGGTGCTGCAGAGAGACTGGATCACAAAATATGGGGAGAAGCTACTTTCTGCTTTCTTTTCACTTCCAGCTTCTACTGACCTTTCTCTAGCAACAGCAAACAGCTGGAGAAGACAGCATTCTTTTTGTCTTTTTAGTTAGCTGGTTAACAATTCTTTATACTAAATTTTCTTTGTTACATTAACTAGTGTAGCCTGCCTGAACCTTGACTGATTGAGGTAGGAAGAAAAGGGTAAGCTGGCTTAAAATATTTAAGGCCCCACTGTTTTTCTTTGCCATTAGTTGCCTGCTTGCAATTGCAAAATATTTAAAACATCATCTAACTCATTTTATGAGGCTAGCATAACCTTGATAGCAAGATCCAACAGAGATAGTGTGAGAAAAGAAAAAATTACAGCCATCTCTCTCAGAAACATAGATACAAAATTAAGAACAAGATAGTGATAAACCAAATCCAGCCATTTGTATGAAAACTACTATTTTATGACCTGGCCTTGTTTCTGAAATGCAATGTTGATTTAACGTTAGAAAAATCAATAACTATATAATTAATGGTTTATACATTATAACTTGAAGAAAAATTCTATGATCATTTTAATAGATACAGAATATTAGTAAAATTTATTATAGCCAATGTAAGAATTTTTAGCAAACTAGAAGTAGAAAAAAAACAGTCTTTATCTGGGAACTAATATCTAAAAAATCTGTAATAAACATCATTCTTAATGGATAACAATAAAAAACTTTCCTTTTGAGATCAGAAAAAAGGTAGATGGGCCTATCATCTTTTTCATTCAACATGGCACTGGAGGTCCTAGCCAGTGCAACAAGGAAGAAAAGAGAAATAAAAGGTACAGAATTGTAAAAAAAGAAAGAAAATTGTCATTCTTCATAAATGATATGATTGTGAATGTAGGAAATCAAAAAGAATCAATTGTCCAAGTATTAAAATTAGTTAAAATGTAGCAAGTTTACTGGAAACAAAATCAATATGAAAAAATGAACTGCATATGTATGTACTAGAAACAAATAGAAAGTGAATTTTAAAATATACACCATTTCCAAGAGTATCCAAAATATGAAGAATCTAGGAATAAGTTTAACTAAATTTGTACAATGCCTATAACTTGAAAATTAACAAAACTAGAACAACATTAAGAGGGTCTAAATGCATGGAGGAATATAACATGTTCATGATTGATAGCAATTCTCCCAAAATTGACCTGAAGCTTCAGTGCAGTCTCAATCAAAATTCCAACTTGAAAACAGAAATGTATGTAGAAATGCAAAGAATGAAGTATTGCCAAGAACTTTTTGAAGAAAAATATGGTAGGGGACTTCCTTACTAGATGTCAAGATATATTACTGGGCCACATTGAGACAGTTTAGTAATGCTGCAGACATAAACAAACAGGCCAATGGAACAGAATAGAACACGAAGAAATAAAACAACCTATATGTATACATTTGATATATAGATGAGTGGGAAAAGGAGAGATATTTTAGTAAATGATGTTGGGGTAACTGGTTATCTATATGAAAAAAGAAGTGAAATTGGACCCCTACCTCACAGTATACAAAATAAACAATTCTGGGTGGAATAAAGGCTGGGAGATGTAATAGGCAAAGCAATGAAGCTTTTGTAAGATAATTTAGAAGAATATCTTCATGACCTCAGGATGGGGGAACATTTCTTAAACAAGGCACAAAAGCACTAGCCATAAAGGATAAATATAATAAATAGGACTACATTAAAATTAATAGCTTACATTTACCATATGACACCATAAAAAGAATGAGAAAAGAAACTATCTCACAGGGAAAGATATTTGCAACACACATAAGTGATAAAAAAGTAATATACAGAACTGTATGAGTCCTTTACTGTTGTTTATAACAGAATACCTGAAACCGGGTAATTTATAAAGGAATAAAATTTATTTTTTACAGTTTCAGAGGCTGGAAAGTCCAAAGTCCACAGAACACATCTGGTGAGGGCCACTTCCAGAGGAGGAATCTATAGTGATTTAGGGTATAAGATGGCAAATGGCTTGAGGGAGAGAGAGCTAAACTCTTCACTTTCTCCCCTTTTGAAGCCATCAGGACCAGGCCCATTACTCCCATTTAACCATCAATGAATTAATCCAATCGTGAGGGCATGGTCCTCACAATCTAATCAACTCTCAAAGGACCCACCTTTCAATTCCCATAATAGGATTCCCCACCCTCTTGACACTGGATGGGGATTAAGTTTCAGCATGAGCTTTGGAGGAACAAACATATCCAAACTATATCATTCCACCCCTGGCCCCCCAAAACTCACGCTACTCTCACACACAAAATACAGTTATTTCATCCCAATAGTCCTGAAAGTTTTAGCTTGTTCTAGCACCAATTTAAAAGTCCAAAGTCCAAAGTCTCATCTGACACTAACGGCAAAACTCCTTTCAATTGTGAACCTGTAAAATCAAAAACAATATTATCTACTTCCAATATACAAGGGTGGAACAAGCATAGGGTACATATTCCCATTCAAAAAAGGAGATATAGGGCAAAAGAAAGAGCCATCAGGTCACAAAAAAATCCAACACCCAGCGGGGCAGGCATTACGTGCTAAAGCTGGTGAATCACATACCTTGACTCCATGTCTGGCATTCTCTGCACACTAGTATGGGAGCTGGGCCTTCAAGTCTCTGGGCAGTCCCACTCTTATGGCTTTCCTGGTGTCCAGCCATGCTTTAGCTCCCACAAGCTGGTGTTGCAGGCTGGTAGCTCCACAGTTCTGGGGTATCTATGGTGGTCCCACTTTCATGGCTCTACTAGACATGGCCCTGGTAGAGATTCTCTGCTGCAACTCTGACCCCACATTTCTGTTTAGCATTGTCTTAGTGAAGGCCGTATACAGTGACTCTGCCCCTGGGACATATCTCTTCCTGGGTTCCCAGACTTTTCCATACATCCTCTGAAATTGTGGTGTAGGCTCTGGGATAGCTCTGGCTTTCTGGGAATCTGCAGACTTAACACTCATGGATGCTGCTGAGGCTTCTGGCTTGTATCTTCTGAAGCTTCAGGTCCAGGCACACCTGGGGCCAATTTAGCCATGGCTAGAACAACCAGGGGTGCAGGGAGCAGCATATTGAGGTGGATCTGGGTAGCAAGCCTGTGGAGGGTCCCTTGGGCCTGTTCTCTGAATCCATTCTGTCTCTCTAGGCCTCTGAACCTGTGATAGGAAGGGTAGCCTTAAAGATCTCTGAAGTGCATTCAAGATCCTTTTGCCATTCTCTTTATAATCCCTTCCTTTTATACTAATCTCCTTAGCAAGTGATAACTGGGCTGCACTCTCGGTTTCCTCTCTTGAACAGACTTTCTTACTCTGCATGTGGCCCTGCTGAGGGTTTTCCATTTTTTTTTACCTTCTGCTTTCCTTTTAATTATAAATTCTCCCTCTCATTCATGCCTTTTCTGCCATAATTCAGCATAGGCTATAACAGGTATCCATGCAGTTTCTTGAATGCTTTGCTGCTTAGAAATTTTTTCTGCCAAATACCCTGGGTTAGCACCTTTAAGTTCCTCATTCTGTAAAACTTTTGGGCATAAGCAGAATGCAGCCAAGTTGCTTGCAAGTTCATAATGAGGATGATCTTTGCCCCAGTTTCTAAAAAAGTTTCTTCTCATTTTCATCTGGGATTTCCTCCTATGGCCTTTAGTGTTCATATTTCTATCATCATCCTGCTCACTACCATTTAACCAGTCTCTAAGACATTCCAAATTTTCCCTGGTATTCCTGTCTTCTAAACTCTCACCAGCATCTAGGCTTTCCCCAACCTGCTCCTTCAAATTCCTCTAGCCTCTTCTCATTACCCAGGTCCAAAGCCACGTCCACATTTCCAGATACTTGTTATAAGCAACACCCTACTTCTCTGGTACCAATTTTCTGTATTAGTCTTTTTCTGTTGCTTATAACAGAATACTGGAAACTGGGTATTTTATAAAGGAATAACATTTATTTCTTCCAGTTTCAGAGGCTGGGAAGTCCAAAGTCCATATCTGGTGAGGGAATTGCCAGTGGTGACTCTACACAGCGACACAGAGTCTCACATGGTGGACAGCAGAGCTAGAGAGAGAGCTAACTTCTTTATTTGCTGTCCTTTTAAAGCCATCAGAACGACGCCCATTAGTCCCATTAAACCATCAATGATTTAATCTGTTCACCAGGCATGGTCCTCACAATCTCATCACCTCTCAAAAGGACCCACCTTTCAATTACCATAATAGGATTTCCCACCCTCTTAACACTGTCACAGCAGGGATTATGTTTCAACATGAGTTTTGGGGGGACAAACATATCCATACTACATCAAGAACAATAAAGAATTCTAGCAAATAAGTAAGGAAAGGACTAATCCATAAAAAAAAAAAATGGATGAGAGATCTAGACCCTTCACAACAGAGCAAACCCAATTGGCCAGTAAACACAAAAATTAAAACCAGAAAGAAATATCATTACACACCTATACATTAGCAACATTTTAAAAAGTTGGTAAAGATGAAGTGCATTGGGAACCTTGCTAACCGAAGTATTAATTGAGACAACCATTGGTAAAGAATAGTTTCCTTGGTATAGTTGAATTCACTCATACACTAAGACACAGCATCCCCACTGTTGGACATATGTCCTGTAGAGAAAGCCTTGTTCACGAATATTCACAAGAAGCTTTGTTTATAATAGCCTCAAACTAGAAGCAATCAAATGTGTGTTAACAGTGGAAATGGATCAATAAAGACTGGTATATTCATAAAATGGAATACTGCACAACAATGAAAATGAATGGACCATGGCTACAGGTGACAAAATGGGTGGCTCTTACAAAGTGGAGCAAATGAAACTCAGTCTGAAGAATCATGAGTCTGTTAGTATAAAACAGGCAAAACAAAGTATCTTGTCGGGACTAACATACAGATAGGAAAACTGTATGATAACAACACAAGGGAATAGCTATCTCAGAAGTCAAGAGAGCAAGGCACCTCTTACAGGGTTGCAAGAAGGAAAGGATCATGGGGGAAGTCCAAGATAAGGAGATATGGACTGGGAGAGGGGCTGCTTTCTAAGGTGATGGCAAAATTCTGCTTTTTAACCTGGTTGGAGGTTACATGGATGTTCACTTCATGATTTTCTTTCAACAGTACATATATATTTTATGCTATCCTGTAAATGTAATATATCACGTGGTAAAAAAAAAATGCACGAGTGTGTCTTGTGCATGTGTATTTCTCTTGTACCTAATATGGAAATTGCAGAAACCAGAAGATGGACATGGAAGCTATGATGTGTTGCTTCTTTCAAAAGTTGCTTTCTCTTAAAAGTTGCTTCTTTCAAAAAGAAGTTTTCTATTTCTTCATATGTATGCAAATGTTGATGTTAAGTATCATTATTAATAAAAGTTATATCAGTTCATTACTGATTGGGCACAGTGCTGCATTAAAAACTCATGAGGCAGTCCTATAACAGTAAATTTCATGATTATAAGTAGCTTAGCATCACTGGCCTCCATGTTTTTTACCATGAGTTGTCACTATCATGGGAAACATTGGTTGTAACCCTTGAAAAGGACTTGTACACTGGTGGGCTCAGAGTGCCCCAGAATGCATTGCTAGGAGCACCCCTACGTTTATAACCTTGAATGGAACTCCCTTTTGCCACTTCCACATTGGTGCTTTCCTTTTGGGAGCAAAATTTCCACTTAAAAAAAAGAAAAGCAACAAAATGATGTTATTCTGTAAATTGAATGGAAGAAAACCAGTAGTGTCCATTTGAGGTAATTTTTTCCATAATGAGTGTTGGGGGAAGGAGGTGAATGGGCAGGACAGGAGGTTAAGAATTGGAAACTGTGTGTGTGTGTGTGTAATAACCTTGCACAGAAAGCAGATGCGCATTGTGGAAGTCATGTATAGAGGCAATAATCTGTGACAGAAGATTTACATAATATTCTTTCAGGGCAAGTTCCCTATTTTAAAAAGATGGTGCAATGCAGACGGCATGCCCGACTGTAATGAATCTAAATCAGGTAAATAATTTGCACTCTCAGATTATGCCCCCCCAGCCCACACCCACACTTGCTCAGTAGATCTGTTATAGCTTAGAGGGTAAAGAGAACTGAAGGTAGCTGGACGCGTACGTGCAATGTAAGGGAAGACACAACATTTCAAGAGGCAGAACGGTGCTGATGGGCATTTAAAATTTTGATCTTGTAGGTCATAATTAATACTTGGTGCACTAACAAATAAACAAAAATCTCCCTAAATCATGAAAGAAATGTTGTTTTCAACACCTCCCACCGCCCCCAATGGCTTAGAGGGCTCAAGGTTAAATGGGAGGCTGGATTCTGCCTGCAGTGAGTTGTGCCTTAAGATGAACATTATGTAGAATATAGATCAGTAACCCTCCTTCCTCTTCTCTTCTTTAGCAGTAAATTTCCATGAAGTGCTGGGATGCCTCCTGGCAAAAGAAGGAAAACAAGAGTACAAGGTACTGTTTGCCCCATGGGATCATTCAAAACAGGACAGGGATGAGATCCAACTGCCTTCCTTTATATGCGATGACAATTCTTACGTTTTAAGCTTTCCCTGCTTTTATTTATAAACACCTCTTGTCTGTTATTCTCTCCATTACATTCATATAACTCTGAGTGGCTTTTTCCTCTGCTTGTAAATGGGTTTTGGTCTTTTTTGTGTGTCTGCATCTGGTGCAGGGAGGCTAATATATTCGACTCCAGCAGCCCCTGATCCCAGATTTAGGTTTCTAACTTTTTACTGTGCAGTAGACATAAGCTGCTGCAAAGTCCTAACTTGGATACTTATACCCCGTCTCTACTACACAATTAACCTGCAGACCTCTTGGTTAATGTAACGTTTAACTACAGTTAGACTGATTAACTGTCTATAGTTACAACACAAAGCAATTTAAAGTAATATTTTATATGTGTGGAAATTTTAAAAAGCCATTAAGAATTAGTTTCTTCCTTTGAGTACTGTACATAAAAATATTATCCATTGTATATGCATGATTTTTTTTTTTTTAGGTAGAAACAAAATATTGAAGGGCAGTAAATCACAGAATGTACCAAAACACCAGTGTTATTTTTTTCTTAATCTTTTTTTTTTTTTTTTTTAGGTCATTACTATAGGTACAAAAATGAGACGGGCAAACGAGAGAATTCTGATTAGGTTTAAAAAGAAAAGAATGCAGTTTATTTGGCGAGTGGGTCTGGTTTGCCAAGGCACATCCCCGTTTTAGAGGCAGGCAACTGTCAATTATTACCTCACATTTATCATCATAAAATTGTATTTTGACTTTTTTTTAAAGAAAGGGAAATTTTATATATGTTTTTCCATATACATACATACATATAAAGGGCGAAGCAAGGAGCTGTCTCTCAAGGGGAGGGTATGACTCGCCCCTGCTCGGAGGGAAAGGCTTCCTCAATGGGATTACGTCCTCTCTCATGACCTATCAGTTGTCTGATCAGACATTCATAACCCGGCCCATCTATCGCTCAGCTCGGCCATGGCTGCAGGATTGAATTTAAATAGTCAAATGCCAGACTTGGCCGTGGACGTTCTCTCTGTCTCTCTCAATCGTTTTCTTTCTCCTGTCCTCCTAATCATAGTCTCTCTTTTCCTTTTCCTATCATATTTAAAAAAAAATTCCTCCACACACCACCGTTTTATACCAGGCATGAGCTAACTTGTAAATCGTCGCTGTCATGCCCTCCCTGGGACAGTCAAACCTGGCTGCTTGTCTTTCTTTTTTTCTTTCTTTTCTTTCTTTCCCTCCCTCCCTCCCTGCCTCCCTCCCTGCCTCCCTCCCTGCCTCCCTCCCTGCCTCCCTCCCTTCCTTCCTCCCTCCCTCCCTCCCTTCCTTCCTTCCTTCCTTCCTTCCTTCCTTCCTTCCTTCCTTCCTTCCTTCCTTCCTTCCTTCCTTCCTTCCTTCCTTCCTTCCTTCCTTCCTTCCTTCCTTCCTTCCTTCCTTCCTTCCTTCCTTCCTTCCTTTTGTATTTAGAAGGAAATATTTCAGGATAAACTACTCAGCAGGTATCTTTACCCAACCAGCAAGACATCTGTGTATATAAGGTTTACCTGTGTCCCATATTATATCCCTTCTTTCTGTGTGGCTGATAATGAAGAAAATGCATTCGAATCTGTACATTGTCAATCTTGGCTTCCTTTGGTTTCCTGGCTACCCAGGGTGTCGGGTCTATAGAGTTGTAACCCAATGCCGTTTTACTTTGGTCTGATAAAGGAGTAATTCAGATTCTCTCTTTGCACTCTTCCTTCCCATCTTGTTCCACCCTAATAAATATAAATCAGATTTATCTTTAAGTCCAAAAACTATAGTGCAAGGAAAAACCTGTTTAATTGATAACATATTAAAACCATCTGCAGAATTAAAAGCTGAGAGTTGACTGCTTTTGTAGTTAGACCGATGCGTGAGTGTTAATTGCACTGGTTGGGCTTTGCTGCAAATGACTAAAAAAATGAAAATTGCTGTGAAAAAACTGCCTATTGTCCTGCCTCTCTTCCTAAAGTAGGTGGTAAAATTCATTCAACTTCATGTCAGATTGCTAGCTTTTAAAAGTCATGCTCCCTGCCTTCCTCCTCCCAACGTATTTTCATTGGGCTAGAAAGGGAATCTTGAGCTGGGAGTTTCATTATGATATTTGTGCTAAAATTCCTCTCCTCATGGATAATTCTAGAGAATTATATCCCTTGATTTTAATTTAGCTATCAGTAATTCTTAGTTAAAAAGAAATGTTTATAACTATTTATTTTTTAAAACATCACTACAAATTTACTGGTATTTAAATTAATCCAGAGGGCAAACTCCAAATAAATTTTGTCCACATGATAAGGAGGATATTGCACAACTTGTAACAAAAACCCAGCCTTAATAAAAATGACATTCTGCACTATAATGTTGTACAGTTTCTGCCTGGCAACGACAGTGTTATATGGGAGAAAATATAGGTGTTTTGCTAAACACCTTCCTTTTAAGAATTATCTCTAGGCGACCATTACAACTTTTTTTGTTTTAGTATGTTGAAGACTCACTGGCTTTAACTGATGAGGGATTTGGTAACCAGAAGATAAAGAATCAAGAGAAGCTGATGCCAGCTGTCCAGTTAACTACTGACTCACTGGGGACTTGCAGAATTTAGTTTGCTATCATGTTCATTTTCAGAGGTCTCCGCTAACTTGTAGGCACTTGACCCATGGAGTATTCAATTAGTGCAGTATTTGGTCCAGTTGCTATGGAAAAAAATTAATTTAAACCAAAGTCATTAAAGGCCCAAGTAAGTCTTCTTTCTTTTGAGGTTTGCAGTGATAAATAGGGGAACCCTTATATTTAATATTTTTGGCATTTTCTCCCTTGATTCAAGGATGAGCCCTCAGATGTTGCTGTTTTTTCAGGAAGGGCTAAATTGTACATTTCTGTTGGACCAGAGTTTTACAGAATTTTTTTTTAAATAACAGCTTTATTGAGATATAATTCACATACAGTACTGTTCACCCATTTGAAGTGCACAATCCAATGGTTTTTGGTTTATTTGCAGTGTGCTAACTCCCTTCCTCTCCCATCCTTAGGTCACCACCATTCTACTTTCTGTCTCTATTCTAAATATGTCCTATTAACTAAAATCATGCAATATATGGTCCTGTGTGCAAATGTCATTTTAAACATCTTTTGGAGACACTGACTTCTGTGGGAGTCCAGAAAGGTTCCCATGTGCACAAATACGGGGAACAGCATTGGGGTGACTGTCCCTCCTTGGATCCCCGCATGAGAGCACCATTCACTCTACAGAGACATTCTTTATATGAGCAGACAGATTCAGGTGAGAAGGGGTGGCGGGAAATAAAAAGATGACCTGAAGCTGGCCTGTGGGCTGCTGTATCTTCTGTGCCCTAGAAGTTTGCCTGCTTGCCAGCAGTATTTACTTTCTTCCTTGATGCATTTTGCTAATGGAAAGGACCGGTGGAATCTTCCTATTGCTTTCCAAAAGCAACCAGTATTCATTGCCTTGTCTTCCTTCAGTAATTGCTGGGATTCAGAGTTAGGTCATGTATTTGTTACTATTGTCCTGCAGCCTAACATAAACTAGGATGGATCTAAAAGTAAAAATCATGGATACAGTTTTATGTCTCAACTATTTTGCCACTTAATTCACCTTTCTATAAGCCAAGTAAAAGTGGAGAAAACTTTAAAGTTTTGGAAGTCCCTTAAGATTATTTCCTGGATCGTAGGTAGGTAGGTGGATATGTAAATATGTAAAAGCCATAGGCAGAGCTCCGGATTTGCTTTTTAGGAACCAAGGGCCAGCCTCTTTGCCAGCTGGCCATTAGTTATGTTTTTGTCTCTGCCTATTTACACATTTTCTTTTTTTCCTGCTAGCTTCCCACAGGCTGGCTATATCAGTACAAGAGCTTGTCTTACTCTGTTCAAGTTTGTTATGTATCCAAGCCTGTCCCCTGTAACTCAAAATGTTCCATTTTTAGAGCACAATATGCCAGCAGCCACATAAGGGTCTGGCATCTTCTGCAGAGCTTTCTTGCCATCCAGGAGTTGTACAACTGCGGCCAACCCATCGGACTATTCCTAAGACTGTTTCACACACACGCCCTCGCATTTCCTACTTCAGACTTTCTGACATTCTGGGCTTCCATTGAAAACTGCTGGAGAGAAGCCCAAGTCAACAACTGTGTCTCTTTTCTGTGGATTTATCCAGAGGGGAGTCGCAACACAATTCAAACCCATCAAACTCTTTTAGTTCATGGGGAAAATTATCTAGCCAGGTAATGCATGTTATTTTCCTTTACTGTTTATTTTCTTTTCTCTATTGCTTCCTCCCTGCTTTGGTTATTATTATTATTTTTTTTTGCACATTCATCTTTTTTTTCTTACCCTGGGAATCTTATTTTTATTTTAAGAGCAACAGAATTTGTTGGAAAACCAATTTTACACACACAATGAATCTTTATCTCCATATTATTATAAGGAAGAAGTACTAGGGAATACATGGGACAGAAAGCACAATAAATTTATTTCTCATTTTCAGCTATAAGCCAGGGTCTAATTCTGTCTAGAGATTGATTAAAAAGAAATACTGGGTTTTGCAGTGCTCCGGCAGGGGCGGGCGTGTTCCTGGGGCACAGAGCTGGCTCTTGAACATCACTGGTGTTCCCCTCACTGCCTCAGTTTTGTAACCTGGAAGCTGCCAGGCAGCAGCTGGGTTTTGTGGTCTGCCTGAGCTTCCTTAGGGTTAAAAGCCACATTGGTTGTGACAACTGGGATTTTTCTCAGTTCAAGAACATCCTTACGAAGGATTGCCCTTATCAAAGGGAACACAAATCAGACTCCCCCCCCCCCACTGTCAAATAGGAAATTAAAAATTGTAAAAGTCTGGGAAAAGGAAGAAATTCATCTGTGTGACAGGAGGCAAGTACATAGTTCAAAACGGACCTGAAATGAGGTCAGTTGGGTTTCCTTTGCCTTAGTAAAGAAGCTCTTGCATCTGAGGAGCCTAAAAGAGAAATTTAACAACACTGACATTAAGGGTTACCCAGGCACCCACGCAACCTAGCTGTTTTCCTTTGCTTAAATCTCTACATTCTGTGGCACCTTAGATATGGAAGTCAGCCTTTGCCTCCATTTTCCTCCAAACCACTCACGTAGGATGTGTCCCAGCATTTCCCCCCCCCCCACTTTACAGTGATGCAAATAACTCAGTAGTGAATATTACATGCGTGTATTCTGGGAAGCTTTTTGGCCAATTAACACTAGAAATTTCTGGCTACCTTTCTTGGAGGGCTTCAGTCTTCTGCCATGTTGCCCAATTACTTCTTTTTCTTTCTCTATTCCATGCCTCATCATTTCTCCTTTCCTTTTCCCAACCTCATAATGTCTATGTGCATGAAAACAGTTTAGTACTTTTTTGGTGGTTGTTTCTCCTTTCAACTGAGTTCATCTTCCACCTTGAAATTGACAAATGAAAGGATTTCTTATTTGAAGATGGTTCAGCCTTTAGCATGAATGCTGCTGCTTGCTGTTAACAAGAGTGACTGCTGCATAGCTTCACAAGAAGTGAGGATATTAAGGCAGAGTGAAATCAAGCCACTTCCCCCCTCCCTGACTAACAACTTTGGAGGATTCCTGTCATAATTCTTTGGATAGTTCCCCTTGTGACATTAGATGTGACATTTATAGTTTTTACACTGCACCTGTGAGTTGATTTTCAATCATAGAACTATTTCTATCTGAATTCTTAAAGTGGAAAAGTAAGATTTTTTCCCCCCTCCATGAGTAGAAAACAATTGAAGCTACAGAGAAATAAAAAAGGGAAGGAACTGTTTGAAGGTTGCAGAAGTAAATATGAAAAGGTGTTTTTGGATTCTGCTAATGAATAAAAATATATCATCTGTTGAAGTCAATATTAAAAATTCCTCAGGCTGGTTATAAAGCTTTATAAACAAGTAAATAAATCTTGTGGAAACCAAAATAAAAGAAAAAAATCTAAGCCCATTTGGAATATGATTTGAAATTAAATTTCTTAGAAAAAATGAAATTTCAAAGGAATCTAGCTGATAGTTAGCTTTATAAAGTAGAGAAATGATCAATGCTTGAAAACTATCAAACCTTTAAAAAGGGTACTGTGTCTTAGCTGTGACTAGATTCTCTCTACAAAGCTATAGCATGGAATAGACATAATAAATGAAAGTATAAAGATAAAAATAACATTTTATTATCAGAATTAAATGAAAGCAGATCATCAGCAATGTTTTTGCTCAGATGAAAATAGATGGTTAGATTAAATTCTGCCCTTTGTATCTTGATTCTAGTCTACCTGTGCCCAAAATTTAGTTTAGTGGGGTTTCTGATCAAGTAAAAATCGAATGGGGAAAATCAGAATCCAGTGATTTTTGGAGTCTGAATGACGATATTTTCACGTGCAATTCAGATTTGTTTGGCTTGCCAGAAGCCTGCTGGTTTTCATCTGTATTTCTACATTGTTGAATCTTCAGTCTTCTTGGTTTATAAATCCTGGTAGGAATTACTTGCAGGTTAGCAGAGTTTTTGTGCAGTCATCAAATATTTCCTAATGAGAACTCCTGGACATCTCATGCCCTTCCTATCTTCAAATGAATATTTCAAATTGGTGAAAGTGTGAAATGCAAAGCTTAATCTCTTGTTCAAACATTTTGAAAGGTCTAGGCATTTAATGTGTGCACACACTTTGGAGAGGGCTCCAGTGGTGTTGAAAACTGGTTTAGTTTGGCATGCAAAACAGCTGGTAGATATGTGACTTTGGCGTACACACTCCCTACTGTTCAATGAGGTTTCTTTGGAAGATATGTTGTCTAATAATACAAAGTGTGCTCCTTAGAGCTTCAGTGCTTTCAAGCAGAATAAAACAAAAGAATGAGGTTATGCCAGTGTTCAGTAAACTGAATTTTATAAACTGAAAATTACAACAAAGTTGGTTTGGTAGAAATTTACCATTTTCAGTATCTACATCTGGTTTTCAAAACCTTTGAATATGTTTTCTGTCTCCATGAATGTAGATGTGTGTGTGTATATGTGGGTAGGCGGTGGGTGTTGATTGTTGATGATGGATGTTTGTTTAGCTGACAGATCCACTGAGCAAAGTTCTATTTTTGGTCAGGGAAGATATAGAAGCAACAGCAGCTACAATGCAAGTTAAGCAATACAATGCCTGCTGGTCCAATATAAACACTTCTAGAGAGAGATGATGGAGTGTCAATCAATCACAAGAAATTCACTCATTCTTAGCATGAGTAGTATATACTTATTACTCATCCCCAGCGTCTTTGGTTAGCTGTTAGTGGCAGAAGTATTTGGATTTTTCTGTGACATTAGAAAATACAGAATGCATCTCCAGGATTTTCGATTGTTATTAAAGAAGGCATTCATTCTTCTCTGCTAACATCCTTCTTTTGTATTATAAGGTTCAGGTAGCTTTTTCTTGACTGTAAGATGCCCTGTCCCAACTCTATAGAGTACGTTATTTATCAGAATGCTCTTAAATGTATCTATTTGCATGTGTGTTCCATGCGGGTAGTTGAGGGGAAGTTTTCATCCTAGTGAAGGTGACTGTGAGTGCTCCCCTCTCAGTTGGTGACTTGTAATTCAAATAAGTCCCCTGACCCATAGGAAAGCTGCAGGGGAAATCACTCATAAAAGTCACTGTGTCTCTCCACCCCTTCGCCTTCCCCCCTACTTCCCTGGCATGCCAGAAGGAGATGGATAGATAGTGGCTTTGGCCACTAGAGCAGTGGTTTTTCATTTATTTGGGGTTGTGGATTCCTTTAAGAATCTGATGCATATATATCCCAAGTTTTGCAAAGTAATACAGTAGATTCTTACACTCTCTGAGGCTCAACAGTGATCCTCATAAGGCTTAAATGTCCAGGTTAAGACTCCCTCACCTAAAGAACCCACACTCTGAACAGCCTGCTTACTGGGATAGAAATCCATTTTTAAATATTATAAAGTTGAGTGGCCATAATACATGGCCTCTTCCATATCCTGCTTCTGAGTTGTCTCCATTCTTTCTCTGAATTTTTGTCTAATTCACTGCTCTGTCTGATCTGGTTTCTACCAGATTTCCTTCTTATTTCAGTTCTTGTCATAGAAATCCCTTTTTCATTCCTACTCAATTATACTTTTCTCCATCTGTTTCCCACATGCCTTGGTTCCTTCAGGGGACTTGACAAATTAGATGGTGGTGCTTAGAGGAAACGGGATTTAGAATGGGTCACATATTTTGGTAGCAGTCACTGTGCAGTGTTGCAAAAATATAATAATCCCAGTTTCATTTTGTCAATATCAAAATGTAAAGACAGAGAACAGGGAGAAGATGTGGTGGTGACATTTTACAGGCACAGAAGTTTTGATGTAGAATAAAGAATATTGAGGTTTTACCCAAAATGTTAAATATTTAATAAGTCACTGTGCTCCACAAGTTATGATCCAGGAAAATAAAGCTCTGACTGTGTTTTCAAGGGCGTTTAACAGGATCCTTCTGTTTGAGAAGTGAAAGTCTGATTACCCATAGTTGAGTCTTTAAGTTATTTAATTCTGTGCCACCTTTTGAGTAGACTCTGTTGAAACCAATGAAAATGAAAATCAACCAAATGTCTATTTCAAGATACACCTTAAATTTAAGCAACTTAAATCAATGGTAATCAATAGAATGTTAGGAGGACCAAGAAAACTGCCTGGAAGGAAAGCAATGAAGTAGTGAATTAACTTTTCATAATAGAATCAGTGTATTTCCACTGTAGTCCTAGGGCCCCATGGGCTTGCTCAAGTGAGTAATCCATGTGCGATTCTTGGGTTTTAAAATTTGAGGCCAATGTTCTTGTAAAACTGCTGTGTGATACCATCTACTATAGTGTCGGAGTAAGCGCAGAACTTACTTTTGTGAACACAGGCTCAATCGGGCCTGAGATCCAAGTTTACGTGAAACTTTCTTCCATGTGAAGATGCTAGTTCCTGCTTGTTTTCCCAAGGAATTCTTGGTAAAGTTTCTCTGCTGAGATTTTTGGTCAATGCCTGTAACAGGTAATTAAGACTCATTATATCTGAATTTTGTACATTATTTTGATAGCATTTGTAACATCTATCTAAACAGTTGTTTATTTATTTATTTATTATTTATTTTTATTTCATTTATTTTTTTATTGTAACACAGTTGTTCGTACATGTCTGTGGGGTACAGAGTTGAATGTCAATACCTGTGTACAATATGTGATGCTCACATCAGGATAGTTAGTATATTCAGTGTTATTCAATGTAATCATTTTTTGTGGCCCTGGTTACCTCAGTTCTTTCTCTTCTTTTGAAAGTTCAATGTATTATTGGAATCATTGTATCTTTTCTTTCTTTTTTATTTGTTTGTTTTTTTAGCTTCACTTATGAGTGAGGACATATGGTATTTCTCTTTCTCTACCTGGCTTATTCCACTTAACATAATTTTCTCTAAGTTCATCCATGTTGTTGTGAATGGCAGAATTTCATTCTTTTTTATGGCAGTGTAATATTCCATTGTGTATACGTACCACATTTTCGCTATCAAGTTGTCTGATGATGGGCATTTAGGTTGGTTCCAACTTAAACAGTTGCTTAAATATCATGTCAATAATACTATACATGTACTAAACAGCTTCTCATCTTAGTCTTTTTAGAAAAATAAGTATCCACCCCATTCCCATTTAATGCCCGATCTTGTCCACTAAGAAAAGAAATGACAGGAAATTAATAAGAAGTATTACATGAAAGATTTAGGCTAAATCCTAGGGTACTTCAAAAAGTTTGTGGAAAAATAGAATTAAAAGATAATACAAATCTTTCCATGAACTTTTAAAAGTACCATTATAGAAGGAGTAATTTGATAATTGTTAAAATCACACTAGCATATGAGTGGTTAATAGGAACTACTTTTTCTGGAAGTCTTAAAACCATAAGCATGTTTTTCCTTTGTTTTTGAATGTGGCCCTGCCAAAAACCAGAGAACTTTTTAGTAAACTTTTCTGAGAATAATCTATGTTAAAGAGTTAAAAGTTGGTCAAGACATTAAAGTGTTCTCGGTTACAGATGTTGAATTCTATGTTGCTTATGTAGATTTTTTAAAGTACATTTTGCAGTATGTATCTTGTGCTTATAGGAGTTTTTGTCAGTAATTTTATATTTACAAAAGATATTAGACAGTGTACTAGAGAAGGAGATAAGAAAGGGGGGAATATGCTGTATATACATGGAAGTGTGGTGTCGTTCATGCCTTTTATTGTCTTTGTAATATTGATGAACATTTTACTATATTTTTTCACCATTCAAAGCTCACATGTACAGACTTGGTGTAGAGAGCAAAGCCAAAGAATTAATCAGACCAAAGGAGGTGCTGTAACATAAGAAAGAAAAACTTCCGTGACTGTGTTGAGCAGGTAACTGTGATGATGTTCAGATTTTTGCAAACTTCCTAACTAATTAACATATACAGTTATCTTCACCCTCCACTTTAGAATTCAGTGTTGGAGATGAACCTAAGTACCCATTAATAATGAAGTTGATGGATGAACTAGTGACCTGGAAATGGGAAAATTGAGGCGAGGCTGTTTCGTGTTGCAAGGGAAGGCATTTGGATTGAACCTGCTTATAACTTTTTTTCACTGTGTGTTAATTACTGTATTTGTTGATAATTGCTGATATTCAGTTATTTTTGACCTAAAAAGTGGAAATTTTGTCTCGCTATCTTTATTAGATATGTTTTGCAAGCTATTATTGCTAATCCATTCTCGCTGTAGTTGGTCCACTTAAAAATGCAGATAATTATACTTACTTCATAAAGTTGTTCTGAGGATTAAATGAGTAATATATGCAACTTGCTTTAGTACAGTTAAGTGATCACAAACTCTTGCTATTATCATTAAGATTTTTTAAAAACAATCCATTGTATTTGTATGAAGAACACTACTACCAAATAAAACTAATTTTTTTTTTTCTTTTTGGTCACTTGAAATATCGTAACAGCCACTGGATGGTGAATGAAATGTGGCCTCAGTAAAACTGCTTCTTCATTTTGGTGTAGAGACTGAGACTTAATTCTGCTCTCTATCCTCAATGCTTAGTAAATGTCTTTTACCTAGTGTGGTACAAATTGAATTGAATTGCATTGAACTGAGTTTGCCTTAAGTTACAGAGCAATTACTGATTTTACTTTATTTTTCTAGAAACCTCATTACAACAGATATAAATAAATTTGGAGGTATGGGAGTATATTTCAAGATACTTGGCAAAAGATGGCCATAGTAAGAAAATCTCATAAAATAGTAACTACGTTATCATTAGATATGCTGAAACATAAAATAGACAAGTAGGATCCTTGGAAGCAGAGGGATGGAAGGGGAAGTGTTTGGCTATTGGTCACACCTGAACCAAAACAGCTCAAGAGTCATGCTGACGGTGAACTTTCATTAGTCAACCTCTGTGGCTCTAATTGGTTCTAGCTCCATTCCAGCATAAGACTACCTGATAGGCAGGGTCTAAGCATCCCCAACTCTTCTCTTAAAGAGCCAAATCTGGGACTGGCCAGTTAGCTCAGTCCGGTTAGTTGGTTAGAGCATGATGCTGATAACACCAAGGTCCAGGTTTGATCTCTGTATTGGCCAGCTGTCCCCCTCCCCGCAAAAAAGGATGGAACCAAATCTGATTTTTGTTAAGGTGATGTTTCTCGGAGAAGAAGTTCTCTTGGACTTCTGATATTGATGAAAATTATTTTAAGCCATTTTATATGGCATATTATTTAAATTTTTGACAAACATTAAAATAAGCATTAATTTCCCGTGTGTATAGCTTTTATACAGCTATAAAACTAAGCCAAATTTACAGATTGCTATATAAATTTACTATAAGAACTACTAAAGTTTAAATTAACAACATTAATTTAATGTTCTATCTGATGTTTTGCTAAAACTAAAGCACTAGTGGTGGATTTAATTATAGAAAAATATATTTTCATATTTGATATTGTACTTATTAGGTTGATTCTTTGAAATTTAAGCCTAATGGGATTATCATTTTAATAATTTTCATTATCATGGTTATTTTTCCTTTTATACCCTGAATTCGTTTTAAATCACTGATCCATCATTTTGATGAGCCAATCAATTTAATAGGGCAACTCAAAATACAGTATTGAAAATTTTTAAAAATGTGCTTTAATGAAAAATTCTTCACTATTATCTTCTACACTTATTGAAAATGAATTGTTACAAGTTCTTATGCATAAATATTGGAGTCTCAGTATTAATTTAAAATAGGAATATTACAATGGAACTGTTATGGTAAAGGAATTTTGGAATTTGCCTGTATGAGTGTGTGTTATGTGATGATTCAATTTTTCTACCATTTTCCTTCATCCCACCATCTATGACAACTTTATTCCTACAATGTCCTAAAAGTCATCTGGTAAGTACCTATCATCATGTATTAAGTTGGCCTCTGCTTTTTTCTCATTAGAGGCTAACTATTAAAGGAACACATTAATCTAGCACACTGTCATTTTTGTGATGTCAAATCAAAAACTCAATTTATTAAATAACTTAAGAGTCTACATCTTATTCTGCGAAAATGGGTCTCAATTGATAATTATCACTGCAAAAGAGAAATTTAGTCTTATAGTGTAAAGAATTCCACATAACTATCATGACAGATATAGCATGATTACTTTGTATTTGGATTTTTCAATTTTGTAAAACTTCAGTATAACACATGAATATGTTGTTTGAATGAATGCATTGAGAGGCAAGGACAGACATGAAAAGTTTCACTGCGAAATGTAGGTTTCTGCTACCTTGACCATACAGAGAGTTGATTTTTCAAAAGAAAAACATAGACATCTCTGTTACAAAGGTAGTGATTCCTAAACATTTTAAAACTGAGATAACATTGCAAATTACTTAGTACAGCACAAGAAACTTCAACGGCTCAGAGCCCTGCAGAATATGTCAATTGGTCCGTTATAACTTAGGTTATTTTATTGCTAATTTTAGTTGTTTCCTAAGCTTCTCATAAACACTCTAATTCTGGTAGTAAATTTTTACTCTGTGGCATTGATTTGTCTTGAAAACAAACTCTGTGTGTGTGTGTGTGTTTAAACAGTAATTTTATTTGAAGGAGCAGTCAGAAGTGTCTGAAAACCCAAAGGCTAGTGCCAGCTCTGCTGCTTACTACCTCAGAAATCTTTGAAAAGTCAGGGTCTTTCAGCCTCAATTTCTTTATCTGTGAAATGGGACTAATATTACCTGATCTGCCTGTTCATGGGGTTATTAGTGAGGAAATTGTGTAAGTTTACTGCCCTTCGAAAGTGTGAACCTTATATGCATGCACATTGTTATGATTCTAAATGTAGACCCAAATCTTGTGTATTTGCAATCATTAAGATTCTCCAGTTCTTTCACTTCTATTGGACATCTTCAGTCATTTCCGATCTTTCAACTGCATTATTAAAATGTTATTATAGATTAGGGGTTAGCAAATGGTAGCATAACACCTGCCTGACACCTGTTTTGTAATAAAGTTTTATTGGAACACAGCCATGCTCAGTGGTTGATGGGGCGTCTATGTATGCTTTTTCACTACAAGGGCAGTCGACTAGTTGTGACAAACGCTGTATGGCTTGCAAACCCTAAAATATTTACTGTCTGGCTCTTTACAGAAAAATGTTGCTACCCCCTGTTACATATCACTAAGTCCAGGACCAATTATAATCCAGTCCTTTTTGGAAACTAAATCCTTGACAAATGATGTTATTTTAAAGTCCATCCTATCCTGTAAAGAACTAAGTGGCCCTGAGTGGCCCCTGTTAGAAGGCAGTACCCTTTCCTCTTCCCCTCTGATCTGTGAGTTCAAAGATGTGAACGTCCTGGGATCTTGTTTCTTTTCTTACTCCTTTCACCAGCTTGATTTAAAAAAAAATTCTCAGTGACTCGAAGATGTTACTGACAATTTTGGTTAGAGATCTAGGCACATTTTAAATCTAGTTCATCACCAGGGTTTGACAATGTGTGCAGGCTAATGTCTGGCAAATTTTTAAGCTCAAATGGTACATTGAATATTATAAATTACCAACCCAGCAAATAGATAACATACAGTGGATAAGTTAAGGTACAGATACAGTGGATAAGTGGAAAGATAAGATACAGTGGATAAGTTCACATTTTAAATGCATTTATCTGTTTTTCCCATTTCCAGATTTTCATATGTTTTAAGTTTTTAGGCTTGGTATGCTATATACAGGTGAGTTGGAAGTATGTAGTGGGAGAGATAGGGGATTTGGCAGTCTCTGCAAGTTTACTTTCCACTAATTTAGAAAAGTCAGAGGTGTCTCATTTAAAATACAGAATTTTAGAGCTGAAATAGACCTCAGAGATCAGCATTTCCCAACCTTTTTTGACCTGTGGACCATTTTCATAGTAATTTATAATCTTGTCAACCCTCTTAGGAATTTTTATAATCATTTCATCATTTTTGTATGGTATATTATAAAGAGGTGATTTTAAGTTAAAACTATTTTATCTTAGATTAGTACATTATTAAGGATTGTATTATAAATTTTATTTTAATAGTCATTAATGATAGTGTATGAAAACAAATTTTGCCTTTTTTAAATTTAATGACTGATAAATACTTTTAAAATTCACATAAAATTTAAAAAGAAAAAAGTGCGAATTATCAAAAAAATTAAGAAAATGGAATTATTTTTCTAGGCAGTTTTGGAATTGAAATGTGGATTAGCATAAAAAGGCAAAAATTGCTTTCATGATCTGATATTTGAAATTCTTAAATTTTGTGCTATAAAACTAATTTAATTTATTTTTATAATTTTCATATTTGTATTTAAATGATGAGATCAGGGTGATCTGGACTTTCCCTTATCCAAAGAAATCATATGCACTGAAAAGTCCCAGTGAAAAACCAAGTAGGACATAATTGTGTGTGTTGTGTGATATATATATATGTACATGCATATATATATATATATGGATATATAAATATATTTTATTTTAATGTTTTTCAAGTACTAGACCTATGTTGATATGCTATATAAGAATTTTGATCAGATGAATGTATTCTATTAACCTCTTGGGGCAAGTCGGCACAATTATGACTATTTTAATCTTCTCATGAAGCTTCATTTCAATATGTTCCCTCTACCTTTTGGGCTTCTGGTATTAAACAGAGGTCTGTGATGATTATGCATCCTGCTCCACATGCCCATGGACAAGATGACTGAAGACTGTATGATGGTGAAGGACCCATGTGGCTGGCTGAGGATCCGGTCCAGGGCACACTCATCATGGCTGATCTCGTACTCACTTCACTTATACCTGGAGGCTCTTGAATCCTCCCATTTAAAAAGGAAGGGGTATTTCAATTATTATTTCATTTATTTACTTTACAAAGAAATAGAAAAGAAGATGGCATTGACAAGAGCTCCATGGTTTGCTCATTTTATATATGAGGAAACTGGAGCCAAGAGAAGTTAAATGATCCTCCAAAGTTCACACGTAGCTACTGGCTGAGCCAGGGCCAGACCACAGGACTCCCAACTCTCAGAGCACCATTGATATGTTTTTACTGAACCGTCTAGTATCTTGCCACCTGACTGTATGTGACTAAGTAGTGTACTGTGCCCTGCATGAATCAAGCAAGGTAGACAGGTTCTGGTCTCTAACTGTGGCTCACCAGTTAATTCACTCAACAATGTGTGTTGTGTCCTAAAGCTGTTATTCAGCAGAAGGAAGTCAGCCCAATTGTTTCCTAGGTGTCTCTTTTGAAGATGTGGATTCTTAATGGGCTTTCCTATATGGTATACTAATATTCGAATGGTTGATTATTTGCATTTAAGTCTGATTAGAGCATATACCTACTCCATGGAAATTACTTTGTAACAAAGGGTATTGAACCTGAACTAATGAACCGTTTATTGGAAGCAAGTCATTAACAAAACGAGTTAACAAAATGATGAACTAATTTGGAGGGTACCCTAGTGCAGTAGATAGGTGTTCAGCATAAACAAAATTTCCCTGAAACAATATGAAATAATTTGTTTCAATCATAATTTGTTTAAATCATTGCTACAAATTTAGACTGAAGATTAAATGGTGTGCATCATAGTATATGATCTCTATTGGTCAGTCAGTAGAATTCATTCAAGATATGTGTCTTTCTCTAAAATTGCTCTGGTCATGATTGTTTTTTCTATAGATCATAATGAAAGGATCCTGGGGTGTCTTCAATTGATTGATCATTGACTGTTCTTACAGCATATATTAATCAATTTGTGTATTTATTGAGGTCATTTTTTGTAAGGCTTTTCCTAACATCCTAATTAAACACTTAACGCTGTTGGGTTTTGTCATGAGACAAGCATCTCTGCACTACATTTGGGGGTACCTGGACTGGATGGAAGGTAGTATCTCCTTGTTTCCACATCCCTTTAAGACTTGATGATACCGGGCCGACCCCGTGGCGCACTCGGGAGAGTGCTGCGCTGGGAGCGCAGCGTTGCTCCCGCCGCGGGTTCGGATCCTATACAGGGATGGCCGGTCATCAAAAAACAAACAGACAAAAAATGACTTGATAATACCAAGCTCCTCAGTTCTGTTTTTCCATGAACTTTTTGAAGTACCCTCATATTTACGAAAACCTTATAGGTGACTCCCCATCACGAATAATACAAGGCCATGCTGAACTTACTACCAACGTTGGCAACTTTGAATAATATTTCCTCGTTTTTGACCCCCAAATGGAATGAGGAGGTCAGGGAGAGGGAAGAGAATATAAAAATATAAAAGCAGGCTTCTTTTCCTGCCTCTTTACTCTCCCAGTAGGAGTCGCCAATGGCAGATTATTCACGTGGCTGTTGTAAAATCGTAGATTTTTAATATCTGAACTACTGAGTACAAACATAACATTTAAATAAAAATAATGCGGAGTTATTTATCTTCGCCAAATCTTCTCTACCCCATGGAGGATGCGAGCTGTCTCTTTAATAATGCAAAGGAGTGGTAAATTTCAAGCTGAGGATGGGCAATAACAAAGAGAGTGATCTCCACGTTGCCCTAATGTCAGTGGAGTGGCTTAGGAGAACACCTTATTAGTTCTAACAGGCTGGTTAGCACAGGGTCACCTCTCTGCCCCTATCTTCCCCAGCAGGGTCACTCATCCTGGGTAATATTTGGGAGGAAAGAAGTGAGGGGGAGGGGAAGGATGATATTTAGAGCTTCTCTCATCTCCCCAGCATTTAGAGCCGTTTGTTTGTAGTTGTTGTCCAATCGTGTTACAATCATTCATTTTCTCTCTCCTCTTCCCAGTCTCTCTTGCCCTGGCTGCCCATTTTTCCCCCCTGGCAGTGTACCTGCCTACATTCTCTGTGCTGAGTTAAAGCAGAAACCCTATCAATGCTTTCTTCCTCCCTGATTATTTGTTTCATTTTTAGAAATCATCTGCAGTAAGTGTGGTTTATAAATCTGTATTTAAATGAGTATTTACTCTGCTAAAAACATCAACTGGAAGAGGGGCCCAGCACAGCTAAGCTTCCAATGAATACGACTAGTTGAAAGAAATAGGAGGGAACAGATTGACGTACATACACCTTTCCCAGTCTTAAAAAATTGAGATCAATCACGTTTTAGAACTGTGTAAATCAATAGAATAGTGCAAATCAATCACACTTTAGAATTGTGCTTACTATGTTTTCACGAAAGAAAAAGATGAACTATCTTCTTTTTGAACATGTGTTTTTGTGCTGTCTTTGATTTTCTTTTTCCGTCATAGCTACCAACATCAACCCTTTCTCTTCCCCAGCCCCCACCCCCATTCTCCATCCAAAAATGAATGCAAAGAAATACTATTAGGCTGTCTGGTTATGTATTTTTTATGAGGCCATACAAGACGCTGCCTGACCCCTTGCAGCTCATGTTATAAGCACACTGAAGATGCTTTTCATTTGGGTTTTGCTTTTCAGCCTGGATGACCTCTATTAAATAAAAAAAAAAAAAGAGGGGGTGGGGATGGGGGGAGACGGCCTAATATGTGACCCCAGGGACTAGTCGCTTCAAGGATTACATTTAATTCATATGATAATATTGAAATATAACGTTCCCGGATCTAATGTTTTGGTTATTTTCTCTTTCTCTTTATTTCAGGGACTCACTGATGAATCTTGTCATAGATGCTTTTCATCAATTTTGGGTACAGAGCGTGCACGAGGGTCAGATTCTTAAAATTACCTTTTTCCCCTCTTAGAATTCAGGTCATGAATACAAAACATCTCTCTTTTCATAGTTCTCTGAGAGACAGAGAGAAATTAATTTTTCTAATGTGTGTCTGCCAAGAGTTCTGTTTCAAATAAAGAAACAATTCTTATTTTGGCTTTTCCTTAACTCACTCTCAACAACTGACCCCCAAGTTCTTTCTTCGTGTGAAGGCTAACATCTTTTTAACTCCTTCCTTCCTTTCTTCCTTCCTCTGCAAGGTCAGTCGTAGTTACACAATGGCATTCTCTCATGTGTGATATGCGCCGTGATTGAGTTAATGACCTACATTTGGGTCCTCGTGCATTGTGTGTGTGTGTATATATATATATATATATATATATATATATATATATGCTGTAATCCCTATTTTTACATTGCTCTTATAATTATCCTGCTTTTCATAATGCACATATTAGTTATTAAATATCCACTTGATATAATGCATAAATTTTAAGGAGCTTATAACTTCACTGTAAAATATGTGTTTTTCCCCCCTCTTTTACAGTAAAACATTGCTCATACTAAGTTCAGGATTAATGTTCATAACCAATTTGGAAAAGCATCCCTTTGGCCAGTTTTTAGAATTATATTCCTGTTAAAGTTTCTTACAACATCAGATGTCTTTGTGTCTTTGCAAGTTGAAATGAACAGGTTGAAAAATGGAATCAAACCACATGCCATTCATTGTATTTTGAAAATGTTTTTATTCCTTTCACTTAACGGACTAGCACTGAATTTCTTTGAATCAGCTGTGGTTCATCAGTGCTACAGCGTTTCGCTTGTCTTCGAAGGCAGGTTCCTTGGAGGGGCAGTAACATCTCACCGGAGCTAATAAAGTCAATTAGGGTAATATTATACAGTAGGCCACTAGAAAATCAGGTGCATTTTGTACCGATCATTCTATGTTTTTAATTCATACCAATCTTATACTTCGTAAGGAATATGTAGAAAGAACTTTTGTTATGAGTGACATCAGCTTGCATATATACACGTTTAATTGCAATTTCTTTCTTTTTTAGTTGTTGCAAGAAAAAGAAAGCCAGAAAATTTGTGAACATGTTCTCACATTTTCATTACCACAAAAGTACTGGTGAAAACTGATCAAAGCTGGGAAATTCATTGCAGTAGCTGAAACCCCATCTCAAGCCAGTTCCTTATTACCCAGGTATTGCCACAAATGTGATTCAGCAAATAAAGCCCCTTGCTGCCTGGCCCCTTCTGCAACCAGAGAGCCGCAAAGTGGATCCGCAATGGGGTTTCCAGAATGACTCATAATTTTCCTACATTAGTTTGCATCACAATCTTAACATTTTTGACATGTGGGTTACTGGTGAAAATGTACATATGTCTCTATGTATACATATAGCACAGATTTTTGTCTTTGTCAGTCATTGTGCGGGAGAGGGATGTTTTAAAACAGAGTCTCCAGGTCCTCCTTTGTAAGGCGCTAAGCTGTGACCCTCCTCCTCTCTTCCCTCCCCCGTAGCCCTGGACTTCATGATGCCTCCTTGACTGCCAGCCTAACATGGAGTTGTCTTTTTTATTTTTTTTTCATAAACCCAGTCACAACACAGAAAGAGGAGGAGGAGGAAGAGAGAAACAGAGAGAGAGAGAGAGAGAGAGAGAGAGAGAGAGAGAGAGAGAGAGAGAGAGAGAGAGAACTAAAAACCCTGAAGGATGGTTCTCAAAAATTCTAAAGGAACCACAGGGAATTCCTTTTAAGAGCAACAGAAAGCAAGCTAGCTGAGGTAAGGTAGCTGTGGACAGCCTTTCTTTCCTGCTCTTTTCTTTCCTTCCCTCTCTCTGTCTCTTTCTGTGTATGTTTCTCTCTCCGTTCCCCCTCCCTGTTCATATTCTCTCTCTCTCTTTCCCTTTACATTCATGTGTTCTCTCTCTCTCTCTCTCTGGATGGGGAGGGTGGGGGAGGGGAGCCCCTAACTTCTTCCCTGCTTAAGCAATCTGAGAAGGGAACTCATGTGAATATGCAAATGGGACTGCCTGGGCCGCGTTGCTGACACGTGTATGTGTTGTGTCTTTCTCCCCACCTCCCTGTCTTAGCGTCTGATCTTCAACAGATTGCTGTTGTTTCTTGTGATCACCAGCACAGCGTGCTGGAAAGAGAGATGGGGGGAGAGGTGGGGATGGGAGGGAGTGTTGTGGGGCTGGGAGGCAGGAAATCATGACATGATTGCTGTGACTTTTTTATATTAATGTGTGGCTTTTTTCTAGCTCATTTGCATGTCAAAGTGGCGGAGGTGTGAGGGCAGAGATTAGTATGGAGATGACATAATGATGCAATGAATTAAATGTGATCACTTCTCGGAGGGGGGGTGAGGGATGGGGTGTGGGGGAGAAGCAGCGAGGTGGGGAGGGGGGAACCAGCAAGACAGACAGTGAGAGAGCGTGAGGGGAGCGCCGCTTCTGATCTGCACCACGCAGTTGATTGATGTCACCAGCTCACAGAATGCGTCTTTTTATTGTGATGATGGTGATGGTGGTGGTGGTGATGCTGATTGCGATGATTACACTTATCGTTAGTGTGAAATTTGAATTTTAAGTGGTCAGTGCTGGCGCTCCAGCGCACGTGATTATTTGGTCCGTCAGCATAAACCCTTTACTGTCAAAATTGAACGCTGCTCCAAGTTTGCTTTTATTTAAAAAGGACAATGCAACATATGGGAAAGAGAACATTACTAATTTGTGATATTTCACAGTGGGCTGGAATACCAAAGCGTTTTATGTAGCTTCAGTTCTATTTTTGAGTATGCAAAATAAATATAAAGAGTGGACGAAATTAAAAATATTTTTATTATTACAAAAAAATAAAAGAATGTTTCACTGGATCGGTGGGGTGACAAGGGTTTCAATGGCTGACAATAAAGAAAACGCAATTTCATCTCTGGCATTCAGTGTTATCTCCCTTTAATAACAAAACCAAACCAGACTGATTGCTGAACAAAGCAAAATCTCAGGCGGCTAGTTGCAGGTCTGAATGCAGGAGTAAAAACTGAACATTTCCCCCCCTCCTTTGGGCTATTTTGTATGTAACACCTGCAAATGTGCACGGAGTAGTTGTAAAAGGGGTGGGGGGCGGGTGGAGAGATTTTTTTTTAACACTTCTATAATTAAAAGAAAAATAAAGAATATAAACACAAACTACAAAGGTCTTTAGACTTTGTAGATTTGTTTTAGAAGTCAAATTCATTCTGTCTGCCAGTAAGTTTTCTTCTGATTAGTCTTGTCTACTGTTTCTTTGGGAGGAAGGACTTCCTACAGTATGGACAAATCAGTATAGAAATTTAGGACTAATTGTTATGTGTGCAATAACCCTGATGATATAAATGAGCACTTAAGAATCCACAGAACATCACTAACATTAATTTATTGAAAAAGAAAATCCAAAGCAACTCCATTAGTTTTTCCTTGTTATTGTTAAGGACTTTAAATGGATTTCCTAATTGGATAATTTTATTCACAAGAATAATACACAAATGGAAAACAAGCCCTAACTCTGGGGGTGGGGGTGGGGACGGGGTGGCCTGTAGAAGGAGGAACAGTCAGGGTAAGAGCAAACCACTGTCAACTTTCAGAAAACCTGCTCAGATACTGCACTAAGCAGAAAGGCCAAGAAGAACTGGCTGACCAGCTGGGGTGGGAGGAGGCAGAAGAGTATTTTAAGCATGTTCAAACAATACAGCAGATAAATTTACTTGCCTCCTTTTTGTGATATTTGAAACAATGTTGATCATTACCGCCCCTCTTTGATCCCAGGCATTTCAAATTCACTCCGTTTTCCTAAGATACAGCATCCCATGTTCACATCTTTCAATCACTCTCACTCATCCACATCTTTGGCATTTTCTGCCCACCAAGTTCATCTTCTTGGAGAGGCACTGGGGTTGCGTTGTTTCTCTTCCCGTTCCCAGATGAAAGCAGCTGTGCTTACTGTAAGCTGGGTCTCCCTGAATGCTGTGCACAGAAACTATTCATATTGTGTCTTATTCTTACACCCTTTGCCTGCCAAATACATGGAA
This sequence comes from Cynocephalus volans, assembly GCF_027409185.1. Classification (NCBI taxonomy): domain Eukaryota; kingdom Metazoa; phylum Chordata; class Mammalia; order Dermoptera; family Cynocephalidae; genus Cynocephalus; species Cynocephalus volans. Next base: position 129,904,199 of record NC_084469.1, on the reverse strand, counting down.
TGAATCGAGACAGAGGAAAGTTCTGGAGCACTGGTCTGGAGCAACTTTCCTCCTACACATTCACACCCGTATCCTTATACTCCGTCTGTCCCCAGGTAGCAGTGTAGCTTCCTCTGTGTCCTGCTTTCTCCTTGCCTTAGTCTTCTATGCCAATAAAGAAGAAAGGCAGGGATGTGGATTGTAACTATTGATCTGCCCAAGGGGATCATTAGGCATCCGTATCAATCTACAAATCAGTGGGCCTGTGTTACTAGCTTGGGCAGTCATTGCCAATTTGTTCCTATTAGATGGTGGAGCCTGGAGGTGTTTGATGAGCAGATTGGGTCTTTATCTCAGTGCTAGAGTCTGCAGGCTTGCTGCCAGACAGCAGAGGTTTACGGGATTTGGGGGCGGTGGGGGCAGAGGTAGGAGGAATGGGGATTCTTATGGGTTTTGTTTTTCAGCCTGAAATCTGTCTGCACCTTAACTAGACCGCGAAGGTGGACCCCACCCCATTGTCACTGAATTGTCTCTAGTTAAAATCAGCCCCCAGATTTCCTCCTGCAGCCTGGCCATCTATCTGGAAAGCTGCCCACAGAAATATCTTCCTGAGTGTGCTTTTGTTATCCTTTTCAGGATTGGCATTGGAACAATTGAAATGTAAACATTTTTTCTTTCCCTCCTCCAGCTTCTTTGCTACCAGCACTGTATTTACTGTTGAGCAGGTGACATTTTTAGCTGATATTTTCTCTGTAGTTCAATTAGATAAAGTAAAAGTTAAAGCTCCGGGTAATTTTGTTTGGGGAATCCTATTTACCTTTTCTCTTTGAATTGAAATCTGGAAGAAAATGTGTTCTCAGGGCCATCTTCATTCTTATTATTCTCTGATCTTTAAAAGTCATCTTTGTCTTTTGTCTTGGGCTTTGAAAGAGCAACAACTACAGCGAAAGCCATGTCCCCTCGCATGCATGTTGATTTGAAAAATAAAAATTATGTTTCCATAGGGGAAGGGGAGGGAAAAAGGATAATGAATGAATAAGCACAATTTATGCCGTTACCGCTACTAGCATGACATTTCCTCTTCATTATTTTGTGAAAACCTCAATTTTAAACCTGGTTTTACTCATTCTTGACGTGAGCATTATTCAGTGTAAATATCTGTCCATTGCCAGGCCTCGGTGATGCTCCTGGTGACATTTCTGCTTTATAGCTTTCAGGTGGGGGGAGGGAGAGAGGTGAGGGGAGGGGGCTGATGCAGATAGGGAGGGAGGGGACCAGGCAGCACCCACTTCCTGGGAGCTGGGTTTCTGTCCTGCTGTCGAGTTTGTTACTTGTGAAGAATAAACTGTTCTTTCCAGCTGGGGGTGGGGAAAGTGGGTAAGAAAGCCTAACCTAAGTTGAGGACTTAGCAATTCCATCTTCTTGCAAAATCTGTCCATCATTCCAAGGGCAAAAAAGTTTTTTTTTTGTTTTTTTTTTTTAATATAACATTTTATATTTTGATTGTTGAAAATGAGATGGAACTCTGTTTATACTGAATTCCAAGTGGTTTTGGCCTGTTTTTAGTTACTCAACATACTTCAACTAACTATTAAAAAAGAAAAGCCTGCCTGTTACTTTAGGAGACTTTCAACTTACTGATGATTACTGTTTATTAGTTTGTGTTTACATTTTCTTACCTGTATTTTTTTTTTTTTTTTTTGGTTCCTTCCCGGCCCTGCTGTAATTCATCCGCTCTACAGAAGCAGTCACTTCATTCCCTCTGACAGGAGCCTACTCTTTCTGTTGTTGTCGTCGAGTGGCTCCCAGAACTTCACAGAAATATATCTGTGTGGAGTGTATGATTTTGGACATTAAGCCATTTTAATTTATCATAAACCAGACATCCAGTCAGCTTTCATCTTTATAGTACACGCACAGAAATCAATTTGGAGTAAACCCAGAGGAATGTTTTAAAAGTTTGTTTCGCAAATATTTATAAACCTTTTTCTTTGGAGCAGAGTCTATTTTAGAATGGTCACCATGCTATTCAGAGCAGAGAGCGTTTTGAGGAAGATGCTGCTAAAATCTGTTGTTTGTTTTATGGTGAGGGCTGGGAGTTCAAATTTGTTTGAAATGTCAAAGCTGGAGATATCTGTGAATAAGTAGGTTATTTTATTAATCCATAGGACCCCCCCCTCCCATTTTTTGAACGCTTTATAATGAGTGAAACAAACAACCGAAGTGCACACTTTGATTTTTGAGTGAAGGACAGAAAGTGGACCTTTTTGCATTTCTCTTTAGTATAAAAGGGAAACCCATCATTTTCCCATCATGTAAGGGCTTATTGCTTAAGGATGCTGACAGTATATTGCAACTTTATAGAAACTTTTAATCAGTGAGAGTCTGTTTCTTCAGCCAGGACATTGATAGTCTCCAATCCACCTAGCCCACGCACTGAGGACATCGCTTTCATTTCTCTCGTAGTGATAGAAAACATTTTTGATTTCTTAACACACTGTTTATCTGCCCATATATCTTCCTGGTTTCTCTTGTTTTATTTAGTGTGGCTTCATATTTGCCATTTCTCCATGAAACAATTGATACATTCTCAGCACGCTGTTGTGAGTAGAAAAAACTCTCTAGATTAATGGTCAGTGTCGCACACACGTACATTTGTGTTGTGATACTACAGAGGAGCTGCGAATTACTGACAAGATCTAGAATAATTCCTAATGCTGTCGAAGGCTTCATTTTCTCCTCGGCATGATGGATGAGGCGTAAGAAGTGCTTTCTGAGATCATTATGGGCATCATTCTGTTAAGTGTTATTAAAGTCCGTCTGTCTTAGGCAGCAGAAACAATATCTTTGCCCCTATTTTGCTCCTCTTTTTAAAAACCGTAACTGCAGATCCCTTTCTTTCTAATGTGAGCTTTTCTGAGATCATCTGACTACTAATTTGTGCCATAAAATCATGGAGAATCGTGTTTTTTCTTCCTGCTTAAAATTTGATAATATTAATCCATAAATGAATTCCGGTTTATTTTCAAACCTTTCATTCACAGCAAATGCGTTAGAAATACATTTTATTAAAAAGAGGAGATGTGGGAAGTATCAGAATTTGGGGTATGAGTTTCAATCTGTAACTTTGAAGAGATTTGATAGTCTTATTTTCTGGGCTCCAATTATTTTAAATATCATTGGCTGTTTGTTCCCTTGAATTGATTGTGGAAGACACAGGATGAGTTTGAATTTGATGAATATTATGTTGAATTCCTCCCTTCAGGCATGAGTATTCAGCGGGGACAATGCACAGGCATATGAAAGGGGAGGAAAACTTTCTTCTAGCACTTGGTCAGGGGAAGTTTGTTTTCATAAACTGTGCATTTAGAGGGCAAATTTCCCCTCAGTCAACCGGGCACTTGCTGCTTTTGGATGGGGGTTGGTAAATGGGGGTCTGGAAGTGAAAGGAGCACATAGTGTTTAATAGGGGTGTGAAGGTGAATTACAGACGGCTCATGTTATATCTCAAGCAATTTCACCGAAACAGAAGAATTTACTTCTAAGGTTTGTAACCTTCCTTTAAATCACAGATTTTCCCAAACTCTGGGATAATAAAATATAATCTACTTTATAGAACAATTACATTAATACCCCCAGTAGCCCTTCCTCCATTACCTTTTCTTGTGACTGTTTTTGAACAGTTTGGTGGAGTGTCTTTACACCCCTGGAGGCTTCTCCAAAGAAAATGAAACAAACAAAAAGAAATATAGCATCACTCTTTCAAAACACCATTTTCCCTTTTCAGAGATTCTGTGAGATCTAGAAAGGCTCATTTTTATACTTTTGATAGAATTATATAAGTTTGATGCATAGCTGGGATAAGCTCAGCCATCCAGCAGCACAGCTAGTTTTTGAACATTTAATTTTATATTTGAATAATTCTCCAGATCAGGCTATAATCATGAATGTCATATAAGAAGTTGTGTTTTTTTAAAAAATAAATTACATTATTTCACAGATGTGCAAATACTTCTGAGAAAAAAATTACATTGATCAGTTTTTAATACCCCCCTGTCTCACCCTTCAGTCAAAGGGAAAAATAGTTTTTTTTTCCCCATCTTTGTCTTCAGAAAGGTGCTAGATTGTAAACATCTGAAGGAAATGAAAGGGGGTTGGCCAGTCCACCCCAAACTCTTTCCAGATTTTCAATCCTTTCAGCAGCAGCCTTCAGTTTTCAGAAAAGAGGGAGGGTCTAGGGGAAAAAAAAAAAAGAGAAAAGAGATGTCTCTGTTTATTATTAAAATTTAAAGTGAAAGCATTGCTATAACTGGCTAATTTTGAATCTACCAATTTAGAGGGCTTGAAGAACAACAGGCAAAATTTAGACAACATGTGCACCGTAGTGATTTGAAAAAGATAAGGCATTTGCAGCTAATGAAGATCTAATTCTGGAAAAAGGACAATAAGTAATAGATGGCTATCATTTCTTTAGCAGTTTCTGAAACAATAGCATGTGGATATTTAATTCAAAAACTATTCAGACAAACAAATGATGTTTACTAAGGTGGAAAGATTATTATTCTTTGTAGAGTGCTTCTGAAGTGTAGTCTATTTTATTCCAGTTTAAATAAAGGCATTTCTGAACTTTTACATATTGCAAATATGTAATATTTCCAGAAGCAACCATTGAAGTGGTCATTTCGGGGAGAGTTACCTGTGGTAGGAATACAAGTTACTCAGGGCTGAATGAACAAGTGCTTTTGAATCTGAAACAAACAATTTAATTTACAATCTTGACTGCGTGATTTTTTCCTTGTTTCTATTGTTAACAGCTCTGACCAAGTAATATGGCATTGCCTACACACCCATATAATATTTGGATATTTGATATGTCGTCATAAAGATATTCTGAAAGTGGAAAAAATCGCATTAGCATTTGGCCCATGGATAATGATTTGGTTAAGCTGCGATTTTTCGGGACTTCTTTATTGGCCCAGAGTAACTATTTTTTTTTTTTTTGAATCAAAACACCGAGAATAATATACAAAAAAAAAACAAGGCATTGTATTCAGATCAGTAGGTATGAAATCACAATCACCCCTTTGTTTTCCGGAAACCATACATGCCAGATGCACTATGAGAAAAATAATCTAAAATGTTGGGTTTATTTTCAATATGCAAGTGGTATAAAAATATGCACGCTCTGATCACAGTGTGCTGGAAACTACTCCACAAAAATGTGTAACGAAAGCTGTTACTATAAGTGCAGCTCATGTATGGGAACAGCTGTGACAGCCTGATACAGTTTAACACTTGTTCAATTATAAGAAAAAGAAATTCAGAAGAGAACTTGATTTAGATAAGAATTTTAAATAATCCTTGAAATTTCCAAAGTAACTTCTCCTTCCAATCAAACTCATAGCTTTCCCCTAGTTTGTCGCCTTCTGTTTCCTATAATTAGTGTCCAAATCACTTACAGAGACCTTGGAAGTAAGAGCTGCCCTTGACTTGACCACCTTCTCTCTAAACCCTGCTCATATTTTATGTTTTTTAGGGGCTGGGTTACAGCTATTTACAAATTATTCCAGGTGTCTGCTCTTTTATATTCACTTAGGAAATTGCAAAGAAATCATCTAGTAGCTGGCTCCACTTTACCATTTCTCTTATTTCTTTTTTGTTGTTTTCAAGTGATTTTATTGTGCTTTTCTGGCAGATATGTTATTATGCACATAAGAAAGGCCGACATTGATATTGGTACCAAATCTTTAGTTCCGGGAACTGGTGCACATGTCAGTGTTTTCTTTTTGTTTAGCAAATGCTTGATTGATGTGGGTGCATTGTGTGTGTGTGTATGTGTGTGTGATTGTATGTATGTATCATACATGTGTCTTAAATATATATGTATTTACATGCATACACGTATAGGCTTATTTGCTGTTGTGTTTGTGCTCTGTCTAAACTCATTCCTGGAGTAACTGAATACATAAAGAACATATGCTCCCACGTGTAAAATTCCTTTTGTTTAGCTAAACTTTTTATTTTCTAAGCTCAGTTGTTTCTATGGTTTATTGTGTATGTAGGGTTTTATTTGTTAATACTGCATATTTTGAGAATGACATATTAATAGTGTCTGTCTGATAGTCTAAAAAAATCAGCATCTTAATATCATTTTGAAATTGCCTTCCTCAAACAAAAACAAAAACAAACCAAAAAACAAAACAACCCACCTTTAAGCTCATGGAAATCATGCAGTGTTTTTAATCTGAAAGACTATGGTTTTCTTAACCTTGAGTAAAAATAATTTCAAGTATTAAAGAAAAAATAAAAGCCCAAATCCCCAGTGTTTTTGACCAAGTCTTCCTCATAGACAGCAGAGCAGAGTATGTGTTTGGATCAAGGGGACAAATGTCCCACCAGCCTCCAGTTACAGAGTAGTCTGTTTCAGCATTATAATTTCCAATAACTTTATGTTAAGTCTTTGAAAGTGGATGGAAGAAACAAAATACTGAACATTTCTAGTAGTTTTTCAAGACGCTTGGTGTCCCAGCAGCTTATAGAAAGGTCTGTGCATTCAGAGTCAGGCTGGAAAAGGGAGGAACAGTGAAAGCTCTCTTTTTTCATTCTACGGTGGTTGGTGTGGGCAATTTAAAGTAGGATCCTGGAATTTCCAGACCCTGGCTCTATCTTCTAAGTCATTTCTGTACCTGGAATAAAATGTTGCTGTAGAAATTATTGACATAATAGTCCCCATGAGGACTCATAGCCATCAAAGTGAAATCTCACAATAAATTCAGAGGCCACCTGGAGAACCACCGTTAAAGAGCTTTTTAGAGGGGGGAAAAAAAACTTTAAAAGCTTAATTCTTCTTAAATATAAGTTCACTGATCATGTTTCTGTACCACTTTCCTAGAGTTTGGTTCTTTACTTTTAGCTTTGTTAAATAATCCTTTAAAGCTTTTTTGACAGCAAAAATGCTGCGTTTTGTATAGATGACATCACTAGCCCCACTCCAGCCACGTTGAAAGCCAGGAGGTTACTAGGCAATAAAGCTCGGTCAGGATTTCTGCGTGTCTCGGGGCATAAAAGCCTTAAAACATGAGGTGGGTCTTAGCGGTCTGTGGGACAAACACTCCTACTATAATACTAGAAACATTATTGATCAGTTTGGGGGGAACATTTTTAAAAAAGCTAATTAGTCTTTGCGGAGTTGAATAACTAATGCTGTTTTACACTTAGCACTTAGGCGGTGCTTTTCATCTTCAAAGTGCTTTGAAAACATTAACTAATTAATCATTAGCTAATTTAGCAACTGACGATAAAAGTTAAGGGACTAAAAGAGGCTGGTTCCACCAGCCTTTTGAGCCCAGAAATCCCTCTATGGAGTCAAAGGCAGGGGGTGGGGAGACTGTCTGGAGAGAGGTCATGGGGCAGGTCATCAGGTGCAGGTGATTTTAAGGGGCATTGCTGAGGTTCTATCTATAGAGAACAGAAAGAAAATCCTTTAGGTACACACTCCTGAGCAACCTTAACAGGTAATGGCCTAGCTATTTTTTTTTTTTTAAAACTGATAATGGGGGAAAAAAAAAAAGCCAACCTAGTAGTGGGAGCCCTAGCAAGTATCCAGAGTAGGTGAAGATGCTGAAATTTAAAAGGGTAGTTAATAACATCAGTATTTTCTCTGTAGGTAAAAGTAGAACAATGAAGCTATAGATATTTTCTCTTTGGAAAGAGCAGCAGCAACCACAGGCTGAGTCAAAAGCATGTGTGTAAAGGATCTTTACCAGTAAACCTTCCTGGGTTCAATGCAATGTAAACCATGAACACTGCTCTGGAAATCGAGCTTCGTTTAGGAAACTCAGTGCAGAAACCTAAGAGAATTCTCTTGCATGTCGTGACAAACCTTGCGTTTTCCAGGAGGCTTGTCTGTTCTGCACGGTAACCTCATCCATTATATGAATGAGATGGGAAATAGTTCCTTGTTTCTCTGAGATATCAGCAGACCGCACAAGCTGAGTTTCTTTAAAAATACGGAGACAGTTCATCTGTAGACTAATTCTGAATGAGTATGTGTGGTCCAGCTCATTTAAAGAAAGAAACACTCACAAAAGCCACCAGTATTATAGAAGGTGGTACCGGTGACTGTGTTTTTGAAGAGTGAATATACTTTGCCTTGCATTCAATTCCTTCACAATCCCACATACCCTTTTTCTGCAATAAGGAAAAACAAGATTTCAGAATATTAGAAAATGTCAAATGTTAAAAATGTGCTCTTGTTGCTCTTTCTTGTTATCATCAAAGTGCTGGTAAACAAGGGGAACAGAGATAGATATTTACAGTTTTCAGTGTGAGTACTACACAAAGATTACTCTCTGATTGAAAACTTCCCACCAAGCAAACTTTAATATTCCTAGTAGATGGTGAAAGGCAGCGGAAATAAATAGACCATGCGTATCTAACAGATTAGTTACTGCAAAATTATTTTGTGTTCTGTTGGAGAAATTTAAATGGAAACTGCACACACCTCTTGGGATGGTACTGAAAAGGTTGTACTCCTAGCTGGAAGCATTTCAGGTTCATAAAGATCTACACTATTCTAAGCCTGAACTTGACTGCAGTTTCCCATTCACTAGTCCTCTTGAATGTAAGTCCTATGCCTCCCCCAAATCTACTTTCTCTTCTTATCTTATCTCGAGCTCATCTTTTCTTGCAGAGTAATACTTTTTAAAAAAAGTCCACAATGAAGTTTCAAATTATGTCTCTAATTTAGAAATTAAAGTTTGTCACTTTCTATTAAGATATTTTATTTTAGGGAGGAAAAAGAGTCCACATTTAAAGATGACCTGTTTTACAGTTTACCTTTTACCTTTGAATGTTGAAGGCCCTTGATTTAAATGCTTTGAATAAAACAGGTTCCCATTCCTCTCTCTCATCTTCCGTGTAAACCCCCTCCTTGCCTGAAGATCTCATCACAATGGCAAGAATTTTCCCTTGCTTTGGGGGCATATCTGACAGCCAACGCTATCCTTTTGCTGCCCCACTGGAACTTTCAGGGTAGGCTTTTGGAAAGGTCAGAAGCCCCGATTAGCCCTGAAGCTAAAGAATTTATAGAATGGAGATTGCTACTCTCCCATTCATACTGATTTCCCCAAATTCTTATATCTTTTATAAGTATTATTTCATGCATCAACATGAATCAAAGGCAGATAAAGAATCTTATGTAAATTAATTTATTTAAAATTGAAATTAGTATCCTAGAACAGTTGTTATCAATGAAGGGGTCGATTTTGTCCACCTCTTTCCCCCCGGGAACATCTGGCAGTGTCTGGAGGCCTTTTTGGTTGTCATCACTGTACGCATGGCATGGGCGCTAGTGACATGTATTGGGTGGAGGCCAGGGATGCTGGTCACCATCCTACAAAGCTCAGGGCAGCCTCCTATAACAAAGGATTATTTGGCCCCAAATGTCAAGAATGGAGAAGTTGAGAATCCCCACTGTTTGCTTATTTCTATGCCTATACTTGGAAAATATTGGCAGTACCATATAGGCAGGAACTTACTTTCTTACTGATTGTGAAAAAATTTGTATTTAATTGGGGTGATAATCCCTTCTTGCTTCTTAAATATTGCTTTCCTCGACTCAAAGAGCTTCATGTAGAGGGTGGGAGATGGTGGTCCTGCATCCTTTCCACTTCTCACTTTTAAAAATCTTAGAGCAAGCCAGCCAGGAGGGAAGAAAAGTGTGCACACGAGCAAAGGACATGCTGGTGCAAACGTGAGAGTGGCTTGCGGGACCACGACAGATTTTTATTTCTTAAAAGATGCTTTAGATTCTGCATCCCATACAGCATAAGAACATATAAAAAGACACTTTATGCTTATGAAGTCAGAGGCTTTATCTGTCTTTGCTCTTCTTTGTCCGCTCCTGCTCAGGATGGTTGCCTTTTCTATTGTGATTTTAGGGATTAAAAAAAAAAAATCGTTTACAGAGTGTATTCGAACACAAACTGCTTGTAAAAACCACAAGCTAGAGATTGCAGAAAAGGAACCCAAGGTCACTTGCTGCTAGTGATTATTTTTCTGGGTGTTGTTAACTTGTTACTCAAGAGTCTTTGGGAGGAGCTGAAAAAGAGGGGCTTTACTTTAGTTGGAAATTAAGAAGCAAAATGCTGGGAGGAGATCTGAGAGGAAGAACATAATGACTTGTAATAGGAACTGATGTTTCAACAACTGTATATATATATGTCCTATCTTTTTGGGATAGTGAAGGGTGTAGGACTGGATGTCTCTCCTGTTACATCTCACAGCCTTTGAAACTAGCTTTACTGTTTAAAATGAAGTTGAACTTCACTTTCCCAGTAGATGGCATTGCAGTCTGTTCAGTGGTAGGGAACAGCTTCCCCTAGCCAATAGGACTTTAATTTTATTTTTTCCCTGAGCTTTTTCCTTGATAATGTTTCCCCCTCCCCCTTGCATTAAATACTAGCTTGAGGTTATAAATAAGAATCTTGTTTTCGCTAGTTACCTGTAACTCTCAAAAGATTTGATTTAAAAAAAAAAGATACAGTAGATAATTTAATATCCCTATATCAAATGAAAAAAATATAGACTAGATCTGGGAGTGTGGCATATGGATAAAATATGCCAACAGAATATTTTCAGACGACACCGTTTCAAAATGAGAGCTGCCTCTAGTCCTTTTAAGTACACTTTTTGGTATTAATCTATTATACTTAAAGCATTTTAGTGTCACTGTGAAGAGAAGCCTTGAAAAAGTTTTATTCTGTGTTAAAGATTTTACGGACAAAATGTGTTCTTCTTGACTGAACCCCTAACAAACTTTGCATTTTCTTTATTAACTAATTGTTTTAAAACTCTCTTTTAAAAAAATCATCTTGTCTGGGTTTCATGTGGGACAAACAATTGCATAATTTTTTGATTAATTATAAATCTTATTTTCATTGCATTCTATTTCCTTCTTTAAACCATTAAACCTAACAATAACAGCAGCAATTGACTGAGCCAGTAAGAACTGTCATTGCCTGTGTTCAAAAAAGGTGCCAATATGGGCTTTACTACTATTATTATTATTACTAGTATTATTCTTTTGCTTACTATGAAGTAAGGGTCCCTGAAAAGCAGTCACAGTATTAAACTGGATTTCAACCCAAGAGAGAAATGATGGTATGAAAAAATAGAGACATTATTTAAAAAAAAAACTCATAATGAGGGTTTATCTATGTATATACCTTTTAAAAATAAAGAGGTTGGATATATTAACAATTAGAATCAAAGTCGATTTTCTTTTTTTGGATGAACTTTGAAGATGAAAATACCATGTTTGTGTGTCTCTGTGTGTTTTAATAGAATCTGAGATGCCCCTTAAGAGTCCTTTTTTTCTGTGAGGCTTCCATGTTCTCTTTTTAAAAATACTTTGCTAAAACTGTAAACTCCCCTCCACCCCCAACAAAATCTTCTTTCCACTGAATATAATCTATATTTCTCTGATAGTCATTTGGTAATAATATTTGACTTCCATTTATCAATACTGTTTCTTTCCATTATTTTTAATCAGGAGATTATGAGCTGTGTATTTAGTTATTATTTAAGCTAAATGGTGTCTTTGGCTGTTAGCTCGAAAAGATAATGTCCCAATATCAGGATTAAGTTTTCATCTCTATCAACTGGCTTAAAAATACCCAACTTGATTCCTTTTGAATTAACTGAGTCTTATTTTATTTTATTTTTTCAATATCACCGATCACCATAGTAACCACTAGCTGTCAGTTCAGCTTCTGACATTTTTCTCATTTGGTAAGATTTCAGAATTGCCATCCTCCCTGCCAACATGTCATGAACAAGAAAAAAAATTGCATGAAAAATCTAATGGGTGTCTGGTCTGATTGTCCTCATTCGTGGCAGGAAAGACAAAAACTGATGAATTGTGAAATGTATTCAGAGGGATTCAAGGAAGCAAGTGCCTGGGACCCCCCCTCCCCCCCACCTCGTTTCTTTTTGTTATGCTTGATGCACCATACATGCTTACTCTGACACTTGGGTTTGTAGAAATTTAAGATTAACAATTTTTACATTCACCCTGCTGATCTCGCTCCCTTTCCCTGTTTTTTTTTTTTTTGAAAGTCATCATTAAAAATAAAGTTACTAGTGCTTGTGTTTAGCATGACTTCTCACTCGTATCACAGATTTTTAGTAAGTCTAAATTGGCTCCCAGTGTTTAAGATGTTGTGCTTGCAAATGTACAACTCTGGGAGCCAGATGTGGACTATGAATCCACATGGTGGGGTGTGTGTGTGTGTGTGTGTGTGTGTGTGTGTGTGTGTGTGTGTGTGTGTGTGTGTGTGCATATGTGTGTGGGTAGCTGAGAAAGAACATTAGGGCTCATTTGAAAAAAGAAACAAAGCTGATTGTAGACCTTTTCTAGGGGTTTTGTCTTACATGAGGAAGAAAAGCAAGAAAAAATACAGTGTTTTCTAGTTCTTTCCAGCATTCCGGTTTAACAAAAAAAATGGGAAGAAAAGCCTGTCCTAATGAATTTTTACCCCACATATCCAAATGGGTAGTAGATGAAAAGAAATATTTCTGTACTTAAATATTTTCTTCCTTTTGATTGCCAGACTTGTTACAGCAAACAACAAAAGAGAAAAGGAAGTGAAAATGTACGTTAGCTGATGGAAACATGCAAATTATTGAATATATGTTACTGATGTGATACAAACGTATACCTTATATGTGTATCTTATCATTGACACCTAGGCAAGACATTTAACATGTATGTGGTCTAAGTACAAGTAAATATATTAAATATATTAGCATGTGTTTGTATGCACACAGATGTTCATACTTTTAATGTATCCTTTAGCTATCTAGGTGCACGTGGATTTGATAAAACATATGTGTCTTTCTAGAGGTTTTGTTTTGAGCTAGATCCATCTTATAGGATATTTTTTTCACGACTGTCTACAAATTCAGGCTCAGCAGCAGGAATTCATTCCAGAAACGTAAAGCTGATTTGATAAGCAGCTGCAGAATCCAGTGCCTTTTTACCAACGGGTGGACAACCCCAGAATCATGCATGCAGACCTGGGGATGTTTCCACTTCACATTTCATATGCTGTGGCTTTAGTTTCTTTTCAAAAATTTACACACTGGATGGTTTGGGGGAGGGTTATAGAATTTATTGCAGGTTTTTATTCACAAGTATATTTAAATATATATGGCTAAGGAGGAATGGAAAGTCCCAGTGAAAAATATCACCATTAAGGACTAAAGTCTCTTAATTTAAAAAGCAAAATCCCGTGTATGTTTTTGATGCAATTTATATGAATATTAAAACATTTCATGTTCAGTGTAGGTGGATTGATAACATGATTTCATCATTGATGATTAATGGTGTGCCAGAAATATACACGCATAAGTGCATACGTACGTATACGGCCATCAGATGTGTGTGAAATAAGCAATTTGGTTCATCATGCTTTTGTTATTTGATCCTTTTTAAATTTAAACACTTTGGAGAAACGAAACAAATAATGCCCGAATGTTTGCTGCTATTATTATGAACAAATATAACCCTTGAGAAATAAATAGAAAATGGATATTGAATCTCAGGGTATATTTCAAACACGTATTTGGAAGTGGAAAAATAGAAAGTGTTTTTTGAATACTAGCAAATAAATTTATCTCATAAAAGGAAAAAGCCAGAAAAATATAAATCTTTTAATAAGAAGTAATATTTTTATATGCTGTATTTTAAAGTGAGTGGTGTAAACAGAATATACTTTAATGCCTCCATGCTTTAGGAGATTTATAACAATAATCAACAAAACCTTGTAACTGTGTTTTCACCTTATGTGCCTCGAAGCCATTGGATCTTGCAGTTAATTGTATAAATTCCATACACTATGGGAAATCACGATGTATCATTTATATTCAGCATGTGTCATGTGTATAAATATTAAAATATATTAGCCAAAAATGGCTGATTATGCCTCAAACATTTTGTGATAAATCTTATCTTTTTATGGGTTGGGTGGGGGAGACTAAATATTTTATGTTATTTGGAAATATTCTTTAAACAACCTAGATTTATTATTAACATTTAAAAAATTTATAACTGCCTTAAAATATTCGGATACATAGCTCACTTAACAGCCATATACCCGGGTAGAGTTATTTTTGTATGCAGCATATACAAGCAGTTCAGACTTCACTGTTCTCCAGTGCAGTGTATATCCAACTGTCCACTATTGCTAACTTTATGTATATATATAAAACCCCTGCTTGTGGATATGTTCGGTGTTACATGCAATCACTATTAAAGATCAAGATAAGAATATCATATTATTTGTATGTGCAGGGATGTTTTGAAATCCATGTAATTATCCTCATCTTTAAAAAATTCTTTTAATGTATCCTAGACAGTAAGGCAGCATGTATGTTTTGTACACAAATACTCAATTTTATTTTCAGTGTATATTTGAGGAGATATTTTAAAAATGTGGGTTGTATATATTCAAGCATAAACACATAAGTCAAATATACAAAGGTCTGATGTAATAGCAAATGTAAAAAATTAGAGTGATACATATTTATTGAGATGGATAGAGATGCCTAATGAATAAACAAACACAGGGTTGAACTGTTTTACAAATGTATTTGGCAACTGCCCGTAGCAGTGAGTGTGTACATTTTGAGGGGAGGAAATGTCAGAACAGAGTCTTGTAAATACATGCAGCTGGAAAGAATAAAATAAAAAATGATGACTAGTGCTGACAGGCAGACTTGGGGTGTATGATATACTTTGTTCATTTGATTCTTAGAACTCAGTCGGGGGTTAAATTGGAATCCAGACATCAAAGAATTCTTCCACCAGACCCAAATTTTGCCCGTATAATTTTTTTTCTTACAGTTGTCATAATTTTAGCTAATTTCACAGTGCAATAAATTTTTACCGTTTGAAGTCTTTTTTTCTCCTTAAATATGCACACAGTATGTATATAATATATCTCATGTGAGCTACCCACACGCTTGATCCTGGGCGCGCACACACATAAAAATGATAGACACACACATGTGTATATTTCACACGTGCCCGCGCATGCACGTTTACAGACGGAGAAAGAAACGGAGCAGCGGCCACTGCATTCCTCTGTCCCTAATCCTGAGATAGTGAAGAGAAAAGGCTGTTTTCAGTAGCAATACCTTTGTTTCTTGTTTCTTTTTACTTCCCCCCCCCTCTTGACTGTTATGTCTGAAAATGTTGGAAGCGTGTGGTGCCGCATATTTGGAGGTTTTGCAGATTTCTGTACGATTTTTATCTGAAGGTCAGGGCTGAGGAAATACATCAGGTTGGGATGTTTGCCGTTTGCCATTTAGCCTTGCTCCTCTTATCAGATCATTTTGTCACGTGGGCCACAAACAGGGAACTCCTGTTAGGAGAGTAAAAATAAGCGTGATTTTATTCATATGCAATTTTTTCCTTTTGAAAGAGTCATAGCACTATGTCTGTGTATGTTTAACTTTCAACATTCCTTAGGTTCATTGGTTTATGATTGTAATTCCATTTACCATTTGCATTTCTCGGATAAAAATGTTAAAGGTAAATGTGTGTTTTTTTTTCCCCTGTGTAAAGTAAAAACAATGATAAATCACATCCAAAAGGTAATGTGTCATTTCTGAGCCACTGGTGTGAGTTTACTATACCTGGTTTTACCTTAATATGCCACTTATGGTAAAGAAACACATATAAATTGAGTGAAATGATTTGCTTTACTTGTCTTTTCCGTGGATCTAAGAATCTTGTTTTGTAGTTGATGAACTTGCTATGCCCCCTGCAGTCCTGGCTAATTTGGTCCTTACCACTGCTACCAATAGAGTAGTTAAGCACGCTGTGGCTCCCATCCCCTGAAATTAACATTGTTTATGGATGCCCCAGATGGAGAATTTCATACCATGAATGGAGTGGATTAACTTTATGAAAGATAACTGTCCAATTTCTATCACGTCATGCACTATTCAAAGGGCACGTAGAACCAAGGAAAACGAACTTCTTGTCTCCTGCTATTAAGAAAGGATCCCCTTCCATTTACATAGAGAGTGATTAGAGGACAGGAGCCATATTGGAGAATGAATGCCATTAAGAATAAGTGTTGGTCATGGCTTTTGAGAACCAGGTGAGGGATGCCTTTTGACTTTTAGGATTATTGGGTAACTAATTATGGTTCTCCTTCCAACCAACCATTCCATTACAATTAAAAATGAGAATATGGGTCACAAAGTTGGCTGTAAAATCTTGCAGTTGGACCTCTGGAAAACCCCAGGTGACCCTCATTATGGTGGACTTGCCGTTTTTCATCAGTACAATTACTTTTTGAAATAATTTCCAAGGAGGAGATCTCATTGGGAATTCTCAGAGGAAGGCTAGTTTCATGTCCCTGAGCATCTATGGAGTTCAGGTGGCTCTGAAGCTGGTTGTTGCTTTTTAAGGTGATTATTTATTTTGTTAGCTAGTGTAGCTACAGTCTCACTATTAAACAACTACCATCAGAGGTATCTAATAAAGACTTGATTTTGTTTTTTTTAAGAGGGACGGATGAGAAACTACTGTAAGCTTTGTTATGCTGTCCTTTGCAAAAGATAAACATTTGCTTTCCATATTGATGTCATCTTTTCAGGTTATGTTTTGGTCACTAATTTATTTCACCATTAGCGAATTATGGTAGATCACTGCTTCAATGCATTAAAAACACCAAGGAGCTGTGGTCCTGTGGCTATTTCGGGCAAAGTCATAAGCACACTTTTTTTTTTTTTATTGTCCTCCCAGGGAGCAGAATTTGAACTTAATATTCCATGAAATAAGCCATTGTAATCACGTTGGGTTAATAGAAGAAGTAAAATTGCCTCTCCTCTCACAAGACATTAGGGCAAGGCTGCATTATTAAAGTTTTCTTGCGGACAGGCGGTTTAAAATATATCCTCAGTGGCTGACGCAAGTCCTTTCAGTGTGGATGACAGCTTTTCAGATCTTAATAGGCTGCTCATTCCTGGTGCATGAGTTGCCAGCATTTCTTGCTTTGCAGCCAGGTTATGACATGATGGCTGTAATCTGGCATAACGGAGTACCATGCACTGTGCAAACCTTTGCTCACTAAGTGGCTATATGTAAATTTGTGTCAATAAGTAAACAATTAGAACTTGTAAGCACTATTGATTTAGAATACTTATTCTCATCCATTGTACCCATACGACTGTGTTGGTTGACCTCCTTGGAATCCAAAGCCCACTGAAGACAAAGAACAACAGTCATGGGAGTCCAGCAAAGATGATATTCTCTTTTTGACAGACCCAGGAATTGTTGAGTCAATGGGAGACATTATTCAAAGAGTTTTTAAAAAAAAAAAAAATCTCACCAGTGAGTTGTAGTTGGTCTTATGGTGAACTGAATATAAGTCAAGTTTTTAAGGAGAAAGCAATAAGGTCACTGTCTGGCACCTGTTAATGTTCACATTCAGAACTAGCTAATACTGGGAAGGCAGGTACTGCCCAGCAGGCCCCATAACAAACTTCAACACTTCCATGGTTCTGAATTGACATTGAACTTCATATGAATTGGAGACTATATCTCAGAATGTATTTTCCTCTTAAGTGACTTTATGAGCAAAGAAAAGGAAAAGGAGTTTGCTCTCAAATGCTTTACACATGCCATTTTTCTAGTCAAATCTTGCCCAAGAAATACAGAGAAGATAATGGGCATTTGTCCAGGTATTCCTCAACTCCTTCAGAAAAAGGGAGAATTGTTCTGAGGGTTGTGGTGGGCTAGTCTGAAGCTTGCTTTGGCTTTTCCCTCTTTCTGCCCTTGGTTTGGTTTCTCTTTCCTTGTGGCTTGTCTCTGCTCCTCAGGACTGAACAGACGACAAGTCTGCCACACTGGCGGGGCTGCTTTGTAGCTCCAAGGACTGGCTGGAGGCAATGCTTTGTTACTGGCATTGCCTTCAGCCTGCTAGTTGAGAGGGAATATGTAACTTGCTTGTCCAATGCCCAGCGGTATTGGGGAGATTCTCTCAAGGTCCCTGAATTATGCGAAATGCAAGCAACAAAGCTCAATTGTGTATAAACTGATGATCAGGGACCTATCTTTATCCCAAAATATGATGTAGAAATGGATACAGTGAGGGAGGTGGAAAAGATGAGATTTTTGACTTTCCTACATACACTCAGTATTTGAAAATAGCTCAGTAAGGAGCCAAGTGTTTTATTTTCCAGAGAATCAAGAAGCTTTATTGAACTACTTTGTGCTGAGTTGGAGGCTGGGCACTGAGAGCAAATATAGGAGAATTTGATTTAATTAAATGAATGTTTATTGAGCATCTGCTTTATTCCAGGCACTGTCATAGGGCCTTAAGATTCCAGATATAAAAGACATAGTCCCTGTCTATAAGAAACCTGCTAAAGTAGGAGACAAATACCTCCGTCTAAACAAACAAAATATAGGGTTAAAAATTATAAAAAATGCCTTTTGGATTCCGTTCAAGTCCCACATATAATAAATACTGCTACCTGCACATATCCCTGCTTTATATCAGGGTAGTAGACTTCAATAAGTCATGTACCAGCATTTATGGATAGAAACAAGTTAACAGCTGCCTGCTTTTTTTTTTTTTTGTTCCAGTGTATGTGTAAGCGTCTATTTCTTTCCCATGATAATCCTTAAGTACAGTCATGCAAATACACAAATAAGTTATGTATGTATATCCTACGTATTCTAAAGCATTTCTCCTGTTATCTTCTGCATGAGCAAGCCCTTTGTAGTAGAGTGTATTTTATCTGTGGTGCATAAACAGTTAGCCCTTTGCCTGTGTAACTTTTGCTTGAAGACAGTTCTCTGCAGTTGCTTAGCTTTTTTGGTATTGACATAATTCATTCTTAGCTGATAAGTTTTAGCCCTTTTCCCTAGTCAAATGGCGTCTAAAATTTAACTAAACATTCCCTCCGTGTTTACTCTTCAAGTTGATTTGGGTGGTCGGGGCTGTTTGCTTATTCATGAGTTGTATTTAAAATGCTGTCTTTTCTAAAACAGCCTATGGGTTGCTACACTATGAATTTGCAGCTCCGCTACCAACTGTGTTTCCAAAGTTATACAATTTATGTGTGTCTTAACCAGGATAAGGTTTTTTTTTCTTTCTTTCTTTTAAGAATTTCTACATTTACTTGTACATATTTGTGGGTACAGTGTGCTGTTTCAATACATGCATGTAGTGCACAATGATTCACTCTGGGCAGGTAGCACAGCTTTGTACCCATCAGCCCACCACTTGCCCTCCTTCCCATTGTAAACATTACTAGCTACTGGGGAGATCAATGTGACATATTATTAAAGAACACTGACCTGGATGAATCCATCCAGAGGTCTGGGCATTTTCATCCTAATTTAAATTTAATAGGACAACATTTACCATTTTCAACTTCCAAGGCAAGGAAGTGGTATATAAAGAAGATTATGAAATCATGAGAAAGAATAAAAATGTTCTTTAAAAAGCAGATCAATAGTTGGCTTCAAGCCCTTAGATTATAAACTGATAATGTAGGGTATTGAAATAAAAATATGGAGCCTGGGTATATGGCAGAATGAGAGGGAAAAGCCAGCCCATGAAATAAAAAAAAAGCAAGGATGTAAAGAAAGCCTTCCTAGTACACTTAGTAACATTTGCACGGGGATATCCTCTGCATTTAAATAAAATATATGCCTTTCGTTCATAGGTGTGTGTTTGTTACGGCATCCGAGGAGTTCCCAGCACTGCTAGGTGAAGTTTGCGTTCAATGAGGAAGGCAAGAACTGCATACGGTGTTGACAGGGGGCAGAGGAGAACTGTTGGGGACGCCACTCCACACCCGTTGCATGTGTACACACCTGCCACCTTTTGTGGGTGGCATGGACACTGCAGATGTAGCTGTCAGGTTTTCCATGGTCTGTATCAATTATGGTTCTTGCTTACCAATGTAGAAACTAACCTGGGCAATTCAGCAAAAGGGGATTTATGGGGAGCACGAGAACAAGGGGGGCAACAAGCATCGATCAGAGACTAGAGGCCAAGTGTAGGGAGCTCAGAGGCCTGGAGGTACCAGCAAGGAACCCTGGTGGGAATGGTCTGGCTGGCCGTCCTCGTGGCTCCGATGAAAGACCCACCATGTCACTCTGTTACTGTGTCACTTGCTCAAGGGGCAAAGTCCTGAAAGAGGGCATTTGATTGGTTAAGCTTAGGCCACAGGCCCACCCCTGGGAAGGGTCAGGCCACTGCAGTTTTTCACATGACAATTAGACACCTGGACCTTCTTTCTCATCAAGCCTACATTGATGGAGGAAAGGCAATTATCTATGGAAATCAGTGTGTACTTGGGAAGGGAATGGGTACACGGGATGCCCATGGAACTAAAGGTATCTGCTACACGTTATTCAATGTACGTGTTAAATATCGTATGTGTTAAGTACCTTATAGATGAGTTATACAAAAGAAAAGACATTGGTCTTTTGGCTTATTATTTTAAATGGCCAGACTGACCCAGAAGTACAAGACTAAAATATGGGTGAGAAACTCTCCCTTGGCCTTGTATGAAGTTGCAATTGACTCTGAGGCGAAGGTCATGTCTACCATCCTTCTTGCAGTTACCATGATGCAGGGGAATGTTTGCTTTGCCTGTGGTGACCAATCTGCCTTACCAGGCTGCCTGATGTTTGGGTGCATGAGTGGGTGAAGCAGAGCCAAACGCAGGACTTGGCTGTGCCCCACTTATTTGGGCCAGGGACCTCGTTCCCTCTTCTGTAAAATGTAGCTCATGATAACCTGGTGGTGTTGGTTTGAGCATTACCTGAGATAATTCATGTGGAGCATCTGACACTGGTGTTGGCCTATAAGCATTCTCAGTAAGTGTTAGTGTAGCAGGTGCTGTCAATGCCTTGCCCGCCGCCTCTTGGCCCACCTCTAAGCTTAGCTGTATTTGAGGTGGACGGTTCCAGGCTACAAATAGCTTCCTCTCTCCAGGATCTCTGACTTTTAGTCTATGGGATAACTCTGGGCCATGGGCATAGTCCAGCCCAAGCATAGGGCATCATGAATGGCCAGGAATTTAATGCCTCAGGAGCAACCCCAAACCAAGAAGAGATATGGAGGGAAATGGTGGATGAGCACTCTGCTTTTCCAGTCCTTAGTGGGACAGTTCTGAGGCTTGTTCTACATGGTTTCCTTAGAGATGCCCCAACAGGATTAAGCACTAGATGCCCATAGCTGTCAACAGCTCACTAGTGCACCGTCATTGTTTTCTGTCCTTTCTCTCCTCCCTCATTTGTCCTTCCTGGGTTCACCTCCACAATACACTCCCTGCAACCATGCCCTGGAATCGAATGCTGCTTCTGAGGGATGCCCAGCTCAAACAGCTGTCACAGGCAGCAGAGAAATTGTGAAAGGAAGGACCAACGCCAAGGATAAAATCAATTCTTGACATGTAGTTTTTCATCTTTATTTTTTTGTTTCCTGGCATTAATAATGAGAGAGTAAGGACAGACAAAAATCATTTGAGGCCAAAACTGTTTGAAAAGTGATGGACTTTTCACAGGTTTTGAGGAAGAGGAGGGAGTGGTGGGCACTTGTTGTCACTTGGAGAAAAGTGCATTCTGAGACTGACAGCAAGATGCCCAAAGCCATTCCCAGGGAAGCAGTGTGTTCCTGGACACAGCTGGATGCTTCTCTGAGTCATAGCAGTTCAGATTTCCCCTAAATCAGGACACTGTGCCAATGGCCTGGAACTGGGAATGAATGAGAGGAAGGAAAAGGACAGGGTCCAAAAGCATGGTCATGAACTACCTAGACTATCAGACAGTTGGGAGGTTGGGGGGTCTCAGTTCCAGGAGACAAGGAGCTTCCATAATGAACACACGGCATGCAGGCCTCACAGAGGGGCCCTGTTCCCCTCACCGAGCTTCAGCCACACCTGCCTTCCAGCTTCTCAAATGCTACTGCCACAGGGGCCTTCTTCACGAAGTTTCCTCTCACACTCTCCAGACCTTTCGTCTGTTTAACTTCTTATCATTTACACATCCCAATTGTATCAGCTAGTATTTGCTGCATAACAAACTGCCACCAAACAACAATCAGATAGTTGCTCTCAATTCTATGGGTCAACACTTTAGGCTGGGTTTAACTAGGACAGCTCACTTCTGGTGTTGACTGTGATGACTCACTTTTCTGGGACCTCAGCTGCGACAGCTGGGATGCCCAGCCTGTCTCCCCCATCATCTCTGACTCGTAAGAAGCTAGTCTGGGCTTGTCTACATGTCAGAGATGTTCCAACAGCCTGAGAGAAGAAGCTGCAAAGTCCTTTAAGACCTAGGCTCAGAACTCACATAGAGTCACCTTTGCCAGATTTTATTGGTCAAAGCAAGTCATGAGGCCAGCCTAGATTCAAGAGGTGAGAAATAGTTGCCAATTTTTCATGGGAGGGGCTGCAACGAGTATGTGGCCATTTCCAATCTATGACATGAGTTCAAATACCATTTCCTTAGGGATGCTTAACAGCTCCCTGGCTAGGCTGTGTCAGGTCCCACATTCTATTTTTTCATGTCACTCTGTACAACTTCTTTTTACTACTTGTCCAAATGTGCTAGTCATTGAACAATTATTTTGTCAATGTCTGTCCCACTGTAGCCTCTGTGTTTATCGTGGTACCCTTGGTATTTAGCCCAGTGCCTGGTGCCAAGTAGTTAATAAAAGTTTCTTGAGTAAATGAAGGACAGCTTTGGGGACAAGTATAAAATTAACTAGGTTGATAGGGAAAGTAATCAGGAGTACTAAAATAAGACTTGGACACTGAAAGGAGACCCCTACTATATGTTTGGTAGGGTCAGTCATGAGTAAGTCATGAAGTCAGTGCCATCAGTTCTGGCACTGGATTGTAAACATGACAATAATCTTTTATATATAACACATACGAAAATAAAAGGAGTACTTTTAGAAAACTTAGGTAAGACAAAAGCACAATGTAAGAGAAACTTAAAAAACCTTGCCTTTGTAATTTGAGGCTGGAATGATTAAATACTGCATGATCATTTTTCCATTGGAAAAATTTGGTTATACACATATTAACCAGAGTTTAGTAACTAATAAGAAATTATGAAACGAAGAAAGCTGATATGCTTCACTTTTGCCCTCATTCACTCTTTCACAAAACATCTGTTGAGCTTCTCCTGAATGCAATACACCCAGCTAGATGCTTTGCAAGATGTAAAGAACATAAGAAAGGTCGGTGCATTATAGAGTATAGTGGAGATCTGAGGTATATGCATGAGTGACTGTATTATGCTGTAGAAAATGGTCTGTGCTGGAAACAAGGCCTGTGCAAAATAATTTGAGCATTGAGAGGGTTCTCAGGGGAAACTTGAACATCTGGTCACATCACTATATGTCTTTTCCTGTCTCTCTGATTGTTTTTCTGAGATTGAAAACTGCCTTTGCATATACTCTGCTCCATGGGACACAAGGGTGACTTTGGATTATGTAAGCCAGCTCACAATCTTAGGCAAAAAAAAAGGTGCGTTTCTTTTTGTTGACCTACCTTTCACATATTTTCGCCTCAATTCCTTCTGGGTCACCCTCCATCTGGGTCTACCCTTTGGCATCATTGTTCATGACCCTCCACTTTCTGTCCACTGCGTACATACTAAGACTTAACTTTCAGCACCCCATTCCTCTAGGGACTGCTTCTACTAATTAAATTTGTTCCATTTGTGCAGACCAGGGGTCTTCTGGAGATAAGAACTTATTCTAGATTTGTATGACCTGCAGGTATCATGTCAGGCTGACAGGTAAGGGGTTTGGTGTGGGGAGCTTTCTTCACATCTTTCTGTACCTCTCTGGTCTTGCTAGAGAGGATGGGATAACGACGCATCAGGGGGTGACAGAGAGGAAATTAACATGCATAGATTTTAACTACATGTCAAGCACAAAACCAAGAACTTTCAAGTATGTATTTGATGGGATTTTTAGTCATAGACAACAGAATTCACTCTAGGTAGATTAAGTCAAAGGACATTTATTAAATTATATGGTAGCTCATAGACTCTGTGAGAAGGCCTAAGACACAGACCCCAAGTTGAGCTTCCAGGAAAGACTCCTAGAAATGCACTGCAGAACAGACCAGCCACGGGAAGTGCAGCCTTTACTGCTACTGGTGCTGGAACTTTGTGGTGTCTAGTGATCTGTTCCCACAAAATGTATGTGTAGCAGTCGGCCTCTTTCTCCACGTAACCTGTGTGGGCACTTCCAATTTAAGGAATCTAAATTACAGGGGAAGCTCAAAAATGTAGCTTCTAGATTCTTCTTTGGGAAGGTAGGATAGTATACTGCAGGTAACTCTCACAATGTGAAAAGGAGCCCCCAGAGATTCTGGGAAGTGACAACTGCAAATGCCCTCTTCCCACATACAGATCACACATTTTGAATATTTCACTTCTGTATGAAGAATTTCATCTAAACTGGTAGGCAGGTACCTCTTCTTAAAGGTTAGGCAAAAAGGCACAGAGAACCAAATAATTTGTACACAGAAATAGAATTGGGATTGAAACCTAGCATGGTGTGCCTCTAAAACCCCCTGATTTCCATGCCACCAATACAATTTTTGGTTGTACTGAAGAGCATTTTTCTTCCGTGGCTTCTGAAATTGTCTCCAAATGCAATTATCACCTGGAAACTTAGTAGTTAAACAGAAATTTTGATTCTGAGAGTAGAAATTCTTTAGAAATATTTGCAAAAACGTACAAGCAGTGTTTTTTCCATCAGAGTGTCTCTGAAAAGGAAACTGAAAAATACTGCCTCCCCTCCCCATATAGACCTTTGACTGGGAATGTGCAAAGTGGAGAAATCAGGGGTGGGGGTGGGGAGTGGGTCCCCGACACTTGTTGTTTGGGCTTTTATGGTGAAGCTGTGCTAACGTCTTTAATCACTTCCAAATAAATGACAAGCAGAGTCCTACACCAACAAGACCTGAACTTTATCAAGTGCTAGTGTCTTTAGAAGACAGCATGGGAGAAATATAAAACAGGCCCGAGGAAGGTGCAGAGTCTGCTTTGTTTCACATTTTTTTGCCCACCAAAATATAAGTGAGATCTTTCTATAAAGACCAAAATGGCTCCACGAGAATTGCCATCATAGACAAGAGGTCTTTTTACTTTTTATGCAATGCATTTGTATTGAAAACACATGTTGGAGGCCAAAGTAATTTTCTTTACAGACAATGAATCTTACGACTGGTTTGAACAATTTTTAAAAACTCAAATGCTTTACCACTCCTTGTGATTGGTGAGATTAGAAAAATTGCAAAAGAAAAAAAAATGTGTGACGGAGAGAAGGAAGTCAAGAAAAGCAGAAACAGAATGGAAGTGTTTGAACAGTTGCAAGAAATGAAGGTATACAGAAAGCCTCCGAGAGCCAACGATTTTGTTGCTTGGGAAATTTTGGTTACCATCGCTTGCAATCTACTTAAGGGAAAACTATATTTATCATTTTTCAAAATATTAGTAATTTGGTAATTCATTAATTTTGTTAACTAGAAAAGAAATAAAGCTATTGGGGAAAAAACACTTCAGGGTGATCTTGCTTCAGGATGGTTCCTCTCTGCTGTTAGGTTTTTGTCCACATCCGGCAATGATCAAGGCAGTATCTTTCAGCAAAAGTGAAAAGTTGTTGTGACCTTCACTGTCAGACTCAATTTGAACTGGGCCACAGGATTTTGCATTTTATTTTTTAAATTAGCTGTTCCTGTCTCTTGGTGTTTGTCTACAGGCTGCTCCTGCTGCATGAAAAAGACATACAGTGGGATGTTTTTACTTAGCAGGATGCTATCTTCATTCCCAAATAAACAGTCCTGTGCTACCTTGTAAAAATGCTCTCAACCAAAGTACAACTTGCTGACACTGTGTAAGTTTTATGTTGTGGCTTCATTAATATATGAAACAGTTTGTCTTCAAGTCTTTGTGATTTTGATCAATTTCTCCCTCCGTTTCCCTCTCTCCGTGCTAGAAGAGAGCCTGTTTTCCTTGTTGGATTTTGGTGGTGGTGGTTATTGTTGTTGTGTTGTTTTTTTCTTTGATTCCTAAGTATTATTTTGTTAATAGCTGTAGGAATTATAAATTCCAAAATCAAGAGCAAGGGTGGACCTGAAGGCCCTCTCCTCCAATCCTTCTAGAAGTGAAGGAAACTGGATGCTGGAGAAATGAAATGATTTGCTCAAGGTCACACATCCAGTTAATGGTCTGTGGACTTGCCATCTGAATCTCTCTCGCCTGTACCAGATGGTTGATGTGCAGAGAGACACCACGAGTCAAGGGAGGGCTGCTGCTTCCCCTGAGTGAACACATCAGAGGTTTGAAATGGGTCATAAAGGCTTTAATTTACAAAATTAAATTAATTTGGGATTCCCCACCTGGGCAATGTAACAATAATAAGATTTAAATTTAGCTATGCTCTTTTACCATTTTGCCCGGCAATATTGATCATTTTTATAAAGTAGGAGTGAAGGGACATTCCAGAAACTAACTTTAGACAACTGGGGACATCAGTCCTCAATTGGGACCTATAAATTGTCTTAGGGAAACTTTGAACATAATTGCACTAAAATTTGGAAATGTTTTCTCATATTTAGCTGTACATCTACTCTTCTCCAGCGATAAAAACAGGGATTTACTGTCTGCTGTATCTCTTTTGGTATTGTTTTTCTATGGATAAATGGGGTTTACACAAACAGAGTAAGGACAAATAGGTAAGAGCTGAAAAGGAGAGCAAAGGAGTGTGAGGGGTTAGTTCAATGAGAAAAGCTGGGTCGGAATTAGGTCACATCCCCCTTTCCTTCGCATGTTACATGCCCTGTAATTTACTGAAAGTTGTGGATTATTATGGTGCTAAGAGTCCCATTATCATGATATAGTCCACCTGAAAACCCTGTATTAAAACCAGACCAAGCTGTGATCACCTCCTATCTCCTGAAGTTCCCTGGACATCTTTTTTGTTAGCTTTGTGTTTTTGTATGTGAAAGAGTTTAATGTTGAATTATTCCTCCCAAATGCAAATCCTAGATTAACCCATATGTCATCTATTTATAAGACACTGTGATACGAATTTTCTTTTACAGAGGATGAGACAATGTGTGGCAGTATTTCATGAGGGCGTAATAATGCTATGCAGGGTCCTAAAATATACAGCGCAATTCACGAAAACACAATCATTGCCAAATGGCAAATGCAGGTTCAGTGCTACAGAACCCTACTCTGGCCATTGTTACAGATGGAAATAGCCTGTTGTCATCAGAGCTTCTAAGACTGTATTGAGATCAGCAGCCATTCTCCCCAGAATGGTGCATCTTTCAATATTCATGCCTTCCCAGGGGTTCTTTGACATGGTCTGAGCCTCTTTCTATTTTATTTGTCGTTCTCAGTCTTGTAGTATCACTGTTTACTAGATTTGTACCCACTGAGCTTTTCTTGCATAGGATGCTCCAGCCTTCACATAAATGGGGGAGGTAGGCATTGCAGGACAATCCTGCTTGCTGGGTTTAACGGGGACACATTTTCAATTTCTGCAAGATGTCAAAAGTGAGTATTAGCCTGGTCCTGACAACATGGGGAAGAAGGATTTTCATGGACCCTCTGTCTTATTAAAAAAGTGAGAAACAAAAACCCTGGTGCAGCACTGGGCAGTTTTAGGGTTTCTGTATTAGCATCTTTTACTTTGAAACAAGTAGCCCGAATTTCACAGGGCTTCGTTGAAGAACATATCAGGGAAGATGTAGCTGCTCCCCTCCCCCCTTTTTATTTGTCAGTGGTTGAAATAAGAAGGTCTAAGAACAAAGGGGACAATTTAGCAAAGGAGTGGAACAAGTGGGGTTATTTTATCCTAAAGAGTATAAAATAGGGTGATTTTATACTGAAGACATGTCCCTTGTATCAAAGGACTTGGCATCTTTATGAACAATCACTTTTTCGACTGGTAAATATATGTTGGGAGAAGTGCATTTAGATGCCATCTCTACTCATTTATTCTTCAAACTGTAATATAGCACATTTTGGGTTTCAGTATATTGCATTTTAAAACTAATGATGCATTCATTCTAGAGCAAATCTTATTTCTAAGCCCTAATTTAATAGAATTAAACTCTAAGCTGAATTGGTTTTATGAGATAAAACTCTGAAGTTGATAACTGCATTTAGGAATAGTTCAGGTATTGAGTTTCTAATTTGCTTCCTG
The DNA here is from genome assembly GCF_027409185.1 of Cynocephalus volans. NCBI lineage: Eukaryota > Metazoa > Chordata > Mammalia > Dermoptera > Cynocephalidae > Cynocephalus > Cynocephalus volans. Next base: position 129,875,937 of record NC_084469.1, on the reverse strand, counting down.
AGCATGCAAATCCCTCAGATAATCAATATTGACTACCTTTAATTGGTAGGAAAGGCTCTTGCTGCGTTTTCTATCTTCTGCTGAAGGAATTACCTCTGCACACCAGTGGTCTGTGCCGCTCTCTGATTGGTCACAGCTGAAGAGCCCTGGGCTTGAGTTCTTTTTAAGTTGGACGTTTGTTCCTGACCAGTTGACCACAGCTATATTCAGCTCTGTTCAAACAACAATGGGGCATGGAAACCTTTTTTCTGTATGTCTTATAGAGTTTCTGGGTTTATTTTAGTTTTCCCTGAGGACCGTAAATTTAGTTTTTGTTGCAGACATTACTGTTTTCATTTGGTGGGGGCAGAGGGTAGGCTGGTCAAGATATGATCAGGAGCTTTGCAAAGGGTGGGAACATTCCTGATTATAGTAGGATGCAGTAAATCAGAGCTAATACTTTCTGAAAATGGAAATCCTGGTAATTGTTAAATGAAGTATTCACAGATGCTACAGGCTTTTGGAAATGGATTTCTCCAAATCCATTAAAAATCAGATGCTGGCTTATTTTGGTACAGGAAATATGTCTTAAATGTGAATTTAAAATACAGGCAAATGTGTGTTTTTCTTTTGGAACAGGGGACAATCTATAATCTCATCCTTGATCCAAATCCTCTAAGAAAAAACTTTTTTTTTTTTTTTTTTTGACTAATCTGGGAAGGATATTATTTAAAGGAATTAAATTTGAATACTATAAAACTGCTACTGCATCCAACCTCATTTTTTGGAAAGAGGCAATTTAAAATTTTTATTGCTTGTTTTTTGTTATCAAGGTAAGACATGTTTAGTGTAAAACATTTTTTAAAACTATGGAGTAGCACACGAAATAAAATTAAAAAAAAGTGAAATTCCACCACTTACTGCCAGCATTAAAGAGTACATATCCTTCTCTTTTTTCACCCTAAACATATATATGCTTTTGTACAGTTTATGAAATCAGGATCAAAATGCACATGCTTCTTTGTAAACCACTTTTTAAATTTTAGATTATGTGGGGAACATTTCTCCGTGTTATTAAATACATGTTTACAACAGGATTTTTTTTAGTGGCTCCACAGTACGGACACTCCATAATTTATTCAACTGATTCCCTGTTACTGTGCACTTATTTTCTTCCAAATTTCTTGGTATTATAAATAATGCCATGATAGATGACCTTGAACATAAATCTCATAAAGCAGTTTTTAATGCAATACTATTTTATATGTTTGGAAAATCTTGCCCCAAATACCCACACTTTGTGATGCTTTGTGTTCTCCAACATATTTTTTTTTTCTCTTTTTCCATTTCAAGAATTCTTCATCATGATGATGAAATGTTTTATATAGTTAGGCTGTTTGTGAAGTTTAGTTTAGCTCTTTTAATTCTACACTCTGGTAAATACTTTCTGAGCTTGTTATATTTTCCAGAGATGACTAAATCTGTGTGCTTTAGTCTCATTTATAAATCTGCATTAATTTCAAGGTATGTGTGGTAAAGGTGAACTAATTCTCGGCTCAAGGAGAGCTTTGGCACTGGTTCCTCCTCCTCCTCCTCCAGAAAGGTCCCTGTGTTTTTGGTGTCCTCTCCAGCTGCTCCTGTGGCCACCCAGCTGCCGCGCCCTTGCTGTTCATGGCTCAGGGAAGTTGGCTTCCTCTCTGAGAGTTCAGAAAGGCCACTGAATGCAAAATCCATCCTTAGAGGCTGGGAAAGTAAATTGTGGATCTGGCCCATTTCAATGCAAGTAAATTACATTTTGTCAGCTTCATTGCCCTGAATTTCACGGGCAAATGTGGGACACTGAACGACTGGCATTTGACAATAAAAAAAGAAAAAAGGCTAACACCTTATTAATGCAAACAATCTCTGATTCAAACGGCTGCAGGCAAGGAGTGGTTGTGATTTCAGTGAAACAATTGCTGTTTTTCTTTCTGTTCATGTTCATTTCTCAGAAAAACTTAAGGTACTTTTTATTTTTCATTTTGCTCCACACTGGATTGGAAATACCAGTGCCTTCCCTGGAAAAATATTGGGCTTTGGAGTCTTGTAGAAACTAAGACATTTGGGGTCATTACTCATCTTCAAGGGCCTGTGTATTCTGATTTATGTAATAACAACATCCACATCCTCTTGGGTCCATATCCTCCTTTTACTGAAGCATCCTTGTGGTTTCTTCCTTGTGGTCAACCTCCTGGAAAAAATCTAGCCAAAAAACACAGGTATAGGTATAGCATGGTAGTGTTTTGTGTTCTAGACGAGCACCCAAAGGTCTTAAATTGCCTTCAAGAAATATAAAGATTGGCTTATCTTTTTTTTTTTTCTGAAGGGGGCTAAATTTCTTTTTCTCATCAGCTTGAGCAAACCTAGTATTTTTGCCATTTCCTTTCTCTTAGATCAGAGAAAATACCCCCATTCACAGAAGCAAAAGTCAACTTCTAGTCCAATTCTGTATATTTATTCTTGTGGCCATATTATTACTCATCTAAAATAAGAACAAATGTGTACTTTTTATAATGTTCTTTAACTTTCCATACCAAAGAGAATCTGAGACTCTACAAATTCTAGCAAGTTTATAAGTAGGTTTGCCCTGACATCACCTGTGTTTGTGGTTTGTCAATGCGGAAGAAGAAAAATACCTACTTTATCTACTTAGATATCCACGTTGACCCTGCTCAAAAACATATATGCAAGCAAAATAAATTGTGTTTCATGTATGTGTTTGTACGTGTATAAGCTTTGTTTGTGTTCAGCTGAAAGGCCCTGCGAGAGTGTGATCTTCAGTTTCCGAGACAGAGGCTCTTTTATTGTGGTCTTGACTAAGGTGGAGAATAGAGACCAATGACCACTTCTGACTCGTGTGACAATGGGAGATTCTGTCATCACTTAGTACAGTAGGATCACTTGTGACAATAGGAGATCCTTGGAGACTTTGGGAAACTTTTTTAGTCTTATTAGTAAACTTCAAAATATGCAAGGACCTCAACCTAGCCCACATGACTCTTGAACATCCTTCCAGGCTTTCATGCCTGGGTGGGAAGATCCAGTCTTCCTAGCAGAAAAAGCTGAGGAAGGAGTCAGGGCTAAAAAGCCAGAGATTGTGTTACAACGGCAAGGATGACCAATTTCATCATCTCTAGCAAAGAGGGAGTAACATCAGTACACAAACCTATTAGACACAATGCCCCTCATTTAATAACAAATATTTTATAACATCCTCCTTACTATACTGAAAAGAAATACATAGACAATATAATACCATTCATATAGTTTAAAAAAGATCAGTGCATTACCCCAACAGTAATATAGAAGAAAAATAAAATGAAAACAATTTATACTAAAACAAGCATTTCAGTATGAAAATGCTCAGGACAGCCACACTGGAAAAAATAAGTCAGATGCCTATAACTGTGTGTTGACTCACCATGAAGAGGCCAGCTGCAAATGCAGACTGAGGGAGGTGTGTTGTATTGGTGATGTGGTTTTATCAAGTGACTTTGTCATGATTTTCTGACATGGTGAACAATTCTTGGCAGAATTCTAGGAATTGCATTCCTATTAAATTCATTTATATTCACACTGAATGTTAAGTAATTTGTTTACATGTAAAAGTATTTAGGTTCTAGGCTCAGATGAACACATTTTTACCTTTGTGAATGTCCAGTGGAATGTTGGGAAGTCAAGTACGAGGTAGATGGGGGCAATTCTCTGTTGTAAGAGATTGTTTTGGTTAATGCTGGATGTTTAGTGTCCCTGGATTTGCCCACTAAATGTCATTAGTGCTCCATCTACCCTATAACTTTGACAGTCAAAATTGTCCCCACGAATTTCAAACAGTGGAACCATAATGGAAGACAGTGGGATGAGGAGGAATTTGAGGCACAAATCTATAGATCTTAATGCCTCAACATGAAAACAAAGCCCCTGTGATGTCAAATTCAAGCACAAGATACATCAACTTAGTCTGTATGTTGACATATTTTGATACAATGGAAAGGTCCACCATGATAAAATTTCAGTAGTTCTTTAACTTTCAGCTTCTCAGTCCCCTCTGAAGAAACTTTTTGAAGGAATTTAAAAATACACACATATGCTACGTTTTGAGAGCTTAACCTGTACCAAGCACTGTGTTAAGCAGTTTTTATACATTATTTTATTTAAAGCTCCACTTGTAACTTTTGAAGATGTTATTTTTTCTATTCCACAAATGAGAAAACAGAGACTTAAAGAGGCTATAAACTTGACACAATTTCCCCTGCTGCTAAATTTCAGAGTAAGATCTGACCTCAAGTTTGTCTCCTTCCAAGGAAGTAATATAACTATCACTGCAACAAAGATAACCTTAGAGAGTACAGTTGTTAAATTTCAATTCTTCTATAATTTGATGGCAGAATTGTCCTTAAATATGCTTTAGGAGTGTCTAACATGTGGTCGCACCTCTGGTAGAACATTTGGGCTCTTGATTCTCTTACATCTTGGGCCCAGTTGAAGGTTTTATTCTGTACCATGTTCTACTGGTTAATCTCCCCCTTCTGTATTGAACTCTCTATTTTAGTCTATGTTCAAGCTCTTGGTAGGAAAAAAAAAAAGTTTGCAACCATGTTTTGACAGAAATAAGACAGACTGTAACTCGGAAGTAGAGATATTGTGGTCTTTTGTAATTGTGCTTAATCACAATATATTTCAATAAGAAAAAAGTTTCGAAGGAATAAAAAATAAAAAAAAGAAGAAAGGATAAGAGAATGGAGGTGGTACAGAGCTTTGTGACCCAGAGGTCACCGCTGTTGGTGAGGCCCAAGCTGTGATGGGTGATTGGCATGTCTGCGTGGCAGATGCTGGCGATGATATGCCACTCAAATCCTCTGGGATTTCTTTTACTGGTTAGGGGCCCATCCCCCAGCTGCTGCTGAGGGGGCTGCTGCTGCTTTCTATAACCTTCCCCACAAGATTGGCCTTGGACCAATAGAGATGCTTTGCTGGGTAGTGCTGGGGTTATACCTCAAACCCTAGCCCTGCTCCCTGTTCTCAGGCAGTTTATGCCCCAGAGCTCCCCACGGGATGGGGATGAAACTAGAGCTCCCCTGAGACCACATTCTTGCTCACTTCTTTGCTCTATCCTGCTGTTCTCACTCCCGTTCTCCTGAGGGCTCTCACTCAATCACTCACTCACGTGCACAAGGATCCCCTCTCAAGATTGTTTCTGCAAAACCAGACCTGAGACAGACCCAGTTGTCCCATGGAAACCATGTTGATTGCCAACCCAAATCCAGCAAACCTGGTTTTAAACATGATGACCATTTCATTGAACATTTTCTCCATCTCCAGCACTGTACTAAGCGCTTTATATGTACTCTTTTTTTAAATTATTTTTTAAAATTTTATTTTGTCGATATACATTGTGATTGATTATTGTTTCCCCATCACCAAAACCTCCCTGCCTCCCCCCTCCCCCCTCCCCCCAACAATGTCCTTTCTGTTTGCTTGTCGTATCAATTTCAAGTAATTGTGGTTGTTATATCTCCCCCCCTGTTTTTTTTTTGTTGTGTGTGTGTGTGTGTGTGTGTGTGAATTTATATATTAATTTTTAGCTCCCACCAATAAGTGAGAACATGTGGTATTTCTCTTTCTGTGCCTGACTTGTTTCACTTAATATAATTCTCTCAAGGTCCATCCATGTTGTTGCAAATGGCAGTATTTCATTCGTTTTTATAGCTGAGTAGTATTCCATTGTGTAGATGTACCACATTTTCCGTATCCACTCATCTGATGATGGGCATTTGGGCTGGTTCCAACTCTTGGCTATTGTAAAGAGTGCTGCGATGAACATTGGGGAACAGGTATACCTTCGACTAAAATCCAAAAGACTCTGAATGATAAATGCTGGCGAGGTTGCGGAGAAAAAGGAACTCTCATACATTGTTGGTGGGACTGCAAAATGATGCACCTCTATGGAAAATGGTATGGAGGTTCCTCAAACAATTGCAGATAGATCTACCATACGACCCAGCTATCCCACTGTTGAGAATATACCCAGAGGAATGTACTGTCTTTTTTTACTCAAATCTTTGAATTGAGGAAACGAAGGCTTAGAAATGTTAATCAACTTGCCCCACAGCACACAGGTTAGAAGCTGACGGAGCTGACTTTACGACCCATGGTCTATGCTGTGTTCTGCCTCCTTGGTTCCTTGTCCCCAGGATGGTGAGCCCTCAGCAAAGAAAGCCGAGATTTCCAGGAGCCAACTTGGTTTACTAAAAATGACTTGCCAAATTAATTGTGCTTCTGTTTTTTAAAGAGCGCTCTATTGGTGGATTAAGGGAACATCCTGGATATCTGCAAATGGAGAAATATGTACTGACAGGTACATATACATATGCTGGTACATATACATATACTGGTACATAACCATTCTCAGCAAGTTTTAATAACCAAAGAGAATTGCCCTTATTTTACAATCACTCCCAGCCTGGAGGCCCTGTTATCTTTTGTAGTTCTAAATCAGGCCCTATTACCTTTTTCTGTTTTAAGTCAGTAACTTAGACGAAAACACAGAAACCATACTTTGTTATGCAAACTGGGAAAGAATTAATATGCTGAGTATTAAAGCTGGTATTCTAAAGTAAAAGTGCAGCAGGCCAAAAGGCCAAGCTGAAATGAAATGAGATATAAAAGGGTTAAATACAAATTTCAGCATTTAGGTTTAAAACTCAACAGTGTGAGTACAGGTTGTGGGAGATATGGCATAACAACAGCAGTTTATATAAAAAATATGTCAGCATTTGAGTTGACATCACACACTGTGGCTGCCAAAACAGCAACAATAACTGTTGACCATGTTAACAGATGTCTAGTGTCCAAAGCAGGGGAGGTGATAGTCTCTCTCTACTACGATGGTTCAGTCCACATACAGGAACTTTTGAAAGGACATTGTTAAAACTAGAGTACATCCAGTAGCTGATGCTGGGAACAATGATGTGTCTGGAAATTTAAAATAATGATTAACTAAATAGTTGAAGAAAATATGATTTAGATTCAAAAGAGAAAAGGTAGGACTATTTCAAGTCCTGGAAGAAATATGTCCTGGAGTTGCATGCTGGGTTGCTCCAAAAGGGCAAAAAGCACATATGGGTGGAAGTTTCAGAAGAGACAGAAGCTGTTGCAGCATAAGGAGAAACTTTCACTTAATTTTAGTACCATTAAACATGGAATGTCCTGCCTAGTGAAGTACTGAGTTCTCAGTCACCAACAGGGAAATTGGTAACCACTTCTCAAGGCGTTATCAAAGAATTAATGCATTGAGGAGGTGATTTGATTAGATGATATCTAAGGTCCTTTACATCCACAAACTTATGATTTAAAAAAATTTCATAATGTGTGTGATGTTCATGAATGTTCTATCAGTGTGAACTTCACAATGAATTCTAGCACCCATATTCTGCAGTCAATAAATCCATTTGAGGGATTGGGTGTTTCTTAAACTTATGTGATGCTGGACTGCTGTGAGCAGTGTCTTGAGTGTTTCACGTGCTGTGGGACATGCCATGGGAAGCCCTGTTCTAGGGGACTTGCCAGTTCTTGTTTTCATGCATTGGAGAGATCAAGCAGCCTCCCCCTAGTATTATAACAGCTTTTTTCTTGGGCTCAACCTTGAATATAGACCAGTAGAAAAAAATAAAACTGGAAATATGAAGCTACTGAGTGCCCCTCATGGAGTCTGGGTTCTGCTGGTCCTGAGTGAAATGTGATTATGTCCATGTTGTCTCAGTTCTGAGATGAGGACCAGCTCCAGATGTTACGTAGGGAAATGTTGTTACCATCGAAATAATCTCGTGTCCCGACTAGATTGGGTGTGAAGTCCATAGAAACAAAATTAGTTTTCTCTTCCTCTGGGTCTTGTTAATACTTCTGATAATGATAAATATTATTTATCAGATATGATATGCCAGGCACTGAACTAGGTACATTATCTAATTTAATCTTCCTAACAGCCATGCAAGTTAGCTTGCATTGGTCTCATAAGACAGATGAGTAAACTGACGACTCAGGAGGCTAAATAACTTGCAATATTTGCTCAGTTACCAAAGGGTAGATGGAAGATTTCACTTTCGTTCATTGACTCCAGTCACACTATGAGTAGATTCAACTCCTCAACTCACCGAAGTGGCTGACTCCATCTGACCAAAGGCAAGTCTACAGAAACCTGCCAAGTAAGCTTTTTCCACCAAGGTATTGGCAGGGACCAACCAAATGCCCTTTGACATGTGCTTTTGTAGTGATGCTAACATTCCTAGGACAAGAAACAGTGTTGTCTCTAAGGGCTTTTAAAACCTTGAATATTTTGAGAACCAAAGAGAGGACTGTGACCTACAATGGAAAAACAAAGGGAAAAAACAAACACTATTTAAAAATGTTTTTAAGAGGTCAGTTTACTACTTATTGGGGCACAAAAACTTGTGGTGGCTTATCCTTTAATTAAAAATGAGTCTATTAAAATGCCTTACACCAGGACATTAGTTTCTCTCCACGCTGAAGGAGTTGCCTCTGAGGGTGAGAAGTCCCAGCTTCCACTGTGGGAGTGTCACGTATTTTCTTATGCACAAGTAGGTAGCAAGAGGGCGCCCAGACATTTGGCTTACTGCTGAGGAATCCAAGGCCTGTGCTTATTCATGCATATTTACAAGGTAATTAGTTGTCCATTCATTCATTAGCGTGTTTATAGGGCCACTCGCAAAGCCTCTCAATTGCAGCTTGGAGAAGAGAGACAGCCGAGGAGGGCCCCGGGGGAACACTTGGGTTAAACAGAGTCACAGCTTGATATAGTGCAATCCACCAGTCCCCAAACCAGAACTAGTTTAGCAACTCAAATGTGACTTGTCCATCACACTGAAATGAGGTATTCATTGACTCCTTCATGTTTCCCTCTAAAAGTCAGAGATGATACACACTGCTATTTTTTAAGCCTTCCACGTCCAGGGAGAAATTTCAATATTTCCTTTTTCCTTTCTTTAATTCTTGTTTAAATTGAAATATGATTTGCATGTACTCAAATTCACTCTTTGGCGTACAGGTTTGGGAATGTTGACGGATACATACAGCTGTGTAACTACCACCACCACAAGGTACGAAATGAATCGATGCAAAAGTAGAGTTTTTGCACCTTACCTTTTCCAGAATCCGTTGAATAGATCTGAATTGGACATGTCTTACTTCAGACACTATTTTGAGAGAGAAGGGACAGTTGGAGGAAGGTTTTGATCCATGAAAACTCAGGTGGTCGCAGGAGCCATGGTGGAGAAATCCAGGTAGAGCCAGCGAGACTCCATGGAGCGACACGGCCTCGGAGCGGAGTGCATCGTTCTCCTGACTCAGTCGATTTAGAGCTACTTATCTAGTTTGCTAAAGCAGCTGCTGCTGCTTTTTTCTTTCGGTCTGTAAACTGGGGGTAATGGCTAATGCCTCCTTCTTGGTGGTTTGATGTGCATTGCTGTCTTTCCGGCGACCCCCTGAGTAACTGGGAACGGGCTTCTTTCTATTTCAAACCCGCTGCCCATCCTGGGAGGCTGGACTCCTGCAGAGGCAGGGGCTCCTCGTGCGGGCTGCTTTGCATTCCCGACAAGATCCTCCTGGAAATCAAAGACAGGCAGTTTGTAGAACCTGTGTTTTTGAAAATCTGTCCCTACGTTAGATCTGAGAGAAAAAACGTCTGGCTCTTCAAATCATCTGCACACTTTCTAATCCCCTCTGAATCTTTGTTTTTCCCGGTTCCAGGTCCTCCACGAACACGCTTCCAGTGGTCATGTGCATGTTTCAATATTTAGTTCCTTCAGTTTTTTCAAAACGACTTCAAACTCACCTCCTTCAGGAAACCTCCGCTTAAACTAACCTCTTGGAAGAGTAGAGGGTATAAAAGGGAGGCACCCCCACCCCTCCCACGTCCTCTGTTCTTGTTTTGTGTTCCAGCAGCCTTTGACCCACTTTCCCATCGCCCAGGTAGCAGCAGCACAGCGTGGGGTTCAGTGCTCCAGTTATAGAGTTGGGGTGCTGTCTGTCTGTCTATCTAATCTGTATCATATCTAACTAACCTGCCTATTATCTCTCTGTCAATCTACCTACCATCTACCTGTCTAATTTATCTAATCTCATATTTCTACCTCTCTATCTCTGTATCATATCTATCATCTGTCTTTCTCTATATGTCATATCTATTTATTATCTATCTATATCCATCATACCTATTATCTATATATCCACCCATACCTTGGGCATGTTATTTATCACCTCAGGGTCTCAGTTTCTTCTTCTGTAAAATGGGGTTAATAATAATGCCTCACAGAGCTGTTATGAGGATTAAATGATGTGCTGTATATATAGCATTTAGAATAATTCCGGTCACATAGGAAGGCTCCATATTATTAGTCTTCCATGTCTTCATTGTTTTCTTAACCTCCTTTTCTCTTTCCTTCTCCCATCTTCCAATCATAGAAGGAGAGCCTGCTTCCTCACGTGGGACTTTCCTGAAGCCCTACCTTCAATCGAGTCAGAGCATTGGTAGAAAAACAGCTGTTCTGTTGAACCCTCTCCTCCTACCACTCACTTCATCCTGTCCGAGTCTGATGCACACGTGTTTCCCAGTATTTTATAGCTCTCGTTTCTATTTGTGGCTTGTTCATTCTTTTCTTTCTTTACTATTATGGTTTCATGTGGTCGCCGCTTCAGTTTTTGCGTCCTTGTAGGCTTCTGATCTTCTGGGACACATGTTCAAAACTACAATCTTGAGTGACCAGGTAAAAGGACGTTGCAGTCATTGAAGGGTTTGTGGATTACAGAGCCAGGATGGTAATCGGCAGCCTGCCACCTAATTTTGTATGGCCTGGTGGCTAAGAATGATTTTTACTTTTTTAAACGGTTAAAAAAACAAAATATTTCAGGACACGTGAAGATGATATGAAACCCAAATTTTAGTGTCCATAAAGTTTTATTGGAACACAGCCACACCCCTTTGTTTATGAATTGTCTAGCGGCAGAGCTGAATAGCTGCAATAAAGACCGAATGGCCTACAAAGCCTGAAATTTTTACTTTCTGGCTCTTAACAGGAGCTGCTGACTGCTGACTTGGAGTCTTGTTTCAAGTAAACCCACAGATGAAATAATAGAGAGTATCTTGATGTAAGAAGTGGGGATTGGAGGCAGATTATCTGAGGAGAGCCGTCTTTGTGGAGCTGTTGTCTCGCATTTCCAGTATTTCCTACTTGTCTGATGCATTTAACATATTTGATCGGGTGTGTGTTGTCAGTTTGCATAAAACTTGCATGTCAATTTCCTGACTCTCTGCCCAGCTGCAAAACCAGACCCTGTCATCTTTGACTACTGAGTTTCATAGGACACAGTCCCCTTCCTCAGTGGCGAAGGCTTTGTTTCTTTGTGAATCACAGTAGTTTTTCCCGAGTTTCTTTTATCGAAGTTCAAAACTGGGTCTTTTGTGCTGAATATCTTCACACGTTTTACAACAGTGCGACTTCGGGCTTTGCAGCTCTGCACACAGAAGGAGCCCATGTATTGTCTTTCTATTGGCGTGATTGACTTGTTCTTTAAATACAACTCCAGCCTTTGTTCTCGGTTCCCCACGAACTGCCATATTCAAATGGTTTGTTCTTGTCTAAAATAACTTCGCTTTGTGCCAGTTATTCTACAGTCTTGCAAACAATTAAGCACAATGTTTACAAAGTAAATTGACGCTGATTCCAGAAAAGTTCTGCAAAAACAAAGAAAGAAATCCAAATAACAAAATGGGGAAAAAAGAAATCAGACAGTTCTTTATTTTGTACATAATGTGTTGCTAAAAACTTGTCCAAGAGTTGAACAATGTGTTGTAAAGTGGGGGTTCCATTTGCAGAGAATTAAAAAAATAAATGTTACAGAAGACATAATTCTGCTTTAGGCAGGCTGTGCTTTCCTTGGGCCATAAGAGCTGGGGCATGGGAGGTGGCGGTGAGTATGGAAGTGACAGCTTCCTCTCGCTTTTAGGGAAATTGAGCCAAGCGTCTACCCTGACTATGGCTGATGGCTGGGCAGCCTCTCACCTGGAACCTCTATATATGGATGTGTTAGATCCCTGGAATAAAAGTAGAGGCAAGGATTTAAAAAAAAAATTTTTTTTTATTCTCCTACCATATTATGGAGCTTTGGCTGTCCCTCTCCTACACACACACACATACGTGCACATGCACACACACACAGACACACACACACAGCTGTCATCTGACTGCTTCCCAAAGGGAGAACCATGGTGGGTGGGGCAAGAGGGGTGCAATGGATTAAATGTATTCCCCCCAAATTTGTGTATTGGAAACTTGACCTCCATTGTAACAGAGTTAAGACTATGGGAAAAACCAATTATGGTATTTGAAAGGTGTGGTCCGCAAGAGGAGATTGGATCCAAGGACCATGGCCTAGTGAATGGATTGATCCATTCACAGAGTAATGAGTTGATGGTTTAATGGGTTAATGAATGGATTGATCCATTCACAGAGTAATGAGTTGATGGTTTCATGGTTGGTCATGAGCACTGTTCTGATGGCTTTATAAGGAGAGCTAGTGAGAAGGTTTACTCACTCTTGTTCAGCCCATTCTTGCTATGTGATACCCTGAGTTGCTGTAGAGAGTCACCCCACCAGGATGAAGGTCCTTGCCAGATGTGTTCCCTGGACTTTGGACTTCCCAGCCTCCAAAACCGTAAGAAATAAATTTCATATCTGTATAAATCACCCAGTTTCAGGTATTCTGTTATAAGCAACAGAAACAGACTAATTCAAAGAGACAGATGTCAACACAGGTATGGGGCATAGGCTGAAGACTGTACCCTTAGCAGAAAAACTGATTCCCAGCATCCAGTGCCTGGCCATGTGTGTTCTACCTGACTGAGTAAGATATTGCAACAGCAGCTCTAGGAGCCTAAGGCTAGAGGAGGTGCTTCCTCCATCATGGTCCTATGCACTACGCAGGAACCAGTAGCTCACCAAGGACCTACCCTCCCTCAGTCACCTTTTCCCCTGGTGGCAGCAAGCATCAGGAATGCCAGTATGAGGTGGCTTGCAATCCTTGTTTTTCATATAAAGTACAAAAGGTCACAAAGTTGGGTTTCACATTTACATACTATATCCTGATGTGCAAAGCAAATGTAGTTTTTTAATGTTTCATAGCAAATCCAGTCTTCCATGGTAGCCTCCATTCTGCTGGGGATCAAGGAAAAATGAATTTAATCTGATTCAACAATTTAAGCTTCAGATTTCTTCCCATGCTTCTGTTCTTCCCTGAGAGAGCCCCTGGGTGGTTGGTGGGGATCTCAGCCCATGGTGAGTGGTGGGAGAAGGGGGAGATGGTGGCACCTGTGCTCAGGACCCTCTTGTGGTCATGGCGTTGTCCTATATCTGCCTGGTTCTGAGGTGTGCTGCTGTCACTGGTGCTGAAGTTTACAGCTCTGAAATCATGGACCATTCTCCCTCAGCTTGCCAGGTATCTCCAGTCATGCCAGGTATCTCCCAGCCAGCTCAGCTCCTCAGCATTGACCCTGAGTGTCTCCCTGGGACCTGGTTCTCATTATTCCTGTTCAGGGACATCTGCCTCCAATGAAGTCCATGGCTCTCAGGATCACTCAATCCCTGGTGCACACTTGCCTGACTCATCACCCCCAAGCTCATCAGCGACTCCTGGGTCCTTTCCCAGGGCACCAGCAACTAACAAAACTTGTGATGCAGCAACTGAAGGAGACCCCGGGAAGTGACACTCAGGCTATCCCTCTGCCTGTTTCCATGTCCCCAATTTGACTCTGCCGTGGACACCCCAGGTTGGTATGGGGTTGGGGGAGTCAGCCTCTGATGTAGTCTTTGCTGATTCTGCATGCCTAGTGAGAAGGAAGCTGTATCTCTGCTTTGGCTTTTCCCTTGAACCTATTTCACATGCCCCCCCCCCCACTTTGGGGACTGCAGCCTGGAGAACGGAGGTCAACCTGTGTGTTATCACCATCTGCCTTCCCAGTGCTTTACCTGGTGTTCTACTGAGTCCCCTGGGGTGAAAGGCACAGGCTTTCTCTTTCCTCTTCCTGTTTGTTGGGATATTTCCCTTTATCCAAACTCCTCTTTCTCAACCTGGTCCCCCTCCCACCTCCCAGCTGGAAGAGTGAAATAGCTGCCAAGGGACATGTTTTTATGGGGAGGGGTAATGGAAATCACATAATTTACTATTTTCAAAACTTTTTCTTGGTTTTACCTCAATTTGTGGTATAAAAGGCAGGTTAGAGGTACATTGAATAGTGTGGGACAGCTTAGGATATACGGGAATTGACGCAGAATTGCTAAGAACCACAACTGTCCTGTACCCTGTAGGCTCATTAGGTGCTGGGGACACAAGATAACTTCTGTGCTTGAATGCAGTGTAGAGCCCAACACACTCTGGAACACGAGGAACATTAAATCCTCCTTCATCAGACGATGGTACCAAAAGTTTCTATATTGAAGGAAATTTTTGTTGAGAAAAAGCCAACCAATTCCTGGGGGTCAGGCCAGGGAAAATGACATTATGTATCCACATGAAATTAGGTAAAAACGAATATCCAGGGCATCCTTAAAGGTGAAATAGTTGCATCACTTGCAGCTGAGGAATATACGAGTGTATGGACGATTGGAGGGGTGGCGTCACTGCCTTTCTTTACTGTGGTGGTGGGGGCTTTAGGAACTGGGGAAGGGGGGCCTTTCAGCAGCAAGAGGACATGGGTGGATTCTGGTTTCCTCTTCTTCCTCTTTTCAGCTATTTCCCTTCTCCCCGCTTACCACTTCCTTCCATTTCCATCCCTACCCCTGAGAGCCCAGTAACCTTGGCAAAGCATTGGGGTATCCACCATTTATTCCCTGATTCATTCAGTGTGTACGGAGTGCCTGCTGTGTGCCAGTTACTGGACTGGGTGTGGAGAGACAAAGAGTAAGCTCCTGCTCAACCCAGAGGCTTGGATAAGAGAACTGCCTTGTGCAAGGTGGGATTTGAGGGAGGTGTTGAACATGGGAGGAAGATGTCTCTGGAAATGGAGATGAGGAGATGGGGCTAGAAGGTCTCCAGAAATGGAAGATGAAAAAGAGAAGGGACAGGGAAAATGTCGTTAGCAAGACCACAGGGAAGGGCCTGGTATGCAGAGCGTTGGTTTGGATCATAGCCCCCCAGGTTGGGGTTAGGGTGAAGGAGGTGGCTGGAGTCATATCAGAGAGCGGCAGCCCTAGCCCCTGTGAGAGGTCAGCTAAGCTTGTGGGTGCTGATGGACCATTTCAGTGCTTTGGGTGCTTCCTCCTTTCCCTGACTCAGGGAAGTGAAGAGAGCTCTAATCCCATGAATTTATTTTATGGACTCAAGACAGTTTCACAAGGATGGAATTTTAAAATGTCCTTAAACATTTTATTCCATTACACTGTACATATGTATTCCATTCAATTGAAGTTTTACCAAGACTATTTGATTTTTTCATTCATAGTGATTGCTTAGGAAGGGGCATACAATGATTACCTTCTAACCTGTCAGCTCCTCATATACTCGTATTCCCTTCTAGAAGTTTCTGAAAATGTAACCCAAATACTCCAAAGCATTTTCTCAATTCATTTGTGGTGCAGACCTAACTTTTTTTCTGGTTTTGTAAAGCCAGACCAATTCCCCATGCACCAGTTAGCTCAGTGACGGAAGCTGCAAGTACCCACTGACATTAGTAGCAGTTGTCTGGGATGCTCCCCCTTGCCTGTTCCTGATAGGATTTTGTTCTGGTGTCTTCCTTAGCTGTCTCTGAGGGCTTGATCGTTCTTTGGTCTCCTGGTCTTGGCATTTGAGCTTTAGGTTTTCCCAATGGACTTTTACCTGAACTGCTCTTTCAGGTCACTGGAACATTGCCGGAACGTTCTTGGTGAACCTGTCTGCAGAGAACTGCAGTCCCTTCCTGACCTGCTGGTGCACACTACGCACACATGCACACATGCACACACGCATTGTAGGAAGTGACTTGCAGAACCTCACTAAATCACACACTGCTTTTCCCTTCTTTCTGTGCAGCTTGGTGTTTGGAAACAACTCTTTTTCAATTGGACTAGAAAAGACCCCTTGTTGTTGACATCTGACTCCCGAATGTGAAAATTGCCCTTTTATGTAGCACCTTACACTTTGCAAAACCCTTTCAAACACATTTTGTCTTTTAGCTATCTGGAAGCTATATTAGGATTCACTGGGGGTTCTCTGAGCTCTGGATCTTATTCAAGCTTCATGTAGCTGATTTTCACCAAGCATAAATTAAATTGGCAATATGCATTTTTTTTTGAGCTGGCCAGAGGAGCCATTTTCTCTACCCTACACCCATGTACCTAATTTTACTAGCACCCATAAGAAATGACAGAAGATATGCTCATATCAAAAATCTTTTATTTTTTTTCAGTAGAACATATAAAACTACAAAGCAAAATTAAGGTATATATTGGCTATAGCTCTGGCCAGATCAACCCAAAACAGGAAAAGCAAGATGGAAGTCCTAATGGAAGAAAGGCTTCCTGGGGCAATTTGGAGTACTCTAGATACATTACTAACTTACCAAATACAGTCAAAATCTGACAACACTGAAACATTTCTAGTGGGGCAAACAGTGTCAAGTGGTCAAGTTCAAATGGAGACCTGGTAATGGTAATGAGCCAAGCATGTCCTGTCCAAGTGCATGTGGCAGTGACACCAGGCATTATGAACAATCTTCCGTCCCTATACCATTGCTCAAAGAGGAACAGCTTTCTTTTGGAAATAGCAGGAGTAGGGAAATAGAAATATAATTCAGCCAATGTTTTCATGCTTCCGAAAATTCTTGTGCCTGCAGTGACTCTAGAGCTTAGGCATGGATTGCTCTTTGAGGAAAGTTGAATAGATTTGAAAAGCAAAACATCATTAACATATTTAAAGTGATTTGTGTCTTTCAGCCTCTAGCCATTCCAAGGTTTTACCTAAGTAGATGAAAGAGTCTTGAGTATGGAAGATCACAACCTGTTAGTCAAAAGGCAGTAGTCACATTGTTTTGGTGAAGCTCAGAGTTGAAATGGAATACAAGTTCAGGTTTATGGGGATATTGTATGACAGGTGAAGCTAGATCAAACAACCATCCCAAAGATACCAATGCAAGGTTAGTTGTAACTCATGCTACTCATATGGCTCATCACACACGGGCAATGAGCTCTGTTCACCATCATTGCTCCTACACCTCATCTGTCAGCAGCTCTCTTGACATAGGCTTCAACAGTCCCAGAGATGGGAAAAGAGAAACCATGGTGATCCACGGGTGCTTAAAGTTTCTGCTTGGATGTGACCAGTCAATGCTGGTCATATTTCCTTGACTAAAGCAGTCAAGCGCTCACTGTCTCATGGGGTGGCAGACTTTATGGACAAACCCTTGCAATAGAATGAGATGACAGTTCTCCTGTCTGTGGAAGACAGGTTCAATGTGGAATGGGAGTAGTGGAGAAAGTGCCCCTGAGGCTGCTTAGAGACACTCAAGACAACTACTTCTGTTGAAAGAAAGTTCCTTGTGCTGTACTTTGAATCTCTGCCCTCTTGTACTGGCCTGAAAATTGTTCCTGTCTTTGAATGACAGCTTTCATGTACTTGAAATGAATATTTTTCCACTTTCCTCCATTTTCTTCTCATGCAAAGTGAATGCAGTTCTTTTCATTTCCATGGATCCATTTTCTCTTCTTTTGTGGCCCTTTTGAATTCTACCTTGCTCCTAGTCCAGATGTAGAGAAAGTGATAAGAGCACAGGAGGGAAACACATTTGGTCAGAGACTAGGCTGGCTGAAGAATACCCTGGACTACTTCAGGGGTCTCAGGAAAGGTAAGCATCATTTTCTTGACTACCAGGAGGAAATCAGCTCTCTCCCAGATTAAAACTGAAGCTACCCCAAGGCTAGAGAGAGTCCTGTTTTGATTCTTTCAGTTTCCATTCTAAAAGGGACCTGGAGCTCCCCTCACTTCCCCATCTCACGGGCTGCCTCTTTGGGGAGTCCTTGGTCCTGTGGCTTTGCCAACCCTGCAGAGGCTGCTTCAAATACTGTTTTTGTTTGTTTTGTTTTTGGTAGCTGGGGAGTCATAACAAAAAGTTACACTTTTGCTACGAGACACCTTTTCCAGTCATTTCGGAGGGCAACCTTCTCTGTTGCTCTGATTGGTCAGGTCGTCTTGAAAAATCCAACATGGATCTCATTTGTTCATTGCTAGGTGGAGTATTTGTGGCACACCCGCTGGGGGAAGCACTGCTTTTCCACTCCTGATTTTCCTTCCATGTCAAGAGGTGTCTGCTAGTGTAACTCCTGGCCTAACTCTGACCCTGTAGATATAGATTTACCTGATTGGTAAATTAGGGGAGAATAAACAAGGCATTGGCTCAACACTGTGCTTCTTTCTCTTGGGACCTGCCTTCCTTCCAAGAGCACTAGATATGCTCTGACCCTACAGGGAAAAGTCTAGCTAACCCTGGGGTTCACCTATCAGACAGTTGGCTCTATATCCTACAACTTAGCCTTCTTCATTAGTAAAGGTGGTGTCTGGACCTTTGTCTGTTGCTCTTATTATTTCTCTACTTGTTCAGAAGCTGAGTGAGAAAGAGTGTTATTTACAGAGCCCCGTTACACCATGAGATTAAGAAATGTGTTTCATGGCAAAAGACCAGACAGTGAGTGTCCTGGGCAGTGAGTAGACCTGGAGATGTCAGTCCAGGCATTCCAGAATCAACCTGAAGTTTTCTTTAAACCTTTGGCACTTGCCTTGGCCAGTTCTTCCAGAGAAACTTCTCCAGTGACTCAGGCTCACCACTAATCTCTCCTTCCTCCTCCTTTCTAGGGCATTGATAGGCTATACGGCACATTATGGTATACTTTGTTTAATTTTTCTGAGTCTCAGTTTTTTAAAATCTATTTTAGAGCATAATACCATCCTCTTAGTTTATTTTAGGGGGAACAGTTGAGATTACATATGTTGTATGTAATCTCAGCAATTGTGATTATGTATATATAAAATCACACACATATCATATAGTATGGTACCTGATATACAGTAGGGGCTCAATACATAATTACTACTCTTAATATCTTTGTATTATTACATAATTTTATGTCACATTTGATTAAAATCCCAAGTTTCTTGAGGACAGGAACTATGCTTGATATTTCTTTTCCCATCTTGCAAGGAATTGGTAACCGATTCCAAAAAACTTTTGAAAAATTTGCTGGAAGCCTACACAAAACTGATCTACAGTTATTTCTGAGAACTTCTAAAAGTCTAGTTTGGGCAGGATGTACTTCTGTGTGTAAGACTGCATTAGATGTTCACTCAGATAATAAAATATTAAACTTGACTGTCAGCCAGCCTCCTTACTTCAAAACCCTCCCCAAATTTCTATCACTTATCATCAGACACTGTGATGGAGAGAATTTGTGAGAAAAAATACTTAGCAATATTCCTCAAAAAAATGACTGATTTTTAGGATGTGTCGATGCATATTTAACATATAATACCAGCATGTGAGCAAATAGTAAAGAAAAAAATATTGAATGAAAGCTTCAAAAGGATCTTGCTTACAATAGTTTAATTTGTCAAAAGTTAGATATCAAAAGATGCTTCTTGAAAAAATTGTATGGCTTATGCTCATTTCAGTCTTCTATCCTTAGTCTTAAGGGATGGACCACTCTGGAGGTCTTCATGGCATTTCTTAGGCTCTTAGGTTAGCACTCCTCACAAAGGAAACATAGGGGCTTATGTCCAAACAGCCCCAAATACACTGGGACTTTTTAAGAATTGTGGGGAGGCTGGGCAACCTCAGCATATAGCAGAGGCTGGCAGGTTAGTGCCATCTCGAACAAAAACTAACACAACAGAAGCAAACAAAACTGCAGTCAGGTGAGGGCCAGCCCTGGCCAGATGGGGACAAATGGGTGTCCCTCTGCCTGTCCCTGTCCCCAAAGGATGCCTGCAATATGCAAACTTTCTCCCTCCCTCTCACTTCCCAGCCTCTTCTTTCTTCCTCCCCTGTGGCTGTAAGGAGCAATGAGTTGAAAATAATCATTCTTGGTGGGAGAGTGTTACAAGAGAAAGTTGTGGGATTGCCAATTATTTTATAATTAGGAATTAGATGAACTGTCTGTGTGAAGAAGGAAGTCGAGGGATGAATTTGCAAGAGGCCGTAGAATCTGTTCGCCGTGCACAAAAGTGGTTCCCGTTACTGTTAATGGGCATCATGTAGATGAATGTCCGACAGCGGCACATACTCGTCCTCTGAAACCTCACTCTTCCAGCTGTCATTTTGCCCATTCCCATCTGTTTCTTATGCTCTAATAAACGATAGCACTAATTTATTTAGCACCTCTCATCAGAGCCCCCAGGGCTGCTCCGACCCTGCAGGGATTCTCTGCCAAAGTGTGACAGCTTCGGAGTGGACACATGGCCCGCTGCTTCTGGACGTCAGTACCAGACTCTGAAATAGGACTTTGCCTTCAGGGACGCTCGCCATCAATGGTGTGATTTTTCCGTTGCCCTTTTCAAATCCCTTTAGCCTTGAGAATGGAAAATTTGGCCCATTTCTCCAGGGCTGTGAATAGCCTGGGAGTTGCTTGCCTATGGAAGGTCTGGAACGTTTATAGATATTTTATGGTTGCTTTTGGAATTTTTTATTGGCCTTTTCTTGGGTCTTTTGGATGTGTCTAAAGGGGATGAGAAATATATAACATTTGCATTCTTGAGGATAATGTCAGTCTTTGAGCTAGTCTGTCAGGTGCCTAGATCTGATTTTTCAGTGCATAGGGACAGTGAACCTGGGAGCAGTGAGCGCACCTGGCTGCCTTGTCCATGACCGATTTCTGTTAGACTTGGGCTTGTAGGTTACTGTTCATTTGCATAGTGAGTGCTTGGAGGGGTGGGTGTCTTTTGCAATATTTAAAAGAAATGTGACATACAGGATTTGGAATGCAGTGAGACAGTCAATTCAAGAAGTTAAAAACATTCATTTATTTCTCATAAACAGATGCTTTGAATTTAGAATTTTTGAGGCATGGGCCATTTGTTGATGTTGACAGTTTGTAGAAGATAGGAGAGGCAAATGCAAGAAGCTTTAAGTACTGAGTTGGGGAATCCAGATATAGGGTTCTTTATAGGAAAAGGGAAAAGAATCCATGGGTTTGTGTGGGAAGAACTGGAGAACTGACTGGAAGAGGTTTCACTTCTCAGGTACCCACAGGTTTCTAGCTTGCAACAGCTAACCCTTTCCTCTTCTGACAGTTTTAAAATTATTATGAAAGGAAATACCTTTCTTACAATGTTTTGGAGAAAATTGAGAAAAGGGGATTTGCTTTGTAAAGTTCAGAGTGGTGTTTCTCAAGGTATGCTTCGGGCAGCTCTGGCCTGACCAGATGTTGTTGGAAAAGAAGACGTCTGTGATCAAATAAATTTGAGAGATGCAAAATAATTTTTTTTTTCTTCTGGAGATTTTCAAAGCACAATAGGATAGTCAAGGCTCTAGTAAGTCCTGCAATAAAGAGGCTGGTTCAACTTTGTTTATCCAGTCTTTTTCAAACTGATTTGAGCACCGTGTTTTAGTTTGTTTATTTTCTGTATCGCATCTCTCTGTAATTCTTTCCAGGGAATAGACTTTGGGGGAGGCCAACATACCATCAATTTTCCTGGAGTATAACTGTTCTGTGAAGCAAAATATGCCTAAATGCATAAACTTTGTCTTGTGAGATTTCTGAGGTGTCACTAAAAATATATGTCAAGTACCCTTTCCCTCCTGTGACTTGTTCACTCGGAGCATCCATGAGAAGACATGCTTGGGCCTGCTTCTTCCTGGTGCCAAAGGCAGTAGGTTCTGGAACTATTTCCCCCTTGTCCCAAATCCTGCTCATCCTTTTGGACCAGGGGTCAGCACACTTTTGTGTAAAGGGCCAGATAGTGAATATTTTCAGTTTTGCAGTCCCCATGGTGTCTGTAACAACTTGCAGTTCTGTCGCCGTAGCACAGAAGCAATCCAAGACAATGCATAAATGGACGGGCACTGCTGTGTTCTAGCCCAAGCTTCTTTTCTTTTTTTTTTTGTTTTTTTCGTGACCGGCACTCAGCCAGTGAGTGCACTGGCCATTCCTATATAGGATCCGAACCCGCGGCGGGAGCGTCGCTGCGCTCCCAGAGCCGCACTCACCCGAGTGCGCCATGGGCTCGGCCCCCAAGCTTATTTTCAAAAACAGGCAGGGGCAGAATTTGGCCTGGGGGCCGCAGTTTGTCAACCCCTATTCCAGACTGTTTTTGCAGCCTTTCTTGGGGTCCCAGCTGCTGTTCTTGCATTAGTTTGAACCTTTGTGGAGTACTTGCTTTATTCTGTCTGGTGGTGGTGACAGGAGGAAGCTCCTGCTATTTATGTTGTCTTGAGGGAGGATGGACCTAGGGATGGCATTGTGTCTCCATATCATCTCTTAGCAGGCTTTCCCTTCCTCTCACCACTTCGGCCTCTCAGGCCATCCTTTGGTTGCTCTGTCTGCAGTATTCCTTCCCCTCTTTCTCTCTGACTGATTAAGTCCTGCTTTGGCATAAGGTCTTAGCTTACTCAAGCTTTTCCTGACCTCATGGATTTGGTAAAACTCCCTCATTATTGTACTCAAATCTCCATGTACTTTGTAGACGTTGGCTCAAATACAGTTTCCTATGTACTTTTATGATTAGATGATCAATATCTGTCCCTTTCACTAGGCTCTAAGCTCCATAAGGGTAGGGATAGGGCTTTGCTTTGCTTACCAGTGGACCCCTAGCACAGAGCCCAGTGCCTGACATGTCGTAAGTGCTCCATAAACATTTGCCGAAGGAACAAATGCATGAACAAATGCTTGACTAATAGAACTCATTCATTCATTCATTTGTCCCTGGCTCAGTGTTTTATATAAGAGCTTGCACATATATGCTTAATAAGTTATTTAAGGAATAAAAATTAATGATTATCATTACTCTCAATATCCACAAGTGACATGACTTCTGGCTGTGACTTCCTCTGGCATCAGTTAGAAATGTATAGGTTCTGCCTCATGCCACACTGTGTCACTTTCATCCAAACATTTGATTTCTTTTCAAATTAAACTCAGCTACAACTGCCAGCCACAAACTTTACAATAAGTGACAGAGAATGATTCCTTTCCACTTCGGGAACCTTCAATATCTATGCCGAGCAGAACTCTACTGGACATTAGTACGTAATAGTAAAGCATTATAGCTTCCTTTAGTATTTCTTTTTAATTAAAAAAAAGATAGAAAATGTGCCTTTTCAATGATAGCTGACCTGAGAAAAGCCACCGAGTGAAAAATTCTACGTTGTGATGCAATTGTGTTATTAATTGTGTTTTAGGGCCTTTTATAAAAATCATAACATGGTGAATTTGGGATGAATAGTTGCTTTTCCTTTCAGACTCAGGCTTCTTGGCTGGCAGAAACCTAATGTGACTGAACTGTCATGTGTTTCCTGGGCCTCTAGAGAAAAACGCTCCAGGCCAGGGTGATACAGTGAATGCAGACCAGAGCCTCAACTCTGGGTTCTCATGCCAGAGAGAGAAAACCACTTTAAAGAGAAAGAGAAAACAGATGCTTGAAGGACACAGACAGGAAAGAAAAATCTTACCAGGGCTGGCATTGGATTTAATTCTGAAATTTTGGTGATGCATTGTTGTGCTGGTCACTGACGATGCCAGCACAAAGGGCCAGGTATGGAGTCCTCTTAGAGGGCAGTGCTTTACCTGTGCTCAAAGTAGAATGTAGAAGGTAGAGATCCCTTTGGAATGGATCTCCGAGCATCAGGAATCCCAGGTGCGGAGTCTTTAGGCTATGTCCAATCTAAACGCAGGACCTAGGATGTATGAGCATTTCAGAAGCATGTGAGCAGCCCATTTGCAAAGATCAGGCCATGCATGTACATTTTTATAGAGTGTCTTTGACTTCCCACTGAGCCCAGCATCCCAACAACTGTCTTCTTTCAGTCATATGTCTGTCATGGCAGCAGGAGAGACCCATGTGCCCAACATGGCTCTAAACTTCCAGGCATTTATTTAGACAGAATCTAAGTGTAAACATTGTGATCTGGTCTCCTCATACCTTGCTGTACAGGCCAGACACAGGTCTAAGGCAGGCTCTCATTTTTGAGTGCCAGCACTTTGCCAGGCATTTAATATATTATCTCAAGTTGTCATAACATCTCTGATGGGTGGGGATAATTCTCATTTTACAGCTGAGGGCTCTGAGGCTCAGAGGATTTGTGGTTTGTCTGAGGCCAGCCAATGGGTAACAGGCACAGCTAAGTTGTAGAGATATCGGAAAGGACAAGGATCAATTCTCTGAAAGATTGGGGATTTCTGGTCCTAGTGCCCCTTAGAAATGCCACCAAAGAGAGCACTTGGCCTGTGTGCATGATGAGTGTATTGTTGGTCACATTTCTCAAAGCAGAAGAGACCATTGTGCCAGCTCATGGGGAAGGTAGATGACCGAGTATGTTACTCTGGGAATCTGTGGTCACAGGACAGAGTTCTCTGATAGGGTCCCTGAGTAACATCAGATGGAGCTGTCTCTGCTCCCACCTCTTCTGTCTTGGGGATTAAACTGTTTACAGCTTAGTGGTAAAATTAAGGCACAAGACAGACTGTGTTTAAGACTCCACTTACTGATTTTGTCACGTTGGCAAGATTTAAACTCTCTAGACCTCAGTTCTATCATTTGTTAAGTGGGATAATAATAATAGTTATTGAGCACCCAGTAAATAGGGTGATGATGGTGATGTTTGTTAATTCCCTTTGATCAAGGCAACCTATGGAAATCGCAGTACCTTTGGTGGTAAAACACATTTCTCTTTAGCTTCTCAGAAATATCAATGTGGTGGGTGTTCCAGTTATTTATTGCTGTGCAATAAACTACCCTAAAGCTTGGTGGCTTGGAACAGCTATTTATTGCTATCTCTCATGATTCTGGGATGGAGGGGGCTCCGCAGGGAGGTTCTTGCTTGGAGTCTCTCAGGGGGTTACAGTCAGATGTCGGCTGGGGCTGGAGTCATCTGTAGGTTGGACTGGACTGGATGATGAAGATGACTCGCTGCTAGGGCCAGCTGGGAACTTAATGGGCTGTCAGCAGGGGCTGTAATGGGCTATCAAGCAGACCAGCACCACAGGGCCTCTCCATGTTGGTTGTGAGTGTCACAGTATGGCAGCTGGGTTCTGAGAGGGAATGTCCCATGAGCAAGCATTCCAGGAAGCAGGGAGCAGAAGCTGCCAGACTAGTTAAGAGTTATTCCCAGTATCTGCACTGTGTCACTTCTGCTGTGTTCCCCCGGTCAGAGCCGCCACAGGGCCACCCAGATTTAAGAAGGTGGGGAAACAAATTTCACCTCCTGATGAAGGGCATGGCAAAGTCACATTGCAGAAGAGCTTGTGGGAGGGGAGATGTTGGGACCATCTTTGGAAACTACGATCTGCTACCGTTTGTATATAGGAAGACTTTATACTCAACCAGAGGACAGTGGCTTTGTTACTGGGCACAGGTCTGGTTACCTTTCAAAAATAAACAACTCAAAAGTTAAATGTTGGTGAGAATGGAAGTCAGCTTTTATTCAGAAATACCAGTGACCTGAGGAGGGATGTTAGGCTAACCAATCTCTCCGGTAAACTTATAGGAGAATGGCTGGACTAAAGCCATCTCAAAGTCCCAGATTTACTAAGGGGTTTTTAAAGAGGGGGCCAAGGGACTGGAACATGGGAAATGAAAGGCAGAAGGGAGGGGAAGCCATGAGGGCTTCACGCAAGGTCTCAGGTGCAAAGTCTCACCAAGACTCCGTCTGGTTTCTGCCCCCATCCTTGATGTTATCTCAGGGTCCTGCTGGAGGAGTGGCATCGGCATAGCTCTACTGATGTCTTCCTTGGTTTCCCAGTGTCTGGATAGTACATGCAAGTGTGCAGCTCCAGGCTGGCTGGAAAACAACTTTACATTCATGTAAATAATGTCATCTTGCCCCATAACCAAGGTTCAAAAGATCAACCAACCATGGGAAAAGAGGGAACTCAGAGAAATGCATACCACAAAAAAACTGTGTCTTTTAAAAACATACCTACAGCCCACGTGGCTTTAGGTCCCAACATGGCTTCAGTCCTGCTCACTCCAACAGCTTCAATTTGAGAAAGCGCAGCAGAGCCATGGACACTTTTCAAAAGAGCAGGCACTTTTGTCTCCCTTTCCTTGCAGGCATTTGATGTTAAGTGTCCTGCACTGTACCAGCAGAGGCCCCAGATGAATCTCTTTAGAACCTGTAGTTGAACTGAGTGTGGTGTCTGTTTATTCAATGCCTTGATATGAAGTTTAGTGGAGTTGCCAGGGGTCTGAAACCCCCACTGACCCTTTCCTAGGTTTGAGCATTGCAGGAGCTGGTATTGTATGATGATGCTGTGTTGGTGAGAGGACCTCTCATATGTGCCATTTGTACCTAAGATTGTTTAGCACAAAATCCATCTGAGTCTGTGGTATCAGGGTGGGGCTGAGTTAATATCAGCTAACCTGATGAAAATTACTTGGCCATGAACTTCCGTATCAGCTGAAGTCTCACTGCCAGATTTTCCTTTTTTTCTCTCGCAACAAGAGGCATTAATTTGCTACATTGTCCCTAAATAAGTATTTGCTTTTCTGTGTGCAGTAGGATCTCTGTTGCACCATAAACAGTTGCAAATGATAAAAATAAATCAATATTTGTTAATGTTATGATGCAGCAGCATCCCCTAGATCTGCAAAGAATGATTTATAGACTACAGCATTTCAAGCCTGACCCATTCGGGTCTCAGAAAGCACTTAAAAAATAAATTTACCCTGGCCTCTCTCGCCCCATTTCAAAAAGGGTGACACAGAAGAAGTAATTTATAAGTCACACTTTTATTAATGCTTTTAACTTTCATACACTTGGCTTTGTTGGCCTTCCAGTGGCATTAGTGCAGGCCCTGGTTGAATGGTAACCTTCGGCACTTTGAGGGGGGTTCGGTACAAATGATCAACTCATAAATAGGTGCTGGGCTCCACATTATCCTGCCATAAATTCACCAGACCTTTCAAGTCCATCAAGTAGAAGTGAGGTGAACTAGGCGTTTTGCTCTGAGTTTACAGACTAATGCAGTACTAATGAGTATCTGAGCAAAGGGGTCCCGGAACAAATGATGTCCAGCACTTTGCAGTGGGAGATGCTGCCTGTCTCAAGAAAGAGGAGAACCTTGTAATAGGGTAGTCGTGGGGACCAGACTTGTCTGTTTTCAAGGGGACCAAATGGATGTTCCAAAGCTGTTGGAACTGCATTGCAGACAGGGCAGGAAAATGAGGAATTGACTTGAACTTTGCAATCTGCCTGTCAAAAATGTGATTTTAAGACTCGTTGTTAGGGTGTCTATAGCATGAAAAGGAGAATACATCGAGAAATTCCCCGAAAGATAATAATAGCCACCTATTTACTTGAAGTCTTTAAAAAGGAGTCTGTTGAGGTTTGCAGGATTAGTGATGACAGGGTATTGACCTGTCAGAGCAACTTTGAGAAGCAGCAAAATGCTGCTTTTCTCTCTCTCCGGAATACTATGGATGAGTCAATGTATTACATTGATTAGAAGGGAAGGGGGTGGTGGGGAGTCATTGAAATCACTGGCCCTGTTCTTTAGAGCTACTTTGGACTTGATTCATAGCGTGAAACTTTAGACGTGCCTTTAACTGTCAGCTCAAGAGGTCGTATGCGTCAATGCATGTAGCTGCATGCAAAGTGGGCAGCTGTGTGGGTACCTGGGGAGGAAGCTCTGGAGGAGCCTGGATTACTCCTCCTCTTCCCTCTTCCTCAACCCCAGTGGTCACAGGTCATGTTGTTCGATCTTTCATACTGTCTCCCTTACTCATACCTTTGTGTCCAGTCCCACAGTTTCTGGGCTGCTGCAGGCCTTCAATGTCTCGTGCTGGGAATCACAAACCATCCAAAAAACCACTACCTGATTGGGTTTTTTAAATTTTCAATTTTGCTTTGTCAACTCTTTTCTCAGAAACCCTCAATAATGGCCAGCCGTCTGCAGATTCAAGTCTAGTCTTCTTGGTCTAGGTGACCATGATTCTCTGGCTTGTGCCCAATCTCAATCCACTTCATTTTCTATACTCCAAACTGCCCATTCAGGTCCTCAGTGCCCAGTCCCAAATCCACTCAAGTGTCAATCCCTTCTCCCTGTTTGTAGAGCCCTCTTTCCTATTCAGTCCCTATGCATCCCTCGAGACTCAGCTCTCTCTTTAAAAAAAAAAAAATCCCCTTGTGAAGCCTCTTTTGGTTCAAATATCAACAAATTTTTTCTGTACAAGGCCAGATAGTAAATATTTTTAGCTTTGTGGGCCATACAGTTTCTGTTGCAGCTTCTGAACTCTGCCATTGTAGAGTGAAAGCAGCCACAGACTGACTGTACATAAATGAATGAGTAGCTGTGTTCCAATAAAACTTTATTGACAAAGATAGGTGGTTGTCTGAACTTGGCCTGTGGGCCTGGTTTGCTGGCTCCTGACTTAGATGCAAGGTGAACTCACCTTCTAATGAACACACTTGGCAAATGTAACCCTTTATTATATACTTCCTTTTAATATCTTATCCATTAAGATTATGTTAGATTATTCAGAGTTTCATGACTATCGTTTCCATAATTAAATTTTAAATATCTCCTATGCAAGTAAGTATTAACCAGATACTTCAGTGCAGAATAATAGAGCTGAAACAGATGATCTCGTCCCACCACTTCATATATGTATAGCTGGGTGTATATATATAAAATATAGTTTGGGTTTTTTTGTGCTAACTCATTGTCAAGATTCAGATTCTGGGTCTCCCCTGTCCAACCCATTCTCTATTATTTTATTTTTATAGATGAAGACATAGACATTGAGCCCACAAAAGGGTAGGATCACACACTTTAGTTACTTGAGAAGTAGTAGCTTTCCCTGAGTCACCTGATGTGTATCAACTTTATCATGGTGCCTTGGAAGAATTGCCACAGCCTTTATGAGATTGGTTTCACTGGGGATTAGGAAATGATTAACAGTGGATGCGATTTGTGTCCTTATACATTCTTTCAGATGAATTCTGCACAATTGACACAATGTGGGATGTGGTTAGAGAGAATTAGGTGAAAGATTTCCTATATTGCTGGGATGTTTGTTTGATGGGCACTTCTAAGGGTTTCATAGGGGCCATCTCCTGCATGGGGTTTCTGTTACTAAGTTCAGGTTTACACTAAGTTGGGTTTGCCTACAGAAGTCACCAACCCTGGTGAAAAGCATTCTTGTGTACTTAGATTAGAAGGAACATCTACTCTTTTTGGAAGTGAGAGGAGAAGTGCGATCTTTGGAAAGATACAACTTGGTGGTTTGTTTCACTACAGAAACGAGGAAGTCAAACTGGGTGGGATAGTCTTGGTGATAATGACAGACACTATTATGGTTAGTATTGTTCTCGTTATTCTAACACTTGTTGCGTGCCTACGATGGGCCAGGCACTGGGCTGAGTGCTTTGCATGTTTTTACATTTGCATGAGATGCGCTACCTGGCATTCTCCAATTATGTTAGAGAAATGTTCCCTGAAATCAGTGATTTTCACTCTACCTTTAAGTATGGTGATTTAAAAAAAAAAATTTCTTCAGAGATATTGAAGCGAGCTGAATTGATCGCAACATGATAAATGCTAATGTTTCAGTATATGTGAGATGTGATCTGTATTTTAAAATAGTTGTGAATTGTGAACGTCAAAAGAAAAGACAGTGTTAGGTTTCTTTGAAAAAAACCTAGTATATATTTTAAAATTTGTAGAAAAAGGTATCCTTATCATAAGTCCATCAGCTGAGCAGCTTTTTCATTAAATCACAAAGACCCCAAGGTTACTTCATATACATCCAGAATGATCACAGCCATCCAAATGACCTAATTGGCTATAAGCCAAGCTAGAAGTGTTATTTGTTTTTGTTTTAATTTTTCCAAATAATTGCTTTGCGCTTGGTTCTGGTATTACAGATTTATAGTAAGAAAGAGAGTCTGTCTGGCTACTATTGTTTCTCCATATGGCAGTTGACAATGCAGGGAGGGAAGTAGTTCCTTATCATCACTTTGCCTGATTTTATTTAATATAGAAATTAATGAAAAAAATTGAGGATACAGATTTCATTCAGCATTCCTATCACTCTGCTCTGTCAGCAATTATATATATTTTTAATTGCAGATGTTACTTGCAAAGAGGAATAACTGGGCCAACAGGCTCCAACATGATGATTAGAGAAGGCAAAATCACTTACAACTGAAGAGTGATACCCAATAATGGAAGATTGAAAGAAATGAATCGCTACAATGAGTTAAATTAAATTCAGCCCAACTAATAGTAGATTAAGCAAACATTACAAATTAAAACCAAAGCTCCAGACAAACAAGGGAACAAAATCTTGCCTGGAGCTGAGCTGCCGAGGGACTCAACTGATAGCCATGATCTGTGCCTTTGTTCCAGGAAGGAGTCCTTGACTATCGAGGACTTATTGGGTCTGGGATATAGAAAGAGGAAGGAAGTCATGCTAATAACTAATAACATCTAAGTTATGCTAATAACATCAGCACAGCAAGCAAGGCAGACTTCTGGTTCAGTGCAAGAGTTATGGCTATCTCACCACCACCATGGGTTGGGCTTGCGAGGAGTGTCTGCCTTGAAGAACTTGCAGTTGGTAACAGTTCTGAAATGAGTGGGAAAAAGTCTCTAGGTTTAGCAAGAGAAGGGAGGTTTAATGCCTATTGTTTTTTTGACTGCATGATTGGCTTTTTTCCTTTTTTCTTTTAGTTTTCTTGAAATGTGCATACAGAAATGTACAACAATAATAAGTGTGCAGCTCAATTGATTTTCACCTACACAACCAACTCCAAGATCAAGAAAGCGAATATTCCCAGAATCCAGGAGTTCCCCACTCCTGGTCACTATCCCCCAAGGGAAACTGCCTTGCTGCTCTGCTATTGCAATCCATCCTATTGAGAATCCTGGCTCACTTATCTGGGCATCTCACCTCCCATCAAAACATTAACTTATAACTGGAAAAATACAGAGATGATGGAGTTAGAGAGAAAGTGGGAGAGAAGAGAGAGACAGAAAGAGAGATTGATTTGCTCTGGGAAAGGTGTTACATATGCCTGATTTGGTAGCTTGATATTTGTAGAGCCAGAAGAAAAGACTGGATAAATCCTCGTGTTTAGTTTGCCAACTCTATTTAAAGTGGATTCATTGGAGGCCCAAAGCTGAGCATTCACAGTAGGACTAATATCTACCACTTAGCACAGATAATGCCTTACAGACATTAGCTAATTATTTCATGTGGCACCCTAGCGAGAAGTAGGTAAGTATTATCATATCTGCTTTATAAATTGAGTTAACAGGCATAAAGAGATTAAGGTTGCTCTCATATTGAGAGTTTGCCCAGAGTGTTACTGCCTTATCTGCCACCTTTGTGCCCAGTAGATCTTTAGGCTCTCTGGCAGTCTTCATGTGTTTATCTGTTCATTCATTTATTCATTCATCAAACATCTATTGAGCTGTTTTCCTGGTACTGTGCTAGGCTGCATGGAGGATACTAAAATGAACAAGGCAGTCTATACTGAAAAAATGATCATTCTTATAGGGGTTAAACCCTAAATCCCGTAAGAGGGTAATGCAGATGTGTGGCCTGGCAGGGATGATGCAGTAGGGAAGGGTGGGGACTATGGCAAACTGGAGGTGTCTGCTCCATCTGTTTATTATGACCTGATAACTACCCAAATAAACATGTCTATGATCAAGATTCATTGAAGGCAGCCAGTTTGCAAGACCTTCTAGAGGAGGAAGAACATAACTTTCTATGGTGCAGTGTGGTGAATACTATAAAAGAAGTACAAACAGGATAATAGGAGCACGGAAAGTAAAGCTATTCATTATGTCAGGAGCACAGAGGTGGGGTGTCAGGAGTAGACAGAAGAGCACCCAAAGGGGAGGTGAGTGGGCTTTAAAGACATTTACAACCATAGGATCTCAGAGTGTGACAGCAAGTGAAAACCCAGCCTATGCTCAGAACCCTCCAGTGATGGGGAATTCAGTACATGCAGAACTCTCCCCTTTGGAGGTCTCTGCCCTCCTTGGTGGATGAGTGAGCAGCAGCGTGGTGGGAGAAGACCAGCATAGGCTTTGAAATCAGCTTATCTTGGTGTGAATCCCAGACTCTACCACTTTTTAGCCATATGATCTTGGGGTAGGTTATTTAATCTTTTTGTGCCTCAGTTTCCTCACTTGTAAATGGTGATAACAAGAGCATTGTTGCAAGGATGGAATGCAGATGAAACGCTCAGCACGTGGGAAGGGACCTAAGGTCGGCTCTGAGGCTTCCATTGGTGTTAGCCACTAACTATAGCTTTGATGTCCTCTGGGAAATTTAGGCTGAACATTTCACCTTTAGATCACACAGAGAGAAGAGACTAGTGGAGCCTTGCATGTGGTAGACTGAGATGTCTCACACTGAGGGCTCCAATTCAGGAGAAAGGGGAGAGCTAGATGTGGTCTCTAAAAGAACTAAGCCAAGAGTGCATTCTAGTTTTCGTCATATTGAAGGGATAAAGATATTAATTAATATCATCGGAGGGTAGGAGTTCTGGTACTTTCACACTATAATGGGGATTTTAGGTGACTATGCACAAATCTTTGTATCACAATTTTTTCCATATGGTATATTTGTATTTTTAAGGTTCGTTAGTGTGCACAGTGATTGTCTCCGTTCTCCTGCATAGTTCATGTTATCCTTTTATTTTGGGGTTGACGTACGAAGCCCAGAGAGAGAAACCATTTAGGATTATAAGATCATAGAATTTGGAGTCTTTGAAAGAACACAGAGATCGTCTAGTTAACTAACTTCCTTTATAGATTAAGACAGTGAAGCTCAGAAGAGCGAGTGATTTATTCAAGACCATGCAGCTAGTTAGTAATGGGGTCTAGACTTGAATCCACTTCTAAAACTTCCCTGATAGTTTATATTCAAGCTCTTTCCTTTGTTAGTTGAATGACCTAGGCTAAGTCTTTTAATCTCTTTGAGCTTCCGTTTTTTCTTTTGTGACAGGAATAATAATAATAAATATCATAAACATAGGGTTGCATTAAGGCTCAAATAGGATAATGAATGTGAAAGTACTTTGTAAACTCTTCATAAAATGCTATAAAAACTTTAGGTATTGTTATCTGAAGTAATTCAGCAAGATAGTGGAAAGTTGACAAATACAACTCTATTAAAAGAGATCATGGGATTTAGACCCTTGGAGGTTGTCTAGGTTAATAACCAAGTAATTGAAGACTTTGTTAAATATCCTATTAAAGAATCTTTTATAACATGAATTTGTAAACTTTCTATGCACACAGAAAAATTTTGATCATCCCTGAAAGAGAATGTTCCATTAGGCGCCCAAATACTCCCAAGACCAATCCACAATCCAATTTCTTGAAAATGACAAGTGACTATTGGGTTGAGCTGTATGGTTTCCTTTTTGCAGGGCTGGGTTTGAGTCATAGGATTTAACTTTCTTTTCAGGGTTAACAAGCTAAATGGGGGAGAGGAGTCTGCAGCAAGGTATAGGGAAATCTGAAAAATAAATACAAAATACAAGGCCTCATATCTAAGAAGCAATAGCCAGGACATACTAAGGCCAAAGTACACAGAACCAACTTCTGCTTTCTAGATTTGCTTTTCACTTAATTGAAAAGGATGAGGAGTCAGACATTGCAATATGTGGACTGCAAGAAAATGATTTTATTCTCTTGAACTGCTACTAAGCAAAACAACAAAAAGTCAAAATAGATAGGAGAGAGAACTGGGCAGAGCTGACATGTTTACCAGACTTAGTAGGATGCGGATGGTCTAATGATTTCTGCAAACCTTAGCCAAGGTTAGATTAGGTAATGGAGCTAATTTTTTTTAA
The DNA here is from genome assembly GCF_027409185.1 of Cynocephalus volans. Classification (NCBI taxonomy): domain Eukaryota; kingdom Metazoa; phylum Chordata; class Mammalia; order Dermoptera; family Cynocephalidae; genus Cynocephalus; species Cynocephalus volans. The sequence continues at coordinate 129,841,856 of NC_084469.1, read as the reverse complement.
TGACCAGAGCCCAAAGAGAAACTGACTTTAAAATCTCCTGCGCTGCTCCTGTGCATGTTCAACAGCCAGATCTAGAGGCTGCTGAGGGTAAATCATATGATAGAGATGAAACTGCATTCATACTCTCACTGCCTCTTTAAGATCCTGTATTCCACTGCCTCCCCCAGTAAATGCACTTCCACTGTTAATAATTTAAATGATGGAGTAGGCTCAGGGAGAAGCAGCCCCGTGAAACAGGGCTGCGAGGAGCAGGGCTCATAAATCCGTGACAGCTCAAGGCTGGATTTTGGAGCGTCTGTGTGGGTGACAGCCCTGCTCTGGCCCAGGCGAGGGGACATGGGCTTCCTTGAATGAAGTCGCAGGCCTTTTCCCCACCGAGGAAAGGGCAGGCTTCCATGCAGTGGCCCAATCCCTGGGTCAGGTGCATTTTCATCGCTATTTAGGGGACAGCCGCATCACCGTCTGCTGCATCTGCCCCGTGCAGCTGACCTGCATTACAGCTTTGATGATGCTTGTCACTGAAAAGAGGTTTCAGCCTCAGGAATAGCCTGAAAGAGGCCTTTTCATACCTCCTGGGAACTGTACCTGCACCTTGGGATCGTGGCAGGGTCACCTCCACTCTGGCAGCAGAAGAGAGCAGGAACCTGCCATTCGGCACCTCCTTCCATCTTTTCACCAATTGCAGGCTCTTTAGGAAATACCTGCATATCCTGCATACAGCACATGTAGTACAAAAACCAAAACAAACCCAAGTCAAAAAACATTATGATAGAACACAATCCATCCAGCACTGTGTCATTAATCAACTGTTACACATTCTGCTTCTTTAAGCAGTAGTTGCTGTGACTCTAACTTGTGGCTGTCCTCAGGTCAGGCTCCCTTCTGCATCAGGGTCTATCCTAAGGTTGCTTAGAATGCTGAGTTATTGCCCTTATAGGTTATATGCTCTGAAAACTATACATTCCCTTCTAGCTCTTAATTCTTCTTTCTCTTCTAAGCAGTTTCTCTGGCTTTCTGGAGACTTTTCCTCCCCTCTAAACTAAAATGCTTAAATGGTTGCACGTTACATAACTGAGGGTGTCTGCTTTGAGATCTTAAATCTTTCCCCAGGCTCCTCGGATCAGGTAAGCTACCTTCAGGTTCATTCAGTTCAACTCCACTCAACTGACATTCATGGAATGTCTACTAGTTGAAAAGCACTAGGCTAGACGCTGAACCCTGTGTGTGTTTCTTGCTTTATGTCCATTCATCTATGGTCTATTTACCTGGAACATAGAATATAAGGAGTCCTCACTTACAGAGAACCTTATAGACTGGCTTCTTAATATGTCCAACTCTTCTTTCTGAATTCTCTTGGGCTGAAAAAAAGAAAGAAAGGGAAAAAGGAAAGGAGGATGGGAGAGAGGGAGAAATCAGTCAAAAGGTACTGGTGGTCAGATGGGTGTGTGACGCATTTGGGCAGGACAGGGATGTATGACAATGGAAGATTATGTATGTTCATTACTCAGCTTTTGAGGCAACTTCCATTGAAATATAATGGAACCCGCATTTCAAATGCTGGTGGTCTTGCTGCCTCACTAGGAGATGCCCCAGCTGGATGTGACTACTTCTTTTTCTGAATTCAATACTGATTTGTACCTGTTAAAACATTTTGGTGATAGCTATTTTTAGTTATAGCCATTTTGCTCATGTTGAATCAGCTCCTAGACTAGAAGCTCAGTGACATTTCTGTCATCCTTCTCGCCCCATTGCATGGTGGGTGGAATTGGATGGAATGTAGCCATTCACTGGGGGTAGACCCAGATCTGCTGACAAGATGATGGATTCCTTCTAGTCCAGGGCCAGTAAATCCCCAGCAAAGGGTCTCAGGGCAGTGCGAATACTGGAGAGGGCTTAGGAAGGCAGACTGGGAGCGCTAGCTCCCCTTGGTCTTTTTCCAAAAGCATGAAGGTCGTTAAGATGATGATTAAAAAAAAGGGGAAGGCTCTGACCCCTTAGCACAGGATGTCATAGTGGGGCTTGTTTTAGGTACTTAACCCCTCATCAACCAATACTGTTGGCTGAGAACTAACCCCCATCCCCACCCCACCCCTAAGCTTGCCCTTCTTATGAAACCTGACTATGCATCTGTCCAAGGACCAACCCACTTTTCCCCATATTGCCCCCAGAGCTGCCACCGTGTTCATGGGAACTAAAGCCATGCCTCAGACCCTTGAGGATCTTGCCCTGGCTCTGTCTCTAATCTCTGTTTCTCTCACTATGCTGAGGTCACATAGCAAATCTGCTGAGCATGTTCCAATCTCAGGGCCTTTGTACATGCTGTTCTCTCCACCTCAAACGTTCTACTCCAAATGTATACATGGCTGATTTGCTCCCTCATTTATTTCAAGTCTCTGATCAAGTGTCACCTCTCAGAGAAGGCTTCTCTGACCACCCGAGCTAAAGAAGTACCCCTGTCACCCTCTGCCTCCTTTCTCTGCTATGCTTTTCTTCACTAGCCACAGGGCATTGTATTACACGTGCATCTGCTTGTGGTCTGCTCCCACTAGAATAGAAGCGCGTAACGGCTGGGTCTGGGACCACTTTATCCATTGCTATATCCCATTGCTAGAGCCAGTGTCCTGCACATTGTAGGTGCTCAATACTTTTGTTGCATAAATGAATGAATAATGAGTGGTTTTCAATCGACCATTTGTTCATCCATTTGATGAGCAGTCATTGAGTGTCTGCAGTGTGCAAGGATGAAAGCAGCACAGTGCTTGCCTTCTAGAAGGTGGCAGTCTTGACGGGGAAATAGGTATATAAACATACCCAGTGTATAAACAGGTATTTATGAGAAAGTCTTGCAGGTGCAGTGATAGTGCTATGGACAGTGGTATTTTCTCAAACAGTGTCAGAGAAGCAGCAGGTAATATGCTAACATTAAGTGTACTCACTTGCTTAGGAAATGTAGCCACAAATAATCATATAATACATGGATTTTTGTGTGTCTGCACGTGTGTGTGTTTAGTGTTTTGGCTGTATAAGATTTTATAGTTTAGAGAAGAACATAAAATGGCTTTGCAGTGCTGGTACAGTATGTCTGAGAGGTGAAGTATTCACTGTCTTTCAAGCCAAATGGAATAGAAGCAGCTGCGTTTCTCTCAGGTGGGACCAGGCATTGTACAAGACCCACATATTTTTCAATAAGAGACTCACATTTGCCATGATGCTAGAAGCTTCTAATGGGCCTCTGAGGGTTGTAAATTATATCAAATAATTTTCCAGATACTAAGCTGTTGTTTTTTAAGGGATGGAGAAGGAAAGGGTAAGGATAAAGGTTTCCTTGGACCCTGGAATTATACCTTCTTTCAGCTACATTTGATAAGTGTTTTTGAATGTTTAATGTTCATTCATTTCACAAGCATTTACTGAGTATCAACTATGTGAGAGGTATCAATTTGAACTATGGAGCCATCGCTGGGTAGCTTGCCCTCTGTAGATCCTTAGTGGTAAAGTCACTAGAACTCGGCATAGCTTTTTTTTTGTTTTTAGCATTTTTATTTTGTTGTTGTTATTGTTTTATTACACCCTAATTGTACCAAGTCAAATAATACTGAGGTATATAAATATGTGTAAAGGAAAAGTAACTAATTTTTCACTTTTCCTCCTCATTACTACAATCCCTTTTAATTTATGATTCCAGTAATATGATGGATATCTTTCTATACCATTATCTTTGGTCATGCCCCCCGACATATTCACACACACACACACACACACACACACACACACACACACACACACACACACACACATTGTCCCTTTTATTTTACTTTACAAAACTGACATCATATCACATATATTACATATTACTCTGAGATGGGCTTTTTAAAACTTACTGATATTTAAAAAACTTACTAAAGTTAAAACTTACTAATGTTTAGAAAATCTTTCTAGGTCTTGTTCTTTTCAGTAAACTCAATGTTTTCTATAGAATAGGCATAACTAAATGTAGCCATCCACTTCCCTATTCATAGGCCTTTAGGTGAATCAAGATTTTTAAAATATTATTGAAGACTTAACTAAACATCCTCATACATATTTTCTTATATATTGGTGCTTTTATTTCTGTTTAATAGATCTTGATAAATGTGATTATTATGTCAAATGGTAAATGAATTTTTGATCTTTTATAAGCACTGCTTGATTATCTTCACCAAACCTTGTAGCAATTTGTATTTCCTTCTGCAAAGTAAGGGAGTGCTTTTGTCCTTAACATCATTCCCAGCACTGGATATCATCAATGCTTTCAAGTTATGTCAACAGTTACAACTATGATACCTCAATAATGATATCTCATTGTTGCTTTAATTGCATTTACCTGACTATCCTTGGTGTTGGGCATCTTTCATATATTTATTGGCTATTTACATTTCCTGTTCAATGAATTCCTGCTTACATCCATTTGCCAGTTTTTTCAATTGAGTTGTCTTTTTTCTCATTGATTTGAAGGAGCTCTTTGTGTGTTAGAAATAGTAATGCATTGTTGATAACATTATAAGAATACAAGATATATAATCATACATATCTGTGTATTTTTGTAATTTCCATCTTTTTTTGGTCTTGCTAGAAAACATGCCTCTTCAACCTCTTGGATAGGGTGCCCATCAAAAATAGGAGCTTGATAAGCCAGAGTCTTTGGGGCAGAACAATGTCCGTTTGTGGTGCTTTGTGGTTACAATGCAGCATCTGTGGTGTACCTAAGACAGAGATGCCACCTGTATTAATCTCTGCCTTCCCACTCTTTCCCCTGATTTTAGTGTTGATTCACCTGCTAGCCACAGACCCTGTGTCCTATCATCAATCTCTGAGAGGCTTTTGCTAGAAAATGTTTGGGATTCTGTCAACCACAAAGGGGGACTATTGAAAATTGTGGTCATCAAAAGACAATTCAGCATTTCCTAAAATCTCAGGGCCATTTCTCACACTGGGAAAGATCCACAGCAAAATATTCAGAATGTGGCGTGGGACTCACTAACCCACCCCTGACCTGTGGAATCACATCTCTGATTGCTTATGCTTTGTCTCCTCCCTGACCCTCTTTCTGGAAGGGGCTGTCAGAATTGCCTAATATCTCTGACAGTTTGGTACTATCATCCTGGGAGTCAGGTGTCATAGAGAATCAATTTAATTAAAGTATGCCATGTATTTTGCATCCAACATGTTAAGGTGTAGTTTCCAAGTCTCGGGCCTTGAGAACTTCAGATCACCAGGGTAATTGATTCATTTGTTCCTCTTGACAGGACAATTGTACTGTCCCCCATAAATAAGGATGACTTCAGAAGGATGCATATTTTAGGGGAGCTGTTTCTATAATGGCAAGCAGAGATACACAGGTGCAGATCTTCATTTACATTTCCCTGTCCTTCTTGTGACTAAGGGTAGCGCTACAAGAAACCTCAGGCAAGAAAACTGAGGCAGAGAGAAGTAAAATGGACATATTCAAGTCTTCTAGTGCACTGTTATACACTGAGTCTTTGTGGATTTATGACAACCACAAGCAATAGTGACCACATTTACATATGGATTCTGGCAAATAAAAACAGGGTTGAATAGACCCGTCAGATATGTATCCCCATATCAGAGGGATGCTGACCACTTTTGAAACTCTTAAACGTGATTCAGAGCCACCGTTTAGAGCAAGAAGATTGTCTGGACTTTTCCACCCATTTTGTAGCTGTAGAAATAGAAACACAGAGAAATGAAGTAATATACCCAGAATTAATGTAATAATTAATAGCAGTGTCAAAACTTGAACCTATATGCCCTGATTTTTGATCTAGTCCTCTCTCTACTGCCTTCTGCTCTCTCCTGATTGAAACGATTGGTTGATGACCAATTCTTTCGGGGAACAAGTCTCTGCTGGGGGACAGGATCCATTGCTACCCTCAAATATACCCCTTTAACTTGCCTCCCACCTAAAGAGGATTATATTGTCTTGTTTATTCATTCAGAAAATACATGTTGGTTGGTCAGTCCCTGTGTTAGGGGCTTAATAAATATTTGTGGAATCATGTTGAACTGGTTTGAATTGTTAAGGGACCAGAGGTAGGGGCCTGAGTCAGTGACTAAGATTTTGTTTGACCAGTGGGGATAAAAGATGAAGCCTGATGAAAATAAACAAATCCCTTTTTAACAATTCCACTGAAAGCATATGCTATCTAATTGAATATAAGTACAAATAAAGGCACCTCCTACAGTGTGTTCCAACTCTCTTTTATTAGAATCTAAGTGGTAACATTCATTTCCAGGCAGTGTCACTGTTGTGGGCTTTGCTCATTATCAGGAGGTTGTAGTTACTGCACTCTGAAGGGAGGAGCCCCAGGTTTATAACTCCCAGGGCCGGCAAGGGGCCGAACTGAGACACACGAGCTGATCGGCCTTTTATAGAGTCAGTCTGTCAGAAATCACCGTCAGAGCGCGAGGTGTCCCTTCCCTGGAACCTGCTCCTGCACAGGAGCACTGGTGCTGTTTGTTCTCTTGGCTGTAGACGGTGTATGGACTTCCTCCCAGAAGCTGCTGTCTGATTCCTGATCGGGCACCCAGGGGCAGCTCACAGGATGACATGGTCTCAGTCCTGTCAGACTGAGAAACCACTTGAGAGAGCACCAGGGGCTGCAGCCTTGGAGGGGTCCCGGTGCTTCATTATTTTGATTTTAACTGGCGTGAGTAGAATTTGTGGACTGGCTTCAGAACAGGGAGAAACAGAAAGAAGAGGAAGAAGCAGCAAAAAAGCAGCTCATAAATTACAATAACAATGTAAGGGACGACAAAGAACACACTTGCACAACAGAGTCCCTCATGCATACATTCATGTGGTTTATGAAGCTGTCGTATCCTCCCGGTGCTGATTTCTGCCCTAAGTTACTATTACTGTGTCTGCATGTGTGTGCTTGATCATGAAGGGCAAAAACCAACATTGGTGCTTTTGACTCTTTTAATCAGGAGAATAAAATACTTTTGGTCTCCCATATTCTTCACGGCTTCGCTGGAAACAGTTTCAAAACCTGGAGATGGAAGATGTCTTTGGGGTTGATCCTTCCCTATTTTCTTATCTGCTCACGAGGCTTCAAGGCAGAATGGTAGCCCAGACTGAGTCAGTTTCCTGTATCCTCTTTCTTCCTGAGAGAGAACACGGGGAATGGCTTTCTTCCCATGGGAAGCTCTGCATGGAGACTTAGCTGTCTCAGGGGATCTGCAGAAGAAACAGCTACACAGGGTCTGGGTACCAGCTTCCTGAGCAAGAGGAACACCCTGTGGGTGAGAACGTCACCCTGGAGGGAAGGCAAAGAAACCTGCCACAGTGCCAGCTCTGTGTCCAGATGCTTCACAGCCACGCCCTGACTGCCTGATGTTTGCTCTCACAACACAGGCCTACATGGGAATAACATGTACATCATTTACACTTCTGTGATATCTTACCTTTTACAGAAGCACTTTTAGAGATATGGCTTACTCAGTCACCATCTCAGCCCTTTGAAGTGGCTAATTAATCATTGCCATTTTATAGATAAAGACACTGAAGGTCAGAGAGGTGGTAGGTCCCGTAGAGCTGCCAGATTCAGGATTCCTGTAAGAAAGGAGGAGCATTTCCGTTTCACCTGGTTGATGTCTCTGGAATAGCACAGTCTTCACCACAGAGCTAGAGACAGGGCTTGCTTTTCTACTCTACCCCAAATTCTGAATGGATGTGTCAGATTCAGGAAAAGCTTTGCAGCCATTTGGTGCTTGGGGCAGCTTCCTTTGGGGGGCATCGGACATAGGGAAAGTTTGCTGTATTCTTGGAATGTGTTTCTGATTACTTAATATTAGAAAGACCATCGAGGAGCCCAAAGAGCTTGCAATTCAGACATCAGGCGGGGTTTTAGTGTCCCAAAATCTCTAGTTAAGAAGGCTAAGTCCTCTCCCCCTCCAAATATGTCCCATGAAAACATACTGCCCTTCACAATGCTTTTGCAGGTTCCCTAAGGGCTTAGGTATCTTTGTGGTTACCTCAGGATAACCACACACCTGCTTCTGCTGACTCAGTTTATCCAGAAATTGTCTTGGGGTCCTTCTGCTGTCTGTCATGTAGAACACAGCTGAGGACCTCAGCCACCCCCTGGATATCCTTCAGACAAACGGCTCACACTAGATGTCTGTGTTTGTGCACACGTGTGTGAAGACTTCACTGAAGTTTGGGGGAGACAGGAGGACATATAGATCACCATTTGGCCCCTCTTGTGACTTGAGTTCCAAGTTGAGTTTTCCATCTGTTGGGATGTCTCTCCTCCTCCTCTTCCTTTCGTTGTTTCCCACGTGGTCCTCCTTCCCCCACCCTGCCTGTTTTGAGTGCATTTCAGTTTAGCCCCTCCCTCGTTTCCTTGTGACCCAAGCCTTCAAGGCCACACCTTCCCCCGAGCATCTCATCCAGGATATCTTCCTTCAAAAGATGATTTCCTCCCTGAGAGGAAGTCTGATGCCAGCTGAGCACATTTTTTCCCATCCCATTATATAAATAAATTAGTACAACAAACAAAAGAACCCAGTCTTAAATGCACAATTGGTCTGAAGGTTATAGTAGTGATAACTATGACATTAATACCTTATAGTTATTGAAAGTTCTCAAGGTTTTAGAAGGCATTTTCTATACACTGGCACATATTATCCACACAGTAATTCCTATTCTCCCAATTTTCAGATGAAGAAACAGAGGGTCACACAGAGCCAGGGACAGAACACAAGCTACATGACTTACCCAGCTTTCCTTCTCCACCACATCAGTGTAGATCAGATTCTACACCAGTCCCAGCCTCTTCACTGGTTGGCTTCTGAGTTTCATTGTCACACAATGAATCAGACTTCAATATTTCAGCTACTATCTGGCCATTACAGATTTATAATTTCCACTAGTCTCCCAGGGCCTTAAACTCTGAGGAGTTGACATTTTGCTTTTGACAATAAACATTCAACCAGCAGCCCCTTGTGGGCCTGTGGGTCCACCGCCTTTTATCATCCTGGAGTTCCTGAAATACTGTTCCTGAAGACTGTGGCCTTACAGGAGGTCATGAGGCTGCTTCAACTGTGTGAGCTGGTTCTTTAAAATTTGCACTAGTTCTCTCTCTCCAATGGCTGCTTCAGCTTGGCTGCAACAACTGGCTTGCAAGGGCAGGGTTTCATTTCCTTTCCACGTAACATTTCTTTAGCCTGGATCCGGGACAAGTTACAGCCCCAGCAAGGCAGGAGTTAAAACTGTTTCATCCACAGGGTTTCATGAACATGCTGTGAGCCAGTTTTTGGTCCCCTTTGCCACCTCTTTATGTAGTTGTCCCCACTTTCTCTCCCAAGCATGCATTATCTGGACCATTATGGAACCCATCAGCAGAGGTGCCATGACCTCTGGCTGACCTTGACCTGCTGATGCCCTGCCGTGTGCTCCAATTACTAGGATATGTGGAGGCGACCACAGCTTTCTGAGCCCCTCTTAAGCTCATAGCTCTGTCAGGTCCTCCCCTCCTTTCAATGGTATTGGGCAACTTCTAGATCCTGCCAGCATTTCTCTTCTCGTGTGACATGTGTACTCATTCTGTAATGAAAACTACAAAGCTGTGGTTGGTCTCTCTTATTGGAAAACTGTAATTTTCCACTGGCTGAGCTGTGTTTCTTGGATGATGGGCTGCAAGAAGGAACAGTGAGACTGTGACATGATTGGTTAATTTCTTTGCTACCAGTAACAGTATTTTTTCATATTGTCAGGGCATCTTGTGGACTTGATACTTCCAAGTCTCTCTGCATCTGTCTTTGAGACCTCATCTTTATTCCTAAACTGACAATGGCTGTGCAAAAGGTTTAATGGTTTTGGTGATATTTTGTACTATTTTTATTAACTTTTTTTTTCTGAGCATGAATAATAAAAAAAAAATGTTATGCTTTGCATTTCTGAGGCAAAAGAATACTAAATACCTGTTACATAATACAATCATGACATTATGTAACAAGTCTTTCTACTGGGAATGATGTGCCAAGGTATTCTGTTCCCCATTTGCTGTGATTAAAGCAAGGGTTGTAGGTTAAGCCTATCTATTTACCAAACTCAGATGTAATAGGTTAAACCCTGTGAATTTGCTAGTTTTGTAAATTAGAAGAATTTAAATATTGGCAACTTCTCAGGGTCCAAACTATACCAACAGCTCAGGGAAAAACGTGCTAGTATGTTGAAGAGGCCATCCAGTCCATCCCCCTGTGTCTGGGTAGGATGGCGTGTCAGTCATGCTCGGAAGAACCCCTTAACTCACACTATTTAAGATTTGTAATCAAAGAATGAAATACCTTATGCAGTTCTGAGTTAGTTGAGAGATCAGTATCAAAGCAGAGAACGGGTTATTCTCAGCAGAAGTGGCCTTGATCTCTGCTCTTTAAGATTTTACAGGACACCTCGCACATCATGCCAGTCGTGGTAGGCACGATCAGGGTTTTAATAATGTGGAAGATTCTCTATTCACGTCACCTCTCACCAACCAAGCCTGCGTTTCCATGCTCATCCCAAACCAGAGAAGATTGATTCTGGCTTGCAACTTGCTTGAGATTGTGTCTCAGATTTAGCCCTGCACATGGCAATATAAGTCCAACAGCCTGCCTTAGCTATGTTAGCAGGTGAGTCCTCTAAATGAAGAGAATGAATGTGCTCTCTTTAAGCAATGGGTTTTCAAGACAAAGCAAAGTCATGGGAATAGTCTTTGGACTCTGGATAGAGTTTTCTTCCTTGTGTCAAAGCCAGATGCTCAGGGTATCTGACTTTCCTCCTAGACTCCTCACTATAGTCAGAGACCTCTCCCCACTCCTGCTGTCCCGTGGCTAGCAGCTCATGACACCCAGAGGATTCAGCTTGGAGTATGTGTTCCTTTGAGCCAGTACCTGTTCTAAGTATTGAGCTTGCTTTTCAAGAGCTTACTATTCTTTTGCCATTAAAAATGTAGACAATCAGTCTTGGGTGTGTTTATGAAGAGCATGGGAAGGCAGGAGTTTTAGATACTGGATTTTTTTTTTTTTTTTTTTTTTATGATGAAGAGCACAGAGTCACCCTCCTTCACTTGTGTGGAAATTGAATTCAGATAACTTTTGTACACTATGACATTATTCCAACTTGAAAAGCACAAAGTTTAGATGTGGGATATATGATCACGAATATTTCTATGTAATATGTAAACTCTTTAAATAAGATAAAAGCATCCTTCTCAGACTTCCATCTGATGCAAAAAAGGCATAGAATAATTGGCTAAATAAATTAAAATATGAGAAGCTGGTGAGTCAGAAGGCCTAGGTTCAGGTCATGTATAAGCCACTTGTCTGTGTATGACTTTGGACCGGCCACTCTTTCAGGGCCTCAGTTGCCTCATCTGCAAAGTGTGGTCCCTACACCCCACCCCTAGCCCCCAGGATTGTCTCATGGTCATGAAATACAATAGTGGAAACAAGAATGCTTTGAATAAAGGATTATATTACCTAGAGGTGTTGGGTGTCTTTTACTTTCTAGGTCTGATTCTTATTAGGCATCTTCTTAGAGAGATGTCTTTGCAGGATTGGACAAACCCAGATTTCTGGGGTCTGTTGAAATCTGTAACCTACTTGAATCACTTTCCTGTGGCCTTTAACCTAAAAAGATTACATTTTGCGGGGGAGGTGGGTGAGCAGCAGAGGACCAGCCTGCTGTCAGAGGACAAAATCAAATTTTTTATGTGATGTTGCTGCATTAAAAGGGTCCATCTTGTGTCATGTAACATGTGAATAATGGCTCTAGCATGTGATGTCAAAATTTTCCCCACACCTCATAAATAAATCCAGCCACACCCCTCCCCCAACCACCACCCAAAGGCTATCCAGTTTTGAACCTCAGCTTGCGTCCCAAATTAAGAATGTGTTCAGAGTCAAGGTTAAAGGTACGGCATCCCCTTTCAAAAGGCACATGTCAGTGTCTCTGCTGAGAATGATAAATAACATCTGAAACAGGCTATCAGTTGTCAAGACGAAGCCTCCTCTTCCTCCTCCTCCTTTTCTTTTTTAACCTAACTTGGTTGAAGGTCTGATCTTTTGGAAAAATAGAAGCTGTATTAGGCCAAGGCTTGATGAAATTTTCTTTAAAGAAAACCACTTGAGTGAGATCCCTAGGGGAAAAAATATCACACAGTCAAATAGTCCAGTGGTCCTCAAGAGCAAAGAAGCTGGATACAGCACAGCTGCAATTAGTATTAGCAGCATAGCTGAGCAAAGAGCTTTTTATTACCAGGAGCACACTTTCATTTGAGACATGTCTGCTTGCGTGGAGATACCAGGCACAGAGGCTGACGTTGGTCAGAAAACCTAAAATGTTGATGTTTGCCATGGAGATGCTGCCTTTTCATTATCTAATGTGACCAACACAGGTGGCTTTCAGAAATAAGAATCCACAACATCTTGGGTATCCTTCCTTTTCTTTGAATCTTAACGATGGGTCAGTGATAAACGTACAGGGAGATTTTTCTACAAAATTCAGCTTTGTTGGAAGCTCTTGTGCTGAAGCAGAGCTGCCTCTTTATTCCCCCCGAAGGACAGAATGCTTTGTGTTTTTCCATTTTATAGAGGAAATAGGTAGTGTGGGGGCCTGAGAACCAGGGCGAAGAACGGGAGGGGTATTTGGCTTCATCTTCATATAAGCTCAAGTCCCTCTGTCTGCTGTCTCTGTCCCTCTCTTCTCTTCCCCCCTCACAAACAAAGGCAGCGTCTTGCTCAGAGAGTGCCGCCTGTGTCAGAAGCGAACGTTCTGGGAATGTGCGCGGTGACCTGCTCTGTGTAACAAACGTCAACCCCAAACCGTACAGAAGTTGCTACATCTGTTTTGGCTTTGTTCGCGGCACAGAGGGGCGGGGGTGCACTCTATGGTCAAGGGCCAAACTACATGTCATATTTCATTACCTTCATTAGCTACTACAGAAGGCTGCATTCAAAGAAAAGGTTTGTGTTAACCCTTGAGCTGCCAGCTTTTCCAACAACCGTTCTCACCTTCACCCATGGCTTGCCGTTCTCCCTTCGTTCATGCTGTGGGCTCTGATTTAACTAAACTGTAAATCAGCCCTTAGGTCCATGATTTCACCCTTTTAACTTAAAGGAGGCAAGCTACTGTTTTATCCTGGGTAGCTACTTACAGGATGGCTGAACATCTGGAACCTATTAGGACAAATGCTAGTGTAAACCCAATAGGGAAAGCGTATTTAGAATTAATAAAACTTTCCTCTCTTATTTTGTCCGCAGTTGTCTTTTTCCTTTCCACCTCCCATTATTTCTGTGATTTAGTATTGCCAACTCCTTTCCTAGTTGCTGTAGTAGATAAGATCATGTTTACTGCTGCTCAGATATTTTGGTGGTACTTTCCTGGGCGTGCTCTATTGTGATGTCATTGGTCTCACATGGTCACCAGCCCTGCAAATAAGAGCCCGCTTTCCCATATTCGTGTTGCATTTCTTTAAGGCATACTTTACAACGGCTGGATAAAAGTGGGTGAATATACAAAGTAGATCTTTATACTGTACGGCTATAAAAACGGTCAGTTTTCAGGCAGCATATTGAATACATCATGATTCTATTCAAAATCATCTGTGGGCAGCACGTGGTGTTATTTAATATTATGAAGAATGACCGATTGGCCAGCATAGGTCAGAACACACCTGGATGGTGGAATTAGGAGTCTGGAATTTTGATTCTTTATCCTGGCTCTGCCATTGATTTATCGCCTGGCATTAGACAGAGCTCTTGCCCTTAATTCTCCCACCTGTAAACTACGGATGATTATATCCTCACAGCAGTTCTATGAGCTCGAATGACTTCATTTTAAGATACTCTGAAAGGCCCTGAGAAGACAATACTTTAGAATCCTATGCCATTTTGAGTACTACAACACAATATTATTTTCATTAATATATATTTGAAAGATCTAAACCAGTGGTTCCCAAGTACGGTCCCCAGACCAGCAATATCAGTATTACCCAGGAACTTCTTAGAAATGCAAAATCTAAGCCCAAATCAGACCTGCCAATCGGAATCTCTGGTGGTGGGGTTACTCAGATACATGCTAAAGTTTGAGAACCACTGATCATCCATATGGGAAGTCCTGGAGTTAAACCCACAAAACTCTGTCCATCAAAGCAGATGCTGACGTGGAAGTGCAGGTCAGCAAGGAGCACACTGAAGCCGGTTACCAGACGAGCTGCCCTATTCCTGTGCAGAGCCCGGGGCTGCTCCACTTCTGATGCAATGCCATGCAAAATTGGCTTTCTGGTTTTCCAATGAGTTTGACAATTTCTGCTGAGCGTTATTGGCACACAAAACTCAGTAGCCAAGTTTTTAGGTCAGTGTCTATCTAATGACATCTTCGATACAATTTAACATGCCAGGAAAATAAACTTATGATGAAGATTGACAACCACCACTGCCAGAATGAGGCCATCGAGCTCACATTTGGGACTCAAGTGTATTCAGGGGCAGAATGATGCCATGTAAGGCATCTAGAACATCTCTAGAGTTGGACACTAAAATGAAGGTAATTACTTTGCAGATTATACCCTTTGAGGTGGAAGAATGGAAGGATGGCAGAACATAATGCTTAAGGTCAGAACTGACCTTTCTCATCTTCTTTTGGTATTTCAGGTCTCCATAAGATGCAGGACACATTCTAAATTTGATAGAAGGGTTGACAGTTCTGACAAGTTTTGGTTCCCGTGTTTAACCTCAGAACAGTCAACCCAATTCTCCCTCCTCTAAATTTGTCCCTAAGTTTCGGCCGACAATGAGACCTTTTGCATGGCAAGTTTCAGCCTGGAGCAAATTTTTATGGCTGAATTATAAGCCCTTGAAAATAGGGGTTTATAATGGAAATGCTGACACAACCTTAACTCTAGCGGCGAGAGCGCAATGCGATAATAAATGAGGCAGAACAGCAAAGTACTGCTTTTAATTTATCATTTAGTAGGAGAAAAAGGCCTTGTTTACTTCTTCTTTTTTATCTCCTCTGCTTCCAAGACTCACAACCATTATTTTGAAATGTATTTTATAATAAAACCTCAGTGGTTATGTAGCCTGGGGCTTAAGTGTCCATTTTGGAAAAGGGAGGGAGAGAAAGAGAGAAAGAAAGAGATTTTTGATGCCCAAGAAGCATATTCTGTTGACTGATTATGTTTTGACTGCGCATTGCGGCTTGGCAGTGTATTTATTACGGAACAGATCGGCTCCTCTGCAGTGATCCAAGAATGCTCTGTACAGAGGACCCTATTTTGACATGTCTGTAATAGTAGCAGTAAAAATAATAATAATATTTGAAATGCCTTCTAGCGCTTTTTACTCCAGACGTCAATGTGTTTTGAGCACACAAATTACAGCCTTTGAAATCAATAATGTCATAAAGTTTAGTATCTTTCCCCATTCCCCACATTCCCATTTTGTGGACAGAGAAACTGAGGTGCTTCGTTGCTGCTGTGATTTCTGTAAATTCAATTTGGTCCTTGCCAGGTCTCTGTGTGCTAAGCACTGGGCTGGGGGTGCTAAAGAGCTTGGCCCCTGCTCAGCAGGAACTTACAACCTAGTGGCTAATGGGCAAAGCAAACATAAAACAAGCAAAAGTAATGGTGTAAAACATGGTGATGGCAGAAGCCTGTTGTAAAGTAGCCTCACAACACGGGCATTTGCCTACCTCTAACCCTGACTCCATCATTCTCATGTCTTCTGAGTGGCTCAAGGATACAAAATCTCTTGTATCTCTGTGCTGGGTATTTCACACTCTCCACTGTTCTCTCTGCACTTGGAGGCTGACCTTTCTGTTCTGCATTGCCTCCTTTCTTTGCAATGCAGCTTCTACTTTGGTTTTGTCCAATCGGTGGGCTCAGTAGAAGAATGGAAGGTGGGAAGAGAGTGATGTGATCTTTACTCTAGCTGCCTCCCTACCTGGCTCAAAATTAGTTGCATTTCTCTCCTGCAGACCATAGCTCCTGTCTGCAGCCTTCATCTATAGCTACTGCTCTTGCTTGGTTGACGACCCCTCCCTCCCTCTGCACCTTCAGGCCTAGGGGTAGCAACAGACTCCCATGCTGTTGCTAGCCCCTGGGTGTTTCACTGTCCCTTCTGGGTTTCCTAAAACCCAGCTCACACTTCTGCAAATAGACCCTTCATTAAAATCTCCTAGGTTACTTTGAATGTGTAAATTGCTTCCTGCTAGGACCTGGCCTATACACAACCTAGACAGAGTGTATGCATGCACACAAGCACGCACACTCACTCACACACTTTAAGAAAACAGTGACAGTGTTTAGGCAGAAAATTTACAGAGTAGATCTATGTGATGTTGGGATTTGTGGTGAGTACATTATGAAGTCACTTCTGATGATTCCTAGGCCAGATAATACATCCATCATTCAAGGCAGCAAGCCCCTGAAATTACATCAGATTTACAACATAATAAACTTTCATTAAAATGAAGCTACATGAAAATTATTCCCCTTCATTCCTGGACTAAACAAATGCTGCTTGAATACCTAATGAACCCAGGTCTCATCCAAATTGTTAATGCTGGCATGCAGATGTTAGACAGGAGGAAACCAGGCGCCACAGAACATGCCAGTCCGTGGAATACCCTCAGTAGCAGAACAGTACTTATATTGTTGCCATCAATTTTCTTCAGTCATCCAAAATGGGGCACATGAGGCCACTGCTGAGGTTGATCTGTGCTGCACCCACCGTCCAGGTTCCTGAGTGCATTTTAATCATAGCATGTCTTGTGCTTTATTGAAGGGTTTACAGTGTTCAGTTGCTTTTCCCTCTGATATTGCACTGGATAAATCAGTGGTGATCATTTGTTAGCGTTCCGGAGAGGAAATACCCCAACAATAGGAGGGAAATGGTTTGCCAGAAAGTGTCTCCTAAGAAGATGTAATTCAGAAACATGGCAGCTTGAACACATGAGTTTATCTCTACTCTCTCTCAAAGTCTTACTAAGATGACAGTTAAAGCATAAAAAAACATAAAATTGTAAGGACAAGAAGTATAGAAAAGGAAGTGATGGCAGATAAGAAATGTCAACAAAATTTTGGGAGCTAGAAAACAACTGGGCTTATGGTTACTGATTTAGCGGATGATGGAAGGGTGGAACTACATGCCTGAAAGCGGCACCGTCAGAAATTGAGTGAGTGTGAGGGGCTGGAACATGAAAAACTCGGCTGTTGGAGGCACTGGCCTGCCTCTGTGGACAGGAGTATGAGTAGGGTTGGGAACAGGACAGCGGTTTGGAAGTTGCATAAAAGATAGTTGATCCTCTAGACTCTCCCACCCTGTCCTTCCAAAGGAAGACCTCTTTCCCCAACTTCATCAGAAGGCTGGAGATCTTGGGGGAGCTAAGCAGGCTCTGACGTTGGTGTCACAACTGAGTGAGAGGTGCTGTTTCATGCACTTGGGGATTATGAAGTCTGCATACTGAATGGTAAGACCTCCTTGCCCCCTCCTGTCACTTGGTTGGGAGAACATTTCTGGCCAGCCTTATCACCTCCAGGCCTGAAACTAGAGGATTCCTTTCTGAGGAAATTGACCAGCCCCTGAGAAAAGATGTATAGATATTGTCAGCTGGGATCCCAAAGAAACAACCAGATCCCTTCTTGAACACAGAGACCACCATTACACAGAGCTTCCAACATTTTTTCAAATAAGTCTCTAAAATATGAATGAACAATGTTCCTCCAGACATTTGAGGAAATCTTTACCATAATGACAGGAAAAAATAAAGAGAAAAATGAACTGAGAGGAAACAAACATCAGTCTGGTGCTTAAGTATGAGGGTAGGATTTACCTCCCCTGTCCCTTTACTGATAAAGATGAAGTAATCTGCCCTCCCTCCCAAAGAAAGGACATAAAGATACAAGAAATAAATGATTGAACACCAGATGTAGACAAATGGAATTCTCAGGATGATGGTGAAGAGACACCTCAGGGTGACTGCTATGCAGAGGGCTTAAAATAGAAACCCACTCTAATTTGGGGCAATAAGACTAGGATTCCATTGTCTGTAAGCCAAAAAAATAGGACAGATTGTCTGATGTGTTTAAACATATTCACAGGAAATTCATAAATATGGCAGAGAATTTGGGGATGAAATAATTGTATATATGTAGAAAACAAAGTAGATGAAAAACCAAGGACCATATTAACTCCTGGAAAAACAAGAAGTTGTGCAAGGAAAGAACTGTAATTATAATAATCCGCATGGCTTATGTATGAATAATGTTTATGTGGTAATAATACAATTACAATGTAGACAGTAAATTTTATTTTTAAAAATTGTTATAAAACTATGTCAGGAGAATGGTGTGTGTGCACGTGCATGTGCAAACGCAATGTGCTCAGGAGTTGTAAGGGATTTGAATCCTCATTTTCCATAGTTTGAAATCAAAAGAAAATATTTTAAAAGCAACGAAAATCAAGCAACATCAATAAAAGAAGATGATTTAGAAACATGGAAGCAAATACCAGAAGAAACAACTAAAAGAGTTGAAAGTAGTTTCCTCTGAGGAGCAGGAATCAGGAGTGGGAAGAGGGTGAGTCAGGGGACCACTATTCCTCATTAGAGGCTTTATGGAACTATTTGGTTTTTTCAAACTATGTACATTTATCATTTTGTTAAAAATAAATTAAGAAACAATTCTGGAAGAGAGAATCTGTCATGTAATATTGGTATTGCTTTCAAAGTGCCAGGTACTAGGTTAAGCATGTGATGTGTATTTTCTCATTTAATCCTCTTGACAATCCCGAGATGTTGTTTCTTCTGTTCCCCTTATTTATAGGTGAGGGCGATGCAGTTCAGAGAGGCTCAGTCATTAGCTCAAGTAACATAGCTCTGTGTGATTCCAGACCCCTAGTGCTTGCCTGTCTCCTTTCCTCTACCTGCTGTCTCTCTCAAACAGCCAGCCATCTTCTTCCTGTGATTTGCTCGCCTTGCCATTTTTTCAGTGACACTTTGCTCTTGCTCATTGTCCCACCTACAGGACACCCTTTCTTGATTTTCCCATCTGCCTTCTCTCCTTGCTTCCTAAACACATCCCTGCTTTGACACGTTCTTAGGAGTGGCATGGGCCTGGTAGGGATGCTACCAGCTAAATGGCTGGAGTCCAGGATAAGGTGGACCTCAGTGCCGAGGACAGCACTACTTATCACCCTACTTCTTCCTGGCCATGAGCAGGTCATCTAACTTTTAGTTTCCTAATCAGAAAAGTGAGATAATAATAGTAACTATTTCATCAGATTGTTGCAAAGGTTAAATGAGTTAATCCACGTGAAGTCCTTACAACTATGACTGGTATGTAGTAAGTGTTGGCTATTATTGTTATTTGCAATAAATACAGTTGGCTGATTTACAGATGACTAACAATTCACAGAAAGTGTATAGATCTGAATTAATAACTCAACAGTCTCCAAGAATAAAATACAAAACTGCCCTAGAGCTATAGCTCACGAACATCTTCCCCAGTGGGTTTTCTTCAGGTTAAAAAAACCCCAAAGAGTTTTGACTATTGTCCACCCCCTACCCCATTCTTTCCTTTTCTAAGTGTTGGTCTTAGGTTGGGTTCCCTGGAAAGAGTGTGAGGTAGAGATTTGTGTGCAGGAGGTTTGGGGATGTACACTTGGGAATGAGGCCACTAGGGGAGTGAGGGAAGAGGGATTGGGCAGAGGAGGGAACTGATCAGTGACATGGTTGCAGGAGGGGACTCAGCGGATCCCATGTGGAGTTCTGAAGCTGGGCTGGCCCTCAAGAGTTGTCTCAAATTGGGGAAAGAGAGTTGAACCTTGATAACCTACATTAACTAGTCACTGGATGCAGGTTGTGCCCAGAATGGCACTCTTTGGTCATTCTGCTCACTCAGCTATGAGCCATCAACAGGCAACTCCCCTGGCAGCTGGAGGAGTGGGTGCCTTGGACATGAAGGAGGAGCTGGATTGCTCACCTTGGCCTCCACTTCAGTGCCACCCCTCTCTCTGGAAACTAGCCCTTGCATAGTGCCCCAGCATCTAAAGTTGAGAAAGAAGACAGTACCATAAATTCATGTATTCTAAAGTTTGTACCCACTGTTTTAGAATAGGTGAGGTTATGCTGTGGTAACACATTAACTCCCAATTTGTGGGAGCTTAACATGGCAAAGATTTAGAATTAACTTACATTGCATATTTAACTCAGCTCAGTAGTAGAGAGGAGGGGTCTGCTCCACACAGTAATTCAGGGACCCAGTCTCTCAGGTTCACCATCTTGCAGCAGAGCACCTGGAGCCTGGAACACAGAGTTTCCTTTATGGCAGAGAAGGACAAAACCCTCTGAGAGTCATGTGCCGACTTTTAATGCATCGGTTACACTTGTCACTCCTGCTCAGAGCACACTCTTCAAACCCATTTATTTGGCGTCTAACTGCAAGAAGAGCAACAGATATTCATTGAGTGGCAGGTGCTTCTGCTGAGCTTCCCTCAGGGGTTTTCACGGTCTCAAAGGATGGCAGATGACTATCTGCCTTCAGAGGAAGGGAACTAGGCTCGGAGGTTTCCATCAGATCATACCCTGACTTATGGTACTTAAATTGCTGCTGATGAGTGGGCTTCAGGGTATAATGGGCCCCTTAACATTGCATGCAAAATTTACATGTGTTACACACATTTCTGGGGTAGAAAGTCTGTGACTTTTAGCAGATTCTCCAAGGGCTCTGTGACCCCAAACAAGTTAGAAGTCACTGCCCTGTAGGTCACTATGTGATGTATTAGCACTTGGCTTCACCTACCCAACAAAACAGAGGCTCAAGCTGCATCTCACCTTAGATCTCAAGATTCAGGTTCTTCAGCTGGATACAGGAGTGGCACGTGGGGTTGCCTTTGGACTTAGCCAGCTGAGTACCTGGAGCACAACTCCTGACCAAAGAGGGTCTTTCTTTAGCAATTGGGACTCTGCACTGGCCAATGGGGACCTGGCCCAGTTTTAGTCTGGGCTTTTCTCAACTTGATAGGCAAGTTTCCTAGTTTGTTAAATGGGGGTTCAGGTTAGAGATGGTTCCTTCTTGCTCTAAATTTCTATGACATTGGTTATAATCTACATTCAAAGTCAGCAAACTTTTTCTGTAAAGAGCCAAATTGTAAATACAGTTGTCACTGTTATCAGTGGGGCATTGGTTCTAGGGCCCCCTGAGGATACCAAAATGCTTGGATGCTCAAGTCCTTTGTGTAAATGGCATAGTATTTGCACATAACCTATGCATGTCCTCTCATATACTTTAAATCATTATAATACCTAATGCAGTGTAAATGCTATGTAAATAGTTGTTATACTGTATCATTTTTTATTTGTATTATTTTTTATTGTTGTTATTTTTTATTTTATTTTTTCAAACATTTTCAATCCACAGTTGGTTGAATCTGTGGATGTGGAACCCGTGGATATGGAGGGCTGACTGTATTTTCAACTTTGTGGACGATACAGTCTCTGTCACAACTATTCTACTCTGCCATTGTAGTGTGATAGCCATAGGCGATATGTAAATGAGGGGGTGGCTGTGTTCCAATCAAACTTTATTTACAAAAACAAGCAGTGGGCCATAGTTTGCCAAACCCTGATCTATTCCGGTGGTTCTTGAAGTGTGATTGGGAAACTAGCAGAAACATTACCTGGGAACTTGTTAGAAATGCACATTGTTGGACCCCACCCCCGAGCTGCTCAATCAGAATCTGTGAGGATGGGACCTTACAAAGGCCTTTAGGTAAAAGTCTGATGGATATTAAAGTTTGAGAAGCATGGATCTCACTAAAAAAGCATAGTGATTCCAGATTTGTACAGATATGGTGCTCTCTTGCTCAGCTAATGAGGCAGGGAGAGTTAAATAAAAGGACCAGCTTTAACACCCCTGTTTCCTCAAAAGCCCCCAAATTATATTAACCTCATCTTCTCAAGAAAATTATCCCCTTCTCTTTTGTTCATCATGATCACTGCTAATGCATTTAATACGGAAGAACCAAATCTGTAGCATTTACATGCACGTCTTCTTTATTATTGTTATTGAGTAACTGATATTACCTTTCATGTGTACCCAGGGACTTCCCTGTAAAAAGCAAATAGGTGTCTAGGAAAGCAGCCTTTGAATAGTAATAACACTTAGCAGTTATGTTGCACTTTCATGACAGGTAGTTTACACATATATCCACTTTTAAAATCTGAAGTTACTCACAAATTGAAAGAAATTAACAGAGAAATGTGAGTCCGCATCAGAATTCAGCTGAAATGAGCCTTGATGCGTCCTAGGAGTCGATGGTGGCTGAAATTCCCCCAGTCATGACTTAGAGGTCTAGGTTGGGGGAAGAGAAAGAAGAAAGTTTTAGGAAGTCTTGGGATAATCGTTCTATAAGAGGGGATCTTTGTTGTCGTATGATAGAAGCGTAACTCCACCTATGCTTTCACTGTTGACAAGTGCTTGTTTGCCTTAGATTTTCATTTGTGTAAGTATTTGAGGTCCGTATAGATTAGAGCTTTATCTATATTTGTAGGACTTGAATGTTTCACCTTACACATGGCAGATATGGCAGAGTAAATAAGAGAATGAATGAATGAACACTGTGCAGGATTTCAGGACCCAGGAAGGCAACCTCCTTCTTTGGGTTTTCTTCTTAATCACAGGCCAGAATGAAACACCACTGCCTCGTCCTCCTCTTCCTCGTCCTCGTCCTCCTCCTCCTCCTTCATCACTGTCATTGTTGCCATCTTCATTTTGGATGAGTTATACTCATCACTAACTTAAAAATTAACTTCTGGGTAATCATTATAATTAGATTGTGTTTCATTCCAATATAGAATGATTGTATTCACTGATTTTACTCTGGTGGTCTTTGAATGTGTAAATTTGAGCTCAGTCTAGAAAGAAGAAAGTTACTCACCTCCCCCTGCTCACCCCGGAATCCCCAAGTTATACTTGTGCAAATGCTGGGAGGCTCAGGAATGCTACAGTCACGTGTCAGTTTCTGTGTTCCAATAAGACCCATGGGTTATTGCGTCCTACTGTGTATAGCCATCCTGTGGGGATTCCAGATGGACCGTCACCCTGGGGCAGGGCTGGGGACACTCAGGGCTTGAGTTCCAGATGTTCAGAGAAAACGCTTGGTTCTAGCTCTTCTCCCCAGAACTTGTTGGTAGCTTTTCTCATTTTCCATTTACCTGTGAATTGTCCTTTTAGAAATTTTATGATTCATATTCCACAGAAGGAAAATAATCCCTACTTTAACCTTCTCATGAACTCTCCAGAATGAGGTTATTTTCACTTTTCTTGAGCTCAGGTACAAATTGTTAGTCACTATTATTGTATCGACGTAGTTTCTAGCGTTATTGTGAACCATTGATTAAATCCTGCATTGCCATTTTACCATTCTATTTTCATTAATTAGATGAAGCTCTAAGCTCTTGGAAGGCAAGATGATTAGGTCTTTGCAAATCCTTTAGCATGTAGCACAGTGCAAAGGCACGTACACAGGAGATGATTGTTACTTTTGAGTAGGTAATAAGCAAACGTAAACATGAGTGGTTGTTCTCACATATTAAGATTTTTCCCTAAGTCTGATTTTTGAAAATAGTTAGAACCCAGCTAAAGACAGGAGAATATATAGCACTGTATCATTGAGGAGATTATTTATTGTGATTTTAAACCTGCATTTGAAGAATACTTTATATTTTGCAAAGTATTTTTCCCATTTGTTTAACGCTTACAACAACTTTTGCAGACAAGGGAAGGTAATTAACAGATAGAGAAATCAAAACCTCACAGAGCAGTTGCCTCATCTGGTGCCACGTGGTGATTGAATGACTAAATCACAAATAGATAAATGACATCAAAATAAATCAGAAGGAGAACTGTTTCATTTTGAGTTGAAGGCTAATGCTTTTTTAAAAAAATGCTCCTTTCACAGTCAGGGTGATGGTTGGCACAGTGTTTATTAGACCAGAGTTGCTGCACGGGAGTCTTTGTGCACGCATTTCTCTTCCCCAGCATGGGTCACTTCCAGCATCTGCTCTGTTTCCTGAGTCAGCTGAGCTCCTGCAATCGGCTTTGCCATTTTGTAACAGTCCAGCTTTCTCAGTCCCTTCCAGGATACTCTGGGGTGCCTTCACTAAAGAAAAAAATTCTCAGCTCTGCACTCATGGGAACCTGAGGTAGTAGCTCCTCCCTGAACCTCAGTTTCCTTATCTGCAAAATGGTGATGAAATGGCACCCAGCCACAGCAGGTGTGAGACTTAGATGAGGTACTGTATGGCATGTGCTTAGCACTATAACTGGCACATAGTAAGTACTCACCAAATATCAGCCATCCTATCATTGATACCGTCGGAGAGACGCACTGAGAAAAAAAGACTTTGGGACGATGTCGTCCATGTACTGGAAATGGATAAATATTTTCTAATTTTACTGAATCAGATTTAATTAAGCCTTGCAAAGGAGGCTTGTTGATCTAGGGAGTGATGAAGAACAGGGATCCTTGCCCTGCAACTAAGAGAAAGGAAGATTGCAGCAGGGCCACAGCAATTGGGATCAAGGTGTTAGATGGTACGTGTGGCTCCTTACAAAGCCTGGCAATGCTGGGCTGTGAATCAGGGGAACACAAGACCTCCTTTACATGCATGAGAGAAGGTGAAGAGCAATCCTACCTCCGGGTGCTGCCTTCCCTTCCTGGAGCAGGGGATCGGCCCAATTCAGTGGCACAGTGTGCAAGGATGTAAATCCGATAATGTCGTTCCTTAAAAAAGAATAAAGCAAGCAAGCCGATCACCGATTGCTAATATGGACAGCTGGCACACCTTAAGAAGGGAGAACGGTTCAGGCAGGAATGTAATAAGGCCCTGGAAAGTGGCAGCATGAAAGGGATGACCTTTATTTGCAATCATGGCTGAGATTTACAGTTTATTACTGATAGCTTTTATAAAGAGCCATTCAGTTCAGAGGTGAGAGGTTTGTCATCTGGAAATGCAATTAACTTTACCTTATCCCAATCCCCCTGGTCTTAGTGTGAGAGCAGCTCTCGAGCACTTCAGCAATATCATGATTTCCCCTCTAATTTCATTTCTGTCTATTGCATCCCCAGGTCCCTGGCATTAATGTGGTTGCATATTTTTACTATTATTATTTTCTATTATTGCTACTCCTTGTCATCGATAGCCAGAAGGCACTTATGTATTTTTTTTTAAAGATCTAAATTGTTTGATTTCTGAAAGAGGAAACCTCAAAGCATAAAGCTGTTTTAAACTACTGCAGTTAGAGGTGAACACAGAACCAAGATGTGCTGTCCTAGGTGTCAGAAATTAATTACAGAAATGGAGAGGTTGGATAGAGGTGGAGTTGTTGTTTTACATAAAGATGGGACCCTCAGAGTTTAAGCCCTTGCAGCCGCACATTTGTGTGATAGACACACCGTGCACAGAGAGTTGCCGGCTCCCCCATGCCTGCTCAGACCCATGAGCATGTGTAGGAAGCACAACACGATTTGAAACATGAAAAAATGAAAGCGATTTTGACACCCCTGCTATGTGTGTATGAGAAGTCCCGAAAGGTCTATTTTTGTTTCGCAGGTTCAGTTTTATGACCCTCTCTTGTCTGTTAAGTCAGGTCTGCAGGAATTTAAGAGCCAGACACAAAAGCAAGAGTTTAGTACTTTTTGCCAGTTGGTTTAGGTTATTTGAAATATAGCCTAGTATATTTTCCACACTAGGCTGCTGCCAGATAGATCAGAGGGGAACGTGGCTCCATGAGCCTGCATCCTCAGATTTTTCAACCTTACAGATTTGAGGGAGAGGAGCAGGATTCTGTGGGGGGCCATCACCTAATGGTACACTGTCTGAGGCTCTGGCAAACTCCCTCTGCCTCCAGAAAACCTCTACACCTGCCTTATAAAACCCCAAATGGAGGGACTGTTTACGAATTTCTAAGGCTCTATCTGAAAACTATTTCCTCTGGGGTAAGGCAGAGCCGAATAATTACTACCCCCGCGTTTTTCATCCCGATTTTATTGTGGCTATTATTTTCATCAGTGTTAGAGGTTAATATCCCTATTTTTCCCCTCCACTGCCTAACTATAACTGGGGCTCAGCACACAGCCAAACCAGGTAGTGAAGGAAATAGCATCGCGTCCAAAAGAGGTTTGGATTAGCCCATCTGAAATGAGGGTTTGGGGCCCTCGGGTAAGAATTACCCTGCTGCAGCTGATAGCAGATAGATTTAAACCCATAGTATTTCTTTTCTCAGCTGAGAGAGGTTGGTTTAAAAGATTCAGAAGGTGAATAGAGCATGAAACGATGCGCTTATATAACTATATTGGTGCTACAATGGAATGGCATCACTAAGACTAAAAGCATCCAAGAGCCATTTTTAATAGGAAGAAGGAAAAGCAAAGATATATCAGACGCACCTCCTTAAAGGACCCTTAGCAGTCCAAGCGGGGTTGAAAGTGCTTACCTTAAGGGACTGTGCTAAACTTAAGAAGGATATTCTCAGCTGCCCTTGCCTGTAGAAGTACCTTTAAAATTAACTTTTGGAAATCTCATGTTTTAAATCTTGTTGCCAGGCTATGTCTATACTCAAAGAATGGAGTGGGAGGAGGTGAAGGTAACCAGGGAGGCATTGAGGAGGCAGGTGGAAAATCTAGTGGGATGATATCTGCGCTTAGACCAGGGCACTGGCATGAGATGGGGAGAAGTAGGGGAATATGAGGTGAATTTCAGAGGCAGAGCCTGCAAGACACACTTCCAGATTAAATATGGTCAGGAGCAATTAATATGGGATCCAGATCTTCAGAGAAGTCGAGAGAATTGGACGAAAATGAAGGAGAACACCTGTTAAAAATGGAGGCACTCTTGCTCTCCAGGATGTAAACTGTCAGCAGAAACACAAAAAGACTAGGTCAGCAAAAATTCGCAAAGCTTAACTGCAAACCACAGACTTCCTATTGAGTTGCCTTGGAGATGGGGAGGTACGGGAGGAGTTTACAGCTGGCTAAAACGTATATAAGACATGCTTTTACCCAATAAAGTTGCTTAGTGCATGTGCTAAGCCCCAGAACTTTGTATCTGGTCTGTGGTTGACCGCCTTCCCAGGTGGCATCCCCTAGCTCAAGGTATCCTTTGAGCAACTCACCTCGCTGCTCCCTCTTGGCAGGGCTGTGTGCGGCCCTGCTCCCTGAGGGACTCCTGGCAGAGGTTACGTGTAGTCCTGCCTCCTGAGACCCCAGGACCAAGAGAAAGGTGCAGAGAATAAATTCCTGGAGCAAATACATCCATTTGCATATATGAAGGGTCTTCAAAAAGCTCGTGGAAAGATTTGTATCATCTTTTAATTCTATTTTTCTGTGAACTTTTTGAAGCACCCTCATATTAGCTCCTCAGAGTTCAAGTGCTACAGGATCAAAAAACCATTCGATTTTGTCCTTTGTCCAACTTTGACCTTTGACCTTTGTCAGACTTTGGCTAATAACCCGAGGTTGCATTCAGTTACCGTCTGTGGCTCAGTGATGTTACCAGCTGCTCTTTGTACAATCGGTGCCTCAATCTGCGGACCTCAATGGTGCGTGCTCATTCTAGTCACAAATGGCACCATCTTTAGGGGCTGCATCTAGACCAGCATCTTTATTACTTAGAATCAGCATCAGCAATGGATATAGCAGTGTAAAGAAGATTCAGCGTGGGGGTGAGCCAGGTATTACATGTAGGAAGAGCAGAACATATGGGCCTTTGTTTGGATACCTTTGAGCCACTCGTGAGTTGGGGTGATGGTGACTTATGAAGCCAGCATGGATCATGCAGGCTGCACGGAGGACCATGAAAGGGATGAACTCAGATCCCCTTTCACTCAGCCTTCAGTCATTCATCAAATACTTAAGGAGCTTATGCCAGCACCACACTAGGCCATGGGGATTCTACAGTGACTAAAACAGGCACAGGTCCACCCTTACTTGTTACAAAAGAAAATTTGGAGAGGTTTTGGACCAAGGAGTCAAGAGTAAAGAATTGAAGTGAAAATAATTAAAGCTTAGTGTCTTTTATACTTTTTAAAAGGATTGTACCCTGAGTGTGCAAGTTTCCTGGAACTTAGCTCTCTCTCAACCCTGTCCTCTGTCTACCCTTGCTTCCTGGGTGTTTTCATCCGCTCCCATAGCTTTCAATGCAATCTGTGTGCGGATAACACTCACATTTTCTTTTCCCTGAGTTCTAGGTGTGTATATCCAAGTGCCTATTCAGCATTTCTGCTTAAATGCCTAAGAAGTAATTTGAATGAAATGTGGGCAAATCGAACTCCTGATTTTCTCCCCCAGACTTGGTGCTTAGCCATCTTGGTATATTTTACCACCACTTCTCTATCTTCTCTGGCTGCAAACATAGGATTCTCTCATCTTCCACATCAAAGCTACCAGAAGTCTTGCAGGTTCTGCCTTCAAAAGACCCTCCCATCCATTGCTTACCTCCTCCAGTTTATGCCTCTGATGACCCTGGTGTAAACACAGCTGTTTCTCAACTCCTACTTGATCTCCCTGTGTCTGCTCTTGTTCCCCTTGTCAATTTCCTACTCAGAAGCCAGAGAAAGTATAAAGCCAACATTTTTTACAATGTAAATCCGAGCCTAGCCCTTCTCCACTCAGAACCCCCTCCTTGGCTTCCCATCCTTGACATGGTCTCCAAGACTGTACCAGATCTGTCCCCACCTACCCCTTTGACACTTGGAGGTGGCTTTAGTATGAAGTGAGTGAAGTTTTTTATGGCTCCTTATGTGCAGAGGCCCTTTCCAAGATTTGGGAGTATCCCTAAACAATTTTATATTTATAATAATGTTTTCTCTGTCTTTAAAGAGGGTCTCCCAAATTGCATTTGCTTCAGGACCCGTGAAACCTGAGTATGCCCTTTCTGCTACTCTCCCTCTTTCTTACTTCTCTCCAGCCACATACATCTTTACAGATTTCAGACACAGAAAGCTCATTCCTACCTTAGGGCCTTTGCACTCACTTTTTCTCTAAAGAGTCACATGGTCTCTCCCTCACGCTCTTCAAGTTTCTGCTCATGTATCTTTCTGAGAGAGGCCTTCCCTGCTGGCCCTGTCTCTGAATCATCTATGCGCTATCCATTTCCCTGCTGTAGAGCGTTTTGCTGACACATTACTACACATATACTTGCTAATTGTTTGTCTCATCCATGAGAATGGAAGCTGCGTGTGGATGGGGACTGTGCCTTCCTCTCTGCTTGTCCCCAGAGTCAGGGCCGGGGTCTGGTTCACAGTCAGTGCTCAGTAAGTATTTGTTGGATGCATGAAGGTGAGGACCAGCTGTTCTTCATTTTCACTGACACAGCGAGAGCTTAATGAGAACTGAATACGTAGCACAAGCTATAGAAAGAACTGCTGCCTGGCGGTGAGGTCTGCAGAACAGAAGGGGAGGCAGTGGGACCCAACTGCCTGGAGCAGCTCTGTCCTGTAGAACCTTCTGTGATGGTGGGCATGGCCCATGTTTGCACTGTCCCATATGGTAGCTATATGCCACTGTGGCTGTTGATTTTAAATTTTATTTGATTATAGTTCATTTTATTTCGATTAATTTATTTGATTGATTTAATTAATTTCATTAACCTTAAATAGCCACCTGTGGCGAATGGTCACCACATTGATCAGTGTAGTTCTAGGGACCCAGAATTCTTTAGGTAGCATGATACAGCCAGATCCTGGAGCTGAAACCAGAAACAAATGCTCCCGATCTTAGAAACAAATGATCTGAGATCTCCACAGATAGTGCCAGTGTGTGAAATGAGCCTGTTATTCAAGATGCTTTGAGATCCTCCTAAAGCAGGAACTTTCTAAGAACAGTGTCTGATATTCAGCAATAATTAGAATTTTTTTAGTGACAGTCAGATTAGATAGCTCGGAAACACACACACACACCATGTAAGTTAGAACTAAATGACCAGCTGACCTACACCAATTAGAAATAGGAGCTGCAGGCCAAGGATGAGATGCAGTTGTGATAAATACAAAGTTCCATCCTCAGGCAGGGGTGCAAACAGCCAAGACCCAAATGAGAACAAGATGCACTAACCGCACAGCTGGTGGGTCTGCAAAGCACCCAAGGCGAAGCATCAATGACCAGCTAAAGGGGCTCACACAGCAGCACCATGTCCATTTTCAAATGCGGGCCATGTGGCCTGGGGTGGGGGTGGGGAATGGTGTTGTTCTGTCTCACCAGAAAAGATTCTAACCACATCTGGAAAGTTAGTTGTGGTTCCCATCCCCACAGTTTAAGAGGGAAATAAAACGTAGAGGAAATAAAAGAAAGGCCACAAAAATGAGACGAATGTTGGAAGAGCAAACTTGAGTGGACTGATGGAAGAAGTAATTTATAGCCTCCCAGAAGAAAGGCCTCTGTGGGAGAAGTGACCACAGTCTATAAATACCTTCAAGGTAACCGTATGAATGACAGAAAGGGATCAGTCACCCTCTTCTGGGATGGCAGGACCAGGAGCTAAGAAAGACAAAGTATTGTAGCCATTAGTAAAAAAGTTATTTTAGCCATTAAGGACTGGACAGTGGGCAGCGCTCTCAAGGGAAACAAGCCAAGTTCTGTCCCTACACTCAGAAGCTGATCGAATGAAATAGTGATGGAAATAAAAGGAGCTTCGGGCTAGGGACTTATGTCCTGTGAGATAATTGGTCTGATAGGGCTGGAAATCTGCCTTTGGCTGTGGCCCCCCATGAGGCCTCAGAGGAAGGTAAAACCTCAGCTCAGTATTTCTCCAGACACACTGAAGCCCAGCAAATGAGCAAAATCCCCTCCTGCCGGTTGCTTTAAGTAGGCCCTGAGCTGGAGGTATCACGTGGTGTGACGTCATTTGCCCACACCCTCCTCATGTGGATCCCCGGTGTGTCTGACCTGCTCTGCTGCAGAGTCAGGCTATGAGGGCCCCTGGTGCCAGCTGTGGGGACACCGTCCCAGGGTCTCTTGCTTAGAGGGAGGCTCCTGCAGCACCACTTGGAACCTTCCAGGATCAATCCTGGCCCCGCCTAATCCACATGGACAAAGCAGGGCTGTGGCTACATTCGTAGTGATCATCAAAATGCTTGCATTCACCCCTCACCTTTCTTCCGAGGACTTTGTGAATGGATCCTCTCTTCAGTCATCTTACTGGGGCATTGCCACCCCAGTCTCTAGCATTCTAAACCTTTGAGTTCCAAGGAGCTTTAGAGACCATATCATCTTCTGTTTTTTACAATGAGAAAACAAAGCCCGGAAATATCAAGTGACTTGCTGAAGGTCTCACAGCTGGTTAGGAGCTGACCCAGACTCCTGAATCCCAGTCCCTTGTCTTCTGTATTACAGTGTTCTGCCTCGCAAGGGGAGAAAAGTGACACTTCCATCCATCCATTCAATACCTGTTTATCGTCCTCTGTGTTAACGTACATAGCACTGTGCAAGATTCAGCACGTATGTTGGGGGAGGAACTGAAATATGCATCAGGTACAGATCGCAGCTTCAAGAATGATGATCTCTAAAGCAGAATGCACTTACCGAAAGGGGGACACAAGGCAATCCATTGGGGGTATCAGAAGAAAATGTTAGGGCTTCTATCTCATCTTGAAAAAATCTACTATTTTGTGTAAGTTCTATTGTGTAAATGCTATTGTTACACTAGGACAGATATATATGTGTGTGTGTGTGTGTGTGTGTGTGTGTGTGTGTGTGTGTGTGTGTGTGTGTGTGTGTGTGTGTGTATACACGCAAAATTTATAAATAAAATATGCATTTATTGACAATGAACAGGTGAACATTTTATAAACTGATTTAGAATGGGAGCAGCAAGATATACCAGTGTAACTATAATGGCAGGTGGAATAGTGACACTGGAGGAGATCGGGGACCCGTAGGAAAGACAGGTGGGTTAAAGAAGAGGCTCAAGGGGGAGGTGACATTGGAGCTGTACTCTGAAGGCTGGATAGCACTTGGTAGGGTGGATGAGGCAGAGGAGGTGGGAGTTCCCAGTGCAGGGAGAAGAATCCACAGCAGGAAGGTGGGAATTATCAAGGGATGTTACAGTAATTATTGGCTGACCCTACAGGATAAGGAAATGAAGTAGTAGTAAATGTAGCTGGAAAGCTAGAGTTGTGCTGGCTGTATTGGGCTGAAAAAGTTAACTATTTACTGAGTTAGTCCTGTTTGAACCAGACTGGAAGCGGGTGGATGAAATCAACAACTTCCCAGGGGAATTTGCATGAGTTGATTTGTCCAGAAACTTTTCTTTCTTGGCTGAGCGTGGAGAGAAGAGTTGTGTGCGTGGCAACAGTGAGCAAGGGCGTGGGAGTGGGGGTGGGAGAGAGTTTGACAAATGGTGCTGATGACAGCGTGGCCTCCTTCCCACTCAGCCCCAAGAAGAGGGAGTGGGGACAGAAGCCAGGGAGCTGATTTCAATACGGCATGTGGGGCACAAGCAATGACAAGGTGACAAAGTCTACTCAGTTACTGTATAAGTTAACTGCTGCCATAATATGTTGTGACAAAACAAGCTACCCCAAAACTCAGTGGCTTGGAAGAGTCATTTATTGTCACTCATGGGTGTGTGGGGCAGCTGGGATGGGGCTGTGGTGGGGATGTGTGCGGCGGTTCTACATCATGCTGCTGGGATTCAGGTAGGCTGGGTAGTTGTCTGTGTTCATTCAAGCACAGTGGAAGGCTCGCGTGCATCACACAAGCTAACATCCCGGCATTAGAGCAAATCTCTTGGCCTGGCCAATCAGTTGGGTGAGGGAAATATATTCTGCCTCTGGGAGAGGACAGACAGCAAGGGTGTGACTATTGCTACAACAGAGGAGTGAAGATTGTGACCAGTCATTCAGTTTACTTCAGTCCACCCTCTTGGTCAGGATTACTCATAACTCATGGAAAATACACTCAACCCTACCTCAAGACTTCTGGCACCTGAGGACTCAGGGTGGCTGTCCCTGGAGACTTGCACTCCGTCTCTCTTGCATTCCTCTGCAGACCCCAGGGGAGAACATTTTCTCATGCAGGACAGTGGCAATATTTGACAATGGGCAGCCCCCTTCAAGTGAGGGTGGGAGGATGGAGTGAAAACAGAAGTGTATTTGCTCCTGAAAGCATTTAAGACAACTGCTGGCCATGTGACAACTCATGGGGACCTGCAGAAATACATGGCTTACTATCAGCCTATCTTTAGTAGCATTTTTAGTGTGATTTTATTTGTACGTATAGATCGGGGAGGTCAGGAATCATTTCTCATGTATTTCTTCGCACGCATTCCTTTTCTTCCCATGCTAATTAAAACAACTACTCTTTAGTGAGGCAGAGCTCAGTGTCATTAAGCTGTCAATATTGTCTGTTTCCCTCCACCAGAAAGTAAACTCCATGAGGACAAATGTTTGTTTTTGTTCTCTTTTGTGCCTGCATTTTTGTATAGCACTTAGAACAATGCCTAGCACATAGTGGGTGCGCAATAAATATTTGTTAAAGAAAGAATGTGTATTTTTGCTGTTAGTGATGGGGTTATTTATTAACCTACAAGGGTCACTGAGTCAGCCAGCTGAGCAACTGCACCTAGAAGGTAGGACTTCTTTCAACGGACTGCTTAGCTTGTTGGTGACTCAACCCACAATTTCTAAGGTTTGTCCTTGTACTACGTGGACAGGTGGTTAGGAAGTGGAACTTCAACACTCTGACCCTTCCCACTTTTATCCCTGATTGATGGCAGAGAAATCTCTGATAAGTAAGGAAACATATTCCAGATTAGTTCATTGTTTAATTTTACTAAATCACACCTCTTTTCCTCCTGCCCCTGCTCATGTCTCAGTTGTCAGTCTAAAGTGCAGACATCTCACCAGTTGCTTCTGTGAAGAGCCTCCCTACTTGAAGTTGCCATTTAAGTAACTTCTTCACAAGCAAAATGGCCCCAGGTATCTGTAGTGCAATTTCCCCCTGCGGGTCCTACCAGGGTTTTTATTGCATATTTATCTGGACATTTTCAACTTGGACTTCCCACTTTCAAGAGTTCAAAGAACCTATACGAAAGACTGGAAAGGAGTGGGAGACACCATTGTGGTAAAGACTGTTGTTGTTGGTACTAGTAGTAGTTTTTGAAATAATCCAAGTGAAAATGCCATTAAGTGATAACCATTGGGCATATTATTGATATTAGTAAATATATTAATAAACTATATACTATTAAATGCCCTATGTAATATCCTAAATATCCAAAAGCACAGCCTTCTGAGAAGACATCAAATCCAATAGATTCTTAGCCTCAGAACTTTTCAAACTAGTATGTTGGGAGTCCCATAAGCTTCCAAGATAGTAAATTGATTTGCTTTGACAATCTTCAATTTTTATAAGATGAGCAATATGTTTAATTAATTCTCTATACTGTAGTTTTATCTAATGAGTTCTATTGCATTAGTAATCTTGTCAGATTGTAAAATAGCTGATTTATTTGGCCAGCAATTCCTGCTTTGCTATTGTTGCTCAAGCCAGGTGTTCTTGTGGCAGTCATGTCCAATCATATTATTAGATTTATGTTTATAGTGGAGAATTACTCCATTTGAAACCCCAAATGATATTTGTTGTGTGACTTTAAAATCTAAGTAGTGTAATTATATCTGTTGATGAAATAATATTTTTTGTGTATGCCTCATTTGCAAAGAGCTTTCATATACATTATTATCTTTCTATGTCCCTTTTACAAAAGAGGAAACATAGACTCACATATCTTTCCAAGAATCATGCAGCTAGGAAGCGACAGGACTGAGTCTCAACCTTTCTTCTTGTGAAATTAATCTAATGGTCTCCAGGACAACCTACCACATTCTTCCTTTGCTGCTTGAGGGTGTGAGTGCCGTGGATCTAGAACTCCTTCTGTTTGTTATTATACCCCTTACCTTTCTGCATTTCTGACTCTATGAGCTTATGTTCCTGAAAAACAGATTATGACACCTAAATACTGTGTTTCCTCAAGTTGGAGACAGCGCTAGTTCTGACTCTTGGAAATTCTCGTATTCAGCAAATATATGTTGCTTGCCTGCTGGTTTTTCCAAAACCATTTTGGTGTTTCTGATTCTTGCTTTGATGGTTCTGAATATTCACTTAGTGTTTATGTGTCTATATATATGTGTGTGTGTGTCTGTGTATACACGTGTATATATTTGTGAGTACATTCAGCCAATTTCTCTTCACCTGGTTGATCATGCAAGTAGATTAATTATCTTGATTGTAGGATCAGTTTTGATCAGTTATTGCCCTGGGTGTTCTTGTATTGAGCAAACCTGATGAGATCTTTGCTAAACTTTAAAGTTATCTCATTCTATTGACTTTCCCTGGGAAATTTATATCCCCAATCTCTTCGTTTTCTCACTGATATGCTGTGGGAATTATTTTGATCCCATTATTCCCATTGTCGCTCTCCGGAACTGTGATGTATCCGCTGTGTGTACTGTACTGAGGTTTCCTCACACTAGCAAGACTGTTGTTAGGTGACCTGCCTTTTCGGGGCCAGGTCTCTTTGGGAAGTTGAGTTGTTGCACGGGGTGAATATGCCTAAATGCCATCATTGCTGTAATCAGATGCCTTCTCATCACGTGAAGCATTTGCAAATCCTCCCATTTGCCATTCACAGACACTGCTGGCTCCTCCTTTGTCCAGGGTCTTTCATCTTTCCAGGGCCTGTCTCCACCTTCTGATGTAGCAGCGGAAGGGGACACTTCATTTGTTGGTTACATCCCAGTTCTCATGCAGCCTTATCTCTGATGGCTTCCGTTTCAGCTCCCGTAGCAGGAGTCTTTTCAGTAAGGTCTCATTCCATTTTGGCCCATTTTCTTTTTTTACCCAGTTTTTGTCAATACAGGATTTGAGCTGATCGATAGCCTGTACAATTTTTAACCACATGTTCTATCTCCTTTTCTAATTATATTGCTTCTAGATAGCAGTGTTATATTCTTGTTTATTTTAATTGGTCATTTCAATATTTTTAGTTACTTTTTAGAACTCTTATAGTTGAAAATGAGATAATTGTTTAAATGTTTTGTTTGATACCGATATATATATATATTAGTATCAAGCATTTAATTGTTTATTTAATTAATACTTAATTGTTGATAATTCTAGAAAGGTGGTGTATTAGTTTTCTACGGCTGCTATAACAAATTACCACAAACATAGTGGTTTAAAGCAATGGAAATTTATCATTTTTATAACTCTGGAGGTCAAAAGTTCACAATGGATCTTACCGGGCTAAAATCATTCCTTTCTGAAGGTTGTAGGGGAAGATCTGTTTCCTTGCCTTTTCCGGCTTCTAGTGCCTGCCCACATTTCTTGGCTCATGGCCCCCTTTCATTGTCAAAGCCAGCAATGGCTGGTGGAGTGTTTCTCACATTTCATCATCTGACCATGATGCTTCAGCCACTCTCCTCCACTTTTAAGGACTCTGTGGTTACATTGGGCCCATCCCAACAATCCAGAATTATCTCCCTATCATCAGGTCTTCTGATTAGCCATATTAATTCCTTCTACACCCTTAATTCTCCTTTGCCATGCCACGCAACATATTCACAGATTCCAAGGATTAGGAATCTTTGGGCAACCTTATTCTGCCTACCATTACACTGGGGTGCATCATTCTTATGAACAATTTGATGTAACTACTTTCTTTATTCACATACCTAAGCCAGCTTTTGCCTTTAGAGCTGTAGCTGTGTACTGGGGTGAGAGTTCTTTTGACCCCTGGAACTAAATAAATGGTTCAAGAAGGAGTGATTCTGAGGGACAGAGTCACAGCCAATAACCCTAGTGTTTTTCCGTGTCCCAAGCCCAGAGTATATTTGTAGTATCATTGTTTTGTTTATATATCAGAAAATCTCCAGCAAAAATATTTTTTTTCTTTTTAAACATCTCTTAGCTTCAGTAAAGAAGCAGTTTCAGAGTGTTGAAAAAGGTAGGAATTCTCATTTTACATTTTGTCACTTTTTAGCTGTAGTAGGTTTTTGCATTGTCACTGATTTTCTGTATTTATGGAAAACCAAATAACTGCCTAATCTGGAACTCCTGCATTTAAATATAGATGCTCATGCCCATTAAAATTTGAATAAGAATGGTAGCATGATGCTATTAATTCTGTAAGCATTTGATGAATTTGTGTAATATACTGCACATTACAAACTCACATAACACTATTATGAAATGTCATTATGACATTTTCCAGGTCATATTTTCAATCAATCCAAAAGAGCTCGTTAGGGGCCTAACAGCTTGCGAGGGTTTGCTAGGTGGCTTACAGATTTACTTAAATCCTCATGAAGTTTATGATCTAAGACAGATGGGACACAGCATGCGACAGTAGAAACTTTGTTTCTAGCCCTGATTCTGTTTTAACTAGCTAAAGGAGGAAGTTTCTTGATATCTATGAACCTTAGGTTCCCAATCTGAAGGTTAGCCAAGAATCTTATCCAGGGTCAGGGTCAGAGTTGCCAGATTTAGCAAATAAAGTCAGGCACAGAAAGACAAATACCGCATGCTCTTGCTCATATGTGGAATCTAAAAAAAAAATAGTGGTTTTTATAGAAGTAGAGAGTAGAATAATGGTTACCAGAAACTGGGGGTGGGGGTGAAGGGGTGGACTAATGGGAACAAAACTATGCCATCTACCCTAAGTGAACTATTGGGCAGTATATGCATGCAGTGGAACAACACACTGTACCTGACAAAAATAAACATAAATAAAAGTGAAAAAAAAATGATGCCCAGTTTAATTTGAAGTTCAGATAAACAATAAATAATTCTTTTAGTACATGCCACAAAAATGGCTTAGGGCATATCTGTAGTAAAAAATATTCATTCCTTATTTGAACTTCAACTTTAATTAGGCATCCCATGTTTGTGTTTGGCAAGATAAAGTAGTTCTGGCGTATGATGTCGCTGTCCCCTTCTCTCAGCTGCAAGAGACTTGTTTCTTGTCATGTATAAGTTTGGCTTTCAATTTTTCTCAACATGATGCTCCAGGTAGCCACTACCAATCACTTAGAGTTGGCATGGATGATAAAATCCAGGCACAGCAAATGTTTGTGGAATGAAGGGGTAATCGGTATCCCTAATTTAATCTGTTATCTTCATCTCATTTCTAAAGTTCAATGATTCTATAACATTTACATAGTGTAAATAGAAATAAAGACAAATGACAGGTATGTATTAAGACAGACAAGCACAAGGTTATGTGCAAACTGGAGAAAGATTGGTTTGAATGTTGATCTCAGGAAAGATTAAGGTGACATTTAATACCTTTCTCTTCCTATTGAAAGGTAATAGCTTGAAATGGAAGACAGGAGTTCAGGTAGAGCTTGCACTTGAAAGACACATTGGAGAACCATCAGAGGGGATGGGCTCAGTGAATACTGAGTAATAATATAAAAGCCACATTGATGAGGTGTTGTGTTGAATACTTTCCATCTGTGCCTCCACATCTGTTACCCTCCTTCACCCTGCTCTGTGCCCCAGGAGGCCAACCAGAATGGGCCACATTAGGGGGGGATTCCTTACTTTCTGGTTTCCAGCTGGATTTAGCAAATAGGAAGTAGGTCCCATCAAGGGATTGGAGAGTGGGAGGAGATTAAGGTTGGGGTATTTATTCCTCAGTAAGTGGCCAAGAATTGGTTCCAACCCTTTTACTGAAGGCCCCAGACCCTTTCTAGGACACTTCTTATACAGCTCCTCTTCCAGGGTTACAGGAATGACCACTGCTCCTTGTCCCTTCAGGTCTGGGGGTGGGGGGAGGGTAATGGCTCCCTGCTGTTGCTAGTCCTAAGGTGTCCCTTTCCTGTTTTCCCCAAACTCTGCTCTCACCTTTACATGTAGTCTCTTTCTTACAATCTCCTCAATTACGCAGTTTGAGTGTGCCCTCTGCTTCCTGCTGAGCTCTTAGTGGTATGAGTGGGTACTCATACTCGCTGATTAGATGTGAGCGTGTGGCTCGTGGAAATTAAGTCACTCCTCCAAGATCACACAACTTATAAGTGGAGAACTGGGACTGAGATCTGGTATCTGCAAGTGAATCTGAAAGAAATAAGAGAGAAGAGAAAGTATGTAGAAAGATCCACGGGGAATCTGATGATGGATTTGGAAATATGTAATATATTTTTCTTAATTGCCCTGGAAATTACTCTAAGGAAACAAACCTACCTTACCTCTCTTATGTCTCTCTTTTTCCATCTCAGGAAAGTCAGAATATGAATACCTCTTACATGCTTATTCTTTCTTTGTTTTTTAAAAAAGAATGAGAATCAAATAAACAAAAAAAGTACAAACAGTTTCTAAATTTTATGGTTCTCATCTACTGTTCTGTACTCTATAACATGCTGCTTCTGATACTTTCTGTCTCTCTTCATTACTTTTCTTTAAGTCCAAATAACTT
The DNA here is from genome assembly GCF_027409185.1 of Cynocephalus volans. Lineage (NCBI taxonomy): Eukaryota > Metazoa > Chordata > Mammalia > Dermoptera > Cynocephalidae > Cynocephalus > Cynocephalus volans. The sequence goes on along the minus strand of NC_084469.1, from coordinate 129,802,339 downwards.
TTTATCTTTTATTTATTTATTTATTGTCTTTTTAAAAAATATTTTATTTTATTTTACTTCTCAGTATACATTGTAGTAGATTTTCATGCCCCTTTACCCGTTCCTCTCCACCCCCTCCCATCCCCCCAACATCATGTCTGTTCACTTGACTTAAACAGTTCAAGGAATTTTTGTTGTTATTCTCTCTTATTCTCCTCCCCCTTGATTTGTTTGTGTGTTTATTTATTTATTTATTTTTAGTTCCCACAAGTAAGTGAGAACATGTGGTATTTCTCTTTCTGTGCCTGACCTGTTTCATTTAATATAATTTTCTCTAAGTCCATCCATGTTGTTGCGAATGGTAGTATTTCATTCTATTTTATAGCAGAGTAGTATTGCATTGTGTAGATATACCACAGGAGATCCTTTTACTGAGCATGAAGGTATTCTTGGTAAAACATTATTATTATTATTATTGCTGACAAGCACAGTGATCTACTGAACACCATGCACCTCTTCTATCAGAGATAGTGATTATGAATAACTTGGAGTTAAGTTGCTTTTCTAGGATCAGACCATCTCCCACGAGCTTCCTTTTCTGTCAGCTCACTTGGGCACCATGGGTAGGGTGGGTCCTGGGAACACACGTCACCTGCGATCTGCAGACCTCTCTTGACAGATATATGCTTTAAACAGCCTGACTGACCTTATGTTTTCCCCCACCCTTTTGTGCCTCCTGAGCTCACTTCCCTTTCTCCCCTTTCCCCCACAAACACCTCTTTCCAAAGCTTTAGCTTGCCTTATGCTCAAGTTCTTCTTGACTTACATCAGCTTCGAAGTGCCTACTTTGATCCCATTGGTTTTTCTAGGCTGGGATCCATTGGTGGCCCCAGAAGCACGAGTGATACTGACAAAGCAGGAATGTGGTGCAGGTGTCAAGGAGATGATGTTATCCCTTATTCCAGGATGCAGGAGGGTTTGATGGTACCCAAATAAATCCAGCATGTCCTGAAAGGCCCATGATAGATGCACAGGTCACCACCTGTGCTACAGCTGAGCCATTTATTCAAGGAGAAGACATAAGAAATTTTAAGTTAAAGTATCTTAAAACCGTGGTACAATGCACCAACAGGTTTCTGAGAACAGGTAGGGATTTCGTTAACCGAGAAAAAGTTGCTGCTGTATGGTTTCATTATAGATAATTTTATAAAACTGGATTTTATTCATGCTGTCACTGTAGGGGACTAAAGTGACATTGACAGGAAATGCTTTTTCCACAGAGGCTTTTCTTAGGGAGTGTGGGATTGGAAGAGCTTTTGTTTTCCATGTCATATGATGCATCTGTGCAAAGAAATTCTGCTCCAGGGACTAGATAGGCCAGAAGCTTTAATTTTTATTTTTCTCCTCAATTGCTGAAAGCTTAAACCCTCTTGAAATAAACTGAGAGTAACCCCGTGGCTTTATTCTAAGCACCATCTATAGGGTTCATTCACAGCTGCCAATGTTATGTGAGCCTCCTGGCCAGAGCCAGTGGCGTAGCTAAGGTTTGGGGCAGAGACATATGAACCAGGCTTCTGAACATTTGTCTTCATCCAGGAAAACAGAGTACCTTTAGTTGGCCTTGAACTCCTTTCACAGAGAGCTGTACCAAAACTAAAACCATTATTTTTCATGGAACTCAAACTAGACGTGCTATTTTCTGTTCTGTGTGGACCGAATAATTTGGGCTGTGTTCTCCCAGTTAGTTTGGACTAGTAAATTTGACCTCGAACCAAAAATGAACTGAATGATTCTGGTCACTACTGAAATGAAAATGTAACTGATTCAAGTCCCAGGTGTCCTTTCCTGGTGTTTGATTTAAAGTCTAAATAAAGACATTTGGCCCAAGAGCCGTCGACAGGTGACCCATAGTCTCACCCAGTCTCATAACTCTTTCTTTCATCTGATCTCGTGTAAATTAAGTATGTAAATCAGGTAATCTTCTCCCTGGGCAGTTATATCAGCATTTAGGATCGGAATTACTGTATCCATTACCAAATTGATATTTCCCCACATATACACACTTTTTTAAAAAGGTAAAGAAATTTTAGTAACTAAAAATGTTTCATATTCAAACCAGACACTTTGGCATTGCAAAAGCTGCCACTACTGTTTTGCTATAGAGAATCTGTCTTTTTAACCCTTAGGTAGTTACTTGGGTAGCTTAGGGGATCCATAAGACAAATCAAAGAATGTGAATACATTTTTTAAAAAATTTGTTTTGTGTTGTTTAGTAGTGTTGTGCTGGGAGCAGGAGAGAGAGGCTAGGTTTTAAGGGAAATGAAGGTGGCCTCTCTGCAACTTTGAGAAGGGGATGAAGGGAAGAAATATCAGAAAAGAGAAAGAAATGAAGTTGGGGGAGCACTCTGGAGAAAAATGGAGACTGAAGAAGAGTCTTGGGGATGGGACTGTGGAGGATGTGCTTATTGACCCAAGTGCTGAGAGTATCCTGAACTGGCAAGGCATTGACTTCTAGGGGACACAGAACAGAATATTTTAAAATCTTGCTACCTGTAAAATCTAAGACACACAGTTCGTAGAGGGCTAAGACCGCAGACAGAGATGAGTTAGGGGGAAAGCAGGGCGGGTCAGGGTTCTGTGAACTTTGAGACCTTCACATCACTGGTTTGTGTGTAGGTGGTGGTGTTCCGTAGGCTGTCTCTTGCTTCTAGAAAATTTCCCAGCTGCTCTTTGGTTGCTCTTTTCCTATACTTTCATTTTAGCCAAGCATCCTACGTGGCTGAACTACCTACGAACAGAGAGGACTCTCCTTCCTTCTTATCCTGAGCCAGAGATCATTCCCTTTTGTATTGGCTGTTTTCCTTGGAAGTGTGAAGCATTAGCTTTAATCAGTTTATAGAGCCCCTGACCTAATTTTACATCTGCAATAAGATCACTATGAATTCTCTGCTTCCCCATGGAGGATAAAGCTCTGCCTGCCCCTCCCTCTGCAGTCTTTCTTTGGGGTGGACGTTAGAGAGCCTGGCAGGTTCTGTTCCACACTGCATCACTCCAAGAGCAAATTTATTTATACATTAATTTTATATAAAAAAGATTTCTCACAGGGAGGCAGTGATTAAATCACAGGCAGAAACCTGATTTGAGGTTGAAGGCAGGATGGCAGCAAATGATGTCAAAGAGCAAAAGCTTTGGGGCAAGGAGGCAAGCAGGGATTCAAATTTGCTTCCAAAGGGCTCTGTGCCTCTCTTCATCCCCTCAACACACTGGCACTGTTGAGTGCACAGATTGTGTATTAGATTTCTGCTGCTGTGTAACAAATTGCCGCAAATGCAGTGACTTAAAACAATACCCATTGATTACCTTGCAGTTTCTGTAGGTCAGGAGTCTGGGCCCTGCTGAGTGGGTTCTCTGCTAAGGGTCTCACAAGGCTGAGATCAAGGTGTTGGGTGGGCTTTGTTCTCATTTAGAGGATCGACTAGTCATGAATCCACTCCTGAGCACCCCCAAGTTGTTCTTGAATTTGTTTTCTTTTGGCTGTAGGATCATGGCAGCTTGCTTCTTCAAAGCCAGCAAGGGAGAGAGTGAGAGTCTTCTGCTTATCGTCTCTGACCCCACGACCCTCTTTAAAGGACTCCCCTGATTAGGTCAGGCCCACCCGTGATAATCTCCCCTTTGATTAACTTAAAACCAACTGCCAAGAGATTTTCATCATATTTGCAAAGTCCCTTCACCATTGCTGCGTTCTATTAGTAAGAAGCAAAAAACAGGTTCCATGCCCACTCAAAGGGATGGGATTATGTGAACATGTGGCTCATTGGGTGTCACCTAAGTGTGTGTCCTCCTCAGCTCATTAATACTTCATGATGCCCAGAGGGCCAAAAATTCACCTGCAACACCACCCTATTATTTTGAGCAACCAAATGTGGTCAAAGAAGCAAGAAAAAAAAAGTGTCTTTCTGAACAGGTTGCATTTCCTTCCTGCTTATTTGTGAGTTCACATAAATGGGTTGATGTGGATAATAATCAAGAAATGGGAAGGAATTAATTAGAGTTTATTTATAATTATACACCCCATTCAAGCCCATTAGTTACACTCTTGTTGTTGTTGTTGTTGTTGTTGTTGTTGTTTTCTTGTTGCTTTCATTTAGTGACTGTTTGTACTTTTAAGGATTTGATAAGGTTTGATATCAGCCTTCTCCAAGGCTTTTAGCATATGATAAAACAATTTTAAGGAGGGATAATTTTTTGTGTGTAATTAAGAAATTAAATTTTACAATATTGTGCCATGAACATTGAAGACTTCTAGTTTGGTTTTGCAAAATCTTAATTTTTAAAGACTTACTGCATGAGAACCTGAGACAAGGTAAAGGCACTGAGGGGAATTCCATTTCTAATGTATTTGGGGGAAGGTATTGAGGGTGAGGAATCCCACTTTCCATTTTTTTTCTGTAAGACTGAGACAATTGCAGATATCTATTACACTCTTGGTAATCAAAGTCCACAAGATTATTCTGCATTCAGAAAGTGGGTTCTTCTTCCCTTCAGTGTTCTTCCTTCATTCTCAATACTCAAAGGGTATAACCTAGAGAATTGGGTCCTTAAAACAGGAATCCATAATATCCTTCAGTTTAAGGGTTGATGAGAATCAGGGATCCTGTTTCAGAAATAAACCCTCGGGGGAAGGAATACAGAAGACCAAAGTGGGTAGAGTCCTGAAGAAAAGGAGTTTAGCTTACCTAAAATAGTTCATAATTCTGTCTCCTCTCTTTCATCTTTTTTTTTTTTTTTTTTTTTTTTACTTCTACATTTCTGTTAATCTTCCTATTGTCTTATCAATGGAAGTTTGTAAGTCCTGAAGGCAGGTGCTATGGATCAAGTGTGTCCCCCAAAAGTTCGAGTATTGGGAACTCAGTCTCCATTGTAACAGTGTTAAGAGGGTGGGAAATCCAATTATAGTATTTGAAAGGTGGGGCCTTTCAGAGGTGATTAGACTGTGAGGACTGTGCCCTTGTGAATGGATTGATCCATTCGAGGGGTAATGGGCATGAGTCTGATGGCTTTATAAGGAGAGGAGGTGAGTTCTCTCTTGCTCGGGTCATTTGCCATGTGATACCTGCTTTGCTGCTATAGAAGAAGGTCCTCACAAAATGTGTTCTTTGGACTTTTTACTTCCCAGCCTCCAAAACTGTAAGAAATAAATTTTGTTTTCTGATAAATTACTAAGTTTCAGGTATTCTGTTATAACTAACAGAAACAAATTAATAGCCATCTGCCCTTCCTATTTAACAAGAATTTTTAGCAGGGCACATGACTTCCTGGTACATTTTCCAGCTTCCCTTGCAGCTAGCTATGGCCATGTGACCAAGATCTGGCCAAAGAGGTGTGAGTAGAAGTGATGTGTGCAGCTTCCAGGTCATATCCTTAAAGAAAAGGACAGGCCCTGTTCTTTGCTTTTTTCCCTTCCTACTGACTGAATGTGAAAGTGCAGGTGGAACTAGAATCAACCATTTTGGCTCATGTGATGGGAGCCATGTATTAAGGATGGCAAAGCATCAAGAGAGAAGGGGCCTACGTGTCAACAAAAATATGCAGCCACTGTACCTACCCAAACTTTCACATGAGAGACAAATAGACAATAGACTTAAACTAATGTTTAAGCCACTATTAGTTTTGGCATCTTGGTTAAATCAGCCTCACTGATATCATAACAAATGCACTAGGTTAGAGTGTGAATTGTCAGTGGTGTCAGGGGAAAGCACAGTTGTTGACAGTAAGGCTTTGGTATCAGGCAGACCTTAATTAACCCTTAATGCCACTCCACCACCAGAATCTGTGGCTGAGTGTCAGTTTCTTCTTCTGTAAAATGGGGTAATAGTAACTGCCTCACAGCATGCTGTGCAAAACCCAGGGGATGAAGATACAATGGTGCAACAAATAGATGTGGTCTGAATTTTTGCAGAACTCAAGGTACAGAGGGGAAGATACAGGAGTAAACAAAGCATAACTAATTTCAAATTGTAAGCAGTGCTGTGAATAACAAGGAGAGTAATGAGCAGGGGATGCCTTATAGGAGTTAGGTCCAATGTGTACACTGTGCATCTTATGACTTTGATGGATAGGTGTACATATTTAGACTAGTAGATCACTCACCTTTCTCTGGCTCTTAACAAAGCTGCAGTTAGAATACTTGAATCTGGGGGTGGGCTGTTCCCCACCAGCTAGACTGTATGCCCTGTGAGGGCAGTGTCCTTGCTCGTCTTGCTTGTTGCTTTAACTATGAGTCCCCCTACTACTGACTGAGTAAAGAGTGGCTAAATGATCAAAGCCCGGGTCACACATCTCCTAAAAGATTGAGTTGCATTATCTTCAAAGAAGACGGGATATGAGCTAGGCCAGGAAAATGTTATCTCCAAGAACTCTGTGGTGGAGTTGCTTTATATAATTACTATTCACTACTGAATTCTTAGCACTTAGCACAGTGCCTGGCATAGAGTGAGTGTTTAATAAATATTTGATGAATGTATGAATGAGTTTCTAGTAACATTTCAGTTCTCATGGTTAGAAATCGCGCCATGGTGAACATTCTAACAACCAGGGCTGTGCAGAAGTAGAATGAGCCCCTTTGGGAAGCAGTGAGCTCTCTATTGTTTGAGGCATTCAAGAAAATTTTTCAGGATTTTGGGGAGGGGATCACACTCTGATTAAAGGGCCGTGTCTTCCAAATAACTGCCAACCCTGAGAGTGTATGTTCTCTAAACTTGTGTGTTGTTTGCACCTGAGATATTTGAAACTGACTCTTAAGGAGTTTTAAGCATTTTTATTGAAATAATCAATCTCTGTAATCTGAAGTTGCTTGAATGAAGTTTTATGGGGTATAAAGATAAGTGTAAACCTGACTTCGGTCCCCATGAGTCACAAGTTCTGAATGGCATCAAGTTTTCCTGTGCTTCTTGGATACAGAGAGACATGTGGATGTTGTTGGAGTCATCTGGACACCAGGGACAAGGATCATGACAAGGTTCTATCACTTCACGCCAGTTTGTCCTACAGGGACCCTCCAATAATAATACCTTTTGCGTATATCCATCACTAAAGTCCCCGCATTATATTGTAATGATCTCTTTTGGGGTCTGTTTCCACCACGAAACTGTGACTACGTTGTTGGTATCTTAGTCACATTTGATCTCAATTCTTAATACCATGCTCAGCTTTGGTGAACGCTCAATAAATATTTATTGAGTTAAAAAATTCCCTACTGTCTTCATGGGAAGACAGAAGGGGTCAGAATTCCCTGAGTTTCATGGCTGAAGAAACTGAATCACAGAAAAAGAGTAAGTTGTCACAGTACTGACATCCACAGCTGATGATCTGGGTATTTTACTCCTGGCCTGGTCCTCTTAGAGCAGCTGAGTAGGCCCATGCCCTGAATGGGTAGTGGTACTTAGGGCTAAGGACTGCTTTCCAATCCATGGTGGAAGCTTGTTCACAGACATGAGGGGAGCCCCATGGGACTTACATGAGATGAGGGTGTGAAACAGACATACTTCTGCATTTTGTTTCTCTGTCTTCTGCAAACTGGACACCATCTTTCCATCCCTTTCCACCTCAGCCTTTCCCATCTTTTCTCATTATGGCCTTTCAGAAACCCCCTGCCCCTGACCATTTCAGATTCCCACAGCTGTTCTTGGAAGGACACACTGAAGCATCTGTAAGCCAGTGTTTGTTCCTGCGTTTCCTTACGGTGACTAATGGGTAACACCTGTCCCGTGTGTTCCCTCTTGCACTCTTAAATTGGATTTATCACTGCAGTAGTTTAACCATAACTAGAAAAATGTAGCTCTCTAAAGTCCCTATGATACTGAGGTTCCTAATGTGGTTTAAGTTATTCCTTTTATTCCTTGCGTCATAAATAATATAGACGGCCCTATTACAGACCTATACCTTGAAAAGAAAAGGCACCAAGATCATAAATAATACACACAATAGGGGTTTGAAGAGACTCATGAAAAGGCTCTCGGGGAGAAGTGGGTTACCGATGTAGGACAGGGGGTAGGTGGCTTCCAGGAAGGCTTGGGATTTGGGGGCCCACGCTTAGAGAAATGCCATCCTGTCTGTGAAAACCTTTTCAATTCAGCTAACACAATTGTGTAGTCAAGAGGTCACACATCGTCAGAGGCCAAGGTCAGCTTGGTTTCCGTCCCTGGTGAGGATGGGAGGAGGATCAATCTGCTTGTGCATTTTTCTTGTGCTGCACCCCTCCCCCGCATTATTGCCAGGAGAGGGAAGAAGAGATAGAAGCGAGTCCATGTTGCGTGGATGAGCTCGATCTCTGCAAGGACCAAAAGCCACCTTTTGCCATCACATTTTTCCGTCTGTTCTATCCCATGTCAGTCATCCTGTTGAGATTAGCTGCAATTTTTACCGGATTAAGCCTATCAGATTATACTCTAAAGATGAAGAAAATGCTATCCCTTCAACAAAATGGTCTCCACTTTTTTCAAAGTCTTCTTATTCTCTTTGCTTTGAGGGAAAGAGAGTGAGAGTGTGTGCACGGTGCCCTTTATTTGGGCTTTTATCTTAACGCGGGAATACCTGGTCTTCTGTTTTCTTCCTTCTCATGTAACTCTTCATTGATTTTCTTTAAATCAAACAAGCCACCATCACAGGCTCTTATAAAAGAAAGTCAGCCATGAAGGAGCCCTGGGCTCAGAATAGAAGTCAATCCAATTTCAGTTGCCAGAGAGCCTCTCTGAGCAGTGAAAAGTGGTCAGAGGTTCATTGTGGCATGTGCTGTCAGGACCCAACAGGAGCCTGCCACTGTCACCCAGTTGTGGGGGGAGGCCAGAACTTCACTGATGACAGGTTCTGCCATAATTTCATGAATGGGGTGGCTTGTTGGCTACTAGTAGGTCTTTCATTCCTTACTTTTTAAAAATTAAAATTGCTTCTGATTTCTGGATTAATCTCTTGCCAGCATCATGGGTAGGGGGTGCTGTGCCTCATTTGGGTAAGCAGCTGAGCCCCAAGCTCCTGCTTTTCTCCATGGGAGGTTTGATTCCTTTCCTTTGGCTGAAGTCAGAGGCTTGGATCGACTGTGAGCCGGCAGGACAATTCCCAGGACACACCTGCAGGAATCCTAACCTTCACAGACCATCCCTCAAAATCTGGTTATAAGAATACTGCATTATTTTTAAAAAATTGAATTGTTTGGTTTGTTCCTACTAATAAATTCTAGAAGTTCTTGCAGGATTTTTTAAAAGGAAGGAGTAGGGTGAAGAATTACTCACACATTATGCACTGTCTTGAAAAATAGTCCAGGCCCTATCGACTTCTTGATGTAATTAAAACTGGATTAGTAGGATGGATTATAAAGTTTCTAAGATCATTAGGGAGTTCGAGCTCCAGAATTTTTCTATTCATTTTAGTTCTTTCTACTCCCTTTTCTCCAGTTCTTATTTATATATGTCATTATATCCAACTTAAACAGGCCAGTCTTAGACATGTAACCTTGGTTGTCAAAAGGAAGAAGTGTCAGGAAATAGCATAAAATGTTGAGTAGCAAGGGACCGTAGAGAGCAACCAGGTGGGATAGATAAGCGATTAAGCAAGCGGGCTCTGAGTCAGGCTGACTGGGTCCAAACCGTGACAGCAGCTGTATAACTGTGGATGAGCTCTTCCTTCACCCACGCTGCAGCTCTCTGAACTTCAGTACTTCATACGTAAGCTGGGAATGATAAAAGCATCTACTTTGTGGGAGTATTTTGAAATTAAATAAAATTGCATATGTAAATATGTGTCCATATAGTAAATATTCAATAAAAGTTATAACTAATAATATCATCATCATCATCATCATCTAGTCTAACCTCCTGGTTTTTTGGGGGGAGGGAAACTGCGGTTCTGAAAAGTGCCTAATTTGCCCAGAAATGCAGAGCTGCAGGCAGAAAGGACTCCAAGTGAAGCTTTTCATAAGCAAATTACATCTATTGTGTAATTTTCAGAAAATCTCTCTCACTAATGTCCCCTTGATGTCAAATTTGTTTCTTTCTTTAACTAAAACTGAGCATATGTAGAAAAGTCTACTTCCAATTTAGATTCATAAAGCCAAGGTTGATCAGAAGTGAAAATCTGAAAAACAAAATAGCCTCTTGTGAGAGTGCAGAAGTTAGATCTATGAAACATTTGCTGGTTTAATAAAATACTTCTGTCTTACTGTAAACAAGATTCTGGTGCAGAGGGGAATGCTTGGCACCTCGTGCAGCCAGGTATGCCAAAGGACAAGGAAAAGCCAGAGATGCAGTTATGTGCTGTGATTGTCAGGGGCACCAGAGAGGTTTCTGCTCAGCAGGAACTGTCTGTGACCCCTGAGACCTAAAAAATGCAACCTCTCTCTACCTAGGGTGAAGAACTTGGTTACAGTACAGAGTTCTCTTGCCTACTTCATTCCCCTTGCCATTAAATTGAAAAATAGTTTTGAATCCAATACAATAGTTTTATAATTGAAAAATAGTTTTGAATACAATATTTAAACACGTCTACAACATACTCAGAGGTGTAAGACTATAAACAGTAATATAGTAGATTAAGTTCTAGAAGTTTTTGAATGGAAACATTTGTAGTTGGGTTGATGTGGATTCTGTAACTTACCGATGTGGATTCAATATATCCATTAATTGGTAAATTCTTAACTACCTAACTATGTTCCTAGCTGTATGCAGAACATCAGTGGTGTGAATTCTAAAGGAGTTTGCAATGTGGATGGAGAGACAAAATACACAAAACATTTGGGGAGCAGTCCAAGAGAGTATAAAATTGAATGAGATTTTATAAACATAGACACACACATACATGTGCACACACACACAGTTGATTCTCATTATTGCAATAGCTCCATTCTATAAAGTCACTGCAAACACTGAATTAGTGGATCCTGAATCATTTCTCCTAGGGGAAATACAGGGTTAGAGTCTTGCCAGCCTCTGATCACAGCATTTTGTCAGCCTATCAATACATAACCTTGTTTTATGTGTGTTTCTGTTTTAAAACACCTTATTTAATATATATTGTTGATTCATTAACATTGAACTCATGGCCAGCAGTATTATAACTCATGCCTGAACAGATCTTATCTAACACACGTATTTTCTCCGTAAGGCACAGTGCAGACTTCTTGAGCTTAGGAACACTAGGCAGCACTTGAGCCCTGCACTTAGAGATCATTTTAAGCAGCAAGATCACCAACAAAAAGCACAAAAAATGCAAAAAAGGAAAAAAACTGGCACTAAGTAGACTGCAGAAAGGACACTTGTTTACAGCACGAGAGCTGAAAGAGAAGGCAGAACATGGTCTTGATCCACGTCAGCTGGGAACATGGATGAGCGTCAGCTCCGGGTCTTCACAGCTTGACACGTCTCCGTCAATGACCCATGAAAGCCCTACAAGAACTGAGTTTGAGGTTGAAAGTAAATTTGAGAAAGTAGGCAAATTTGCAGATAATGAGGATTTCCTGTACCTGCAAATGTTATTTTATGTTATTTGAGGGTCTGCTAATGTTATCTGGTAGTACTGAAGGATGTCAGGAGACTGACCTATCCCTCAGGGCTCCGTACTGAGGAATAATGGAACATGAGCTTGGACATTTGTTATTTTTGCCTCCTAGCATCCATTTCTCCTTGTCCTATATCACCTCAATCTTCCTTTAAGAAACAGTTCTTCCCACTCAGTGTATATGGTTTGGATGGGGCTGATGTTTCTCCCAACTTCATGGGTGGACTGGGACCCATGTTGGCCAGCCAGGGTGTTTTGTTCAGGAGTTGGTATATGACCCAGGCTCGGCCAGTGAGACTTAGCTCTGGGAGTGTTTTCCTGTTGGGATTGATAGTTGCAAAAAGATGAAAGTTGGAGATGTTGGGGACCACCAGGAAGAGAGCCTGGCTGAGGATAAAACCAACATATAGAGAAAAGAGAGAGAGAGGGAAAGAGAAAGTAAACAGAGACTGGGCACAAGAGTAGATGCCGTTCTTAAAACATACCTGGATCCAGCCATATTTGAAAGAAACTTTGGGCTTTTAGATTGCATGAGACATTCCTTTTCCATGTGTTTTTATTTCCTCTGATAGTTCGAGTTGGGTTACATCCAAAATACCAGGACAATAAGTAGATGTCCTGACTGAGGAACAGACACCTTCTCAAACTACCTTAAATCAAAAGGAGGTTGTTATAAACCACAGAGACTCACATGAAATGCAAGCTCAAGATGTTTCACTGGGCCTCAGGTAAACTGGAATAGTAAATTGAAAACTCGGGAACTAGAGATCTTCTCCTGTGTGTAAAGGACCCCATGGATGTGCTCATTTTTATTTCTCTCCGGACCCCACCTGCATCCTCCTTCCCTCTTCCTCTGCTTAACAGATCTTGCTCATGGCCAAGTGTGGTGGCCTCAAGTTTTAACATTGTCATCATTGTCTTAGCCAGCACAGTTTCTCAAAATCCCAGTTCTAAACCCCCAGGAGGGTAATCTGATTACCCTGGTTCATCTTTTCTCATAAAAGCAGCCTGCAGATTCTTTCCTCAGATTTGTACCCACCTCAGGTCCAATTGTTGTAGAGCGTCAGGTTAGTGATTGTACGGACACCACACCAGGCATCTCTGACACAGGGCAGCTACATCTGAGGAAGTGTCCAAGGTCAGATGGGGGCCTTTGGACTTGAGATTGTGGCAGTAAGAAGCCAGAGATCTCAGAAGACAGCTCACTCTTTATCTTTCTCTCAGGACCCCTAATTTCCTATTTTTGAATGTGAAAAGATGGGGCTACAAAAATATACATTTATATTAAAATTATTTTATTTAAAAATATTTATTTTAAATATATACATGCATAAATATATACACATTTAAATATATGTGTATGTTATACTCACACATACATGTATATACACACATTACATATATAAAGGCACTTTCAAAAGTTTGTGGAAAAATAAAATTAAAAATAATACGAATTTTCCCATGAACTTTTTGAAGTACCCATGTATAACCATATGTATAATTAGTCATTAATTTGCAATCTTTGCAGGCATAAGGACAGACATTTTGAAAGCTGATATACAATGTTATCTATTGATTGAGAGTATATGTGTGTATTTTTTAAAAATAGAATGGATTATGACACTGTTACTTAAAACCCTTCAATGCTTTTCTGTTATGCTGTGCTTTTTCCACTCATGGCTTTCTAATCTAATTTATGACTGTATCTTTATATGTTGTTTATTCAAAACATTGCAGTACTCAGTGCCAAGTACAGTATGGGTACTGAGTACTTGTTCAATAAACATTTGTCAAATGCGTCAGTGAGTGACTTGGTACCTACAGATTGAAGGACTTGCATGCAGTAGCTCTTGGGTTCTTCCCAGAGGTCCTCTGTCCATTTTGAAAAATAGTTTTGAGGCATACACAGTTTCTGGGCCCCCAGCTATGCTTATTCCCTACAACAGAGTCTTCATGCTTCAATTAAGTGGATGCAAAATGCTGCCTTTCTATTGAGTTTTCTAACGATGCAACTCTAGATATTTCTCAAAACAACGCCCAGGCCGGTAGACCTCTAGGCCCCGTTTTGGATTTTTATGCTCTGTAGATGCTTATCATAGTCCCCTAGGTTGTTATTTAGTCAAATTATGTTCATTTTATTGCCTGTGCCTTTCCTCATATTTCACTCCCTTTGATTTGTTTTCCTTTTCTTTTCTAAATTCCCATTGAGGCATCACATTACCCCTAATTGCCTGCACTGTTCCAAACCTGGTCTCATTGCTGACACACAGAGGCAGCGTCTCTGAGCCACGGCTGGGGATGCCCCTGTGTGCGTGGCTGAAATTTACTAGCTCAGAGAATTGCTGAACTGCAGTGCTTGCCTTCCCTCTTGATTGCTCTTTAACATTAGCTCACTATTTTGTTGTTTTCTCGATTACTGCCATCCAGGAATCACCTTCAAGTTAAATTCCATCTTTAAGATTATTCATCCCCAGGTAGATGATCTGCATTTTTCAACCAGTGCTTCATTGTGTTATTTTTGACATCTATTACTAAGATCCACACATAGCTTAGTATTGTGTGCCAGTCTTCAACTACTGTTAGGAACACCTCCCAATTTAGTGTCATCTGCAGATGCGATTATCCTAATAATAGCAGTAAGATCTTCCCACTCTTTCTTGATTCTTAATAAAGTTGGTCGAGGAAAGCTGTGTATCTTTGCAGATCATACACTGCAGACTCCCTTCTCACTACACTGTCAATTTCCACTCATTGCTGAACTTGGTTTGGGTTCTGTTTTTACTTCCTGTGATGGTGGAAAATAATCCATCCAGACTTCTCTTTAAAAAGGGCTCTTCAAAAGCAACTTACCAAACCTAATGGAAGCTGTCAGCCTTGTTTTCTTTCTCCCGTTGAATTCCTTCCTCTCCAGTTCCATCTCAGAGGTAAGGTATATCCCCTGACCTTCCAAAGGAGATTATAGATTGTTAATTGTTGGATGGGTGGATGAATGTATGGATGGATGATTGAATGTACAAGACACTCAGGCACTAGTCTGCTTATAGACCTGAGATTGGTAGGTATGGTTTGGGAAGCCAAGGAGATAGTTACTTCCCATCAGTTTTATGTAAGTTTCAATGTTCTTTGGACAATCCAGCCTACTTCTATGTAGGCTGCAATCTGGGGCAGTCCATGTTGTCCTTCAGGTAGGGAGTTTTGCCTTCCAAACCACACCTTACATTTCTGCTTTTAACTCAGCCCTTGCATTTATCTACTATGTGAAAAGTCAAGTATTGCATTTTGTTATGCATTCCAGTGCATGAGGCATTGGTGCTCTTCCTTCTGGTCCTTATCTCTTTCCTGGGACTCTCCCACACAGTCATATGTAACATAGTATTAGGAAAGGTTACCCAGTGCATTTCAACTGTATTGGCAATGCTTTGTTTTCTCACTGGTTGGTCTTTGTTCTGTGATTCTATATCTCTTTTTGAGTGTTTTAAATACTTCATAATAAATTTTAAAAAATAATAAGAATACAAGTAAAAAAATAAAAATAAAAGATATGGACTGTGTCTTGTCAAAAGATGTCCTGCATATCAGTGAAGACTTGCATAGTAAATAGCTATAAGAAATTATGAGAAAGCACTGCAGATGAGATATGCCTGCAATAAGGTGGCTCTGGGAGATGAGAGAGCAACTTCAACCTAGTTGGAGGTGGTGGTGCTGTTATCAGGGGTGGTGGGAAGGGAGCGATGTACACTGGAAAAGCTCAGGCATTATCTTTAGGCTGGGCCTTGAAGGACAGCTAGAGTTCATCAGGCAGACAGAGCAGTAAGGATTACAGGCAAAGGGCACGGCCAGGTAAAAACATATGGTGCATGTGGGAAGTGGTTAGTGGTCCAACATAGTGGTGCAGAGTGTATCTGGGGGACTGGGCTAGAGGTTAGTTTAGAAGGGTGAGTTTGGGAGAGATTATGCATACTGTTTGTACCAGGCAAAGACACCTGAGTTTTATTCTATAGGCCCAAGGGCATTTAAACAGGAGAGGGTTACAATCAGATTTGTATGTTAGAAAGCCTAGCTAGGCAGAAAAGTGAATGTGCGGTGAGCCTGGAGGCAGAAATAACTGGTCTTGAAGGATATATATGGGCAAAGATGTTGGAATGAATACACAAAGCAAAAGGAACAGTGTGAGCAGCAGCATAAAAAACAAAGGTAAGGTGGATTCATGTGAAAGAAGGAGCGTATAAGAATTCAAAAATTTTTGATGCATATCAAAAAATATTCAATGAATGAATTAAGTTAGAAAGGGCTCTTGAATGCCAGTCGAGGAAATCTAAACTTTACTTACATGATGTTGAGTAACTATTTTAGATTTTTGGAAGGTACGGTGTGAAATGTAGTTTTTGGAAAATTTAATCTAAGTTTATGGTAGATCGAAGCAATGATAGACCAGAAACAGAGACCTGTTTTGATTTGGTATGACATGTAGTTGGTTTTTGGATTTTGGATTTTTGACTTATATAACAGAATTGTCAATATCTCCACCTTATAAATATTATTTTTTGCCTAGTGTGGTGTGTGTCTTCATCTCTTTCCATTTCATTGATGAAAATTCTCTGTGAAATTAGAAAATGTTAGATTCTAAATTTTCCCAAGATTCTGAAACAACAGCTAAAAGTAATTTCTATATACTATTGGATAGAATATTATATCTCTCTTCTTTTGTTGTTATTGCATATATTTGCAAACAAAGGGTAGGAATCTCCTGATGAGAGATTTGGCAAATCCCATTCAGTTTTATGATAACAAAATAGTTTATTTGCTAGACTATAGACCATAGATTCCAGATCATTCTCTGAGAAATCAAGGGTGACTACCAGTTTTGGAGCCTAAGCACCTGGGTGTGGTATTGATGTCATTTAAAGACAGAAAAACTAGTAGGAAAAAATACTGTCTGGTAAAAAAAAATACGTATGTTTGGTTGGAGAGAGGGAATTCTCTTTGGCAATGTCCAATTTGAGATGCCTGTTAGCCATCGAAGTGGAGACATCAAGTTAGATACACATACAGGTATATGTATATGTATATGTATATGTATAGGTGTATGTATACCTATATCTATGGGGGAGCTGACCTTTGGCAATATATTTGGGAGTAATCAACCTAAAGATTTTTTGTTGTTAAATCCATAGAACTGGTTAGATCACTGGTTAGATCAGTATATTATTAGTCAGGGTATGCTAGGCTCTGCTGCAGAAACAAAGAAACCATGGAAATTGCAGTGACTTATAATAAGACTTAATTTTTGCTACTCAGAGTCAGATGCAAATGTTCCTGGGCAGGTAGTTCTCCTCTAAGCAAAGATCTCAGGAATCTGAGCTTCTACTGTGGGACTCTACCAGTAGCAGCGCCAAGATCCACTTAGCCAAACCCATTTGTGAAACAAATGTGCTCCATTTGTATTCTATTAATCCCTCTATTTTTGTGATTTTTTAAAAAACATTGATAATTTTTTAAAAAAATTCAATTTTAGAGTTCACTGAAGGTTAATATTCTGAAACATGGCCCTTGTTTTGAAAGGTATGTATTTTGGCAATAAGAAAACAAAAGGCTAGTCTCTTAACAGTAGAAAAGTTTAGACTTTGGTTAATTAGATATATGGGGGATTTTTGTCTTTGCTTTTGTTTTGTTTTTGTTTTTACATAAGTGATAATTTCAGGACATTTGTCATCTTGGCTAAAGAATGATTCAGAGTGCTGAATACTTTTGTTAATTTAACTTTGATGTTGGGAGGGTCAAAACAGAATCATATCATTCTCTAGGAGGCTGCCACTCCATTGCCGCTATATTTTAAGAAAATTGGCCCTCCATACAGGAAATGATTTCATCAGTGAAATTCCACTTTGCACAAGATGTAAGTCCTAGGGGCCTTGAAATAAGCCACTGGGCTCCATGGAGGGACTTTTCTAATCTGCTGGCCCTGGAAGATAACTCTGTATTTAGTATTCTGTCAAGAGACTGCAGGGTGCCATATTTATATTTCATACCTCGGAATGGTTTAAAACTAAGTGTTATCAAGCCACCTTTTGTTCTGTTTATGAGAAAGAGATTTATAATAAAAATCATAAATAAGAGACAAAGAAACTCTGAAGTTTCTTTTTTCTTCAGCCTGCCTTTCCCTGTGCAGTGATAGAACAATTTATGAATCTGACAAATCCTCCCCTAGATAATGGTAAGAGTATCACAGTGCTCAGCTGAGTAACTCCAGGCCACTAAAGTTTATTAGACTTTGCAGCAACAGCGGCGGGATTGACGCAATAATCAAATGACATGCTTGATCTGGGCTCTCCCTGGCTCTCTTCCCACCCATTCCCCTCCCATTTCCTTCCTTCCCTTTCTCCTGCCTGTACCTAAGGGGGGGCGGGTAACCAACTAAATAGAGGAAATTTGAAATCGAATAGGTTGGCAGGGGTAGACTCCCAATTTCTGCAAGCAACATTCACTCAAAAAGTATGGAAAGTCTGAGCCAAAAGGTTAAGTGAAAATAAGGAACATGGTCATAAACACTTTTTGACTAAATTTTTGGTTTGGGTCTGGGTAACCTAAGAGGCAGGAAGAAAAGACTGCCTCACTCTTAGGCCAAACCTGAATTGTCAAGACACCAGAGACATAATCAAAGGGTATCTATAACTTGAGTTAAACCAACACTGATGGGTCAGAGTTGGTGAAAAGACAGAAATTTAGACCCTGGAAACAAACTACATTGTGTTTTTAAAACTGTGGGATTCATAAAGCATATTCATTGCAAAAGCAAAGCTTTTGAGAAGTTGCTTCATCCAGTGCTTCAAAATGGCAGCTGGAGGCTGAGTCTGTACGTCCTCTTGTTTGATTGGAACTGCACTATTTTGTAAAGTTGAATTGTAATGCTTTCAGGAGGGATTTTCATAGTCTAGAGTATCAGGCTTTACCTCTCTCTGTATCTTCTGCCTCTTCTACACATACAAAGGCTCTTCAAAAAGTTCATGAAAAGATTGGTATTATCTTTCAGTTCTATTTTTTCCATGAACTTTTTGAAGTACCCTTGTATGTCCTTTAACTTCTGGCCCAAGCAGGCCTTTGTGTTTGACCCAAAAGTCCATCCCCTGCTTCTAGGAGGACCACAGAGTGACTCCCGATCGAAAAGGAGAAGAGATCTTAAACTAACCTCCTAACTGTCTGCTCTTAAGGAGATGGAATTCAGTGGAAATTGCTGAGTGTCGCCGTTGTTGAGGAGCAACTGAAGAAGTTAGCATATTACGAGAAAACTACCAGGCTGACACCCACCACAAGAGACCTTCAGCTTTTTCGAGACAGCGAAAGGAAAAGGTCTCTCAAATATCAAGAAACGTACTTTATAACCAGAATAGCTGTGATAAATGGGGTAATAATATTCCACCCTGCCTATAAAGAAAAGTGGTATGGACATTATTGCTTTTTTGGACACTGGAGCAACTGTATCACTCATTTCTGAGAGGTTGTCAAGAAAAATTGAAGGGTTTAAATATATGACCTTTTACAGGAATTACTTCAACAATAGTTTATTCTACCACGTCCACTGAAGTTGCGGTTGCAACAATGAATGTCCTGTTGTGAGATGCAAATTGAGGGCTAATTACAAGATTGAATCCAATCTGGCTGGGCAGTTCTTGAAAAATTGGGTTTCTGCTATGCTGTTTCTGCTATCCTGTCACAAAGAAGAAATAACAGAAGGAAATTTTAAGGAAGAAATAGTAATGTTTGGAATGCAAAAGCTGTCATAAATAGAGACTGATCTTGAAGGAAATGGGTTTTGCTTTATGAATCATGGTGTTAATGACACAGTCATCCAGACTGATGCAGAACGCCAGCAAAGCCTCCAGAAAACGGGGGCAGTGTGGATGGCAACCGGATATGCGTGATAAAGCGAGATGAGGAAAATGAATATTTGTCCCTTCTTTGGCTAGTCGCTCTTATACGAGACACCACACTGTTATACCTGTCCAGACCATGCACATGATCTGGCCTGAAGGAGATCATTTCAGGAATACCAGGGTGAGGGGGGAGAGAATGTTTATTGAAATTAATTGAAAGCACCACTTCCTGCTTGTCAGTTTTGCCAGCTGCATAATTGTGTCTGAAGGCCTGAGTAAACTCCATCTATAGATGAGTAGTTCAGATTAAATGTTGTCACCTGTAGTCATTGACAACTCCCGGGATCTTCTCTGTCAAGCACCATATGTGCACACCAGAGACATATCCAAAGGCTACTGGCAAACATCTTTAGATAATGAGTGCAAATTAATAACTACTTTTGTATGTCAAGAGAGATCATGCCATTTTAATGTTATGCCCTTTGGCTGAACAAATGGGACAAAGATCTTTTAGATACTAATGAATAGTGTCTTACAAGGATTAATTTTCCCAACTTTTTGCCAAGTGGACATCACATGCAACATAGCTTGGTTTGCTGGGTCTTTGGTAGGGGTTGGTTCTATGGAACTAAGAGAAAAGGAGCTTTCACTTTGAGCTATAAGACAATTATTTAAGAGGATGTTGGTCTAGATTCTCAATGAAGCAGCTTTTCATGTGGTCACCGTGTAGGGGTGCAGGCTGTATCTTTATTCATACAGATCTTAGACTAGATGAATGGTGCCCCCTAGAGTTGTGTATGCATAGCCAGTGTAACTGTTTACAGTGGCCCTGATAGCTTCTCAAGACTGCCCATCATTTCTTTCCGGGTGACAGTGTCTAATACTAATGGAAAGTGTAATAATACTCCATAGGATTAACAAGACTTTGTTTATCAGCAAGGATTTATAGTCATTTTGATTAGGAATACAATATTCTTTGTTGTTATATATAGGAGTTCTATGTGTACGTGTGTGATTTCTAATAAAAAATTAGACATAATTTTTCAGCTATCAGACTTCCATATATTAAAAGTATAGATAATTGTCCATATTGGCTAGGGGAAGAGAAATAGGTATTTTCTTAAATTCTTATTTGGCAGCATAAATTAACAGAGATTTTTAATTTTTAGGAAAATTTGGAAATAGCTATTACATAAAAAAGGCTCATATCTTTTGACCAATAAATCCCTTTTAGGACTCTAGCAGAAATACCTCCATACAGGTACAAATATATATATGTGGGCTGGCTAGTTAGCTCAGCTGGTTCCCTGTAACAGCAACCAAAAAAAAAAATAAAAAAACTATTAACAACAGATACATATATAAGTATTGTCTATTGTAGTGAAAGGCAGCCAGTTATATAGACATATCTGAAAATGGGGATAAATCAACTGAGGAATGTCTATCTGGAATGCTATGAAATAAGGAGAGAAGCAAATCAACTGGCTGGTGTTCAATAGGCAACATTTGCAAGCGTATATGGCAACCCTATCTTTATAAGAACTGACGTAAAATATTTTATTAAGTGGAAAAAGCAAGTTGCAGTACAATATTTAGAAGATGACCCCATTTATATGAAAATTCAGTAAATAAAAATTACACACACACACATACACGTTCGTATGGAAACAACTCTGTATGAATAGACACTGAATCACTACCTGTGATTATCTATTAGATGAGATTATAAATGACTCTCACTTCCTATGATGTATTTCTATAGTTTTCTTTTTTTAAATATTTGACAATGACAAACAAAAATAATGACAGATTTTTAAAAATTTGCAATTAGAAAAAAGTAAACCTGCTAGCTTCCTTCTCCAGAGTGCATTCGGAGGTTTTGCTTGGTCAAGTTCATGATCATGAATTCTTACAGTAATGTGGATCCCCTAGGCAAGGAGCTGTAGTCACACACTGGGTGCTGAGACCAGCCAAGAGCTAATTCCTGGCCCTGTAGAAAAAAAGGAAACCTGATTCTTCTGCAATAATGGTGACCACAATCTTTTGCAGTGGTTACTTGTTCTGTATGCTTGAACCCACATTTTTACATGGTGCTGCTAAATATATACATTCCCCGGGACTCACATTTCAGATAAATAGTCACAAATCAGGTTGACCACATCCACCCCCACTCCTCCAAGAAGTCTTTGTAGTTTTTGTGTGTCACCGAAGGATCAAAATGTTACAATATGGGATATTTGCCTTGGCCTCATAGAAGACCAGAACCCATCTGGTTGTCTTCTAAGTGCTGGTGGTGGTAGAAGGATTCTTAGTCATTTTGGATGGTCAAGACTCATGAGAACCTATTGGAAGCTGTGGAAACAGTAATCAATCTACCAACATACCCTCTTCAAACATCATTTTGTACATAATTTAGGGGATATTTTCCCTTTTGGAGACTTTCCACTAAGACACCGTTTTTTTGTAGGTATTCAAAAAGTATGATAGACCAGAGAAAAGTATGATAGAAAGTAATATACGTTTCTGTTCATAGGCACATTAAAAATGGCTGTAACTTCAGTATGAAGATGGTCCTAGAAAGATAGCTTTCTTCATCAAAGATTTGAATAATAAAACATCAGTCTAGGTTTATGCTTTGGAAATTTGAGGAGGTTATAGGTCGATGACCACCATATTGGTGTTATGCACCTGTGAAATGTGGATCTACAGGAGAAATTTTTGCTAATCTCAGTTATTGGGAGTAGCTAGTCTTCTCTTGTTTTCTTTTCATTTTGTGAACACTGGTCACATTGTAAATTATTAAGATTTCCCTTTTTGGCTCAGTTGCCGGAAGGCCTTAGAACACAATAGGTATTCCCTTCAGACAAGAACATAGGACTTGATCTCATTTTGCATTCATCCGATGCTGAGCCCATTTTATACCCCTTGTATTTTTCTTTTTCCCCCCTCCCTCCCAATTTCTAACTTATGTTATTGGTGTAATTGGGAAGCAGCTCTAAATCTTTCTGGAGAAAAAGGAAGTATACAAAGAAAAAAAAAAAGTAGAGGAAAGGAAATAAATATGGATAGTTCTGGAGCTGGTGGTATTTCATCTCCCACTTGACTTTTCATCTCCCACTTGACGAGGCTCAGGGGTCAAGCTTCTGTAGCACTAACTGGAGAGTCCAGGCTGTTGTAAAACTGCCTAACTGCCCAGAGCTGCTCGGGGTTGGCTGAGATGCAGTCAGGAACATCCGGGCAGGTTCTTCCACCCACGCCTTAAACACACATGCAGCGTGAGAGGGAGGAAGTTACGGAGACCATATCTGTGGGGGAAACTGTAGTTCTGCTTTGGGGACATGGAGGAGAAGTGGCTTCAGCGGGAACACGGACTTTCAGGATTCAGAGACTCAAGAGAATTCATCTTAGCATTTCCCTAATTCCCACTTGCTGTCCACTTTTGTCCCAACTCGACTTGTGTAGCAGATATTTTTATAAAGCTGGTATTTCTGTATGTGGTCACTTCCTACATAACCTTATTAGGAGGTGGCCCATTTTTGCTGGTTCAAGTAACCAGTACAATAAAACCCTCTTTTAATTTATCACTTAAAAAAAAAAAGGCACAAAGCCTAATCACAGAGATACATTGGCCATCCCATAATCAATTGGGTACATGAGGAGGTGACTGCAGGGTGTCCTGCAAGTGAAGGCTTCTTTCTTCCCAATTATTTGACTTTTTGGCTCCCTCACATTCCATAATGAGGGACGTGATTGAAGGCAGTGGCTGCTTTCTTCAGCGATTTACCGTGGGCTGAGAATCTGCGGCTCGGTGGCTCTTTGTCCACTGAGCACTATGTCAATGGACCTGATCCCTGAGAGGAGAGCAACAGAAATATGCTGTTAAATCTTTAAAATAAGATAACCTTTAAGGTATTTTGTGTTTGTATTTTGCTTTCTTCTAAGGCATTCAAAGCATGTAAAATGACTACCATGCTATTAGGATGGCATCTTGCTGAAGGAAATGAATGGCGATTTTTCTTTTTTTATGGGTTGGGAAGTTAAGGGCCAAGGAGAGACATGGAACAATTAGCCAGCAGATTTGCCAGCAATGGGTCTGGGCTAGCATAAAATTTCCCCACCTGTCCTGCATCTGATCAAGAGCCCCACTTAAGGATCAGAAGTCCTGTTTTAAGAACATTCATTTTAACAAGGAGAATCTCAGCCTGGAGGGAGCCAGACTTCCCCAGCCTGCCCAGTAAATATTCAGTCATTTCAGTGGGTGTTTGATGGTCGTTAGCAACACAAAGCAAGTCCAGTGTCCAAGGAATGTGTAGAAGAATGTTAATTCAAGGTGCGGACCATAACTTGATTTTCTCGATTTCCTTGAGTTTAAAGTCTCAGCCACAATATTACATTACCAAAGTTATTTGCATTTGAAATACAATACCTGGGGGTTGACATTTAATTAAATTACAGTGCTGCCTCCAGGCTGTGAGGAACCAGGCTGGCACGCTGTGAGGACGGTGCCGGCAGTAACTTTGTGCCCTTCCTGAAAGACATAACAATCAGACGGTGGTGTCGCCGTGACGGACTGGGAGGAGGAAACTCTGATGGCCATCAGGTGCACACAGTTGTCTGGTTTGCTCTTAAAAATGCAGAGTAGAAAGCTGATGAGGGAGGTCATGGAGCCTAGAGAAGAGCACTGTTTTCATAACACCTTGAGGCTCCAGTCTCCAGGTTTTCTAAATGTCCTGAAAGTGGAGAAATGGTGTGAGAGCTCCTGGGTCTTATCAGAGCCAAGGCCCAGTCTAGGCCAGCAGGGTCCCCAGTGGGAAAGGAAACTTGTTCATTAGGCTTCAGAGTCAACATGCTCAAGAGAACTGGGGTAACCGTGTTACCATTTCTCCCCGCTCCTGGGAATGCCTGGTAGTCGAGAGACAGAAGAGGCCCCCATAGCCCTTTCCACTGATCACAGTTCCTGCCTTCCATGCCCCCAAGCCCCGCCATGGACTCACTAACCAGGCATGGAATCGGGAGCAACCACAGAGTGCACACGGAGCTCTTGCCATCCCATCTCCTGCAGCCTCAGTTCTTGACTGGGAGAGATTTTTCCTTCCCAGGGGACATTCTGTAAAGTCTGGGGACATTTTTGATTGTTATGACTAGGGAGGTGCTATAGGCATCTATTGAGTAGAGGTCGAGGATGCTACTAAATAACCCACAATGCACAGGACAGCCCCCCACAGCAAAGAATTATCTCGCTCAAAGTGCCAACCGCACTGCAGTTGAGAAAGCCTGCTTTAACAAAAGGTGAGATCTTGAAAGAGTGGATTCCAGCTACCGAGACAACTATCAGGATAGAAAATAGTCTATGAAATGCGCTGCCTCCGTGTGTCAGTCAAGGACTAGCTGGGAAGCAGAAACCACACTGGTGTTTGAAAGGAAGTATATTCACCGCAGAGCTTTAGTGGTCCAGATGTTGGAGAGGCTGAGAAGGGGGAACAGTGAGGCCAGGCAAAGATTAGCAATGGCAGGAAGCCATGACCGCTCCTCCGCCACGGGACAGAGGGAAGAGGTGGCAATGCTGGGCCTAGGGGTTATGGTAGTTAGAACCACAGCAGACCTGTCTGCTGGGAGTAGGAGCTATAGGAGAAAGGAGATTACAGAGGAGAGGAAACTTCTGGAGGTCTAACCTGAGGAGGAGAAAGGGGAGAAATACTCTGATTTCTCCCTTCCTACTGTCTTCTAATCTCCCTCCAGTGCCTCCTATCAGCTGAGCCCCAGCAGGAAAGCCCTGGCATGGGAGTCTGGGAAACAATCTGCAGAGGAGTGTGATAAATGGATTTGAGGCAAACTGGCCCAAGCCTGGAACCCAGTGAACTCTCCCGGGCACCAGAACCAGCAGAACAATGGTGACTTTGAGCCACCGACCCAAGAGTTCTGCTATGCCTGGTACTGCTCCCCAGAGCAGAACATTGCCTTTCCTTATGCCCGGAGACTCTGTCTTAAAAGAATGTCCTAGTCCTTGAGAAAGAGAGGGCAGACCTGATTGTTGCTTTTTCATTCAGCCTAAGAAGTAGAAAACGTCACGTGTTGAGTGGCCTCATGACATAATGAAGAGTTTCGTGTCTCTGTGCCGACAGCGAGGTTCAACGGGAACCCATGTTCATGTGCAGAGTGCACATTGTTAATTTTGCTGTGTCTGTGGCAAACTCAATCCTTCATTGTCAGGCTTTGACTCATTTTACTGGCAGCAATCTTGCTCCTTGCTTCACTCAGATGGATCCTCTCCACGGGTCCTGCCCCTCTCTAAGCTGGAGTCAGGCTGGAAGGACAAGGTTGTTGGGAACTAGAGAACCTGCTGTGATGGGTTTTATTTTTTTCTTACAGTGCAATTTTAAGACTCCAGACGAAGCAAAGGAAATTAATTTATTGTTTTCCATTTCACCTGCCCAACAGGTCACCAAATTCACAGGGATAAAAGTGATAGATTTTCAAGAGTGTCTTCTTTAAGGAAGTTCTATAGATGCTTAATTACTTTTGCCCCACTTTTGATTATCTGCGCTAATGGAGATGTGGAGGGCACAAATCAATAAAATCTCTTGATAATCCAAAAAAAATCTCCATGTTGCCATTAGTTTTGACCTCCTCCCCCACCAAACCTTTTATCGGATCTGCTAAAAAGTGCCTCTGCACCCCCTGGGCTCTCAATATATTCAGCTTGTTGACAGGCTGACTGATAAAATGGTCTGATTTGAGTTTTATCTCTTTTTCCTTCTCCTGCCCACTCTCTGGGGGAGGTGCTAATGAGCAGCAAAAGAACAAAACCATAGGAAAAAGAGACTACAGAAAAGCCAGGGTAGCACACCAAATGATTAAATAGCTCCCGTATCCCTGAAACTTTATAATGTCAGCTTTGTGGGTTTTTTTTTTTTCTTTTTACCTGAAGTAAATTGAAATAACTAAAATGGGCCAAATACATGGTGCCTTCACAGACCCTTGCTTTGAAGCTTTCAGTATAGCTTTTGTATAGTATTCATTTTCTGCAGAAAGATTTTTAATTGTTAATCTTTATAAATGGTGTTGATAACACTTCTCATGCTGGTAAAATGCCCAGGTATTTTCTTAAGCAACTTTAAAGCACTGACAATTGGAATAGCAATGCTGTCTTAATCCTACTTGGGATGGCTACACACGAGAAAGGGTTTGGGGAGGAGGTTAAATTTGTTTTCCTTGCTCTGTTTTGGGGTCGTCGAACATATTTATCCGTGATCAAGAATGGAGTTACAGGTACCATAGAAAGAGACCAGGACATCGCTGGCTGCATACCCGTTTAGTGCACACACTTATCTTCCATGCTTGAGAGATCTGGCAGGATTGACAATGAATAAAGCATATGTTGATGTGAACACAAGATCTCTTCAAAGTCCCAACTTGCGTGTTTTTCTGCAAGACCTGCAATAATGCCTTGTTTGGGTCTGGTTCCTGCCAAAGATGACCCCGTCTTCCCACTGTGCCAGAATGCACCCTAAATAAACGGAGTGGCTGATAAAGTGTGCAAAGGTGAGATGAGGTGAATAAGAGGAGAGAAAATGAATTGGCATCTGATTTGATCCCTGCGAGGGATACAGAGACCCCCTCCCTTTGTTCTTTACTCTCCACAGAGGAACGAAGGTTCCTCTCCGATGAAGAAAAGCAGGGCATTTTCTGATTCTCCTCTCTGTATTTTCTTCAGTCGCTTTTATTCAGTTTGCCAGATATCATTTGAAAGCGATTTCATAAACATCAAAGTGGCTATGAAATTCACTATTTGTATCTGGCAGGTGGCTTATAAAATCACTCAGGAACCACCTGGATTTGAGGAATTAGGATGATGTTTCAAGGTTCAGGCAGAGAAGCAGAACCGCCATGAGTGATTAGGGTAAGGATTTGTTGCAGGGTTTAGAGCTCACACAGTTGTGGGAGCTGGTAGATTGCTCCATGCAGGCTGCTGCCTCTGTACCTAGTGTTGAAACTGAAGTTGCCCTTGATGAGTCAGACCAGTGATTGGGAAGAAGAGCGGGAAGTGGACAAGAGTGAGGATGACCTTGAAATCCATGAGGATAACTGAATCCATGAGCACAAGTTGGAATTGTCTCTGACCACTTCTAATCTCAATGCCCCGGGTGACTGGCAAGGAAAGATGGCACCCTTCATTCACCACCGCATTGCATGTGCATCTGGCCAAGGACTGAAAATCTGAAAGAGTAGATCCAGCAGGAGCTGCAGCAGCTGTGGGTCCAAGTGCTGCTGCACATTGCCTGGATGAGCTTGCAGATCCCAACAACGTGTATGAGCTGCCGCTGGGCCCGGTGCCCAAACAGTGCACCAACCTTCAGTGCATTAAAAAAAGAATGACTGCTGCTTCACTCCTGCCTTTCAAATCTCTTGCAAAATGCCACTTGTGGGCAACACTAACCTGAAACCACACAGGGAAGGGGACACTGGGAAGCATAGTTCATGCTTAGTTAAGTTGGCACCATATAAAGCCATGTGATGATATGGCTCAAAAGAGACTGTCTCTGGACACATGTATATGTAATGGAGACTTCACACCTTTCCAGGAACCTGACTTCTTGGTGAATAGCAAGATGTCACTGTTCTGTGATATCACTTAAACATACAGTGACCTTGTATAATTTGTGTTTCAAACCAGGATATTTTTGAGAGTGAAAGTGAGAGCTATACTTGGCATATTTGGCATTTATTTATTGATCAAAAATTGTTTTACTGTAACTATAAGATTCCACTTTATGGGAGGTACCTAGAGTAGTCATATTTATAGAGGCAGAAAGTAGAATGGTAGTTGCCAGAGGCTGGGGGTAGGGAGAATTGAGAAATTATTGTTTAATGGGTACAGGGTTTTGATTTTGCAAGATGAAAAATGTTTTGTGGATGGATGATGGTGATGGCTGCACGACAATGTGATGTACTTAATGCTACTGAACTGTACACTTAATAATGCTTAAAATGATAAATTTTATGTTATGGATATTTTTCCACAATTTTAAAAATAAATAACTTAAAAATATATTTTCAAAAAGCTGTTTATTGTATTGGGGATTCTACAAATGATTCTATTCAAAAATTATTTAAAAAAATTTTATTCCTGAAAAAATTAAGATAACACATATCAGTGTACATTAGAGCAAAATAAGAACAACTTTTTATATTATGTGAACATTAAAAATAACATACACAGAATAATTATTCTTGGTACATATTCACATACTGTAGTAATCTTAGCCATGTGACAGTAAAGTGCTACTAGTATTCCTAAGAATGTACTTTTTTCAATGTTATTATTTTTAATTTTTTCATAAAATTGCCTGCAATTTTCAAAGTTGCATTTTTTGGTTGAAACTATTGACATGTTTAATTGACTAATCTTTGTAAACCATGATACTTTAAAGTGGAAAATTATTCTCTCTACAAATGCTAGAATGTCTGGGAAGCTCAGAGAAAATTCTGCTAAATGGAGTATATCCTCAAATCATTTTTCCCCCCTTTTCAAACTGAAATGTATAAATATTTCAGTCAAAATATTTTCACAGGTACTATCTTATTGCTTTCATTCAGGAAAACTTTTTGTAATAAAAAGTAAATAAGGCAAAGCTCATCAAATTATCTGTCTCTTTATAATTCTTTTGAATATTTTGCCAAATTAAGATGCTACAAAATCATAGACTCTCTCAACTTCAGTTTATCCCAGTAAAAACATAAATTTATATATAAAGCACAGCTCCATCAAAATATTCTTTGCAAAATTTAGGATATTCTAAAGCATAGCTGAAGAATTTCAAAATAAAATCTTATTCATCATTTAATATGTATAAATTTCCTTTTTACTTTTTTGGGGATAAATTTTAATGTGTTCATCCATACAAATATTTTCAATAATTGCTATTCACTGAATTCCTTGGGCTGTAGTTTTTTGATGTTCATTTGCTGAATACTTGATTAAAGGTTTCTAACTGATTTTGAACAAAATGCATACAAAATTTATAGTACTTTTTTATATACAAGATTAATACCATTGTAGAACACATAGGCTAACTTATAAAGTAGGTCTTCAAAGTTTCAAATCTAAAACCCAATTAATGAGAAAAACAATTAGTGATAAGCTATAAAGAAAGAAAAATAATACAACCATATGGAAGTTTTTTCAAAAATTAATTTCACATTAGCTTAGTCACAAATCCTTTGTACTTTGATTACTTTAGGGTATATGAAATGTAAATTTTAACATCTGTTTCCACTAAAATCTAAAATGAGTGAAATTAGTTTAAGAAAACAGTGATTTGATCTAAATAAAAAGTCATAGTTGAGAGCGTGATATGCAGTAGCACCTTCTGCAACTTTATTTGTTAAATCATCATTTTTTGGTATAGTCTCCTTAGAATAATTACTAATTTAAGGCAATTCTTCAGCACACTTACGTCTTTTGCTTTTCTTGTAGTCAGTGATATCACTACGATTCCTTCATGGTGGATAGTAAATGTCAACACACATTTTGCATAAGTTACAAGCTCTAACCAACTTTCTTAAGAAGTAGAATACATAACTTAAATTTACTTTAAACCTGTATTTGAGCTCATTGATGCCTAAAGAGTTTATTATAAAATAAAAAAGCATTGCCTAGTATTAAAATTAATAAGTGGTTATAGATTCTCATCATATACTGAAGGGCAAAATTCAATAGCAAGAGCTCCCAGACTACTCTGTATAGGATCATGACAGGACTGCTGTCATTTCCCACTTTTCCTGCTGACCCCACCACCTCTGTACAGCTTATAGGCATACACCATGGCACAAGAAGCCAGCAAAGGCAGTAGTGACTTTTCTCACGACCACCATAGACCAGAGGAGCTAGCTCTCCCTAAGTGCCCATTTTATCAGTGAGTGCCCTGCAAGCTGTCCTTGAAAGAGAGAGGTATGAGTTGCCCCTGGAAAGCATCTAGAAAAGAAATAAAGGCTAACACTGGTCATGTTTTAGATTTAACTATGTGTTAATGTGAGAATTCTATCATTCACAACTAGGCAATTCCATAGCAGAAGCTGAAAGCACAAAGTACATGCCTATCAGCTAAATCGGGGATATTTTTTTAGTAGAATAGTTTTTTATTAAGGGAAAAAAAAAATCGAAGACAACTCCTAAAACAAATGAAACACCAGGATAATAGGAGTAACTTGGAATTGTGCTGGGTAAATCAGGACATATGGTCACCCTACTCAAAAGCAAATTTTTTTCTGTTTGTTTGTATGTTTATTTCATTGCTCATTTAAAGAACTTCAAGCAGATTCTCTCAACTCTGGTCTCTCTCTGTTGGCAGGCAGATCATTCCAGGGAATCATTAGGCCTTGGTGAAACCTTCAGAAGGTAGCACCCTTTGGAATATTCCTTTCTCAATAACAAAGCCTGGTTGTTAATAATACATAAGTCTTGAAATTCTGACTTCTTTGCCATTCTTAGGAGAGTTGATCTGATTTGATTTCATATTATCAAACTTGAGATTATTCTGGGTATTACTTAGTCTAAAAAGCAGTACAAGTATTTTTTACACTGACCTAATTGGTAGAGATGATTACTAAGTGGAAATAGTTTTTTCAGAGTTAGAATAATGTCTAAAATTATAGTGTTTGCTGCAAATAAAAACATATCAAATCCTGAAAACTCCAACTGGGGTTCACGTTTTTAACAAATCAGCAGGCACTTGACACAGAAAAAGGACTTTATTCTGCTAGTTTATTTTATAAATTGTTATTCATTCAAATTGTGACCAATTCTCTCTAGTCCATCTTTCCAAAATGTGTATTTTTAACCCTTTGAGTCCTCCTACAGAGAAGGACTCTTTTGCCCTCTAAGTCTGAATGTTGTCTGCTTACAGAAATATGTTTTGGGTTAAAAAAAATCTTGTTTGGTTTTATTTTGAACATAATGTCCCATTTGCATTTTCTTATTGTAGCCTGTCACTTGTTATTCCAGAAACTTTCCTTGAGGAGTTTGGAGTGGCTTTTTACCACACTGAACATCATTGGTTTATGTGTATGAGCTGCTACAAAATGCAGTGATTGCTTAAAAAACACTATAGTTGCTTAAAAAAGATGACTTTGATTGTGTGTTTTTTGTTCCCATCACAATAACATTTTGCAGGTGATTATTAAATTAGAGATTTTCTTTGTTTTTCTAACAAAAAAAAAAAGCACCCTTTTTATGTCAGCACCAATTGAGTGGTAATTTTTCACATTTTACAAAAGATTTTTCTGTCCTACCTCCACGCCCCTCCCCCAGATAAAGAAGGGCTTTGACATTCTATGACAGGGAGGGTTTTTTGCATACACAGTGCTTTTGACTTTTCTTTTAAAAAAATCTGTTGACTCTATTGAAATGTGACAGGACAATATTTAACCTGAATAGAGGCATGTTGACTCCTCTTATTAAAACTGACAGTTAAGGACGTTTCTCTCTTTATTCCTTCTGATACACGCAGACAAGTCTTCACTGCTAACTAGTATACAAAATCAAAAACAAAAAAATACAGAGCAAAGAGATGACTACCTTATAAACAATATATGAATGACAATCGCAAGTTTAATCTAGCAAAGAAACCTTTTTTTATCCTTTAAGAAAATTAAAGCCCTTTCAAATTAGCTTGATGTATGAAGACAGACTGACATCATTAATTTTCAAAAGTATTCACTCTTCTTCCTTGGCTGCTTTTCCTCTCGAAGATATGGAATGTTCCACGAAGGCCTGGACAGGACCACAGCGACACCTACGGAGAGAGTCCAGGGCCTCATTTGAGTCTTGTGTAAAGCTTGAAGCTCTTGTTCCTTGGAATTTCTGTCTTATTTGCACTCTTAGGACAAAGATGGTGGCTATGGCTGCTGTTGTCCCTAAGCTCCATGCTAACTGACACTTGGTCTTTTTGTTTGAAAAAATGGCCGGAAATGTCAAGCTTTCAAGTTCTTTCTGTCTTGTTGGACCAATAAAGGGCCTCATTAGCATGAATGAGGCTTAAGTTCCTTTCAGTTGGACATGGAGTGGGGCTCTTGGGAAGAGCACAATTAGGAACCTAATGCCAACTTTCAGGGACAGGCAGGAACCATATGGAATTTAGATGTCTCTGGGTACTTGCCCGCTCTCCTTGGCTTCCACAAGTCAAGCCTCTCAAAAGGAATTGTCTGATTCCTTATGTATAATGCATTGGATTTTTATACAACATCAGTGAGCTGTCCACTGAGACAGAATTTTTTTTGGGGGGAGGGTATTATATAAGGATTAATGATGGAGTAATTTTTGTTGTAATGGGATTTGAGCTGTAGCAAAACCATGGATGGGATTGTTTGCTAGCGTGCTGGCAAAGTCATCCCTTATTTTGATTTCCATATTGAGCATTCTCTCCTCTGCATTGAATATCAAGTAAGATTTCTTCAAATGGTCATCAAATTTTCCAACACTTTTATTGTGGAGAGTCAGGAAAACTTCAGTTTGTTCCAGGCAGCCTCCTGCATTTACCATGCTGAACAATCTGTCTTCTACACGTCGATACTGATCCACCCGGTTTGTCTTTGAAAATTACCCTATTTGTATTTCTCTGGTTATCTTGGAAGGTGCCAGGTAGGACACTTGGTTAAGGCAGCCTGTAGATTTTTTCCTAGAAGCAATTTTAGATGCCTTCTGTCTTGTGAAGAGGAACCGCACCGTGTCACTATGGGGCTCAGTAGAGCCTATGACAAATGAGATCACCCTCAGGTCTTCAGGTCTAAGAGGTGTCAGAAAACATTCACAATTGGTATGTAAAAGTTCTAGTTTTTATCCTTCGCATGTGCCAAGATAGTGGGAGAGGCTGCCAAGTATGTCATGGTGTCTTAGTTTTGGTTTTCCCCAAAGCAGACTTTAGAGCAAGAATGTGATGCGTGTGGCTTATCTGGGGAGTGGTCCCAGGTGTGTTGTGAGGGAGTGGGGGGAAGGAAAGGGATCCTGTGAGGCATGTGGTAAAGCTGGTCAGCACTGCGGGCAACTCATGCTTCTTCCTGCTGGGGATCCTACAGGAGACTGTGTGGCCACCCTTCAGAATGGGACTATTGAGGGACAGGAAAGTCCCATCCCTTATTGGTTCAGAGTCATTCCTGGGTATTGATTTCTCAGCACTTCAGACCTCTCTTCTTCCCTGGTCAAACACTGCCTCAGCTCGAAAGAGTGGGAAGACAGTGTGTGTGAGATCTATCTGCCGGTTACTTCTGGGTGGCCCGAGGGGATGTGAGGAAGGCACCAAGAGCTACAGGTTCACATGGTTTAGAGAATTAAGCACAGTTACAATTTTTTGTGTGTGTGTGTGTGTTTATGTGTGTAGGGGCTGCATTATTAGTTCTTAGCATTAATGTAAAATATATATGTGAGGGTAGGTATTACCACTGTTACTCTCAAGCAGAGGGAAACTGTCACAGGCAGTAGGAAGGAGCTATAGACTCCCAAGTCCTCTGCTTAGCTATTTTAGCTCCAACTGAATGTAAAATGCAAAAAAGAGAGACCCATTAATTGAACAACATGGCAGTCAATAAGTCATAAGGGTTATATCATATAGGACTGAGTTGTGGGTCTTAACAGGTTATGTTTTCTCTTTATTTCAGCTACCATTAGCTCTATAACAGCACTGTCTGGTAGAACTTTCTATGGAGGTGGAAATGTTCTATATCTGGGCTGTCAAATACGGTATTTGAGAGTTAGGTGTGGCTACTGAGATGTGGCTATTATGATTATATCAGTCAGCAAGTGTTGCTATAATGAAATACCACAGACTGGGTGTCTTAAGCAACAGAAATTTATTTACACACAGCTCTGGAGGCTGGAAGCCTGAGATCAAGGTGTCGCAGGGTTGATTTCATTCTAAGGCCTCTCTCCTTGGCTTGCACATGGCCACCTGTCTGTGTCCCATGGTTTTCCCTCTGTGCATATACATCTCTGGTGTCTCTCTCTCTTTGTCCAAATTTCCTCTTCTTATGTGGATACCAGTCAGATTGGATTAAGGTTCATCCTGAAGGCTTCTTTTACAATTGATCACCTCTTTAAAGAACTTATCTCCAAATATGGTCACATTTAGAGATACTGGGGGGGGGGTGGTTAGGACTTCAACATATGAATTTTGGGTGGACACAGTTCAGCCCATATCAGGAACTGAGGAACTGAATTTCTAACTTCAATTAATTTATGTTGAATAGTCACATATAGCTAGTGGCTACTTATTAGACAGTGCAGTTCTAAAACATTCACCTGTTGGCTTTACTCCCACGAGTCCATAAAGGTCTATGGTAGTGGGGTTCCTCCTTCACTGCCAAGTTCATGGTTCAACTGGAACCCCACACAAAGAGTTGTGTCCTGGCAGTTGTCCACATCAAATAGAGCCATAATTCTTTAGGAAACAGTAAAATCCAAGGCTGGAAACGATAGAAAAGCAGATCCCCGAGGTTGAAGGTCAAGAGTACAGATACCAGCCAGAGACAGTCAGAAACTAGAAGCTGGGTGGGAGCAGAAGAAAATCTGTAATAAAGTGTAGTGAGTCCTGGACACTTAGTACAACTCTGATTATAACTGGTCTCATCTTATTCTTGAGTTGCCACAACCTTTGATGGTAGAAGAAAAACTAACACTTCTTAGCTAAGGGTAATTCCACCTCTTCTATTTTAAAATAGTCTCTAGATTAGATTCATTCTGTTTAGGATAAATATTATGTTGATGAAAGGTTCAGACACCCCTTCAGGGAGGGCTGTTTCTCTCCTCTTGCACCATCTAATCCCACCACACCTCTTTTCTTCCAGCAGTCTCTGACTACAGTGGGAGAACATGTCTTCTCAGTGGCAGCTGTCTTTGGGGCCCCTCCACAACCTGGGTAGCCTGGGGGGCCCCAGGCATTCAGTGCTGGTACCCACTGAGATTCAACTGGATCTGGCTGGTCATTCCAGGATCTGTGTTGGTATGGCCATTGCCTCTGGTCCCCTCCATAGAGGCTTCTTGTCCACCAGTTTGCTCATCGATTCCACATCTCTCCTCCTTGATTGCCTAGATTCTGGCACAGCCTCTGAGAACTAGGATGCTACCTCTAGTCCCATGATTCCCATCAGGGAGTGACTTTTCCCCCTCCCTAGGGGACAGGGACAATGCCTCAAGATATATTTGGTTGACCCAACTGGAGGGGGGTGGGGGTGTGCTACTGGCATCTAATGGATAGAGGTCAAGGGTGTTATTAAACAATCTACAGTGTGTAAAACAATCCCCACCACAAAGAAGTGTCTGGCCCCAAACGTCCTATTGCTGAGGTTGAAAACCACCTTTTAGTCCATCTTTTCCATACCTCCTTCAAACATTTCCAAACAATACTTTGGCAGCCACACCTCCTCTTGGTGCCATGCTCAAAGTAAGTCCTACTCCAGGAGACTTGCAATTTGTCTCCCTTTCCCTGAGAATTAAAGAGCAAGCCCCACTACATTAGCAGAAACAACGCACACACATGAGGGTTTCTATCCCCTTTGGCTCTACACTCTCTGGAGTTTCAACCCCAGAGGGGAAGTCAAGCCTTGTATCTGATTTGTTGCTTGCTTTTCTTTGTCATACTCTACATCACTCTGCTCTAGGGTTAATTGATTTGGGTGCCCACCCCCACATTCAAGAGGAGCTTTTATCCATCTACACTTCCCTTTAAGCAATGAAACCCATTTATCAATGGATGGTGAGAGGAATCCATAGTTGCTGAGTTGAGAGAATCAGAGCAGGGAGTAAGAAGGGGAGACTTAAGAAGCTTCTCAGGGCTTCTCCATTCCCCCTGACCCTAAGCAGTCTGTGCTTCACCCCATTCCCGGCTCCCCCACCCCTCTACCCCCCACTCCCAGCCTCAACACATACACACAGGTGGCAACAATGAAAAACAGTGCTGATGGCACTAGGACCCCAGCCTCCTTGGGGTCCCACTTGCTACCTTGGCCTGTCCCAGGGGTGACCACAGCTGCCTCCAAACTTAGCAGCTCTGGGGCCATCTGGGGGCTATTCCTTCAGTAGAGCAGTGCAGGAGAGCTGGTGGCCTCCAAGCCCAAGTGCACGTCTCCCCCGCTGCCGTCTGGAGGAGACAGAAGCGTTTGTGGCCAGCGCTTGGCAAAGCACACAGCATGTGACATCAGGCTGGGCCAAGAAATGCAGGTCTAGTTTTCTGTTTATATATAAAAGCCTTTAAAAAATCTTTAAATTTGTTCTTCAAGAAGAAATAAACCTTTATTAGACCCTATGTATTGCTGTAAATTTGATTGACCAGATGTTTGTCAGATTTAATATACACTGGTTAAAAAGTTGCTTTCTACATCTTGACTGAGGCCCTTTCTGGTGAGGAAGGAGCCGGTTTATAGGAAACAATGAAATCATTTTTTACACCTTACAGATGCTCTAATCCCATTACAGACTGAGGTGTTTAAAATTCTTGGTGTTTTCTTGCGTTGTTTTTATGGTATGAGTGATTTTGGAAAGAGAAAGCCTAGGCAAGAAAATATTTAAATAAGGCATCCTTGCAGGAGAACTAGTGAGGAGTGTGGGTGGGCAGAGGGAGACATGGGTTGTTTGAAGGTTGTTAAACACTCCTTCACTTGTGCTTTTAAGGATTCTTTGTATTTGGTTTGCTTTCCAGCCCTGGCTACTGGCTAAAGCTGAAAGACCTCTGCTAGGACTTTGATCGATGGTGCCAAAGCTCTTGATCCCAAATCCAGGAAGGTGTTCTGCAGGAGAATTTGGAACTAGTTTCTTTCCAACACCGCTAACAGAACGTGGCTTCCATAATCCCCTAGAGTTCTTTCCTGAAAACAGGTCATTAGTGTATTTCTCAAAAGACTTAAATGCTTGCAAGGGCCAGGGAAATAGAAAAAGGACCAAAGTAGGCGAGACAGCCCGCTGGGGCAAGCTGGACACCCCAAGCCCCACCACAGGTATGGCGGGGTCCTCGAATATAACACTTTGTTGCCCAATGGGGATGTGAGCCCAGTAGAGAGATATCTCCCAATTGTTAGCAAACAGAATTCATCAATGAGGTATAGTCTGAGGGCTACAGGTTTGTAAATCTTGTTCTAGCTAAATGTATGTAAATAGAAATATATCATGCATAAATTAGTAGTCTCCAAGTTTGAATAAACAGGACTAGTAGAAATGGCTTTAAATTTTGGAAGCTGACACAGTGGTCAGCCTTTTATTTTGTTATGTGAGGGTATTAAACAGACACAATTACTTTTTATTTTCACAAACCTGTTTCATAAAAGAAAGTACATTTAAATATTGCTCCCCCCCACCCCGAAAAAAAGTCAGAAGAAGACCATCTCAGACTTAAGGGCAACTCTTTATGATGAATAACTTTATTTTTGTGGGAAAATCATCAAATTATGCTTTCTTTTTGAGTTTCCTAGTGAACACTTCATCACAGACTAATGGTAATCTACGGACTACAGCCAAAGCTACCCCTTTCTATTGATACTAGTATAGATTGTTTTCTTCAACACTTAAGTCATCACCTGTTTTTAGAGTTCATCATCTCCCCCCTTTTCCTGCTTCCTTGGGCTTCTGATCCTTAGGAGCATAGATCATTAGAGCTGGAAGAATCTTAAAGATCATTTAATTCAGCCAGTTTATCCTACATTTAAAGAAATTGTTTCATGGGTCATATATCTCATTGGCTTAATATCTAGGTCTATAATTATTTAAGTCACACATGGGAGAATCACGTTTTTTTAAATTACAAAATAATAGAAGCAAAAAGAAGAAAATAAATGTTGCCATAGTTCTATGTGATGATCACCGTAAACATTTTGGTGTGCACCCTTCTCGTCTTTTTTCTAATTGTGTATTTGTCTGGGATCCTAGTGCCTGTGTTTTCACTTCAACAATACATTGTGAGCATTTTTCTTTACTCAAAAATCTTCAACAACACTTTTTAATAGCTGAGTAGCATTACATTTTATAGCATAATTTAATATTTATGGTTACATATTCACATTATTTCTCATTTTGAATTTTCTGAACAGCATTAGAATCAATATCATGGTAGCTGGGAAACCCACCTTCTGAATATCTTATTTCTCCTTATTCCTTTTTTTTGTACTTCCCTAGATCTCTACTAAATTCCTTACACATAAGCATAAGTTCAGTTCATCTGTATTCTTAGTCTAAACCATTTGTAAAGTGTTCAGGGAATCAACATTGAAAGATAATTCTGCAGCCAATGGGGCTATGTTTCTCATAGTGAATGTTACTAGATAATTTGTCTGAAGCAACACTGAGGGCCACTTTGGTAGAATGGATGACAAGTACTGGTCCTATTAATGGAGGGGAGAACATCAGCATTTAGCTTTAAGACCACTCATTTGTCAAGAAGCCATGTGAGTATCCACAAGTTCAATACCATTGTCATTGAAAATGTAAGGATAGAGTTTGGAACTGACCATTCGATTCAGCCATTCTGCTTGGAAAGAAATGGGAAGTACCTAGATCTGGTTGTATCTTCCTGTACTATTGAAATAGATTAAAAATTACAAAATGCGCTCTTTCCAGAGAGATTTAGAATCTCTTTTTGTTAGATCCAGTTTGCACGGCAATGTTGTAAATCTTCCTTGTGAGCCCTTATTATCCAGATTATTGGAGGCAATTTCATTAACTGTGTCGTGGTTTATATTCCCATTCAGAATCCTCTCACCATATACCTCACTTTTACAATTTAGTTCATCCTTGGAAAAAAAATATACTTTTCAAGAGATTGGGGCATATCTAATTTTCATGCCATTGTGTTTCATAGAATATTCTGCCTACTGTATTTTGAACTATCCTCTCTGAATAGGAGATGAGAGAAAAGAACTTCTGCATTTGAAAGAAGTTTAATTTCACTGCCTAAGAATCAGAGCCAAGTGTGAGAGGATTTCGTGGTTCATAAAGTCAAGGTTACTTTTAGAAAAATAGTGTTGGTGTCCCAGACAGTCTGAAATTGAATTCTGACAGCTGGAATTTGTTTAATTTACTCTACTTTTTTGTAAGTCCAAGTCAGCAATGGTCCAAAGAACTATCAACCAGCAGAGTATTATATCACCCTCCTTGATTCTTTTGAACCATTATCTCTGTCCTGAATGTGAACACTTATTTATTGTCCATTGCTATCTTAGCACATAAGTTCCATGAGGGCAGGAACCTTGTTTATTTTGTTAGCAGCGATAGGCCCAGTACCTAGTTGAGCTCTAAGCATGTAGGAAACACTTAATAGCAATTGAATGAGCAAATGAATGAATGAACCACCCAAACTGGGTAGTTTACTAGTGGCAATATTCATGCCTGCTAATAATAATTTCCCTTAGCATGAACAGGTTCCAGAATTGAGATGTTGTTCTCACGGAGACTGGATCTATAGCAGGAGAACCAAAGAGCACCTCTTTGAATGCCTCTTTAGGACTAGTGAAGAAATAAGCCCTAGAAGAAACAATGGGAACACCTTGTTCAGGTGTGGCTTAAAAGGAAGCCATATTTCAGAAAGCACAAGGCTGCCTGTTACTATTTCTGCCTTGGGGACACCTGCTCTGTGCCAGTGTACCCAGATACATTCATGCAGGTAGCCTGGATATCAGATTAACCCATTGTCCTGATGATTTCTATGGTCTCTTTTTTATTGAGTATTTTCTGTATCATGTTAGTGGTAAATTGCCCTTTTTGATAATTTTGTTCCCTTTCTCACTTTCTTCATGTGGTTACAGCTAGAAAAACAAGAAGGGAAATAAAAAGAAAGATGATGTGTCTTTGTGTTAGCACCGTTGTACCAGGGAGACTGTTTCCCACACTTATCCCTCACCCCAAACTGGTTCCTCTGTCATCCTTCTTAGGAATATTGCTCCAGATTCATTTAAAATTACAATTAATTAATAAATTAATTAAAATAGAGTAATAGTTTTTTAACTCTTCCCTTGAACAGGGGTATCCTTATTGGGAGAGGCAAGGAGGCATAGAATAATGGCTGCGAGTAGCATGGTACAGAGAAAAGAAGTAGGCTCTCACACTGTAGACGTTTGCCCAGGGCCTGCAATACACGAGGGGTCCTCAGAAAGTTCATGAAAGGATTTGTGCTATCTTTTAATTCAGTGTTTTCACAACCTTTTGAAGTATCCTCGTGCTTAGGTGCTCAATAATGTTTGTTGATTTAAATTATAAATACTAAGATGTTTTCTGGCATATTCTAGGCATTCGATAAATAAAATGACCATAAGCTCTGTTTACCATGCTACCAATAAAGCATGAGATAAAGGAGTGTATCCAGATACATCAACTGGGAAGAAGACTCAGGGGTGCCTCATGTTCCAGTTAGAGCTTCCATTTATCACAGATTGAGATCCTAGATTACTAACATAGACAAATGGTCAGTAAACCCAAGGGCTGGGAAATCAGGACCTGATACAGGGGCCAGACAGGATTATGTAAGAAAATACGGAAGAGTGAGGGCGGTGGTGAACTGGGAAAGGTAGACCCTGCCCAGAAGCATTCAATTCCGGAGTTAAAAAACACCATGTGGTCAAACAAAATATGTCTGTGGAACATATGTGGCCTCTAGGCTGTCACTCTGCTATCAAAAAAGGAATCTATTACCTTATTTTCCTGATGAAAAACTTAGGGATATTAATTTGGAAGGACAACAGATAAATGGTCTGTTCTTCTCTGAACAATTAGAATGAAAATGAACATTGTACTCTAGATTTTCTGTATGTTTTCATATTTTTATAACATTAATATGATTAATAAATGTTTATAGAAAGAAATGGCTCATGTAGAAAATTTGGAAAAAATGGAAAAGTATGAGAGAAAACAAAATTACCTGTAAAACTACCACACAGAAATAACCCCTTTTTATAGCACTAGCCTCCTAGAGTTTTTTCAATGCATAGACATAGTCATATAGACATCATGGAATTGTGCAAAATTGAGATTATGCCATACAATTTGTTTCATTTAACTCAACATTACAGTGTATTTTCCTGTGTCATTAAAGGCTACTTTAAAAGCATGATTTAAAACGGCTGCATGACATTTTATCATATGAATGGACCAAATTTTATGTCACCGTTTAACAGTTAACTATGGAAATGGACATTTAGATTTTATATCATTTTTCTCTCTTTTAAATAATATTGTGATAAAAATCTTCATACATGTATCTATATGAAATTCTCTGATGTTTAGGATCAGTTCCCAAATACTGAAGTTTGTGGTTGGAGTATGAATATATATTTTTTTTAATTTCATTTGGTTGATATACATTGTGGTTGATTATTGTTGCCCCTTACCAAAACCTCCCTCCCTCCTCCCTCTCCTCCCTCCCCCGAAACAATGTCCTTTCTGTTTGCTTGTCGTATCAACTTCAAGTAATTGTAGTTGTTATGTCTTCTTCCCCCCGCCCCCGTTTTTTTTTTTTTTTTTGTGTGTGTGTGTGTGTGTGTGTGTGTGTGAATTTATATATTAATTTTTAGCTCCCACCAATAAGTGAGAACATGTGGTATTTCTCTTTCTGTGCCTGACTTGTTTCACTTAATATAATTCTCTCGAGGTCCATCCATGTTGTTGCAAATGGCAGTATTTCATTCATTTTTATAGCTGAGTAGTATTCCATTGTGTAGATGTACCACATTTTCCGTATCCACTCATCTGATGATGGGCATTTGGGCTGGTTCCAACTCTTGGCTATTGTAAAGAGTGCTGCAATGAACATTGGGAAACAGGTATACCTTCGACTTGATGATTTCCATTCCTCTGGGTATATTCCCAACAGTGGGATAGCTGGGTCGTATGGTAGATCTATCTGCAATTGTTTGAGGAACCCCCATACCATTTTCCATAGAGGCTGCACCATTTTGCAGTCCCACCAACAATGTATGAGAGTTCCTTTTTCTCCGCAACCTCACCAGCATTTATCGTTCAGAGTCTTTTGGATTTTAGCCATCCTAACTG
Organism: Cynocephalus volans; assembly: GCF_027409185.1. Classification (NCBI taxonomy): domain Eukaryota; kingdom Metazoa; phylum Chordata; class Mammalia; order Dermoptera; family Cynocephalidae; genus Cynocephalus; species Cynocephalus volans. Next base: position 129,759,925 of record NC_084469.1, on the reverse strand, counting down.
GGGTTAGATGGTATCTCAGTGTGGTTTTGATTTGCATTTCCGGGATGCTGAGTGATGTTGAGCATTTTTTTCATATGTCTGTTGGCCATTTGTATATCTTCCTTAGAGAAATGCCTACTTAGCTTTTTTGCCCATTTTTTAATTGGGTTGCTTGTATTTTTCTTGTAAAGTTGTTTGAGTTCCTTATATATTCTGGATATTAATCCTTTGTCAGATGTATATTTTGCAAATATTTTTTCCCACTCTGTTGGTTGTCTTTTAACTCTGTTAATTGTTTCTTTTGCTGTGCAGAAGCTTTTTAGTTTGATATAATCCCATTTGTTTATTTTTCCTTTGGTTGCCCGTGCTTTTGGGGTCGTATTCATGAAGTCTGTGCCCAGTCCTATTTCCTGAAGTGTTTCTCCTATGTTTTCTTTAAGAAGTTTTATTGTTTCAGGGTTTATATTTAAATCCTTAATCCATTTTGAGTTGATTTTAGTATATGGTGAAAGGTATGGGTCTAGTTTCATTCTCCTGCATATGGATATCCAGTTATCCCAGCACCATTTGCTGAAGAGGCAGTCCCTTCCCCAGTGAATAGGCTTGGTGCCTTTGTCGAAGATCAGATGGCAGTAAGTGTGTGGGTTGATTTCTGGATTCTCTATTCTATTCCATTGATCAGTGTGTCTGTTTTTATGCCAGTATCATACTGTTTTGGTTATTATAGCTTTGTAGTATAGCTTAAAGTTGGGTAGTGTTATGCCTCCAGCTTTATTTTTTTTTGCTCAGCATTGCTTTGGCTATGCGTGGTCTTTTATTATTCCATATAAATGTCTGGATAGTTCTTTCCATTTCTGAGAAAAATGTCTTTGGAATTTTGATGGGGATTGCATTGAATTTGTATATCACTTTGGGTAGTATGGACAATTTCACTATGTTGATTCTTCCAATCCAAGAACATGGGATATCTTTCCATCTTCTTGTATCCTCTCTAATTTCTCTCAGCAGTGGTTTGTAGTTCTCGTTATAGAGATTTTTCACCTCCTTGGTTAACTCAATTCCTAAGTATTTTATTTTTTTGGTGGCTATTGTAAATGGGCAGGCTTTCTTGATTTCTCCTTTTGCATGTTCACTATTGGAGAAAAGAAATGCTACTGATTTTTGTGTGTTGATTTTGTATCCTGCTACTGTGCTGAAATCATTTATCAATTCCAAGAATTTTTTTGTAGAGGTTTTAGGCTGTTTGATATATAGGATCATGTCATCTGCAAACAGGGACAGTTTGCCTTCATCTTTTCCAATCTGGATGCCCTTTATTTCCTTCTCTTCTCTGATAGCTCTGGCTAGTACTTCCAGCACTATGTTGAATAGGAGTGGTGAGAGTGGGCGTCCTTGTCTAGTTCCTGTTCTTAAAGGAAAAGCTTTCAGCTTTTCCCCATTCAGGATGATATTGGCAGTGGGTTTGGCATATATGGCTTTAATTATGTTGAGATACTTTCCCTCTATACCTAACTTATAGAGGGTCTTTGTCATGAATGAGTGCTGAATTTCATCAAATGCTTTTTCAGCATTTATAGAGATGATCATATGTTCCTTGTGCTTGACTTTATTAATATGGTGTATCACATTTATTGATTTGCATATGTTGAACCAACCTTGCATCCCTGGGATGAATCCCACTTGATTGTGGTGAATAATTTTACGTATGTGTTGCTGTATTCTGTTTGCTAGTATTTTGTTGAGGATTTTTGCATCTATGTTCATCAAGGATATCGGCCTGTAGTTTTCTTTTTTGGTTATTTCTTTACCTGGTTTTGGTATCAGGATGATGTTTGCTTCATAGAATGAGTTTGGGAGATTTGCGTCTGTTTCAATCTTTTGGAATAGTTTGTAAAGAATGGGTGTCAATTCCTCTTTGAATGTTTGGTAAATTTCTGCTGTGAATCCATCTGGTCCTGGGCTTTTCTTTGTTGGGAGCCTTCTGATAACAGCTTCAATCTCCTTTATTTTTATTGGTTTGTTCAAATTTTCTGTGTCTTCATGGTTCAGTTTTGGGAGCTTGTGTGTGTCCAGAAATTTATCCATTTCCTCCAGATTTTCAAATTTGTTGGCGTATATTGTTTATAGTAGTCTCAAATGATTCCTTGTATTTCAGATGAATCAGTTGTAATATCACCTTTTTCATTTCTAATTTTTGTTATTTGAATCTTCTATCTTCTTTTTTTTTGTTAGCCATGCTAATAGTTTGTCAATTTTATTTATCTTTTCAAAAAACCACCTTTTTGATTCATTGATCTTTTGTATTGTTTTTCAGGTTTCAATTTGCTCTGATCTTAATGATTTCTTTCCATCTGCTAACTTTAGGTTTGGATTGTTCTTGTTTTTCTAGTTCTTTAAGGTGAAGTGTTAGGTTGTTCACTTGCCATCTTTCCATTCTTCTGAGGTGAGCATTTAATACAATGAATTTCCCTCTTAATACTGCTTTTACAGTATCCCACAGGTTTTGGTATGATGTATCATTCTTTTCATTAGTTTCAAGAAATTTTTTGATTTCCTGCTTGATTTCTTCTTGGACCCATATGTCATTAAGTAGAATGCTGTTTAATTTCCATGTGTTTGTATAGTTTCCAGAGTTTCGTTTGTTATTAATTTCTAGTTTTACTCCATTGTGGTCGGAGAAAATACATCGGATAATTCCAATTTTTTTGAATTTATTGAGACTTTATTTGTGACCTAATATGTGATCTATCCTGGAGAATGATCCATGTGCTGATGAGAAGAATGAATATTCTGAGGTTGTTGGGTGGAATGTTCTGTAGATATCTGCCAATTCCAATTGGTCTAGAGTCTTGTTTAGATCTTGTGTTTCTCTACTGATTCTTTGCCTAGATGATCTGTCTAATATTGACAGTGGAGTGTTCAGGTCCCCTGCTATTACAGTATTAGTGTCTATTTCCTTCTTTAGGTCTAATAGAGTTTGTTTTATAAATCTGACTGCTCCAACATTGGGTGCGTACATATTTATGATTGTTATGTCTTCTTGATGCATCAGTCCTTTTATCAGTATGTAGTGTCCGTCATTGTCTCTTTTTATGGTTTTTAGTTTAAAGTCTATTTTGTCAGATATAAGAATAGCTACTCCAGCTCGTTTTTCTTTTCTGTTTGCATGGTAAATCTTTTTCCATCCTTTCACTCTTAGTCTATGTGAATCTTTATGGGTAAGGTGGGTCTCTTATAGGCAGCATATAGTTGGGTCGTCCTTTTTGATCCAGTCAGCCAGTCTGTGTCTTTTGATTGGGGAATTTAAGCCTTCTACATTAAGAGTTGTTATTGAAAAGTGTTGATTTATTCCTAGCATTTTATTGGTTGTTTGGTTGTTTTAGGTGTCTTTTGTTCCTTGCTTTCTGATTTACTGTTTGGTTTCTGTGTTTGTTGGTTTCTTAGGTTGTAGATAGCGTTTTTGTTTGCTTGTTTTCTCTTCATGAATGCCATTTTTATTATACTAGTTGGTTTTGATTTTTCTTGGGTTTTTATGGCAGTGGTAGTTATTTTTCAGGAACCAAACCCAGTACTCCCTTGAGGATTTCTTGTAAGGGTGGTCATGTGGCAGTGAACTCCCGCAGTTTTTGTTTGTCTGAGAAATATACTATTTGCCCTTCATTTCGGAAGGATAGCCTTGCAGGGTAGAGTATTCTTGGCTGGCAATCTTCGTCTTTTAGTATTTTGAATATATCATCCCATTGGAGTATGAATATTTTTAAGAGTGTTGGTAAATATTCCTAGATTGTCACTCAGAATCGTTGTTCCAATTTACACCAATAGAGCCCATGTCTACAGCTTTTTCCACACTGGAGGTTGTCATTAAAAAATGAAACAAATGAAACTTTGCCAGTGTGCTAGATAGAAAATATTTTCTTTATGCCTTTTTTTGTATTTCATTGATTTATATTTCTTCTTTGTGAAACTTACTCTAATGCCATTGCCTGTTATTCTATGGGTTACTCATCAATTTCACAGATATTTATTACACAGCTACTATGTACCAGTCACTGTTCTAGCACTGAGCAAACAGCAGTGAAGGAAACAGCAAACTCCTGTCATAAGATTTCATGAAGTAATACCCGTAACACATGAGTAGTGTCTGGTTCATGCAAGATTTCAGAGTTATCATCCATCATTCTTGGTGTGGTCATATGGGTTTGTACTAATATTATTAGCTTCTGTTTGTGGGGCAGGGTGTTTCTGACAGTTTTTCTTTATTGAGTTGGCTGGCAATGACCTAGGTGTTCCTGGGCATGACTATGAACCTCAAATAAATATATTCCTCTAAAGTCAAATTAAATGTAACCAGATCCCAAAATTCCAATGACCACTCAGTTGCCACCTGACATGGTTCTATAACAAAAGCAATGTGAAGAGACAGCAGCCTTAACTGATTGCTTAACATATCTTACTTTTGCAAATTTTGCAAAAACATATAACTCTTTACCGTGGTCTCTCTGAAGGCCTTACAGCTAATCTTCTTCTGGGTAGGGTAGATATCAGGAGCTTGAATAGCGTCACTCAGACCCCAAGTTCAGGTGGGATCACTGAAACACAATTAAAAAGTGAAAGTTCAAGATGACCAAGATTTTTATTTCTCCTCCTTGATAGACAAAGCTTTTAAAATCCAGGGCACACCGCCATGTTGTATTGAGCATGTGGAACGAAGGGTGACAAAGAATCAGGCTTTCTTAATCAGAATTACAGGTTTTATGGAACTAATCCCACTACTTCCCTAATTTCAATGTGTTTTCTGTATGGTCTGATACAGGAGGGCTGACTTTTGTTTTTAAACACGATTCAGTGTATGTTCTGGCCACAGAAGGCCAATGTGCAAGTGGATTCCAGGTGTGCCTGTTTCATCTGGACTTCAATCCCTTTAAACTCGTCTGTTTGTAAATGTTCCTACCAGACAGGGACAAGGAAGGAGGGAGGGATGGATGTGTGTGATTTTAAGGTAGGTTCTTGTAGTTAGAGAATGGAGAGGCTGGGAGCCGGGAGGTAGTGAAGAAAGGATAACATATTAGGTATCAAATTTATATCAGAATAAATGTCCTTTCAAGACAGCACGCCTTGGAACAAAATGTCACCAAATCCTCACCTTTTACCAGGAGCACACTGGCCACTTTTTATTCTGCAGTTTGATGGCTGCTGAGCTACTTAGGCCTGAGCCTGAGGCTGGCGGGCTGCATGAAAAGTTCTGTGTAATTGCACACCTGCCTGTGGCCCGCCTCTGCAGCAATGTCTCATAAAAATCTTAAGCGGCTGTCACTTTTCATGGCTAATGAACTGGGGAACTGGGAATGAGATCTAGAGCCAATTCTTGGATTAAATCTTCTGAGCCTCAAATAAGGCTGTGTTTAGGAATTGGAGAGGAGGGGGGAGGCCTGAACCGTCGTTGATGAAGGATGATAAACTCCAGCCTTCCTCAGGAGCCTGAGCCTAGCACCCTGCTTGGAGAGCCCACCAGTGACCAATCAAGGAGGGACATGAATATCAAAAGGCTTGAGTGTCAATAACATATTTAGTGGTTTTTCCCTCTGTTGGTTTTTCATGTGATTTCTAAGAGGCTCCTTCTTAAGAAACTTTGAAGTAAGGAGCATTTACATTCACGTGCTGATCAGGAACCACATGGTGGTGGCCTCTGGTCACCACTGAGAGGTTGGGCTTGAGCAGAGGGTATCAGGAAACTTCTGGCACAAAGGAATGAAACTGAATGGAAACTGCCAGTCCCTGTTAAAGGCAGGTGGTCTATGAAGAAAAGAGTTGCAAGGTAGATTCTATCCTATGATGCATACAGAGAAATAAATAAACAAACAAGCAAACAAATAAATGTATATCCTCTTTCCCTTTATTGCATGCTAAAGACAATACCTGCAGGTGCTTTCACCCCCGAGGAGGAATGGCAGTGAGCCGGAGCCCAGGCATAACTGCGTTAGGAATATTTCATATAGGTCCCAACCAGATCTCCTTGTCTTTCATCGGGTTTTCTTTCTGAGACACTGCAAATGTCCTTTTCCTTCTTTTATTTTTCGGCTGCTCTATGGTGCTTGCACTCATTTCCAACGAAGGACGTGCACATTCTTCCGTATGGCAAGGTGAAAATAATTTTATTTTCATCACTCTCCTCACCTTCCCCCACCCTAACCTTGTGATGGATTTACTTGAAAAAAAATAATGACGGGTCTTCACAAACTGGCCTGACAGTTGTGATGCGGAGAGCGAGCCGGCTGTGGAGGGACGGGGAGGCATCTCTGTACCTATTATGGCAAAAATCGATAATGCTTTCTGTAAATTGCTCCTCCCAAAGGAGCAGAACAAATGCAGGAGACAGGGGAAACCATCATTCTGTGTGAAGGCTCCGCACACTTGGACCAATGCAATTATGAACAGGAGGGCGGTTAGGTCTGAGACTGTGTGTGTGTGTGTTCAGAGTAAGAATTCTGGGGGAGGGGGAGCTTATTCATCATAAAAATTTAATTGTCTCCTTTTTCTCTCAGAAAGGTACATCCTTCCTTCTCTCTTTCAGAGGTGGGAAAGACTTAGTCCAAGAAATCTCAGTAAATCCTTTGGAAGTTGCAATGGGTGGATTACGGAGAATAGTCGACCCATTCAATTGTTGATTTCCTGGCTGGGGACTTGATTGTTTATTTCCTGGCTGGGGACATAATTGTTCTGGTGCTTTTCTGAGAACTGTCTTGAAAGGACTGTGGGAATTCCATACTGGATCTATGATTGTAAACAGTCTTGTATGTTTGGGCTGTGTTGGAATTTTCTTTAGATTCCAAATGCTCATCTTAGTAACCTTTGAAAATATATATTACAAGTTCCTTCAGGGACTATTTTTTCTGTAAGATTATGACTCCCTCCCAGCCCATCCTTTCCCCCACTTAAGGTGCAGAGAGGAATTAGAGTCATTCTATAATGATGATTCTTGTGGTCCACTGCTATCCTTACTTTTTTTCCCGGCAAGAGGAGCCTACAAATTAATTATTGCCATGAAACACAAGTTGATGGAAATAGACAAGAGATGTCAAAAAAATTGTTTTTCGATTGATGTATTGGATTAGGGAAGTAATACACCTGGAATGCAAAAGTTTTATGCAGGTTGTTTAAATAGCTAAGATATAAAGGAAATTTGCTGTGTTGGAAAGACTAGTGGATTTAAAGCCTGGAAGACCTAGGTTAAATCTGAGCTATGCTATTTATTAACTTGATGACCTATAGTAAGTTTCAGCCTCAATGTCTTCATCCACAAAATGGATAGTGACACTTCCGTACACTCTCTCACAGGTCATGAGAAAGTTGTGTCAAAATCCATTGCCAACATGAAGGCACTACAAGGATGTAAATTATTATTAGCATTAAAGAAAATAAGCATGGTTAGGCCTGGGTGGTACTTGAATGGGAGGGCCAAAGGGGTCTATCTGTGGCCATACTGTGCCAGCATGCTTGATTTCATCTGGACTTGGATGCTGTTCATTAAGGTCCATTTGTTATGAGACATGAGGCTGGTACCTGTGGCGGGAAACGAAACTGGGGGGATGCAAGTAGTTGGAAGTTTAGCTGAGAACCATGATCTGACAAAACCACATTTTCTCTGGCATCCAGCTCAAGTCAAGCAGGTAGATTGGGGTTGACACTATATCCCCAAATGGGAGCTACTTGTGACTTCAGGAGGGGGCTTGGCACAGAGAATCAGAAAGCGCTTTTAGAAGGCAATGAAAGATCCTTGGATAGAGAGACCTGGATTTTTTTCTCAGCAGATGAGACTCTGGCATGGTTTCCGTTGTTTTGTTAAGCAGTTTAATTTAAATTAGTGGGAAGAGGACTATTGGATTAGTGAGTGAGAGGAGTCTGTGTGAATCCCTGATTAAGAAAGGAAGAAGGGGTTGGAGAGGAATTGGTTGAGTCACAAAGATTGATCACGATTTGTAAACATTAGTATACTAATTATCCTGATTTGATCACCACATAATGTACACAGGGATTGATGTTCAAATCTGTACCCCACAAATATGTATAATCAATTATGTTTCAGTTAAAAAACTGTCAAAAAAAAAAAAGTAAAAAGTGGCAACGGGCAGATGACGAGGCAAGAGAGAAAAAGGAGACTACAAAAGTCTCAGGTTTTAGAAAGGGGGAAAGTGAACACTTTGGAAAACATCAAAAATAATCCCAATTTTCATGACCCAAGGGAAGCATACAGTAATGGTTGCAAACATATTCCAGTTGATCAGGAAGTTGGGACTAGAAGGGAACACACATGTTGAAATGTTAACACATGCGTGCAGACATCTCCATGCAATGAAGAATTGAAATGAACAGGCAGAAGCTAAGTCAGAAAGTGGGGGGATTTGGAGAGCACTCGGATGGGTGGACACATGAGGGCATAATTTTAGAAACAGAGTCACAAATACCTCCGTTAAGAGTAATGCTAGTGAAAGCCTACCTGGCTGGTAGGACTCGGAGATGTAGCCAGCCTCTGCAGGAAATGAGCCTAGACTCGAGGCTCCTGGAGTCGTCAAACCCAGGCACAGACCAGAAGCCAAGGTGCGTGCGTCCTTTCAAGAGGAGAGGCTGTCTGATGTCTGCCCCCTGCTGGAAGCAGCTGCCTTGCTGCTTAAGGATGGGGGGAGAGGGAGAAACAAACTACAGGAGAAAGAAATGACCTGTTAAAGTTAATAATCCCAGGATCCTAGTGTATCCCAGTGCATCTGAATAGCATATTCAAATTACCAGAATTGTCTTTTAAAGCCCACTGATGTGGGTCACCCAAGCAGCACATTCCCAGTTGTTAATAATTAATACTGAGCATCCTGGGGTGGCATTGCTGTGGATAATTGTAGCCGGTAAGTACGAGTCTGGCGGCCCCGCGTGCTGCGGGTCAGGAAAGGGCAGCGAGGACAGTACCACGCGTCCAGCTGGTGCCAGCCAGTGGGTATCAGCGATCTGCTTCCTCCGGCTGTAGTTATTCTTCTGACGGGAAAGCCTTCTAAACAAGGCTGTGAATTGGTTTTCATGCTCGCATTGACAGATTGGGAAAGCAGTTTGTTCTACCAAATTTAACAATGATATATCATTATCACAACTTTGGGGGAAATCTATAAAATCAATAAGTTTGTAGCCTGAACAGGATTTGTATCGCTCGCTTGCTGTGCTGGTGTCAAAGCGTGAGTATATGGATTGAGTCACAGCCTGAGATCAATGGAATTTGTGGACAGTAAGCTCAATAACAAGCCCTTCTGAAAAGAAATAGATGTAAAAAGCAAATTTACTAGAGTATAAAAAAAAAAAAAAAAAAAGAAAGCTAATATCTTTTCCGCGCCTGGCTGTAAAGTGCTGTTTGGCTGCCGTTGGCTGCAGGTACTTTGAAAGCTGTCTAGGGTATGTGCTTGCAATTCTGAATGCTCGCGCTCCAGCTTTACGCACTGCATGTACAGTTGGGTGCTTCTATTTGCAGGGTTGGTACTAGGAAACTCGCCAAGAATAGGAGGAGGGGGAAAAATAGCCCTTTATCTTGTAAACTGAATAAAGAATAAAAACAGTCAGTGTGTCTGCTGGGGAAAGACCACGGTGGCTTTATTTACTTTGTGCTGGTAGGACTTGCTAATGGAGAAAAATAAAAAGGCATAATTAAATAGTTTAATGAATTCGCAGCTCTTTTGTTTGAGTGGGACGGGAATGCATGTTCCAGAGAGGCCTCACAAAGAGCTTGGCTGGCAGTGAGTTAAAAGTAGGAAATCAGTTCTTTGAAGGCATTTTTATACTTCATTATCCCAGCATGTAAAATGACTTGTACTAAATGATTGAGGATTTTATTTTTCACTCTCTCTCTCTTTCTCTCCGTTTTTCTAAACAAAAGGGAGCATGGGGCGGCTGGTGTCTAATTCCCCACCAGGTCCTGGAGCCGGGAGATCAGCCTGTCACCAGGCTGGTGGGCCTGTCCCCGCATATGGGCAAAGCCCAGGGCTCCGAACAACTGTGGAGTCCGCCTCAGCAGGCAGCCGCCATGCGCAAGGCCTGCAGCCAGCACCAACGGCCCTGAGTCCTTCCCTCTTGGGGCCAAGTTATGCCTATTGCTGGGCTGCAAATTGGAGTGTCCTTTATGATGTGTTTTCTGAGCAACCAAGATTACTTATCCTCCCCTCTTATGGTGAAAACAAAGAAAAGAAAATAGTTGGGGAGACAAAGCTAAGTTTGGAGAATGTGGGCCTTAATTCTCAGTCCTGACTCGGTTTTGTTTTGTGCCATGCCTGGAGGGCAGGTCCTCCAGAGAACCAGCTGTTCAGCAGTACCCATCTGTCTGTCCCTGGCCACCAGATTTTCATGCTTGGAGAAGCCAGCTGGGCGATGAGAGACTGGTAAGACATAGGCATGTCCCCAAATCAAGAGTCAAACAGGGCTTGTGCTCCCTGCACAGACAGGAAGAAAGTTGAGCCCAAGAAAGGTAACTTTAGACTGCAGCCTGGGCAGGGTGCTGGGTTTGAAGTGAGACACTTTCTGTGTCCAAAGGTCCAGAGGAGTGGAGCCTTTGCCCTCTGAGAAAGTGGGGCAGTTTGGACGTTCAGCCACATGGTGAGGCAGGGCCTGGTGGCCGAGGAGTGGCTGTGGCACCTCAGCCCAGGCACAGGCCTTTATTTTTGAAACCACGACTGCTTAGTTGAGCTTAAGCTTAAGTTCACAAACACAGTATTAACAAAGCTTGGGTAAAATGAGGCCCAGGATGAGTCAGGGCTTTTCTAGGCCTCACACCAGTTCTAACCACTCTGCCCCAATATGAGCCATGTGCATAAAGACAGAGGGAGCAGGTTTTTTTTTTTTTTTTCAATAACTCAATTATTTTAAATGCTTGGCAGGTTTCTGCCTTCTCAGGGCTCCTCATCCTTCTCTTTCCACGTTGTTTGAGCTCAGGGTTTCCCAGCGGGTGTGGGTAAGGCCAGGGCCCCCAGGGTCCTATATCTGGGACTTCTGGCTGCTGAGAGCCCCTCTATAGATTTGTCGTTATTTCTTCCTTCCAGCCAAAGTGAGGGCTCTCTCCTGAGCCTTCTGTGGCACTGCATGGAAGGCAACAGAAAAACAACCCAGCTGAGGTATTTCTAGGTGACATACCTAATCCATCTTTGGAGGAGAAGGGCCCTCTTGGGTCTGAAAATAATTATTGTTTCTTTCCATCAGCCTCTTTTCTCTCTTTCTCTCTCTCTCTGCTGTATTTGCACTTTAGTCTTGATTCCAAACCGAGAGGCACAGGTATTCTGGGCTCAGCCTCCCTTGCTTAGTAGTGTACCTCGAGTGTCCCTCAATAGTGTATCTGCACTCTCCACTTGGGAAGGCCGGTTCCTGGCGACCTTTTTCCTCTGTGACTTTCAACATGCAGAGTCAGCCGCGGGCAGTAGGGAGTTTCCATTCGGTTTTTGGCCAGGTTGGGAGATTTGCATTTACAAAGCCTCTCTATGCCGTGTTTGCTTATAAACAATGCTTGCTGTTTGTTTCTTGTTAAATTTTACCTCATAAACAAATATTACCAAGGGAGCCCCATCCAATAATTGTTTAATCCTGACTTCTTTTTTTAAATACCTATAATGCATTGACTATAAACCCACGCTTTAAACTTCATAGGATGGTTTTCTCCCACCTCTCTGGAGAGCTGAAAGCTCGTCTGCGTGTGGGTAACTGAAATATGTGGCCCCAGGTACATAAATGCCAGACAGAGAATGTGTCTTGGGGGAGGGGTGAATCCAGTGAAACCCTCTGGTGAAACAAACAAACCCAACACGGATGGGCTCTGCATTCTCTGAAAAGCGTGGAAGGACTCCGTTCCACAATCAGCTCTAACTTTTGAATTACAGCATTTCTTTTGGTATAATGACCAGGCTGTGTGGTAATTTACAGCCAGTCCCCGGCCTTGCTGAGTAGCAGGGAAATGCCATAGGAATGACTGTAATATTGATCAGTGAGGGCTAGAGAGAGTTGGAGACCCTCAGCACGGCCACTTAAAGTGGGCAGGAAACCCAAATTGACCAGTAATAAAGTGTTTGAGGTTGTACAAGACGGCTCCTGGGAAACTGCTGCTCTGAGAGGGGCGGCTGGCGGGGAGAAGCTGTCAATTATCCATGTTTGATGCCCAGTAACTAAACAGAATGGAGCGGCCTGGGAGCCTGTGGCATGAGTTGACAGGAGGCAGGCGTGGGCCTGGATCTCTCTGGAAAGCCACCTTTGTCCGTGTAGGAAGTGAGATGTGGGTCTCGTTCTACATTCCTTATACGTCCAGAGGCCTGAAGCTCACTCACTCCAGTGTCATAGGTTTTTTACTTTTGTTTATTTTTTTGTTTGCTTTTAATTTGGGGGGAGGGAGTGCAGCCTGAGCTGTGCAACCTGTCCCCTGCTTCTGTGTGGGACAACAGTTGATGATTGGACTTTGGTTTTGGTAGTTATTGGAGTTATGGGTGAGAAAAGAGTAGAAATACTCTTAAGGGTAAAAAAGGTAGATTTGGGAATGAAAATGACCTTCTTTTATGGGCTATGAGCTAGTTAAGAAGTGACAGGAAAAAGCCTCTGGTGTGCCATTTGAAGTGACCATGTTGTCCTTACCATTTATAGATAATTAATAATAACAACATCGTGAACCGTGCACTCTGATTAAGTGCTTGATGTTGTAGGTGAGGAAAAGTCCTATTCTTTCCTCATCTATTGCAAGGCTCACAGCTGACACCCATGTGACAAAAGACAGAATAACAAGAAAAAAGCCTAACAAATGTATTTAATCAAAGTTTTACATGACATGGGAGACTTCAGAAATGAAGACCCAAAGACCCAGGGAAAACTCTATTTTTATGCTAAGTCTGATAAAAGAAGTGGATAGTTAATGGATAAACATGATTGGACAAAATGAGGTAGAACCTTATGGCAATAAACTGGAAGGAACCCAGCAAGGCCTGTTTGTTCAGAATCTTCCTGGCCCTCTGGGTAACATTTCTTCCCTGGGGCATGGGGCAGGGCCGCTCTGGAGTGAGGGTCTCATGACTGGCACTCAGGCAAGGCAGGTCAGAGGATTTCTTTATGTCCTGGCCTTGCTTCACACAGAAAGGTGGGGAGAAGGTCACAGAAGAAGGTCACCTTCTTCCTTCTGAGGACCTCCCAATCTCCTTCAGGTCAGAGTACTATGAAGTATCATTTTCTGAGCCTCAACAATGCACTAACTCATTTTCATCCTAAAAACAGCCTGTGGGGGTAGGTACTATTATTATTTCACCGAGGGAGTAGAATGTGATAGCAGTTCTGACAGTAATTCTATTACTTCGGAGAGATGAATTAGAATGTTCCTGGGACAAGACCATGCTACAGATGATGAATTTGTGAGAAATCTTTCTTTTATCCCCAGTAATTATTGCTGGAGTGATAGATTTCCTTCAATGAACCTGTGTTATAACAGCCTCATTTAGGTTTTTAAGTTGTTAGCCTTCCAATTCATTGGGCTTTTGTTGCTTTGAGTCAGCTCTGTGTTCTTAATTGAGAGGTGAGTGATTTAGTTAAAGTGAATATTGAGTAATCAACCAAAAATAGATGATTGTAATCAATTTAGTTAGATTAAAAGATCAAAAAGTATTGATAAAACTGAGACTTCAATTACATCTATAGTAATTCTACTTTTCATGTCTTACCCCCTGCCACTCAAGGATTCTTTGCTAACTTACAAATCTCATGCACAACCATTTGGGAACTCTTCCAATCCGAGTAAATACATTTTTTTTTCAAATTATGAAATATTTCAAGTGTACATAAAAAAACATAGATATTAATATATGTTTATAATGTCTATCTCAACCACCCAGCTGTGTCAAATCTGAACATTTTGCCAAATTTGTTTCAGGCCATTGTTTTCTGAAATATGAAAAGTTCTGACTCCATTTGAAGCCTCTTGTGTGTGCCTCTTCTTAATCTCATTTGTTTCTTTCCCTCTCCTCCACTCCCCCAAGAATTAATCATTCTCCAGTATTTAGTATTTATCATTCTCTGCATGTTTTTCTTTTTTTGCTCACGTACGTACCACCATAATTGACATGTAGCTTTGTTTTGCATGTTTTTTAAAACTTTACATAAATGTTATCATAATGTATATATATCCATCTGCAACTTGCCTTTTTTCATTTCCTATTACATTTAAAAAATATATCCATGTTGATATGTTTAGGACTTTAACTCTGTAGAGTATTCCAAAGGACTGTTTTCTAAATAAATTCACCATCATTCTCTCCAGAGTAGGGGTAGACACATTTTGATTGTCTCTAAGCAAAAGGGTTACTCTGGGTGGAGTGGTTTTAGCTTAAATAATAAGGAAAGAGCAAATGCTGAGAAAGGTGGTCAGAAAGGGGTTTTTACAAATCTGCTGACAACTTTAGATAAGTTGTTTTAATTTTAAAAAATGTTTGATTAATTCAATATGCAATGTACTGTATAATAAAATATATTAGCTGTTTAATTGGGTTGTTAACTCCCAGTTCAGTCATATTCAGCTTACTTAGATTGAAAAGGATAAAACATATTAATTCAACAAATATTGAACTCCTACTATGTGCAGTAGACTGCTGGGTGCCCCAGGGAGAAAGAAATTAGTAAAGTAAGAACAACAGAAGAAAAGTAACTAAAAGGCAGTATGACAAAACAATCAGATCATTGAACTGGGGAGATTCTGGATTGAGGCGGGGAACAGGAGACAGTGCATTGAAAAGCTGACCTATAAGATAGCTTTTGAAGGATGGAGAACTATGTTTCTCATGAAGAAAAGATCTTAGGCAAAGGCACAGAAGCAGAAAAGCTTTACACATTGTTATGGGGCCAGCAAGTGGTTTAGTTTGTCAGATCTTCCAGGGCCTGAAGGTGGACAGGTGGGTAAGGCCGTAGTGGGAGATTCGGCTAAACCACAGAGGGCCTGGAATACTCGTTTAAGGGCTCTCTGTGGTGGTCATGATGATGTTTTTCAAGCCTGGATGGAAGATTCCTCCAGAAGAGATTTCTGGGTGGCTTAGAAGCGGAGGAGACTAGAATCTATAAATCCACTTAGGAGATATTTAGAAGAGTCCCTGTGAGATATAACAAGAGTCTGGACCATTATATTGTCAAAGAAACTGTGGCTAATGGTTGAGACGGACCTTTCTGGGGGCTGAATGTACAGGACAACAGATTGGATCTGGGTTCAGGAGAAAAGAGGGGATGGAGTCGTTCTGGACACACTCAACTTGAAAGCACAAAGCAGGACAACTGAGTGATATGGGTTTAAAACTTAGTGAACATGGAGGAAGAACATGCCTAGCAAAAGATTCAATTGTTCCAGGTGAAAAGAAGCAACAGCACAGAAAACCATAAAGAAATATTTCAAAGCCTTATAGGAAATATGGCCAGTCTGTGGTCCGATGGAGTAGCAAATTCTGCCAGAGCCTGTCCATACCCTCTCAGGTTTACAGCTTCAGCGTACACTGGTCCAGTGTCTAACTACCAGCACCTGCTTTGTCTGGCCTCTCCTGTTCACTTTGCTGCCCACACCCCAGACCAGAAATACCAAGGATTTAACTCTCTATTGGGAGCTCCTTCAACCAACGATTGACGGGAATTTGTGCAATGCTAAGTTGGAGCCAGCTCATATTGACTTGCAAGGTCTGATTGCTAAATTTTCAGAAATTTTGCGTGTCGGTTGTTGAACACAGCCATTATTAAAAATCAAATTACATACACTTACAATTAAATAAATTATACTAAAAGCAAAGGTAATCGACCATCACATTCTAATTATTTTACCGCACTTGACTATTCTCTATGCTTTTGTCCCAAGGTTATGTCTTTTGTGTCTGTAAGTTGGCAGTACTATTTAATGGTGGCTACTATGCTTCCTTCCCACCTCCACATTCAATGTGTGTTGTAAGTAGCTTACAATCAGCCATGGTGGGAGTATTTACACCACAGGCATCGGCAAATGCTGCAGAACAGAGCTCCCTCAACCTCACATCCATCCCTGTTGAGAACTGGTTGTTAAGGTTTACCAGCACATTATCGAATTGGTAAATAAATACTTAAGCTTCTTCACCTGTCAGGTGAGACAGCTCTGAGGCACAGTTCTACACTGGCTCCCAGTGTTCCCCAGCAGGGTTAAAGTTAGGTTTCCCACAGTGGTAACTTGCTTGATAACAAATCATCTTTGGCTATCTCCCCCTCTCCATCTCATTGTCCCAGTCTCTTATCAGTATTTCTTGGATCATTCTATGATAAAATACTTACAGTTGAACCCTGTTTCAAGGTCTGCTTCTTGGCCAACCAAAACTAAGACAGTAACAGGAATGGTTCTTCTTTCTGGTAAGGGTACGTAACAAGGCAAGGACAACAGACACCTATGACCCAGTGGGTGGCAGTATCTTAGCATGTGGAGTGCAATGCTATGTGGGTGACATGTTGGGGATTAGCTGACAGGTTTCTTCTATGAAGTATAGTCACGATAACTTTAAAACGATTGGCTTTCAACCTCATTTTATTCCTTACTCTTACATTTTCTCTCATATGTATTTGAGAATGCTCTGTTAAATTCAGTTTCTTTTTATTCCTTGTTTATTCCGTACAGTAGTATGGTTAACAAATGACTGTTTCCTTTTCGGGAACTGTGAGTTCCAATCCCTCCGACATTACTGCTGTAGGAGAAAGTCACTTACTATCTGCATGTGCTTATTTATTTATTTATCTATCTATTTATTTATTAACTTTCAATATTGGAATTAGTGGGGTATAAGTGACCAGAGAATACTCACTTTTTCAGTCTGGAATTGTATCATCTGAAATTGTGCAATTTGCATTTCTTGGTGACTGCTACTAGGAGACAAATTTGTGTTCAGTTCACATCTACAGATATTTGCCACCTTGTAGTATGATGTTAATTTCACTGAATAATTTAAATATAGGTGGGCGTGATGGGAGCTAGCCACATAGAAAGAACTGGCTTGTTTGTGTTCTTTCTCCTTGCTTTTTATGTTCCTACTCTTCACTCACCCGCCGCATCTTATTACGACTGGGATCCCTGGAAAAACTCACCACAATGAAGCAGAAAATTTTTAGTGCATCTTAAACCTGAAGATTGCCTGTCCCTGCTTTTCTATCCATCTACCTGTGTGTCCACCTTAATGTACTTTTGTTTAGTTATTGGAAAGTCCAGTCCAGTGTCTGCCGTGAACCTCCTGGGACTCCTAAATCTTTCTTACTCATGAAATGATTCAGGTAGGCACAGTGTACCAGTCTCTGCTCACTCTTTATTACTAGTTCGTTATGGATACTATTTCACGGTTCTTTCTGCTAGCGCTCCAGGAAATTACAGACCTTCCTCCTGTAAACCTCCCCACATCAATTTTTCTGCTTTCTCTTGCATTCTGGATTTCGATTCTTGTTTGAACCCACACAACCTATTTTTAAAAATAATATTGGCTAATTAATATATATCTTTTAAAAGAATGACTCTTTTTTTCCTTGGGTGAATTGTTATTTTTAATGATTGCTTTAATGGTAGTCAGGGATGTCCCTGCCTAGGGAGGCCCTTTCTTTCTGTCCATAATGAGACATACCTCATTTGTACTGTCCTGAGATTTATGGAGGAACTGGGATGGGAGAGGGAAGCACCCTTCAAATTTATTACATCTTAAATGAGCTGCTCCCAAAGCAAAAACATAACAAAACAAAACAGGCAGTAAAGCAGAGTCTGTGTACTGTATAGTTTGATGTTTATTGAGTGGCATAGGGGTTTGCTGACTCGTCTAAGATGGGGAGGCAAGAGTTATAATTTCACTCGAATCTCTCTTTTCTATTGTTTGCCCTTAGCTCTTTCTCCTTTTTTACCATCACCGCCACCACTGCCATCACCGCGGCTACTGAACAATCTAATGCTACTTCCTTTAATTACACCTAAGTCATTAGTTACTTATGATGGTTCATTTCACCCAAACTTCAATATTTTGGTAGAAACAAGGTAAAAGAGAAGTCTCTTTATGTCATGCAGTTTGGCACAATGGTATTAGCTCTGAGATACAGGATCTCAAGAACATTTGTAACTTAAGAGAACCTCTCTCTGTCTTTTCCCCTTTTTGTAAAAAGGCAGAAAATGTGATGTGGTTTTCCAATGAAGTGGACTTCACGTCCTCTGTGGGAGCCAGTGCCCGCATTCTGTGCTGTCCATCTTTTCATAACAATGACTCTCCCTCCAACACAATTGACTTTTCACCTGCGCCATTGCCCCTGGTTGAGGAGGGGCCGATCCCTGCCCATGTGGCAAATTTGTGATTTCAGGGGCACCAGCCTCATGTGATTTGTGTTCCTGCTCTTTGGGCTTAAAGACTAGGTCAATCCTGAGGAAGCTTCCACAAACCTACAGTTGTCTCTTCTTTTGCTCTTGGTCTGCCTGTTCCTGAATCCTGGAAGGAAAGAGAAAAACCCACCGTTCACCACAGTTTTGAAACATTGCTGGGGAGGCCAAAGTTGTCTTTGGTATGTCCCCCATCCAGGCTGTGCCGATGCTGCCAATACAATGCCCCCACCCCCACCCCAGCCCCACCCCCCCCAGGAGCACTTTCTCTTTGCTGCGTCCTGTCCTGACATTTCAGCTCAGGACTGTTCGGCTTGGTCTCTTTGGTCCGTGCCCCTCCCTCGCTTTTGCAGCGCTTCGCCACCCAAGTCCTCCTGTTGCAAACTGTGAACCGAGGGGGATGGTTTTTGTTACCCCAGCACTAAAGCAAGCTCGGAACTTAAAGAAATTGCCACTCGTGACAACATTGCTCTCTCTCTGCTTCCTTGATTTTGGAAAAGAGGCATTTCATCTCTAACCACGGTTTGAAGACTATATGAATGCATTTCACACAATATACAACACCAGCTGTATATAGATTGTAATATTTTTCATTAAAACCCCTTTTGTTTCTTTCCCCTTGCTTCTCGTGATAGGTGCAGTGATAGAAAGCTTCCACATACCTAAGATTTCTTCTTTTTTTTTTTTTTAGACTGAAACTTCAGAATATTTTCAATATCTGCAACATTATCTTTTGAATAATAATTACCTCTTATATTAAATTATAAGACAGCAGGATTCAGGATTAGATCTCTCCATATTATTCTAGTGAAGGAAATTATGACAGGGGTCATTTTTTAGAATTATGTAGCAGGGTAAAAGGTCCCAGGCAGCATTAGAAGGCAAAGGCGTTTATAATTAAATTGTAATTTAGGCCAGTGATTTATCGTTTTCTCAATGAAAAATTTGGTGCTGCCGAGAGATCCTAAGAGGAACTTTAGTGAGATACAACTTAATGAAATAATAAAAAGAAAAATTATTCTGGAATAGATTGTATTACAGCGGCAGAACAATCGCAGCCTGCCTTCTGCGGGCGTTTCCATTATCAATCCTGTTTCAGGGATTTCTAATTTAACTATAATTTTCTTCTGAGCACGGGAATTTCAAGTTTTATATCTACAACATTTTTAAAGACTTTGAAAATATAACTAAAATCTTTTGTTTGTGTTTTTAACATTCACAAATACATTTAGAAACATTTGACGATTTGCTTGAAAACTACTCAGATGGAAGAAATGCTGTCTCTGTATCAGTAACGTCAACAAAACCAAAAACACCTGATTTATTTATTTTAAAATAATTGATGATTTCCTTTTGTTTGTGTGTTGAGGCTTATGTCCATGAAGGCAGGGTATTTGTTTATTATTTTGCTATCTATATAAACTTTTGCATCTCCCTTGGGTGAGGATGGGATCTGATCTATGTGAATACACAGCCACGGATATAGAAATATACAAACCAGAAGGCTGGCTGCAGAATACGAATCATTTTTCTTTTGTGAAATAAAAAAGCGAGGGCAAGTTTAAAAGTAAAAGAATGGAGTCCTTTGCTAAGAAAGACTTTTCACAAGCTTTCAGTATGAATTCAGCAATTTTACAAAACTAATTTTGACCAAAGATTTGGCTCATGATAAGGTCAATTCAGTTGGTGTTTTAAGCGGAGAGACTAAACAGTTGAGTTATTAAAAAATAAAAATAAAAGTACATCTTGCACTTGTGACGTGATACTTGCATTTATTGTAATTCAAATTGTTCGCTTATTGTTATATTTTAATTCTCTCCCTAGAACCTTGATTGCTTTAATGATCTTGGGGGTGGTTCTTTAAAAATAATCACTCTAATAAACTGTTAATGGCACGTGTTTTAAATAATTGATTGAAAATGTTCTAAATATCTGTTTAACCAATAGTCTGTAATAGCTTCTTCACTAAACACCTAATCTATTGGGTAAATAATGTGTGTTTCAATAAATGCACTGTGTACTTACATAATAGACTTTAGGTGTATTATGAAAATAACATGTATTTTACAAATTCTTTAAATATGTTTTCTACAATAGCATAAATTGTTGCTATTCATTGAGTAAATAACACACACGTGAGGAATTATCTAAATACATGGTTATAGGAATGACAATAATGTCTTGTGAGGACCTATTAAGGTTTATAAGTCTCTGATCACATAGTACATTTTGTTTCTTTTTTACATCTTAAAACATCTGGTGGGCTTTGGCATGAAACTTTAGGAAAGAACAGAATCCTCAATAAGATCAACATCTCAGAAGTGAGGAACACCATGGCCTTCTGAATACCATTGCAATATCCAACCCAGTGTCTTATCCTATGTCTTCCAAACTTGAGGCAGGATGGAACTGTTTAGGGTGGTCCTGACGTTGTTCTTTGGGCAGTCAGTGCTTACTTCCAACAGTGTTTGGCATATAGCAAACACTTAAAAAATGCTGACAAGTGATCTGTTTATTTGTAATGACATAGCATGACTGTCTTCACTGGACAGATGTTGTCAGAAATTTTTTATGAAAAGCCTACAACAAAAAACTTGGCAATCTAAATTTTGAAATTTATGAAAAGCTCTATGAAAATCTTTTGAAAATGAAGCCAATAAAGAAACACAAACCACTAGGGGGGATGTGATTGATATCAAAGGCCATCCACAAGCATTGTTCATTTATGCACGTGAAATGTTAATCTGCCATTTTATACTCAATTTTCATACCTTTTCTTTTTTTTTTTTTACTTTTTATTTGCAAATAATTTGACTTACAGGAGTTCCCACATATCCCTCCCCAGCTTCCACTAATGTTAAGATCTGGCATAACAGTGGCACAATAACTAAAACAAAGAAATTAATATGGATACAATACAATTAACTAAACTTAAATTTTTGTTTGAATTTCACTCATATTTTCACTAATATTCTTTTTCTGTCCCAGGATCCAACCCAGGATCCCACATGGCATTTACTTTTTGTGTCTCTTCAGTCTCCTCCAATCTGTGATAGTTCCTCAGTCCGGGACTTCCATGACCTTGACAGTTTTGAATAGTACTGGCCAATTAGTTTATGGAATGCCCCCCCAATTAGGGTTTTCCTGATGTTTTTTCATGGTTAGATTGAGGTCAAACAATTTAAGCAAGAATACCACAGCGCTGTTGTGTCTTTCTCAGTCTATCACGTCATGGGGTATATGACACCAATGTGTCATTACTGATGACGTTAACCTTGGTCACTTTGTTAAGATAGTGACTACAGGATTTCTCCCCTGCAAAGTTACTAATTTTCCCTTGGTGATATCAAGATGAGTATTTTGAGAGAACTTCCTTAAGATTATGCAAATCTTCTGTTTCTTCTCAAATTTTCACCCATTGGTTTTAGCATCCTTTGGCAGATCTTACCTGCAACAATTCTTACTGTGGTCTTCTAATGCTAATTTTCTTCTTCCCTGATTTCTTTTGCATTAAGTAATTGGAATCCTTTTAAAGTAAGAGATACCCTTTATCCTCCATTTTTCTATTTATTCAGTTATTTATTTATACCAGTATGAAATCATGGGTATTTATTTTATTTCGTAGATTATAACGCAATACTACTGTTATTTATTTATTTATTTATTTATTTATTTTGGCTTTTATTTCCAGTTTTGGTTATTGAGAGCTCTTTCAGGTTAGTTTCTATGGTTCCTCAACATGCCCTGTCTTTTTTTGGAAAGCTACTCTCTGCAACACAAGATGTTCCAGGCTCATCTTGGATTTAACTAGCCCTGGTTCCTTTCTCTGGACAATGGTATTTAAAAGCCACCTAGGCTCTAAGTGTGCTCACTCTTATGATGTCATGGCTGCTAGGCTGTCTCTGCAAACAGAGCTGGGAAATACATGTACGTGTACTAACCCATGTGTGCAGCCATAGCTGTGTTTGTTTATGGAGCCATAAGTGATTTAGAATTGCCTTTAGATTTTGCTTTTTATTTATTTATTTATTTTATGACCACAGAATAAAAGTGGTGAAAGCTTTTTAAGAAGACAAGTAGTAGGTAGAAAAATAAGGTAGGAATATTTTAAAACCAGAATTTAGCAGATATATAAGTTAGAACTGTGAACCTAGTGTAAGGTTTTAGGCAAAGTCCTGATTGTTTGGTATATGAAACAAAAACAGGAACTTCCTCACTGTCCTTGCATATCAGTGACTTGGAGACCTGGTGACAACTCATCTTGAATTCCATTGTCAGGTATTTGGCAACTTGGGATCAATGTCATATCAGTGATTTATCCAATAAAAGTGTGATAAGTAATTGGAAGAATTTTTCTTTTCTTTTTTTTGACCTTGATGTTATAACACTACACTCTAACCAACTGAGCTAAAAAGTCATCCCTGGGAAATATTTTAATAATTGGGTAACAGGTTAAAGTTTATATGTGCTAAAAATACAGTTTGCATCTGTCTTTCAAAACTGTGGTTAATTTCTCTTCAAATATACATGAATTTGTGACAAAAATCAATAATTTCCCAAACTCCATTTATTCCATAACATTTTAAACACTCGTGTGCCTCATGATGTTCACATGATCTCTACTTTCCTGATTGTTTCTCGGTATCAAATAAAGTTCAAAATTCAGAAATAGACATTTTTCTAAGCCCACAAAACAATTCTGTCTTGAAATAAATCAGAAATAAATGATCTCAGAATTGGTTTTCAGAGTTAATTCAATTAAGATACGTTTTCTCCATTCTGTATTTCTCCAATTTTTCCAATAAAAAATTTTATAAATAATTAATCCCCTTTTTTCTTTTTTTCTCCATAATTTTCTTTTCACCATTCTTTCGTACATTAACAATTGTGCCCCTTTTTGATGGTCTGTAAGCGAAAAGGTGCTATGAGAATTCATTGCTGCATGCTAGATATAATGGTCACTATTGATTATTGTATAATTTAAACTTGGGGTTTACCAACACTTTATATCCTACCTTATAACCTATGTTTAAATAGTCTCTTCACTTTCCAGAAATCTCTAGAAAGACTGAAGATATGAATGTTACAGTCAAATGGGTAAATGGAAATTAAGGAAGGACTTTTGTGTGGGATTGCGATGGGAGTTGGAAAGTGACTGCAGGATAAATCAGGCTGCCGCTTACCATGCTGACAAATCTGATGGCTTTGATTGGACTGACATTACACACAAACCCACACAAAGGGAAGCAAAGCATGCAGAGCTGAGCAATGTGCTGCTTTCAGTTCCTGTTGGTGGGTCTTAACCAAATTGTGAGAAGAGCTTTCCAGCTGAATGGCTGATGAGAGTTAGAAATAGCTCACCATGTCGTCTATCAATGGCTCTTCAGTTTGGAATTCTTGACCCAGCAGACTGTTTCCTTGGCTAATGGTGATCCCAACGGCCTCCACAGCAGTGGCAAGTGTCCTAGTGTCAGCGTCAGGAAGAATCTCGAGATACTACTCCTTATATCAACCTCTTCACAAGTTGAAAGCCACATTAGTCACTGTGGCAGATCCTGATGGTGTTCCACTCATGTCCTATGGGCACTCACCTTCTATACCGAAGGATGCTTATTACAAACAACTGAGACTTTCTGATAGAGTGGTTTTTTTCTGGCTGCATGCTCAGCTTGGCCAGTATATAGGACCAACAGGGATTGCCAGAGGGTCGATGCCACCAGAAGCAGTCCTCAACCAGTGACAAATGAAGGCTTGGTGCATACACCCCACTTCTGCCTTGGTTGGAATAACTGGGGCAGGTAATACATCATCGCTGAGTCTGTGGTGGGTTCGAGCTCCAGTTTCCCACCCAATAATGCAGTCTTTATTGACTGGTCTTCTTCCCTTCTATGTCTCACTCCCTAATATCCTACTGATTTGCCCTCCCAGATAAACTATTTGTATTCTAATCCTTGTCTCAATGTCTGCTTTTTGGAGAACCCAAACTACAGCCAGGCCAAGCCTAATTTATCTCTTGACAAAAAATAGCTTCCAAACCCCTTAACTCCTCTCCTTCTTTGCTTCTGAATGTCTGCTTTGTTCTCTGGCCTCTTGCCCAGCTGATTTCTTCCTGGAGTGCTTCAGTATGAGCAGGGAAGGATAGAAGGCAGTTGGAATGCTGAGACAAATAGGTATCATAAAATCAGGACAGGGAAGGGGAATCATGCACTTATTAAGCACCTGCTGTGAACCAGGCACGGGACTGTATTAAGTGCTTTACAAAGATTATCTTATCTCATTTCTTTGACAGCCCTGAGAGGAGAGGGAGTAGGTGGTTTTATCTCTATTTTGAAGATGAAAGAAGCTGATATGCAGAGGACTTAGGGATGTATATAAGGTTAGAAAATTGCTAATAAATGGAACTAGGTTTGGAGCCCAAGTTTCTGCCCTTTCCTCCCTGCTCTGTTGCCCTTCTAGAGAAAGACCTGGACCCATGCCAGAAAACCTGGGTTTGAATTGCAGATCTTCTATTTACTAGGTCTGTAGTCTTGTATGATTAACTTGATTTCTTTGAACTTGTTTTCTCATCTATCAAATGGGAAGTGAGAAATAAAGGTTGATTGTTATAAAACATTTTATTCAGTCTCAGCTAGTTGGGTGCACTGAGATCATCATTTTTAAGCATAGAAAAAATAGTATAGATATATTTGGATAGAAGGGCTCTTGAAAACTATTTGCTGACTGGAGCCAACCCATGGGGGATTGTGGTGGGGAGGACAGAGAGAGTGGTTTACCTTTAGATGTCTGGCTCTTTGGTAATCCCCTTTGTCAACAGCTCTGTGGTCACAAGGCAGAGGTGTGTATCCAGGCACATTACCTTCACCTCTTGCAGTGGCCACAACACGGCTCTGAATGGCCTCAGCTAAGTGGAGTACTTGGCTTTTTGAATTCTTGGGTCAGGAATGGCTGTTTTTACCATTGGTCAGTAAATGGCTTAACCATCATGTGGCCTTTTGCTTCATATTTGTCATTGTCAAGTTGGCTTTGTATTTTGGAAAGTTTCCAGCTTTCATTACCATAATAAAAAACGAAGACACAGTGAGGAATGGACCAATTTTCATTGAGAGAAGTTCATATTCTCAGCACAAAGACTTGAAAAGGTGCTCAGAGGGGCCATCCTTGCTCTGGGCTCTTATCTATTTAACTGAGAGAATCTGTGAATAAATGTATTTAAAAACATAAAGATAAAACAAAACCAAAAACCCTCATGGTTGTTTGAGTCTGCGGTGTTAGAAACAACCTTGTCCAGAATTGGATCATGACATCGACAGGCTTGATAGCAGAGCTCATTTTGGTGCTAGTTCAATTTTAATTCTCTTTGGCTTCTTCTTACTTTGGGAGGCATTTGTAGGTGTTTTGTAATCAATCATGAGGAATGTAAACTCATAGTTTATCTTTCCTTTAGTAGTTGTAAAAGACATGCAGAGGATTTATAAGAAAATCTTGTGAAAGGAAGATGGACTTTTTTTTTCAAGTATTGTAATTGGGATCCTAATTGAAGGGTGGAACCTTTTGCAATGACTTGTAGGACTTTCCTTTATGGGACTCTAAGAATCCGAGTTTGTGCTTATCAGACAGATGCCAGTGCTGAGCCTTTTTCTTTCTCTCTCCTGTGGCCTTTATGTGGAAGAAAGAATCTGACTTTCATCTTGCCCTTTACAGTGCAAAATACAGGCTGGTCCATATTCTCACTTGTCATTTTCTTGTCTGCTAGGGTGCTGGGAGCTATCCGGGAATGAACACTTCTTGATGCTGTGCAAACACAAATGTCTTGAAAAGCCCTAATCCAAAGTGAATCTTCTATAAATAATAAACAGCAAATAGGCTCCATTGAGTTATATTAACCCCCAAATAGGTCAGGCACATTGTTTAAAAATGCAAACATCACAATAAAACAGATTCCCTAGATGCAGAATTTGATGTGTATGTGCAGATTTTCTGGACGTGGTACAGGAAAAAAATAGCCCACACCTATATTGCTACTTAAAATATTTATATATTATCTCTGAAAAGTGCTACTTTTGAATGCTATTTATTATAAGCTGATAGAGCTCAAGGGCTCTCTGTCCTCATAGAAGTCCTTCTATCTTTCTTGATTGCTGAGTAGTTCCTGCTAACTTTACTTTCTGAACCTGTGGAGTCCTCAAGAGAGTTGTAGCTGCTGCCAACTTTTTCATGATTTCTTGCTGAACTACCTGGCACTCGTCTGCGATCCTCTTTAGTTTCTTCAATGGGTCTAATTTCACACGTTAAGAATCTTATTGTTTGTCAGCCAAAATGAAACAGCATATTTCAAAACTATTTATACAATTCAAAACATTTAAAAAAAAAATTTGGAGCTCAGTTGGCTTGCCTTTCTGCCTAGACCATATGTTAACTTTGTTTCTTTCATGCCAGGAATAATTAGACAATTAAGTGCTAATGTTTTATTGAAATTCTCACCTACAAAAATATCTACTCTAATTCACATTCTTTCTTAAAATTGGATGGGTGAAGTAGTCCATTGTGAACTCTAGTATTTGCACTTGGACATGGATATGACACTAATTCAATCGAGAAATGGCAGTAATTACTTTTTTCTACGGAAGAGTCATTCTTGTACTTAAAAATATACAGAGGCGACCTTTGTTACTGTGTGGAGATATCCTGACCCTTTAAAACTAGTTCCTTTCTTTAAATCTTCCTTTAATTCCATCCCTTTTCCTCCCCACTCCCTAGAAATGCCATAATTGAGAAATGAAATACAAGCCCAGTGTAGTTGGGATCTGGCTGCATTTGTTCATATAAAAGGATGTAATACAACTCCCAGCCTGACCCATGGGGTCTCCTCCATAGCTTCCCATTTGAAGATTGCACTAATCTCTAACAAAAACCAAAATTCTTCATGTTTCAGGAGAGTGTTTATACCCCATGTTCTCTACCCTGGCCTTCCATAGACACTATCACTTCCACCACAGCCTATTCATTAGAAGTGAGTCAATAATTCCCCGGCACACTCAAGGGGAGGAAGTTTAAGTTCCACTTCTTGAAGGGAGTATCAAAGAATTTGTGGACATATTTTAAAACCACCAGCATCCTGGATAAGGATTTCAGGCAAAGAGTGACATAGACCTTCAAGGGAAAAGTTTGATCTGAAAACAGGGCGCAGAGTGCCCTGTTGCAGGAAGAGGCTCAGTTATTCGATTATAATCTCTTTTAACCACTAAACTTGAAACCCGCTTAAGCCCGGGTCCACATCACCATAGATTCCCCAGCTCTTCAAATCTCTTGCATATAAGAGGTGTCCCTTAAATATTTTAGAATGACTGAATCAATGAATCAGTAATTCAATAAATGAAAAATTAATGAAAAATAAAAGACTACATTACATAACTTGAGAGACAGCATGCCAAAATGATGAAGAAAATGCTTTCTGGGGTCATACTGCCTATGTTTAAATCCAGGCTCCACCGTATACCACGTATATTTTCTCAGGAACTTTCTTAATCTCCCTAAGCTTCTTACAAAATGGGAATGTTAATAGAACCTACCTTTTGGAGTTATTGTAAATATTACATGATATTGATTAGCAGGCACAACATTTGATGCATAATAAATACTTAACAAATGTTAGCTATTAGTATAAATATTTTTTAATACTCAAGTTCTTTAGCTATTAAAAGGTAGAACCTGTAGTCCTAATTTCTGTACCTTGAAGATTGGCAGTAATATCACTCTTTCATAGATAGTAATATTTAAGCTTTTGAGTTCCTTCAGTCAATATTTTGATGGGAGTACTAAAATACTTGTGATTTTTTTTTTTAACCAAGTATTGGGCTTTTTTATTTGGTTATGGAGGAAGACCATGAAGTCTCTTGAGGTTTTCTAATTTAGCAGATTTTTCTAGGCTAGTTTCTAGGAAATAGAAGGTAATAACACCACCAAAACCATTTTTTAGAAAACACTTCTTTGATTGACTAACATATATAACAAGCACAGTAGCAGCAGCACGAGCCCACTCTGATTTGTTTTTGATAGTTGGGAGACTCCATGCAACCCATGTTGATGACAAGTGAGAAACTCTTAATTGCTTATGGACAACAGCTTCTTTGTCCTTTTATTTTTACAATGTCCTGTCATATATAGGGACAAAATGGATCTGGGTGTCAGTTATCTATAGATGAGTAATAAACCACCCCTAACCATAGAGGCTTAAAACATCCACCATTTAATTTGCCCCCCCCCAGTCTTTAAGTCAGAGATTTGGGCTGGGATCATCTGGGCAGTGCTGATGGCCTCACTGGGGCTGGATGGCTGGAGTGGGGAAAGGTTGGATCATGGCCTCCCTCATTTGGCTGGTGCTAAGTCTCCGGTATCTAGCAGGGCTTATTCATGTCATGCCTTGAGGATTCCAGCAGCAGCCAAAAGAGGAAAAGTCCCAATGTACCAGCTCTTTTTAAGCCTCAGCTTTTATCACGTTTGCTAATTTTCCACTGACCAAAGAAAGTCACACAGCCAAACCCAGATTCAAAGTTTGGAGAAACAAACACCACTTCTTGTTGGGGGAGCTGCAGAGTCACATTGCAAGAGGGTGTACAGGCAAGGATGGGAGGAATCATTGCGGCCATCTTTGTAAACCATTGCCACAGTGTGCAAGATAGTTTCAAGTTCCTATTTGCAAAATGTGAAGCAAGTCCTTAGAAAGCTTTTGAGGGGTTTGCACCTCAGAATTACACTTGGCCCCAAATTGGTTTGAAATGTGCTTCTTACATGGCTGCTTCAAACAGGTTCCTAGAGGACCACAGCTTTTTAGTTGGTGATCATAGAAACCTTTATGCATGTGCCCTGCACTTGGATGCTAAGATGCAAACAGATCTCAGAGTCTGCAGATCTAGTGTGGGACCGTTGGGGTAGATGCAAAATCTTGTTTATGTTTCTTAAATACTGTCTCCGGAGCTGGGTAGGCTTTGCTAATCAAACTTAATAGTCCTGTTTTCCATGGTTTCTTAAGAAAATTAAAAACTCCAGGAAACTCTCAGAAATTTCATTTATCCCATCGGACTTATAATATAGAGCTCCCTATATGACCTTCTCAGGGAGCTGCCATGCTGTGCCTTGCCTACCCCCTCTGTCTTCCTGTCCCTTACCATCTAAGTCAGGCAGCTGTTAGATGCTGAGCAAGGGAGGGGTGGGAGGGACATGGGAACAGAGGCCTGATGTCTCCCATAACCGAGGAAGCATCTGAGTGGAGCCTGCACTGCTCTTTCACTCGCCGGATCAGCAAATGTGCCTGCTATGGCTCCTCTCACCACTCCTGACCTTGGCCGTGCAGCTCAGACATGCTGCAAACTCAGTGACCCTAGGAAGTCAACCTGTGGGACCACGTGGCTACTTCTCTGGGATGTTGTGAGTGATTAAAAAAATTGGGGGGCTTCCTAAAATCCTCCTGTCCCCACAGCATAATGT
This sequence comes from Cynocephalus volans, assembly GCF_027409185.1. NCBI lineage: Eukaryota > Metazoa > Chordata > Mammalia > Dermoptera > Cynocephalidae > Cynocephalus > Cynocephalus volans. The sequence goes on along the minus strand of NC_084469.1, from coordinate 129,730,092 downwards.
GAAATCACAGCAGTGTGTGTGATAGTGGCATAGAACCTTGGAGGTTTCAAGTAATTAGGTCTTATTTTGATATTTTGAACTAAAAGAAATACAACATTGTCAGGATAACATCTCTTAAGTTTGCACATCTCAGTTTAATTTATTATGCCTTGCAACAACCAGCTTCAATCATTTGACAAGTATTTCTTGGATCACTTTAAGTGGGTTGGTTTGCACTAAACTCTCTAAACTGAGTTTGGCCATTGTCTTAGTCCGTCTGGGTTACTATAACAAAATACCTTAGACTGGGTAGCTATAAACAACAGAAATTTATGTCTTGCAGTATTAGAGGCTTGGAAGTCCAAGGTCAAGGCACCAAAATCAAGGCACCTGGTGAGGGCTTGCTCTAGGCTTCATAGATGTCACCTTCTCACTGCATCCTCGCATGGTGCAGGGCAAGGCAGTTTGCTGGGATCTCTTTTTTAAGGCCATTCATAAATCCCACCCATGAGGGCTCCACTCTCATGACCTAATCACCTCCAAAAGGCCCCATCTCTTCATACTGTGACATTGGGAATTAGGTTTCGACGTAGGAATTTTGGGAAGCCACAAACATTCAGACCATAGCAGCCAAGTGTCACACGTCCCCTAAAATGTGCATGTTCTCATGTGAATTAGGGGTTTTAAACTGGAAAAAAAAAGATTGTCTTAAAGATAAAACTGCAAATGTGGAAATTTGGGGGGCAAACAGAAGAGTGATCTTTGACATTAATAGTTACTACATCTTAAGATGCTACTGGTGGTATTTCCCTTCCTGATGTGCATTAACAGAAAATCCACTACGGGGCCACTTTGTAGCTTAGCTTTCATTTCTCTACATTGAACAACACAGTATATAACATCTAGTAATCAAAGATCCAGAAGTTTGGATACTTTTAAAAACTAGTGTACTTTTTATTGAAACATGTTGATTATACATATTTGTAGGGTAAGACTTATATTTCAATACATACATGTGTGATTGTTCTCTGGAGCTGCCCAGTATGATCAGTGCATAAGGGTGTCAGCCTCTCATCCGTGCTGCAAGCATCCAGGCCATCTTCCCTCTGTTTAGGATGGGCTCCAGGGCCTCCCTTCAGCAGACCACATTGTAACAGTGGGCGCACCTGGGCTCACGTGAGGCCCATTAGAAGAACTATTAAATTTGTAGCACAAGTTTCTGAGTTCAAGTTCAAAAATCTGTAGCCTTAGCACAAAGGAAGAGAGTGGAAAACAGCCCAACCCACCTTCTGCTCAGCACCCTTGCTAGAACCTTGTACTTTTTGTACATCTCTCTCTGGAAAGGGAGCTTCATTGTTAGCCTTGCCATAGAGAAGGGGGGAAAAAGGATGTTCGAAGAGACCTACTACACCATTTCCTTTAAGCTGTAATTTTTATTTTAAAAAGTACCCACATGTTGTATACATGTACTGAAATATAACTCTGTAACCCACAAATATGTATAATCGTAAGGTCCTTTAAAAGTGGAAGAGGGAGGCAGGAGAGTGAAAACTACCAGTTGGACTCTTGAGTAGGATTCACAAAGAAAAAGTGGGCTTTGAGCTGCTCTAAACATTTCACAGGTCTAGTGGTAATTGTACATTCACCTGTATTATACAACATGAATGGTTTCAAAATAGAACACTTTAATAAATCCCATTTTTACTAGACAAAAATATAACAAAAGACACCTGTCAGAGGAAAATGTTGGAACTCTCTGGTGTATGGTCTACCTCCCAAAACTGTGCAATTGTTATTTCCCTTTAAGTCAGTGTGTAGTAGATGAATTACGAACTGTCTGGTTGGTGACATTCCTTGTGACCACTGCACAGGAAGTGGATTTGAATTTTTTTCCAAAGCGTTATTGCATTTTGAGTAATCTTTCTTCAAAACAACATTCCTGGTGCCTTATGCCTAAAAACCTTAATTTTGAGTGGTTTGTACACGGAAGGAAGCACTGGATATTAAGTCCATTTACAGGATCAGGTGCTTATCTTAGGGCACATCCTATCTAGGACAACCACATTAGATGATACTAACTAGGCTTAGCCCTCAGCAATGTGTTTTTATCTTTACAAAGGTTTAGAAATACTAACTGGAAGCCCCAAATCAACTTGCTCCAGACTCATGGCGGGTTGAATAAAATGCCGTTTTCTATCTCTTGGCTCTCTCTCTTCCCTTTTCTGGTTAGCCCCACCCTTTCTAATCTTAATCTCCCCACGTATCCTGTAATTGCAATTTTTTTTTTTTATGTGACCAGTAAGGGGATCGGAACCCTTGGCTTGGTGTCACCCACACCGCGCTCAGCCAGTGAGCGCACCGGCCATCCCTATATAAGATCCGAACCTGTGGCCTCGGCGCTCCCAGCGCCGCACTCTCCCGAGTGAGCCACGGGGCCGGCCCCTGTAATTGCAATTTTAATGAAACCCTTCTTTTAAGGTTCATGTTTTACTTTTAAAATTTATTCTAAGCCTGCTTTATTAATTTGGCAAGACATTTCTGCCTTGATTTTGGACAATGATTCTTAAATCTGGCTTGTAGAGAAACCAATAATTGGATCAATAACTATTTATCACTCTTCTAAAACATCCGTTGTCTCCTATTAAAATGCCTTTTTTTCCCATGCTCCTTTAATTTGCATATCCATTATAGGCTGGGAACAATGACAAGATGCTTATAGAACCATTTTCTGCCATTTTTGACCATCTCAACTTTTATTTCTCTACTTAAAAATAAATAGTAAATAATAGGTTACTCTCTTCCATGAGACCAGACATCCACAGAAGGGTGGTCTAATTCTGGTCTAAAATTGTGTAGAATAACTGAAATATTCCTAGTTAGTTTGTGCTGTGCTAATTTTGCTGGATTTCTGGACTTTTGATTTTTTCCTTGGCACTTACTTTTTGCACGCAATATCTTTTACCTGTGCTCTGTGTGATCCTACTAGCCCAATGCTGGTGACAATATATGAGTGGCACTGGTTTCTACACAATATCTAAGGCACTTATCCCCACACAGACACACAAATGAGGCAACAGTACACTCACATGCAAATCTTTTCCCTAAGGGATATAGTTTAAGATTTGCCTTCTCTCCCCTTCCCCACCGATGGCTGGCCAGTATGGGGGTCCAAACCTTTGACCTTGGTGTTACAAGGTTACTCTCTAACCAACTGTGCTAACTGGCCAGCCCCTAAGACTTGCCATTTTTATATTAGGATTTTGTGTTAGGATTAGACAAATTGCACAAATTGAAACTCCTACCACTGAGTTTCATCCTTAACTTAGAACTCCTCTCTAATCATTTTTGGAGAAGAAATTTCCTGTCAGTTTTTTTTGCACTTTTCCCAGTTGGAGACTGATGAGAAAATCACAAATTCCTCTCAGTCTTTTCTGAAATAGTGTTTAAGCTACTGATAGATTCAGATGTATCCATCATCAATAATTTAATGTGAAATGAATTTCTGTTATCATCTTCTACCTCTTCTTTTGGGAAGGGAGGGAAATGAATACTTCATAGACTTTCTTTTCAGTTAGAAACAGTACTTCTATTTTGAGATGCGGTGGAGCAGTCATTTGTAGCTGTAACTTCCATGGCTTTAGAGATTTTTATCAACTTCCCGTTTAGAATATCCCTCACTGTTAGCCAAAAACACTTACTACCACTCTCAATTCCTCTGGATCATTTTGATTGCTATTTTCTAGATATTTGCTGAACCAGACTTTTTTTTTTTTTCCCCCATATTTACAGGCTTCTGGATTTTTGAATTCTTCTGAGATCAAAAGAAGAATAAGTCAAAGAACTCTTACCTTGGTATGTAGACATATCCCAATTGGGATACCTCTGGAATCTTCTTGAGAGTACTTTGTTTTATTCAAAGTAGTTGAAGGTTGACTTCACCTGATTTCTTAGACATACTTATTTTGAATACGTGTGGCATAAAAATGAGCAACTTAAACTTTAATGGCTTTACTTCCAAAATGCTTATATATCTTTCTAATATTCTGGCATGAATTTGGCTTTGGTCATCAGTGTTCTGATGTCTTTTGTGCACTAAGATGTTGTTGTACTTACTAACTACTTAATATTTGGTCCTGAAAAAATGAGTTCAGTTGCTAACAATTCTGTTAGTCTGTAGGCAGGAACAATCGGCAATTCTAAGGAAGGTGCTGTCACTGTAAGTTGTGACCTTTGATCATTTCAGTGCTTACTTGTGGCCAGTCTTGGTAAGTGCCCTGTGGATGGATCACAGTTGCATTCCAGGTTGAGACTGAGCATAGCTTTGGATCCCCATTGTTCTAGAAATGGATCAAGCATTATGATAAGGAAATCCACAGAATAGTGAAATAGGATGTTGTTTGTTGGAATTCATTTCCATTGCTGTAGCTAGGCCTGAGGATATCGCAAATCTGTTAACCGGAAAATTGTGGCATGAGTTTTTCAACATAAGGGAAAATAAGGGAAGAGAGGGAGGGTTTGAATGTGAAGGCTTGTTGGAAACAGAACCAAGCTGGCATTTGCTGTTCCTGAGCCTCTGTGCTATCCCCAGAGGAGAAAAGTGTTCACAAAATGCTTCCAACCCTAGGAGCATTTCATTGTCCAGCAAAGTGTCTTTCTCACTGGCCTTAAATATACAAGGTAAAATTTTGTATTGCTTTTGAAATATTGTATATTTTTCCATGCTCCGATTTGAAAATAGTGACATGGTTAAGAAAGAGCAGGGACTTAGGTACAGTAGTGAATGCATCAGACATTCATTCTGATGAAGTATTGAGAAGACCAGATGCTTGGTATCAAATGCCTTGATAAAATATTTTAGAAATCAGAATTGTTTCCCATTAAAAAAAAAAAAATAAGCCCCTCTGAAGGGATTGGCTTGTGATGTTCTCTATTTTGTTTTCATTTATTTCGAGTAGTTTTTAAAATTAAGTATATCTTTAAGCATAAGCCAGGCTTGGCCCATATGGATTTTAAAAACTCAGTGTGCTTGACCCCGGATGTGTGATCCCTGTCTGTGGCGCTGCTCACCGGGTGCTCTCATCCCGGTTAGCTGAGGAACATCTGCCTAGATAGAGCGCCGATGTTCATGCACGTCGGAGCCCAACGCACTTGAAGTTTCCAACAGTGAAAACATTGGGTGTTTCTCTTTGTGTATGCTAATAGTATGGACTGATTTTGCAGAACCACTGCAGCAAGCTGTAAATGATGTATGAAATGAAACATTCCTGTCCAGTGCACAGAGCGAATATGTACAGTTCTATACAATCACTGAGGCACTGGGCAATTTGTTTTAATATTTCCTTCAGACATAGAGTAATTTTTTTGGTGAGTCATTTCCAGATGCTTGCCATTGGCACATAGCTCAGATTTTCTTTTCATGTATATTCCAAATGAATTTCAGTGTTGTATAAGTACACTTTAATAAAATACTGGATTTTAGAAGATTGACCTTAAAAAATAATTTTTTTGTAAAAACAATATCAACATTTTCGTTTTGAAAAACTTTGGGGAAATACTGAAGAGCCCGAATAATAAAATTAGAAATCATTTAATCCCATTATGGAGAAATATCCCATGTTTACATTTAGTATATGAACTTTAAGGTATTTTTTCCCCTGTAATTAGTTTACATTCTTTTTTAAAAAATGTATCCTACTTATTTGTCGATTTTTAATGCCAATACAAATTGGGCTTGAACATCTTCCCATGGCCTTTTACAATGTAACTTTTAATCACTGCTTACTGTTCAATCACATGAGCGTAGCACAGAGAAGTCTTGTTCATTCCTATTACTGAACAGTGAATATTTAGGTTTTTTCTAATTTTGCTGGTATGAATAATTGCTATATCAATACTGCAATGTTTATGTGACTTTAGTAATGTTGGTGTATACTTGGTAATGCTAAACTTGCCTCTCTCTGTGTTCTTCTCTCAAAATTTTCTTGACTATTGCATTTTTTTTGCCTTGTTTGATTTTGATAATTACTGGATTATATTAATAAATTATTGGAGTAGAATTGGCATCTCTGTAATAATGAGCCATTTCATTGGAGAACAGAGTGTGTTTACTGGTAGATTTTCTAACATAGATTCATAGTTTTGGGTTAGAATTAAGGCTCCCTAAGTCATGAGAATATTTTACTAAGGGTTCCTGCATATAATCTATTGGCTATACCTACCTATAGCATTCTCTTATGTACCATTTTTATTAATTTTTTGGACAAGGGTAAGTTGCATGCTTAATTCTTTTATCTATTTTGGTTGTTGTTTACTAATAAAAATATTTTAAACTATGAATATTCCTATGAGTTCAATTTTAGCTGTATCATATAACTTTTGGTATGTCATATTCTTATTTTATTCATCGTTTAATAACCTGAAGTAATATTTTGATATCCTCTGTGATCCAAAATTATTTTGTAATAGTAATTTTAAAGTCTAAAATGGTTGAATTTTAAGATTTCATCTGTTATTATTAATTTCTTGTGTTACTTAATTGCCTCTTAAGGCATACCTGTGAAGACTTTTACTTGAATTTTTTTGACATTACCTTTTTGTGATAGTATATATGATCATCTTTGGGAAGAAATCCCTGATCACTGGAAATGAAAGTTATTTTCTCAACGATAGAGAATTTACTAATTATATTATCAAGATACTCTAAGTATTATAGTTCATTTTTTTGTCTTTAATCTTCTTTGATCAACTGCGAGAATTGGGAAAGTTCTTTATTAATTTGTTCTTATTATTCAACTCTTATTTATAGAGATATTTGCATTCTGTGAATCACTAAAGTATGGTTTGACATACAGCATTGCATATTTGTGTTGAATTGTGCTCCCTTAACATAAAGTCTCTCTTTGTCCACTTTCTGTGTTTTGCCTTGAATTTTTCTTATAGACAAAATAATAGATATTTAGTTTTGAAATATAATCATTTAGTTATCTCTATGTTTAACTGATTTCACTATTCCCAATTAGAATATTATACCATATCCTTCTTATTTTTGAGTTTTTAATTTTTCTTAATCTCTCAGTGAATTTGAGAATGGCTTTAGATAGTTTTTTCATGGTTGGTATGGTTTCTGAGCTCACACATTTGTAAGGATGTTTTTCTATTCTTTGTTTAGGCATGCAATTCTTGAGTTGCACCATTTTCTCTCAAAATTCTGTAAGTTTATTATATTGATTTCCACATCTGAGGCAAGGCTGATTTTTTTTATTGCAAATAATTGGGGTGTGTGTGTCTAGCATCGTTTTTCCATGCCTGCATATTTGTGAGACTTAACTTTATTCTTGTAACTCCAAATTTTTGAGAGAATGCATATGGATTTGAGTTTGCTTTGCTAATGATCATCTTTTTTTATCTATATTCACTGGAGTTTTTTCAGTTGATACGTGTTTTTATCTTTCATAGCTTAAATTATTAGTTTGGTTCCCTTTATCCTGATCTTTTCAGGAACCCCAGTGACCTAGATGTTGAAACATTAGGATTTATGAAGCTAGGAACCATATCGGGATTGTTTTGGTGCTCTATACTAGGTATACAGGTGCAGAGTCCGACACATTCTAGGCACTCAATAAATATATTTTTTAGTGGTCAGATGAATGAATGAATGATATACCCTATCTCTGAGCTTCGTATGTATTTTTTCTCTCTGATAGTTTTCATCTTATTTTTAGGGCAGTTTCAGGAAATGGGCTTTCCAAGAAACCGTAGAGCTGAAGGCCAAGCCACGCCTCAAGGGTACTTGGGCTCAGACCTTGCTTCCTTATCCTCCCCCCGGCCTTCTCATGGGGATAAGGCTTTAACGGAACTGTCTTTGCCTTGAGAACCAGGAAAGTCTCATAAGCTGAAGCATTCCCTCTTAACACAGAACTAGTTCAAATTCTTGGCAAATAATCATTAAGTCCAAGTATAGGGCAGGAGGAGGAGGTGCAGCTAGAACTGAGCTCAGATCCAAAGCCTCCTCTGGAGCTGAGTATCACTGACAGCTGACTGGCCTCTTGTCCGTGAGCTTTTGCTGAGTAACCAACCAACCCCAAATATGGTGGCTTACAACAACAATCATTTACTAGTTCATGATCCTGTAGGCCAGTAATTTGGGCTGGGCTTAGCTGGACAGCTCTTCTGTACGTCTGGCAGGTGACATGTCTGTCACTCATGTGACTGCAGTCAGCTGGCAAGTCAACTAGGGACTGGTTTTTCCTGATGGCCTCACGCACATATCTGGTATTGCAGCCATCCACCTGTCGGAAGGTTCCTAAAGCAGAAGGAGAGGGCAAACCTCGACGCATCAGCATTTTTCAAGTCTGATCGCATCACTTTGCTAAGGTTCCATTGGCCAAAGAAAGTCACCTGACCATCCAGATTCACGAGGTGGAGAAGCAGACTCTATGTTTTAATTGGAGAAACTGTCATGTCATATTGCAAGAGCATGGATACAGAGAGGGCACACATTTGAGGCCATCTTTACAATTCACTACATTTCCATCAGGGATGGAAACTAAGGGGATTCATGCTAAACCATATCTATTCCTGACTATGTTGCCCTCTTGGCCAATTAATTAGATACTTAATCTAAACTTACAGTGTATGTTTGGTCTCTTCCAATTGATTTTTAGTCCTTCTGAAAGGAGAACACTATACTTTTCACATTATTATTCTGGTATTTACCACCTTTAATGTGGATTTGCATTCTGCCAATGCAGTTTTGGTTACACAATCTCTCATCTCATTCATCTTTCCTCCTTCATTCTGTTATTTTTTCTATTTTATTTTTCTTTAAGTTTCTGTACCTTTTACAGTGAGGTCTATTTTGCATTCTGCCATAGATGCTTAATTGTTTAACTTATCTAAAAAAGAGTCATTATGTGCTTACTTTGTGCCAGGCACTACTTTATTACTAGAAACACAATAGTAAACAAGACTTGGCCCCCACCCTCAGGGCATTTACAGTTGAGTAAGTGTTCTGATTTCCTCAACTACATTTTCAGAGTCAATGATCTTTCTCTGAGTTTGCGGGGTGTTTTGGTTCCCTTCTCCTGCAGCATTTTATCATAAATGCTTTGTTTGGTCTTTGTCACAAGACCTAAGGGTTTGCTCTTACATCTGTCCTCTTGTGTGATAGTCAGATTTCCTTCTTGGCTTTATATCTGGAGGATGTAATGATGTGCATTTTTTCTAGTTCAATTTCTAGTTTTCAGGGAGTATCACTACTCCTGAACTCTAAATCTCTGTTCAGATGGAATACCTAAAAAACTAATTCCCAGCGTGTATTCCTGTTCTTCCTGTTCTGCCCCAAATTTGGTTCAGTACTTTAATTTTCAGGATATTTCCCAGGAAGATGACATATACTCTCACCCATCCCCCACCCTTTTATTCTGTTGTTAGTGTTCTGAATGGATGGCAGATAGTTCGGTACATAGATTTTTGTGGAAAAATATTCCAGCTCTTACTAAACACAGCTCCTGCCTGGTATAGAGAAAGCAGCTGGTCTTCTGATCTCCTGGGTCAGCAGAGAGTGAGGCCCTGAGGAGTTTGTCACTTGGTGGTGGTCGCGGTGGGGATGGTAGTCATTTGACAACAGGAGAAATCTAGTCTTTTCCTATCTTCTCTGTTTGTGTGCATAGTTTTATGACTTTTTTGAAACTATTTTTATTGGTAATATTTTGTACATACAAAATGAAATATGTACTATGTATATATACAAAGCATAATAATGAAATGAATACCCATAAACTTATGATCCAGCTTAAGAGTAGGGACATTAACAGAACCGTGGAATTTATCTTTGCGTACCTTCCCCAGTCCTTATCTCTCCCCACCAAGAAATAACCACTATTCTGGACATTGTGCTCATGACCCCCTTGTTTTTGAAAGACAGTTTTATTTAATATATGTGTTGAAGTAAACAAGGTATTGTTTAGATTTTAAAACTTTTTGAGTGTCATAAAAATTGTGTCACACTGAAATTTGCAATGACAAATTTTCACTCAGTATGATGTTTCAAGATTTATTCATGTGGTTGTTTGAAAATGTGTTTTATTCATTTCCATTGCTATACAGTAGGCCTTTATGTGAAGTGAATAGATCATGTTTTTATTTCTGTTAATTAAATTAAAAACACTGTTTTTATCTAATAAAAATAGTGTTGCTTTGAATATTTGGTATATTTTCCCCATTTTTCATGTATGAGAATTTCTTTTGGATACATAGATAGCTCATATTCATAAAAGTATACAAGTATGAATGTATAAAAGTATAAAGGGTAAAAGATTATATCGTCTTTCTTATGATCCTTTTAATGTCTGCAGAACCTTAGGATTGATCTTGTGTGCCTTCTCTCTTTGTTATTCCGACTCATCACGTGTTTATCAATTTTATTATTCTTTTGAAAAATAACAGTTTTTGGTTTTGTTCATCATTTTGTATGATGTTCATTTTCTGTTTTGCTAATTTTTGTTCTTATCTTTATTATTTGATGTTGGTTCTGAGTTTGGAAGGGTAGGTACAATTTGGCCAATTCAAGAGCATATGCTTAAGTATTTGTCAGACAGAAAATGTTCTTGATAGCACTTATGAGAATATAGGAAATGCTGTTTTAATGTGTGTTTTTAAAGTAGTTAGTCCTATTAGATAGCCTGAAGTTCAGAAATGTTAACACAGAATCTTCAAAACTTAGAGTCATTTGATTTGATTTGAGTTAATATTGGTGGTAGCCTAAGCTCACCACACTTGCCTTGTTCCCAGAATGTTCTTGTACCTTCCTCTTTTCTTGGCTCTTGATAAAACCATATTCCAAGATGGAAATATACTTCCTAATGGTGCACAAGTAGAGATTATATAATAGATAGTGTTTTTCTAATTGATTTGATCTACTATCCAAATCCTTCTTATATACAGTCCTCTGCCTTTAAGCTGTCACTGACTCCTATTTGCTTTGGTTACCTGTGTTTCCTATTATGTAATTTTACCCCCTCAAATCTATCCTTCATTATTGGATAGTATTAATTTTCTTTACCTAGTATTTCTGTCTTTGAAAAAAGCAGAAAGATGACACTGTTAAGTGGGCCATTTAACTGAAGAATGACATGTCAGACATTCTTTTTCTACATATATAATGAGAGAGATGTATATAGGTTAATGTATGTATTTATAAAGAGGAATATTACAGCTATTTTATGATATTTAAAACTAAATGCCACAGCCGTATTTTTTTTCTTAAGTAAGTCTACACTCCCCTTAAAGGAAAGCCAAGAAAAGTAGTAATTTGGAACTAGTTGGCTTAACTTAAAAAGCTCCCCTGTGACATCAGAGTGTTTCCTCAATTGCTTTCTTAGACTTTCTCATTAAAATATTGACTACTCTTTTTCTACAGTAAATGCTAATCCCAGCTCCCATGTACATGTATTTACATTGCACGGCAGGCAGCCTGCCAGGTTAGAAATAAAACCAATTTGTTAATATCGCTATTTCCTTTTCAGCAAAGAAAATAGGCCTTAAATTGAAGGTTTTCTAGAAATAATAAGAATTGGCTCCTGTTGAAACCAGCCGTCTATTTGTCTCTGGCCTAGGGTATGATCTTTATCTGCTGCATTTCTCTGCTCATCCCAGCTCTGGCCATCTCTGTGTAAAGCTCCGGATTCTAAAAGACCCCCCTGTGACAGGCCCTGATGTTGGCCTTGCCCTCTTCTCCCGCTTCCCATTGTTGTATTTCTTCTGGTCCCTGTTAGCACCCATCCGAGGATGCAAAACACTGTTTTTAAAAGAACATGAGCAAACGTGGTTAATCCTAGCCGATAACATGCTGCCGTGCTGAAGCATTCTCCGCAGAAATCTCGGAAATCTTCGAACCGCAAGAGGGTTCCCATTTGATTTATGATTCGTAAGTGGATCAGTGTTATTAAAATCCACAGGAGTCCTTTGTTCCTGTAGTCGTTCCAAGGGCCACCCATCACGCACTTCCATACACTATTTCGAATAAGAGCATCCTCCTGGAGCCCATAGCAGTTTCTTAAATAATCCTTCTGCAGAAAGCAACTAATTATGCAACTGAACATCAAGTCCTGTTAGTAACTGTGGAATGTTTGTGCATGTCGGGTTATCTAAACTTGCAAAGTCAAGTGAATTTTCAATACAAGCTAATAGTTATTAACCTTATTAGCGTACTTTGCCTGGCTGGATGCTACTCTTTACTTTGTTGAATATTTTATTAATAAAATGGATTGATTGATATTTACTCTTATGCTTGTAAACCTTAAGGGAAAAAGAGTCATTTGCAAATGTCACTATATAGTTTGGTGCTGGGAGAAGTTAAATCTGGCATCTAAAAACTGGTGCACGTATTTTTTAAGTTTCTACTGCTTTTCCTCCTTATTTCATTATGTTTCTCCTGTTGTTTTTCCCTTTAGTCAAATGATGGCCTTTGCTCTAGCAGGGTTAGAAGAACACGGTCGGATTGATAATCTTTATATTTCATTTCTACTTTGGGGAAAATGTTAAAAACATGATTTAACTGAAGTAGTTAGTTACCTTTCTTCCAATTCTGGCTTAACCAGCTTTAAGTTCTTAACTGGGGCTCTCACTTCGTTTCTAGAGTCTTTAATGGTCGTCAAAGTTAGGAACAATTTCCCCTCCTGAGCCCTTTCATCCTTTGTAATTTTATTCCATTTTACTGACACTAAGTTTGAAGGGATTTGTTGTCCTCTGTCTTGCATAGTTGTTTCCACATTTTAGGTTGTGGTGTCACATCCACTTCCTAAATTCTGTAAAAACTTGAGCTGAATGCAAACCAGCAGCTTAATGGTCTTTCTGCTATAGTCTCTGGTCCTGAAAGTGGTCAGCGCTGAGAAACTTCTCAGGAAGACATATTTAGCAGGGCCGTGTTTTTCCGTGAGGGAAACCGCCTCATCCAGCCGGTAAGCAATTTATGCCCTGAAGCATGAAGATTTCATAGCCCTTGTAATTTTATCCTTCCTGGTGTCGCTGCAGGTGCTATTTTTATTCATATAAATATTTAATCTTCTATAAAACTTATTAAGCTGTTGGCCTCAATAATATTTTTTGGCAGCAAGTTCCCTAGGTTAAAGGGACATAGTCAAGTACTACAGCTTAGCTCAAGATCACAGTTTTAAATAAAGGTATAAAAGGTGATTTTCTGAGATTAAAAAAAAAAAAAATACCCCAGCAAAGCTGTTTGGGATTCGGCTAGGACATTTTCTAGTAATGCTGCCATGGTCTCAGTAGCACTGAGCTGGCATCTGAGAGACCAGAAAGCAGGCTTAGTTGAATCTCAAGTGAAAGTAGTTAACATATGTCTTTCTCTAGACCTCGTGCAGAGGAAAAGCAGATAAAACATATAGACAATGTTCTTCACTTTCTTAGCATTTAGGCCTTCATGGTAAGACTTTTGCATTACTTTTAATTCATGGAAATATTTCTCCCTATTAGTCTTTCCTGACCCTATCAAGTAGTTGGCTTCTTTTAATGAATGCTCCTCTTTGTCTTAAAAACCCTGAGCTTCCCTGAGTCTCTCGGTCATGTGGGAGGCCCAACCAGCAATGTGCCGGTGGTACCTTCAACTTCCCGTTAGATGATTGTCTGCAGATCAAGTGGAGGTTTCTCCAGTTAAATTCAGTTAAGCCCGTTCCACATTAGAAAATTTAAAGATAAGCAGCTTGATTTATATGCATTTACTATCTAGGTGGACGTGAATTAACTATCGTGTCATATGTTTCTTCGTCTTCCTGGGTATTACAGTGGCTAGTGTGTTTACCGTCGAACGTGATGAACACTCATACCACAAAATAGTCTGGGACACCTAGATCTATGCTGGCTTAGAGGGTGGTCCGGATGAATCAATCTCTTTTGGCAGGTCTCACAGAGGAAGCTTATGATTCCAAAGAGGAAAAACGAATACATGTGTTATAAATAGAACACAAACCATGAAATACATAATGAAGTTTTAAATTCCGAGGAATTATAAGGGCTGAAGGAATTCAGAAAAGTAATTGGTTATTGACCAGAATCCTTCAAGAGAAGGTGGGTCTTCAGGAAACCTGAGATTTGGACGAGGGGAGTGAAGTGAGGGGGAGAGGAGATAATACTGCAAGTCAAAACAAGGCTGCAATTAAACAGCGGTGCAACGTCAGTGTTTTAGGTTTTGTGGCTCCTAAGATAGATTTCCTCCCAAAGAGTCATTAAGAAGATTATGTGTTGACTCAGTCTATATTATGCAGAACTGAATTTAGTGCTAATCCTTCTTTTACTGAGAGTTATCCTTCCTATTAATATAATTCTTTTAAATATTCTCATATCTCCAAATATTAGGGCCCAGTATTTTCTCGAACACCTTTGAGTCATTCTTGCTTAGCAGTTCTTTAGCCTCTTATGTTAAATAAGTGACCAAACCGTCACATGTGCTGGTGACATACGAAGTGGTAAACCACTTTGGAAAACAGTATAGCAATTTTTAAAATAAAATTAAACGTACATGTTCCATCTGATTCAGCAAACCTACTCCTAAGGATTTTCCCAAGGGAAATAAAAACTTATGTTCACAGAAGAACCTGTATGTGAACATTTATAGTAGCTTTATTTATAATCATCCAGACCTGGAAACGGTCCAGATATCCTTCAGCTGGTGAATGAATAAATAGTGGCATAGCCATACAACGGAATACTACTCAGCAATGAAAAGGAATGAATGACTGAAATGAGCAGCAACAGGAGTAAATCTCCAAATGCATTACACTAAGTGAAGGAAGTCAGATGCAGAAATCTCCGTGCTGCTGATGCCATTTACACTGCATTCTGGAAAAGGCAAAACTATAGGTATAGGGAGCAGATGAGTGGTTGCCAAGGACTGGGACAGAGTGGAGGGGTTGGCTAAACACATGGGGGTTTGGGGAGAGTGAAGGAACTTTTCTGTATCTTGGTCATGGTGGTGGTTATATGACTATGTGGTTGACAGCATTCATACAACTGTACGCTCAAAAGGATAAATTTTATTTCATGTAAATTATACTTCAGTAACCCAGACTTTAAAAGGAAGTGTCCAGGAGTCTGATGTTCTCAGATCTACATGCTGCCTTCACATTCCTGCCCTGTAGTAAAATCTTCAAGGCTTCACAGAGTAGCAGCTTCTTCGTCTCAGGAGGTTTTGTTCATAAACTTCCATCATCCCTGGAAGGAACCTTTAAAACTCCTTTAGTGTTTTTGTGGCGATGCCCAAAGACATTACATTTGATGGTAACAGCTCTCTTCGAAACACTGGTATTCTGTATGTAAATAAAGAAGCACGACTTCAGAAGGACTGACTTTTGCATTTGAGTGGGTGGCTCTTTTAAGACACGAGTATGACATGATGGAATCCCATGTAACTACTCTGCTACATGAGTAGTAGATCCACTGGCTTTAGAGAATGTGGAGATTTGAATTCCTTAGACCAATCTGCACACCCATTTTTCCAGATCTGTGTAAACTTTCCAGCCCACCATCTCCAAACTTCCACTCAGGTTAATGAAGAAGAAACATAAAACTGGTCATGTGGTACAATAAAAAATTACTTGGTATCCAATGATACCACAAATCTCTCTATTTATCTATAAATTTAAAAGTTGTTTGTATCTCATCTACTTCTAAAATGGACTTCCTTGGTGAAGCAGATATTCTGAAATGTATTCATTTTCCTGGGCCACAATCCCACTTCCATATCCTTCACTTTGCTAGAACAATCTCTGTATCACCATGGACAACTCACTGCCCTCTTTCTGGGTCGCAGCTTCCTCTTCTCAAAAGTACAATGATGACCTGAGAGGTCATCTCCTCAGTGGTCCTCAAGCACCTGTTATGTCCCCTTCATTGCATTTGTCACATTATATTTAATTACTTACTTATTCATCTCCTACATTGGACTATAAGCTGGGCAAGGGCAGGGACCATGGTTCTCTTATTTACTGTGTAATCTTCAGTAGACAAGAGGCACCAGCATAATATTTGTTGAATAAATGAATAAATAAAGGACACCTGCCATCCCCAATAGGTTATGATTGTGCTGCTGACCACATGTTTATACCATTCTGTATTTTAAATTAAATAAAATACCCATGGAAATAAATTAATTATCAGCTATCTGCAAAATAAATAAATAAATAAATTGCTGGTAAGGAAAAGCAAAGTTATTGTCATTTACAATTATTTTTGTTTTGGGTATATTTGAATGCTTTGTTAAAATTTCCTCTTTGGTACATTGTCTATTTGCCTATTTCTTTTGGTTGGGACGTACCCAGGTGGCAGCCCCTTCAAAGTAGTGTTTTGTATAGTTTGTGCTGTGTCTTATCCTAATAGATAACCAAGTGGCACCAGATATATTGTAGGTGATCTCTTGACAGGTGAATGAACGTGGTTTCTCCTTAGGATGACGAGTTTGAGATGACAAACACTATGAGATTTCAAATTTCAATATAGAGCTGCGGCGATTTGTGGACATTAACTGATGTTTTTAAACCAGTTGTAATCACTGAATCAGGAACTACCATTTTGAAAAGGTGGGTTCTGAAAGGACGTGGTGTGGTTGTTACATAGAATTAATATACCATACACAGAACTATGCTGTACATGGAGCCTTTAACTTTTAAAAGTCAACTGTCTTAGATTTTTATATTAATGATGAAATTGGCAAAGCCCTCATCCTCCATTTATGGAAGTTTTTTGTTTTTCACGGGAATTTAGATCAGCATTAAACAGTCCCAGCTCATCCCAAGATTTTCACTCAGAAAACAAGGGTTCCAGACGTGCAGAAAAGATCAGCAATACTGTTTGGCAAGGTTACGCTGCCCCCCTAGTTGGAAGTGGTGCCTGGTTCAGTTTAGAAAGTAGTGACTTGCAAAAGGATTTTCTTATTCTCATATTTTTTATTTTCCTTTTTAAAAAACACACTTTCCCCTCCCAAAGTGAAATTATTTTATATCCAGTTCTCTATGAAAATAATTTATTTAGAGATAAATTTTAAGTCACTAGGCCACATCTTTAAATGGGCTGTGTTCCCCAAAGTCCTGCTAAGCTTGGGAGTCTTTGAATGTAGATGTAAATGTGTAAGGGCATGAGATTGGAGTGGAAGGTTGTCACAGTGAATAGAGGTTAATTGTCCCAGAGATAAATAATACCTGCCAGGTTCTGAAGCCAGTCCAGTTCCCTTTCAGAGATTCAGAGATTCAGTTCCCTTTCAGCAGTTCTTAGCACGACACATCATTGATTTCATTTTAGTATCTACTGTTATAGTTTTACTCTAATTTTCAAGGCTTATATTTTCCAAAATGCATTCATTCCTTTGTTAACAAATATTTATTCAGCATCTCCTCTGTCCCAGACACATTCTGGATCTTGGGGATGCATTGGTACACAAAATCCGTAAAGTGCTTTCAAACCCTTGGTGCTTTCTGTTATCCTTACCACTCTGAGAAGCCAGTTGGACTTTTACTTACTATTCCCACTAGGAAATGAGAGAGAGTTTGTGGCTTTCCTCTGAGATCACATATGAAGTTATTGGCAAGATTGGAACTGGAAACCAGATCTTTGTGCTCCTGGAGAACTGTGCTGTTCATTACACCGACAGGACCTGCAGGATGGGGAGTGGCTGTGGTCAAGATCCCCCTGGAGTGGTGCCTGTTGCATTTGTCTTTGGATTGTGACCTTCCAAAGGGCCACCTAACAGCTTGGCTTGGAGAAATAACCTGCCATTTTCAAACAGCATCAAGGAGAGTCAATTAGACGAAAAGATGGGAAGCAAGGTAGTGAGTCTTAAATTTTCTTTTTGTGTGTTTGGAAAGGGAAAAAATAATATGATTCGGCGAGAAGGTGTAAAATGAAAACAGATTTCTCCAACTCTTATGTCTGTTGAGACGCTACTAATAAGAGTGGCTTTCTCTCCTCTGTCCCCCCCTCCCCTTTTATTTTTTATTTTTTTGGAAGGGGAGAGATGACCCTGCTGAGTTTTGGAGTATGCCTATAGCAGCTTTTAGCAAATCACAATCCCAGCAGTAGGTTCAGCTTTGAAGAAAGATTTACAAATCTCTCACTGCTTTATAAATATCTGCATTTATATCTTAAAGAAGAAGAAAAAGCCCCTCACGGTCGGTCTCAGCCTCCTCACCCTCTCTCCCCCGCCCACTTCCCCTTTTCTTGCTTTCGTCTTTCAGAAATTAAAGATTGTGATGTGTGCAGGAAATGAGGGTCTATAAAATTGTGATAAAATGTTCCTGCAAAATTGCCTTTGAATTTTCGCCTTGAATTGCAGGCAAAATGAAATTGTTCGCTTTCAGCATTGCTTTGTTTTTGACCCCTTTTTGTGAATTCTCAAAGGAAAGGAACATATTCCCATCTTTTATAGTAATCAAATTTATCTGGCATCTCTCAGCCTCTTGAATTACTTATGCTAGAGTTGGCCAGCCTCAGGAAGGCCGTGGCTGGTTTATTTATTTATTGTTCTAAAGTGAGGGTTTTTGACATGAGGTTCCCACATCATCCTAGGGGGGTATAGGAGAAAAATTGAAAGTGCTTTCTAACATCCCACATGTATATTACGTATATATGAGCATATATCTCATAAAGGTAAGAGATGTCTATCTAATGAGAAATACTAGGGAAACTTCATGATCATAGGTCATGGATGTTTTATTTAGTATTTTTACATGAGAGAAAATACTCAAGTCACTGATATAAAATTATATGTAAAAAGCAAGACAAAAATTGGGGAAAAGGCTTTGCATTTGCACAAAAATGCTAATAATTGGTTACAAACCTGTTTAGTATCTAGTTGGTTTTACCAAATATTTCTGTAACAGGTGATTATATCACCTTTAACATTGGGGCTTTAATATGACTCTCTCTTTCCCATAATAATGTGTGATCAGAGATTGTATATTGGCTATCACCTGCAGCAGCATTCTGTGAGGCTCAGCCTTTCCTGGTAACCCAGAGCTCTCCTGTAACATTATTCATTCTTTTCTCTTTATTTCCAGTCCCTCATGTCTACCTCCAAAAAAAAAAAAAAAAAAAAAAAAAAAACCCACCAGAATCATAGGCTACAGGTGCAAACCTGCAGAAAGAGTGAAACAAGTCAGGCACAGAAAGAGAAATATCAGATTTGAGTTTCTAAATGAAATTTTTCTTATGTTGAGAAAACAAAATAATATACAACCATCAGGGAGCATACACAAATAATACTTTTTTTGTTTGTTTGTGGCCTTAATCTCCAGCTGGTTCAAGTTAAAAATTAGGTAAAAGTAATTATTTTTTGATACCATTACTAATGTCTCACACATTCTTTATTCAAATCTATGCTTCGAAAAACATATGATGCATCCAACTGTTGAATTCCTTTCATGCTTATACATTTCTGAATTACAGTGAGTTAACTCTGAAAAGCTCTAAGCAGTTACTTTATTTTTTTCTATCATTTTTTACAATGTAGGCAAAATATGTTTATGCCATAATCTACTTTCCACACTAATTTTTTAAAGGCTTTCGTTGTGTGTTTCTGGTATATTACTCATACATATCTTAAATAGGAACTCACATAAAAACCGGGACCCTTTCTTTTAAGCTATTCTTATTTAGGTCAGTAAGAGGTCCATGCAAGTTTAAGAAAATATAAAATGAAGATCCTTAAGAAAAGATGTGTTATGTGCCATTTGAACCTCTCTCTTATACTCTTTACTTCCATGACATTGTGAAGATTTTAGAATCCTTGGAATAAAGGCTAGCATGAAGTCATCCTCTAAGAGATCAGCATCTATCTGTATATCAGCATTTTAGTAGAATTAATCTTAGGATTAGGCAAAAAGTAAGCAGGTTCAATATAAGTGGGAAGGTTTGCATTAAGCTAACTAATAAAATTAGATTTACTTTAGAAATATTTATTTTAACGATCATTATTGGTGAATTAATTTCTGGTTAATTTATGCAATCGAAGGAACCAATTAACCCACCTGTCACATTTTTTTTTTAATGAAAAAGAAGAAAATGGCTTTTCAAACAGACAAATGCAAGAGCTTAAGTTTTCACAGTGTCTCTCATGGGGCTACAAATTTCAAGAGGACGTAGCATTCTTTATGAGCCGTATACAATAGATCAGCCACTTGAGTTTAGTTCTCCTTTTCCCTTACATAAAAAAATTCTTAGTGTGTATGTAAATGTTTTAATCCACAGAGAAGTGGATTAATGTGACTCTTAATTGTGGCAGCGAAGGATCAGGAAAGATCAATATATATTTGAAATAATTTAAAAAACAGTTTCTTTCTTCTGTCCCCTCAGAGAAGGCAGCACAAATATTTCTAGTTCATATACAGTAATTTAAATGTGTCCAGTTTTGCAGTTGTGCCTACGAATCAATTTAGCGTGGGCTTGCTCACATCTAAAGGAAAGTTAAATGCTGACTTTGAAAGTAGAGAAATGTTCCACAGATATCCTTTGCTTTCAAAAAGCACACGTTTGACTGTGATCCTTAAAAGCTCTTATTGAACTATTTTCTTTTGCTGTTTGCAAAATTCACAAAGGGCTGTGCTGTAAGCCTCCTTCATGTTTCCCCCCCCCCCCCCCCCCCCCCCCCCCGTTTGTCCTAAATTTTGCCTCAGGGGAATAAACAGCAACAGTGTTCAATTTCCTATGCTGAATGTATATGCCAACACAGAGGGCTTTTATTACAAGGAAAGAAATCAAATCATTGTCACCTAAAGTGCTAATTATGTCTGATAAATGTATGGCATACACTTAATGCAAAGAGAGCTTAGGAAATGATACACCTTCTGTAATTACAGTGACCAGCCTAGCTCCATCAATCTAAATTTTTTTTCAATCCATGTTCATTTGGGTGGCTCTATTTTTATTAAATGGCTTTCTTAAGCTTCAACAGACCCACTTGCTGCTAATAAGGAAACTTGCATTAAGTATTTGGGAACTGCATGCAGTAAGAATGCATGTTACATGATATATACCCAGATGAGTGTACACAGATAAACATGAACCGCCCGCCAGCACAGTCACATTCTTCCTCCATGCGGGCACGGAACTGCAAACGGAGGATAGAATTTGTCCTTCTTTGCTTACCTAGTGAATCTGTGTATCCAGTTAACTAAGAATACTGTATTTCTATTTCAGGGGAGCCTGAAATCTCTCCACACAGCTGACAACACAGCCTTTAGCCCCATCCCTGGGGACATTAAGACCTTGTGAGGAGGCATGCTGCCCTGGGAACCTCTGATGATAACATTTAGGTATTACTTCCCTTCCCCTGTTTTTCTTCATGAAAGAAAGCCACCATTCTTCTCAGAGCCAAATGGTATGTGGCCTCTAATCAAACCTGACACCCTTATACAAATGAAATAAAAGTAGGTTTTAATTAGACCGAAGGACGCTGATTTTCTTTGAAGCCGCTTCAGGGGCCTCTTGCCCGAGTCCTCCAGCAGACGAGCTTGTTTTTTGCACATTCGTGCATGTTGGGCTGCAGACATGTTGCTCCGGAGTGTGTGTGATTGCCTGTCATCGGGGCCGATGGCCTGAATATGACACTCAGTTTTTTGTTTTGCCATGTCATCCCTCTGGGTTTTTGTCTATTACTCGCCAATCCCAGCCAAGGTACGTACGGTGGCAACCACACATATGTGGGCAGACTTTATCATGAACGAAATCCAGCCAAACCTTTCCTTTATTGTTTTGCCTTCCCCCTGCCTCCTCTTTTTCTCAATCTCTCTCTGCCTTTTTCTTTTTAACTCCCCTCAACACTTCATCTCTAATGCTTCTCACTCTTGCTCTCATGTTTTTCTCTCTTCCTAGTTTTTGTTGCTTTCTTTTTCACTTTGCATTTTCAACAGAAATCCAGTCGTTCTAAAATCTGTATCTTGAAGGCTCAAAATTCTTCCATTTCCTTTTAATTACATCTTTTAAAATCTTTGTGGGTTTTGGAGAAAGTTAGTGCCACCTGATTACAAAAAAGTAGTTCATGGTAAACATTGAAATCTTATTTTTACTTTTAAAATCATAATCATAATGCTGGAATTTGAAAGTTTTGGTTGTCACGCAGGTATGCAAATAGATATATCGAGATGTAGTTTTGTAGAATACTTTTTTTTAGTTTTAGCTAATAATTTTGTACTAAATTTTGAAATTGTCTATTTGTTTTAGACTGCTTTAAAAAATCTTTTTAAATTTCCGATTTGGTATCAATAAAAAATAGTAAACATTTTTGGACTTATTCAGTTGGATTCAGATTATATAGGTGGAAAGATAGGTCATAAAATATTTTTAAATGAAGAAAATTGGAAGGATTTTCATTTTAACCTGAAAAATTCTCAAAGTATGAGAAATATTTTGAGAAACTTTCTATATGTTTAAAAGACTAGTGTTTCCTAAAATTCATATGTTCTAGTTGAACAAATTTGATTATAGTGGTCAGAAAAACAAATGCAATGTTAATTGTAATATTGTATTAGCACAGAAAAAGTTATATTTACTTCTCAGTGATGTGGTAATTAGCTTTAGAAAATAAAATAAACAGCTCTCTGCCTGAGGCTGGGAGGGCGGCCCTGTATCCACTGAAACCAGCCCAGTTTTCTTGGTTAAAAAGAAGTATGAGGACAATGCCACAGGGCCCACCTGGGGTCCTGAGGAATGGAGCCAGACTAGACCCTCTGCCCACAACCAGGCACACCACCACTGCCACCAGCAACTAGCAGCTAGATGTCAAAACCACTGTGCAGACGGTCCACCAGTCACTGGAGTGCATTGACACAAGGAAAGTCACTGGCAGAGACCAAAGAAGAGGATGTCTCTCTCCACAAAGCCCATTCCAGAGTGACAGAAGAAGCATCTGCTCTATGATAATATTGTGGGACCTGAACACACCTCTCAGCATTGGACAGATCATCTAGGCCACAAATCACCAGAGTAACCATTACTCTATCAGAAGGAGAGAAGAAATCTAGGGTTATTAGAGGTGGGAGCGAGGAGGAAGAGGGGGAGGGGGAGAGATTGGACAAGGGGCGTAAAGAATAAGTACGATTTGTAACAATATATATGCAAGTAATATTGATTTGATCAACATATGTCAATATTGGACCCCAAAAATATGTATAATCAATTACAATTCAATAAAAATTAAAAGAAAAAGAAAATGAAATAAACAAAATATGGTGTATTCACACAATGGAATACTATTCAGT